>NC_064626.1:487388807-488013807 GCF_023864275.1 Schistocerca cancellata | reverse complement strand
CGTGACCAATGCGTTTAGGACATTTCAGACCTTCCGAAGCTGTATGAATATTGGTGATCTCATTGTGAAATGGAAACGCGAATGGTCAGCTACTCGGTAAGCCACGACCAGGGAGATCTTACGTTTGTCCGACAGGGGCCTCCGAGAATGCGGAAAGTGGCTGTCAGAAACTGGGCGGAATCAGCGGAAGCTTTCACTCGTCATTTCCAAGAGTGCTACCAGCGATCCAGTTAGCACGATGATCGTGCGTCGAGAGTTAGAAATAGTGGGGTATAACGGGCGAACCTTTCCTCGTAATTTTGCAGGAAATACTAAACGACGCTTGAGATGGTGTAAAGAGCGATCCCGTTACGCCATTGGACTGGACGGCTGGAATACCTTGAGGGAGTTAGGTGGAAGCATCTTGGTTTGGTAAATGCCTGGAGAAATTAACCGGCCATTGTGTGTAATATCGACAGTGTAGCGCGGATCATGTAGCGCTAAGGTATGGGAGCGTTTTTCATGGTTATGAAGTGGTCAGTTCATTGTGCACACGGAAATGCTAAATGAGAGCGAATGTCAAGACAGTTTGCAGCACTGTATTCTGCGTACTGTGGAGTACTTTGTTCGGAGACGATGATACTATCAGCACGATAGTGCATCCTGTCAGAGCATCATCTGTGAGGCAATAGTTTGAGGAGAGCAACATTCCTGCAATAGGCTGGTCTATCCAGAGTGTCACCCTGAACCCAACGAGACACCTTAGAGACTTGGAATGTTGACTTATCTACAGACCTTCCCTGGTTTCGGCTCTTAAGAAGAAAGTGCTTCTATTACTCCGTAGACATTGACACCTCACTGAAAGTAGCCCAGCCCCTGCAAGCCGTTATAAAGGCCATGCCCGCTGTTAGGTGTCTGGATACTTTTGGTCAGACAGTGGTCTTCAGCTTTTCAACAGAGCCAATCGGCTCCCAGTCGTAATGAAAAAAGTGTAGGTCATCACATCCCTTGCACTCGCCGGCAAAAGCTTATTTCCAGCAGGATTCCAGTTGCGTGCTGTTGGGCAAGCGTGAGTTAAGCAGAGAACACTGCCCTTTTAAATGTAACGCACCAACGTGGTTTGTGAACGATTGTGGCGGCTGGCTCTGAGCACTATGGGACTTAACAGCTATGGTCATCAGTCCCCTAGAACTTAGAACTACTTAAACCTAACTAACCTAAGGACAGCACACAACACCCAGCCATCACGAGGCAGAGAAAATCCCTGACCCCGCCGGGAATCGAACCCGGGAACCCGGGCGTGGGAAGCGAGAACGCTACCGCACGACCACGAGATGCGGGCTGTGAACGATTGTGAGCGATCAGTTCTGTCAGACCACACAACGGCGGTGCTCTCCACCAGTACATCAGTGATTCACGCCGAATGCTGAGACATAGGGTTAAAGTTTCCGAAAATGTGCCCGTACAGTAAGGGAACAACATTGCTGACGATTCTCATAGATTTGCAGAGGAAAGTCAGAAATAGGGTGTGAAGGGATAAACTGATGCCATTACGATCAGTTTGCTGTAAAGATATTTAGAAAAATATTCGAGCATTTTCATGAAAAAAAATTATGGTGTATAATCGTGACCAAGAGAATCTCTATCTTCACATAACCTGTGTAACTCAACCCGTGTGTAGTGTGCCACCCTGCAGAAGAGTAGATTTGTATCCGTTGTTTTCCCCGCTGGCGCGACTGAGGATTTATATGTTATTTCGAAATTATGATAGATTTGTAATTTTCTTGTATTTTGAAACAGCAAATTTTCATAGCACGCAAATAAGAGAATTACAAAATGTAGATTTTTCAGCTTCAGAACTGTGTAATCTGGTGCGCTTAGTACAAAATGATCTTGTACAACATTGATCTACTTTGCACAGAGCGTTCAGAATATATGTCTTGCATGCTTCTACTGCTCACACTTGAGCATGCTCCGGCCCGTGTATGTGTCACGTTCTGGCGCGACAAATTCCTGAAGTTATCCGTATATGCTCAGGTTCACTTAACATGCATAGACGACTACAGTGGTGTTGGAAGGTAGACCTTGCTCCTGAATGTCGTCGTGCAGATTAGAGTCCCATAATCAACCAACGACTACTGTACATCCTTACAGATGTTTGGACCATGTTACATATTTACTGTCACAGCACGCACAGCTCTAAGATACATTTGCTCGAAGATATGAACCACTGATCTGATTTCAGTAGCGGATGGCTAGGTTTTTCACAGCATCTTCATCGTATGCCATACAGCACTCACGATCGCCGAAAGTTATCTCTAACAAATGTACCGAAGTATAAACGGACTGAGGCCTTCCAAACGCTCAACTGCATATTTCAATAAGAACAAGCCGGACCGATCAAGGGAATTTAGCGTTTAAAATTAAGTTTCCTCATTCTGCTAAAGCCATGTGAGGAACCGATATTGACCAGACTGTGTCTCGTATGTTTTCCTCAGTTTCTGTCTTCCACGGTGATATCAGAACAGCTGTTGTTCCGTGTGTAAGCTAAATCTTTTTCTCTAAATTCTTCACACTCATCGAGATGTAACGAAACGAAAATTAATTCTTTATAATTACGTTATGCTGAACTGGTCTTCACTTAACGCACTTGTGCCTTTTTTCCACTTTAGGTTACTTCTAAGAAAAATGTAATGCCCATTAATACAAATATACACTCAGTACTTGTGCAATATTTTTTCGCATAGATCCATAGTGCCGTCATTCGTTGATGGGATTGTCCTTATAGATGAAAACAATGGTATAAGAACCGTTGAATGTAATGCAAGCCTTGTTGCCACAGATGTTGTATTAATAAAAGTAAAGACGGACGTGTATGGAATTAAGCTTTCTTTAATAACAGTGGTATCAAACATTGGCAAAGAATTACTAGTACATGACATAGTGCTTGCAGATCATGGCGTTCTATGGAAACGAGGACAGTGTCAGAATACTGGATAGAGGCATCAGGATGAACTTAAAACACAAAAAGTGAAATAGAAAGGGTAAGCTACCAATAAAGAAAATGTTAGAAGGAGGTGCTGAATGATTCGCCTACACGGAATAACAGACGTGTTAGAATAACGGAGAAGTTAACATGACATCTGCTGAGCCATCCAAGAATAAAATTATAAACAGCCGACCAGTTGCAATGGATAAAGAAATCTTTACCTAGGTTTCAACAAATTTAAATTTGTCTTCTTCAGAAGGTGGCAATTTTACATTATGAAGAAGACAAATTTAAATTTGTTGAAACCTAGGTAAAGATTTCTTTATCCATTGCAACTGGTCGGCTGTTTATAATTTTATTACGTGGAATCGTTGCTGTTGTGCAGCTATTTTTAAAATACTGACCATCCAAGAATAATAATTTGACACTGAATGGAGGTGTACTGGGGAAAAATGTAACGTAAGACAATACCGCATACCGAAGTGTAGAGGATGTTATATATAATAGATATGTACGAATAAGGAACGTTTTGAAATGTATGTAGGATAGCATCAAGATAGTAGATATGTGAATGACTCGAAGAAAGGAAGAGATCAATCCTCGTAGGTCTGTCCCTTGCTAGAAGCCTGAATCTTTGAGGTGTCTGCGGCAACGGTGCGCTCTTAGATGCTAACGGAGTGAGTCTGTAAAATGAAAATGAAGGTAAAAGGAGCTTAGACTAACAAAACAGAGATAAAAATAGAAGGTTCCGTCTGAGCCTGTTGCTGTTTCAAGACTTACTTTCGGGTAAATGTCGGTAAACTGAGAGGATCGTGGTCTCCGTGCTGTCTTTAATTCTTATGAACTGCTCTCCACAGGGGTAATAAAACTTTATTTCCGCTCTTCAGGCGAGACACGTAACCTCAACGGCAGTAACGGGTGAGTACGTCTGCTGCTACGTCTGCAGCCTGACTTTCAACCACGTCTTCCCTCTCTTACTCTGCCTTCTCTCTACTTCGTCCTACGTCCTTACCTTTCTTTTCAAGAGCTTGTGCTGACAGGACATTTTGTTTAGTGCTTTGAGGCATATTTACTAGCGTCCCCGGGAACTGCAAGTTGGCGGAATGATAAGAAGTGTCAGCGATTTAAACTAAAAAAAAATACTTGTTAAGGAGAACAGTACATGGAACTTTTGTTACGTAATCCAAACACAGTTCCCGTCTTTATTTCCAGTCCAAAAACTATCTGCGAATGACGGAGATTATAAACTGAGGCAATAAAAAAAAAAAAAAAGAAATCTCATTTCGTTTCACTAAAACTCGTCGTCGCGTAGATGTACTAGCGTTACCTCATTTATTCTCGCTGAACATGTCATTAAATAGTAACTTAAACTTAACATTTCAATTTCTTGTTTCTTGGTACTTCTTTCATTATTATTCATATATTCAACATAAATTATATCGTAAATACGTAATATAGCAGAGAACACCGTTTATCTTAATGGAGGATATCAACAGCTTGTTGTAGAAACAGATCTGAAGTAACATACCTTTTCCAGCCTGTTACCAGATATGTACCTTGCATGTAGACGTTGTATTTTTAGATCTGATGCAAGTCCCTGGCCGCTAGGTTAAGTAAGGCTCGAACAATCGTGGGGCAGCTTTACCAGTCTGATTATCAACATTACAAATTTTATGTTGTAATATCGAACTTAATACGTTGTTAAGCATCCTATCACTTTTATTCCAATCGCAGAAGATCACATAGTCCGCTATTTGCTATACCTCGCTGCATATAAACTTACTCCAAAATTTGCGATGGGCAACAGTCTTCGTCTGCATGTATTCCGCTTAAAATATGACACGTTTACAAATTAACTACAAAATTCAAATTTTTAAAAGTCTTTAATATCGTTATGAATGGTAGCTACATTTAAGACATAGTAACTTTAGTTGTCATGAACCAAATATTTGTGTAGTTCACTAATTTTCTTGGTTGAATGGGGTATTGTAATTGCAAACATTTTACGTACCATCATTATTACTCTGTTGCAAAACATTTTAGTATTCCCGTTAATGCTGACAGTGCCAGTTATTAGTTATAATATATGAGGAACGATTAAATTTCATAAAAATGTAAAATAAACTGTTGCATCATTCTGTAACTTTATTCTACCTGAAAAGTAATTGATATTTGATATGACAGATGTATGTTTAAATACTTGAGATATACAAAAATGTGTAGTCTGTTTAGCTACTACGCATCACAGTTGAAAAATTGGTTTATAATTGCTCATTGTTAGATGAAGCATTGTAATTACCGTCATGTCTCTAGTTTCTTGTCAGCTTCCGCTGACTGGGAATGCTTATTACGTTTAATATTACATTTTTTAAGACAGTCACAAAATACTGAGCTCCCAGATACACTTTCTGCAACATCATACTGATTCTTCCCTGTAGGCGTCGTGAATATTTCATAACTTTGTCATCATCTTAAACACCTTTAAAGTACTTTTTTTGCTACTCAGACTTATTGTTGTCTTAGCTTCACTCGTAGTATGGCTGTGATAAGTAAACTGAAATCTAGGTTTCTCGAACTGAATAAAATTCTCTGAAATGAACTTAATGAAAATGAAGCGAGTGAAAAGCAATGACAACAACGAAATGAATTCAAAAATGTTTCACTTGGAGTATAACGAACATAACAGAAATGTTATGGAATGGATGGTGTCTTGAAAGGAGGATATCAGATGAACATCAACAAAAGCAAAACGAGGATAATGGAATGTAGTCGAATTAAGTCGGGTGATGTTGAGGGTATTAGATTAGGAAATGAGACACTTAAAGTAGTAAAGGAGTTTTGCTATTTGGGGAGCAAAATAACTGATGATGGTCGAAGTAGAGAGGATATAAAATGTAGACTGGCAATGGCAAGGAAAGCATTTCTGAAGAAGAGAAATTTGTTAACATTGAGTATAGATTTAAGTGTCAGGAAGTCATTTCTGAAAGTATTTGTATGGAGTGTAGCCATGTATGGAAGTGAAACATGGACGGTAAATAGTTTGGACAAGAAGAGAATAGAAGCTTTCGAAATGTGGTGCTACAGAAGAATGCTGAAGATTAGATGGGTAGATCACATAACTAATGAAGTATTGAATAGGATTGGGGAGAAGAGAAGTTTGTGGCACAACTTGACCAGAAGAAGGGATCGGTTGGTAGGACATGTTCTGAGGCATCAAGGGATCACCAATTTAGTATTGGAGGGCAGCGTGGAGGGTAAAAATCGTAGGGGGAGACCAAGAGATGAATACACTAAGCAGATTCAGAAGGATGTAGGTTGCAGCAGGTACTGGGAGATGAAGAAACTTGCACAGGATAGAGTAGCATGGAGAGCTGCATCAAACCAGTCTCAGGACTGAAGACCACAACAACAACAACAACAACAGAAATATAACTAAATCGCATGACCAAACGAAATATCTACAAAAATGCTTTAGCGTGATTTCAGTTTTACTATCACTTTGTTTCCTACTGCTGTTTCCAAATGCTTTACAAGAAGTATGCACAAATAGCACCATCGCAGGGAGTGAATCTCAAGAAGGAATTAGCATACTCTGCCACAAGGAGTTATATCACTTGAAATAAATATAAATGAAATCAAATCAACTGAGACTATGCTGATGAAATCAACGACATACCGTGATACCAGTCAAATCCATCTACAAATGTTGAGCCGGAAATGTCACATTTTATAAGACTTATTAGTAAAAATGCAGTTTTGCCGTCTCTGAACGACGTTCTCTGATATCGTTTCGACTGTATGCACTTCGACTCCATCGCTTTCATTCATTTAAATGAATTAAGACCAGTTGGTTTGTGTGTCTGTCTTCCTAGCGGAGAAATTGCAAAATACCACAACAACAGGTTTTAGAGATCAGAGGCAATGAGGTGAGCCATTAGAGACAATCAGAATTTAAGTTGTTACTGGAGGCGTGCCCACGTAATGTAATGATGATACTGACTGTCCCTTATTTGCTGCAGATCATGATTTTCGGCAAAAGATAAATGACATCCAGATTTAACACTGCTGAAAAGAAGATACAGTATTATATGTAACTGTTCCTGCCGTTCATAAATAATTCAAAACGTTTGTTACATAGGAAGAGGAATGAATTGTACTTATAGTATCAAATCTGTTTTAATTTTTGCATTATTTAATACAAAACTACAAAAAAATCTTTTTAATTTCCAGTGTAGGGTCGAGAATAAATACATTGCTTGGTGGAAAATAATGTTCTGTAGCTCGTAGAGATCTAACTACCCCACACAATTGTAACACCTAATTTCTCCTGATGCCTCCAAATAATTTATAAGTCACTGCATATATATGTATAAATAGAGGAAGGTGAACGATTTCTCAAATTAATATAAATTACTAGTACGATTTATTGATGGCTATTCTACAAAACTGAATATTAAAAGCCAGTGTTGCTGAGACCAATCGATCGAGTGACCATAGAACTATATATTCGTCGTTACAAACGGTTGTACTTGATTAAATTTAGTTTAAAGCACTCTGCAGTCTCCTATCACTCCTACACAGCCACACATCATTAACAGCAGCAAATTGTCATCGAAATTACCGATATGAATACTGACTCTACAAACTATGCAGTCTACACAATTATTCGCAGTTTTCGGAAAATTGTAATTTTTGCAATACTTTAAACAAATATCCTACATTTATATACATAAGATTACCTAAAAAGAACATGAAGAGAAGCGTTTAGTTTTTATTTAATGAAGGTGAACTGCCTAATTCTTCATGAAGTCACCAGATTTATAGTGCATCAGTCACTACAGTACCGTGTGCACTGTAATACAAACACACTTATATCTTTTCCTCCTACTTTCCCTGCTTACATGAGTAAATATTATATTTATGTGTTCTGTGAGATACGTATCCAATGTGAGATTCTCCATTGTGTTATTGTTGATGCAACGGCGTCCTTCAACTGACAAATTTGAACAATGCCACAAAGAATTCTGTATACCCTAGATCACATTAGGTCCGAGTGTACGAAAGCTGTACCTTGAGAAACAAGTGGAGATGACATGGACTCAATAAGTGTTATCAAGGTGGCTTGACAGTAGTGTGGACTCAACTGTGTTAATATGGCGATCAAATTATTTAGATAAGAGGATGTTTCTGAACGCTGAGTGTCTAAAAATAAAGTGTTTTTATACATTATGTCAGACGTGACAGGATGCAGAATAACGAAATGCAAAGTTTTAATATGGGAATACTAGATGTTGATATTAAACATTTTCTCTTACATGGATAGTCAAAGAGTATTACTAAAGTTAAATGAAACACCTTCCAGAAGATGTCCCGATTAAGACACTGGAACTTATGTCAGATGGACTCGCATTCAGGAGGACGACGGTTAAATTTCGCGTCCGGCCATCCTGATTTAGGTTTTACGCGTTTCCCTAAATATCTTCAGGCAAATGCCGGGATGGTTCCTTTGAAAGGGGCACGGCCGACTTCCTTACCTATCCTTCCATAATTCTATGAGACCGATGACCTCGCAGTTTTGTCTCCTCCCCCAAAAGAACCCAACCCAACTTATGTGAGAAGTGAGCAACATCGTTAGATTAACTTCGAGCAAAATAGTAAATGATTAGTCATCTAAAACGAAGAACAAATAATTTATAAGAAATGTGAAGATAACATTAATTTTGTTGGAACGAATGACGCAATATGGTATTACAAACAGTTGTGCCACTGGAAAAACAGGGAACTCTTATTATCTGACATAGCAATTTAACTTGTCACAGTCGCTAGTTTGAGGGCCTTTAATATGTTAAAAAGGGTTTGCTTATGGAAATCATCTTTATAAGATTAGTGCACCGGTTCTGATGGACGAAAAGTCTATCGAAAAACTTAATTGCTGTAACTGTAATATATATGTAAGTGACACCGAAAAGAGATAACTCTTCCAACACTAGTCTCAAAGTGTGATGTGTCATGTTCCGGTTCCACTTATTGTGGTGTCCATCGTATGTCAACTAACACAATGACAATGGGAGACAATTATCAGCGAGAGAAGTCTAGCCCCGCCATTCTGTGAAGCACTGATTTCAGTAACTGCGTATAAATTCCACTTTTATCGCTACCACTTTCTGTTAAATTTCCTTATTATAAACGTAAAGTTTGAGAAACACGTCATTCTCTTCTTTCGCAGAACAACAGCCGAACACGGATTATTATATTTGTGATATCGCCTTAGAGAAGTCTGTTTCAGAGGTTCTACGGTTTCATCTCACAGAAAAATATGGATGAAATCTGTCACTTAGCGAGTAACTTCTTTGCTGCCAAGAAAGCGCTCTTTTTGAAACGTCCTTCTCAGAAGAAGTCTGCTTTTGTAATCGTATCAGTTGACCAATGTCTTCCAAATTTTAGTGCGGTTCGTGGTATTGTGGTTTTCACAGAAATTCTTTCATTGGCGTTTCCAGTAATTCTTTTCTTTTTAGATTCTGCCCTGTGACAGTGAAGATTCTCTCGATACAGTTCACTTTTATTCAACTGCGTAACCTATCATTTCAAATGATCTAGACAATTTCTTTTTCAATAGGAATTCGCTTCTGAATGCATTCGGTATAGAATCTGTGCAACCGGGTTCGTTAATCTGATCTGTTCAGGCAGATACTAGACGTCATTAGTCGCTCTCTACCTGCTAATATTTAGTCTATTCTATTTCTCTTTTCACATCAGCTACTTACCTTCAGCACTGTCATGCTAATAATTTTCTTAAACGTGAAATATCTTCCAAAAACGTTGCTTTTCATTCGTCATCTTGTTCCGAACTACGTGAATTTTAAGAAAAGTCCTTTTCTGCTTCTCACAGCGGAAATGTTTGAGGTATTGACACGGGGAAGTGCGTGAGACTTGAAAAGCGGATTTTACAGGAGAAGCAAAAAAGTTTTTGACACTACGAAATATGAGGCTATTTTTGCAAAATGACTTTACAAATATATTTTCAGCAATCTGTCACATTTATAGAATAAATATGATTATGGTGTACAAAGGTTGCGATAAAATGCATGTTACGTATTTGATGTCCCTGTATTTGTATCCCGCCTGGAAGGCGGCACGTATGTCTGCTCCTGTAAATTGAAGGGTAGGCCGAAAGTAGGAAGCTGAGAGGAGCAGGTGAGGTAAATCTCTCGGTACTGCAATTAAAGTAAAAGTGGTTTTACTATATGACAACACAATATGGTACTGAGGAGCCACACGTATAGTCCACACGTATAGTCCAACATCACCACGAGCTTATTTTTCTTTTCTAGTATCGCTAACGGTAGACCCTTGTCCCAGTAATGGTAGAGAATGTCAGATTTACCGTTTATCAAAATGTTGTCCTCCCTCTACAGTTCCGTTACACTGAACGAATCTTTTATTTCCATGATGGGCAGCTAATCCCTCGCAATTCTAATCCCAGAATGAGAACTGACCTTCACAGGTGCTGTTTGCAATAATGTATTGCGAACCGATGCGAAATCATAGAAATCTTCCTGCATCATCCTAACAACATTGAGTAGTTGTACATTATTTGCTTCTCTAATTGAATCATCTATTTCTTCGGAAGTTTGGTTGACATCTCTTCTTTCTTTCCTCATCCAGAAAATGATTCAGGACGTAGGTTGCAAGTGCTACTCTGACATGAAGAGATTGCCACAGGAGAGGAAATCATGGCGGGTCGCATGAAACCAGTCAAAAGACAGATGACTAAAAAAAAAAAAAAAGTTATGTCGAAAGCTACTGTGGTCTAGAGTTCAGTCCGGCTTCGGCAGTTGTGAGGCGTGCACGGGTTAATTGCTTTTCTCCTGTTCTGTTGTTTTTGTTTGCGGGCGAGCGCGATTGTTTACTTTTGCTTGGCAGCTTGTCTCAGAGTCCGACTTCATCGACCATCATGGTGCTTTCTTACCGTCAAGCCACAATTACATTAACCTTTCCTTTGGATCACGAACGACCGAGGGCGTATGAAGTATAAAGATTTACACAGGTTGAAATGCGTCTCCTGCCACACGATGTTCTCGGAATTAATTTTTCGATCTTCAGTACTACTGCGTACATAAAGCTGGCGAATGACGAGCTGTACGCCAACGTTGTGTGGCGCCAAGCGAACGCCCAGAAGTTACGATACTCTGACGGACATATAAGGACTGTCATGGTTTTGGCCTCCGAACGTTCCCCGTTTTCGAACTCCCGTTTGAGGTACCGTCGGACGATGTTACCGTAGGCAACATAGTCAGTCACGTGGCTGAAACGGGGAGGGCTTTCGAAACATACTATGTCCTGAGTGGTGTCTGTCAGATAAAAATTCAGCTACGGAATCATGTGCCTTCCTGCTCGTTTATTGACTGTTACAGGGCTGGCTTCACGTATGATGGGCAGCCGCGCACCTGCTCAGGTTGTGGCTGGGAAGGCCATGTCCGTTTGAATGTCTCCGACATACAGCAGTTCAGACGCCGATCGGACACGTCGCTATTCCTGCGGCGCCCACTGTATTATCTCTGTCTTACGTGTCTGTCGCGGTGCTGCCTGCGGTGTCCCCAGCGAATCAGTCGGCACTGGGGTCGACTCCCCTCGACGACGCGATGGACGTGTCGCCTGTCTCTCCTACACTCCTGCCAGTGGCAATACAAATGAACGGTGACTGTCAGCAGGATCAATCTCTGCCGCGACCCCACGGTTGTTGATCATGGAGTTTCTTCCGACTTCCACTTTTATGCCATCTGGCCACATGTCGACGACGGCCGCCAACCATTCGACACAGAACAACATGTTAGGAAGCAACGGTCTCCGAGGAAACGGAAGAGACAACTGCGTCCAACAGATGTGTGCTCAGGATCACGACCCTGCTGTTGATGGTGCGCTGTCCTCTGACGCCCTGAAACCTGACGACAAGATGTCCTTCCACGCATCCATCTCCTGTCAGTGTCCACCTCTAGACACCGACATTGCCCAATTTGCGTCTGATGCAGTTGCCTCTCTCTGTCTGACGCTACCTGTGGGGCACCTCTGATTGTCTTCCACTGAACCGACTTGGTGAGACGTCTGTCTCCTTGGCGGACGACGTCGATGCTGACATGGACATTCTGGAGGTGTACAGGGAGGTAAACACCGCCCCCCCCCCTCCCTGGTTGGGTCATCTCACTCCGTGTCAAAGTGATGTACCCTATCACAGGGGTCTAACAGATAGTTCCCTGAGCTTTCCTCATGTCTGGATCGCCCATCCTTCTGGCAATGACAGCTTTCCAGACTTATCGTATAGCCACGGTCAGTGTCAATAGGTTAACCTACCCGGGGTGTTCCTGTCATGCAGAGTTGATCCCGCTTCTTCCACACTTAAAACCGACACGTTCTTTGGCTGTCGGAATGTCCTTCTCGGGAAAACTGTACGTCGTTAGCCTCAGTGAGTTTGACCTGCATCACTGATTCCCTGCCCTTATCGGGTTACGACCCCTGTCCACTTTGCGACCATCCCTCTCTTCGGGCGCCAGGTATATTCCTCTACAAAGAGATAGCGTCTTTCAAAAGTAATCAAAACGTCCTCCTTCCCCGGTTCGAAACCTGCCACCACTTAAATTTTGATTAATAATCAGTATCGGCGACTGAAGACTTCAGTCATAGGAAGTCACCCTCAATCTGCCTGTGGCCTTGTCGAAGGGGGCGGAGGTGAGGAAAGATGTTCAGGGCACTCTCTTGTTCTTGGGGTACAAAACTACCCCTAAGTGCAGAAGGATCAGCAATGATCAAAGGCGAGAAGATGCAAAAGCCAATGGAAACCACTGCATTAAAAACAGATAACCTGTAACTGAAAAATTTCCAATGCTGATCTGACCACTGGCAAACGATTCCGGAATAGTCCCCCATTCGGATCTCTGGGAGGGGACATCCAAGTGGGAGGTGACCATGGGAAAAAGATTGAGTGACCAACGAATGAATAACGTTCTGCGAGACGGGATGTGGAACGTCAGAGGCTTCAATATGGTAGGCAAGCTAGAAAATCTGAAAAGGGAAGAGTAAAGGCTCCATCTAGATGAAATAGGAGTCAGTTAAGTGAAATGGAAAGAAGTCAAGAATTGCTGGTCGGATCACGATAGGACAATATAAACAAAAGCATAAAATGGTGTAACACGAGTAAGACTCGTTACGAATAGAGGGTAGGGCAGAGAATGTGTTACTGTGAACAACTCAGTGACAGGGTTGGTCTTATTAGAATCGACAGCAAACCATAACGGACAAAGATTGTTCAGGCATACATGCCAGTGTCATAAGCTTAAAATGAAGGGACAGAGAACGCATATGGCGATAGTGAATGGGCAATATAGTACGTAAAGGAAGATGAAAATCTAATAGACATGGGGCACTCGAATGCGCTTGTAGAGCACGACGAAGAAGAAAAGTATACGGATGAATGTGGATTTGGGACATGGAACGAGAGAGGGGAAAGAATAAATGAGTTATTTAATAAAATTCAGGTTGTAATAGCGGTGGTCAAGGATTACAAGAGGTGGAGGGATACTTGGAAAAGGCCGGTAGATACGGTAAGATGCCAGTTAAATTACATCTTGGTCAGATATTAGGTTACAAGGCGTACCCAGAAGCAGGTATAGACTCAGATCACAACTAAGTAGTAATGAAGAGCAGACTGAAGCTTAAGAGGTCAGTCAGGAAGAATCAATACGCAAAGAAGTCGGATACGGAAGTACTCAGAAATGACGTGATACACTTGAAGTTTCCTAAGGCTGTAGATACATAAATAAAAGGTAGCTCAGTAGTGATACAGTTGAAGACCAATGGATATCTCTCAAAGGGCAATCACGGAAGCTCGAAAGGAAAACATAGGTACAAGGAAGGTAATTGCCGAGAAGCCATGGATAACAGAAGAAATAATTCAGTTGGTTGATGTTCAGGGAAATTCAGGAATACGGAATTACAAGTCTCTGAGGAATTGTGTGTGAAATCTTATGGGACTTAACAGCTAAGGTCACCAGTCCCTAAGCTAACACACTGCTTAACCTAAACTATCCTATTCCGCCGGGGCCCGCTGAGGAATGAAATAAATAGGAAAAGCAGTGAAACTAAGACGAAATGCCAGTCTGAAAAATTCGAAGAAACCGAAAGAGAAATGATTGTTGGAAATATTCAATGCCGGCCGGTGTGGCCGAGCGGTTCTAGGCACTACAGTCTGGAACCGCGCGACCGGTACGGTCGCAGGTTCGAATCCTGCCTCTGACGTGGATGTGTGTGATATCCTTAGGTTAGTTAGGTTTAAGTAGTTCTAAGTTCTAGGGGACAATTGACCTCAGAAGTTAAGTCCCATAGTGCTCAGAGCGATTTGAGCCAAAGATTCACTCAGCATATAGGACAGTCAAAACAACCTTTGATGAAATTAATAGCAAGGTTGGTAGCATTAAGAGTGCAATGGGAACTCCATTGTTAAATGCAGAGAAGAGAGTGGGTAGGTGGAAAGTGTACATTCAAGGCCTCTACGAGGGGGAACATTTGTTTTATGTTATAGATTAAGTAACAGGAGCCGATTTGAGAAGAGAGAGGGGATCCAGGATTAGAATCAGAATTTAAGAGAGCTTGGGAGAACTTAAGATGAAATAAGGTGGAGGGGATCGATAATATTCCATCAGAATTTCCAAAAGCACTCGGGGAAGTGGCAACAAACGACTGTTTACGTTGATTCGTAGTACGTATGAGTCTGGTGACTTACCATCTGACTTTCGGAAAAAATATCATCCACAAAATTCCGAAGACTACAAGAGCTGACAAATGCTAAAATTATCGCACAGTCAGCTTAATAGCTAATGCATCCTAGTTACCGGCAAGAATAATATACAGAAGAATGGAAAGAAAATTGAGGATTAGTGATATGACGATCAGTTTGGCTTTAGGAAAGAGAAAGGGTACCGAGATGCAATTCTGACATTGCGGTCGATAATGGTAGCAAGACTAAAGAAATATCTTGACACGTTCACAGGATTTGTCGATCTGAAAAAAGCGTTCGACAGTGTAAAGTGGAGAAAGATGTTAAATGGTGCAAGACGTTTGAAATTTTGAGAAAAATAGGAGTAAGCTATACTTAGGGCAGGATAATAAACAAAGTTACAAGAGCCAACAGGGAACGATAAAAGTGGACGGCCAATAACGAAGTGCTCCGATTAAAAAGGGATTAAGACAGAGATGTAGCCTTTCGCCCCCACAAAGTCTGTACATCGAAAAACCAATGATGGAAATTAAAGAAAAGTTCAAGAGTGGAATTAAAGTTCATCAAGAGTGGAAGTAAAGTTCAAGGTGGAAGAATATCAATGATACGTTTCGCTGATGATATTGCTATCCCGAATGAAAGTCAAGAAAAATTACATGATCTGCTGCATAGAATGAATATAATGAGTACAGAATATGGAATGAGAGGAAACTGAAGAAAGACGAAAGCAATGAGAAGTAGCAGAAGTGAGAACAACGAGAAACTGAACATTGGGATTAATCATCACGAAGTAGATGAAGTGTAGGAATTCTACAACCTAAGCAGCAAAAAGAAACAATGACGGATGGAGCAAGGGGAACATCAAAAGCAGACTATAGCTATCAAAAAGAGCATTCCTGAGCTAGAAAAGTCTACTACTATCAAACGTATGCTTTAATTTGAAAAAGAAATTTCTAAAAATGTACTTTTCGAGCACAAAATTGCATAGTAGTGAAACATGGACATTGGGAAATACGCGACAGAAGAGAATCGAGGTATTTGAGACGGGGCGCTATAGACGAATGTTAAAAATTAAGTGGACTGGTAACGTAAGGAATGACGAGGTTCTGCGCAGAATCGGAAAGGAAGGGAATACTCGTCTGTGGAAAACATGGACAAGGAAATCTGTTAAGACATCAGGGAATGACTTCCATGGTACCAGAGGATGCTGCAGAGAGCAAAAACTATAGAGAAAGACAGAAAGTGGAATACATCCAGGTTACAAGTGCTACTCTGAGATGAAAAGGTAGGCACAGGAGAGAAACTCGTGGCTGGCCGCATCAGACCAGTTATAATATGGATTATTAAAAAAAAAATCATTAAATCTGTCCGACTATTATTTTGTCACACCACAAAGTCAGTTCTGTTCTGCGATATATATTGAATGAGCACATACAGAGGACAGGAGGGCAGTTCATTTCCTCCGCAACCAGCAATGGCTCATGCCGCAGACACTTGAAAAGGTTAAAGCCCTGTAAAGCCCTTTTGAGTGTTGTGGGCGTGGGTGAGAATAACACTTGCTGCATGTTCACGCTTATGGGGCATACTGTACTTGAGGGCATCCGTAAGCAATGTTACCATTGCTCAAAAGTTTCAAAAGTTTCTCAGATTTCCTGAGCTTTTGCTCTTTTTTTATAAATCAGATGCAGTTTTTCTGGTCCCACTGCACATTTTGTTTTCGTTTTCAGGAGGTCACATGTCGATGAAGTGTCAGTTAGAGGGCGATGGAAGAAGATTTTGGGAAACGATGTTCTAAAACCCCTTAGTTAAAATCGCTGGTTGATGTATGATTAGAGTATGCTTTCATAGAGGCGCGATGCAGTCTCTGGATATTAAGGTCATGACTCAAAATTTGTTTCCGAGATTTTTACCGCGAATAATGACTTTCCTCTGTAGACATTGTGAGTCTTTACGAGCTGTGAGTCATGTCCAGTGTATTTCACTCTACGGGCGTGGTTTCGTGCGTTCCTACCTTTCTGATCTGAAAAGCAGTGCTGTCATTCCTTTTTTTCTCAGTCACAGTGTAAACAAAGTTTTCTAATAGTCCAAAGATATCTTTGAATGTCCTCGCGCACATTCGAAAGTGCCCAGATTTTGAAGCCAAACAGTACATGACAGATATTGGCTTATGTTCAAAGTAAGTTCGTCGATATTACGCTGTCTTATTTGTTTTATCTGCAGTATGTTGCTTAAATCAAAATGAAAATAACCCTGAATTATCCAATTTCGTTTCCAAAATTATGAGTGCAGCTTCCGTACGTCACTCTCTTCAGAACTATACGGTGGTAACATTTGCATTTACAAGTAGGCTGCAAAAAGGAAGTATACAAATCTACTATTTGGTAATAAAACACAAAACTAGGCGCTACCACAGTGTAACTGAGCAAATTTCACTGCAGGCGGAATATACGACTCATCGGCTTATATGGATCAGCTTCCGGAACCATTTTGTCGTACTAACAACATCTAGTAACGTTCCTACTGAATCAATAACACAGTAATGAAAGATTGATCACAGAATTAAAACGTAATTCGGTGGCTTACTGATTTACTTCCATATCCATGCCAGATCGCTCGATGTTACTACAAATGCCATCTTGCGTCGTTTGTAAAGAACGCATTCGCTCATCATTTCGACATTCTCTTTCTATGCCACTGGCGACACGTCGTACGACCTTTTCGATAAAAAATCTGAAAAATTATTTATTTTCATTTATTACCTTCTCCATATCAATGTATCATTTGAAGTTGCTTTCAAATTCCGCAGAAATTTCAAATCGCAAGATTATAGTTGAATGTACTCGCCAGAATATGTGAATTGCTGTAAGTTCTGGAACCAAAGGGGGATGAAACCATATGATGTAAGTTTTGTTTGTCACCTAGAGTTACTGAATATTGAATGAACTCGGCGTTTTTCACTTTGACACCAGAAGGCTGGAGAGGTTTCTTTCGTGAGCTACACAGCCCGATACTTGATTTAGCCGAAAGTTCGAATTATGCATGACGGAAGTGCCATGGAAAGAAAAGCAAATTTACTGTGTAGCAAGGCAAAACAGCAGATTGTGAGAAACCTGTGTGTAGGACCTGACTCAAACGCTGAACCCGCCATGACATCTACATCTACAAACAAATGGCTCTGAGCACTTTGGGACTTAACATCTGAAGTCATCAGTACCCTAGAACATAGAACTACATAAACCTAACTAACCTAAGGACATCACACACATCCATGCCCGAGGCAGGTCGCGTGGTTCCAGACCGAAGCGCCTAGAACCGCTCGGCCACAGCGGCCGGCTTTACATCTACATCTTCCGCCGTAAGCAATGCATTCAGCAACTCTCTATCTATAACCCCACGCTTTGTTTTATACCTACTACACAGTACTATATTGCTGAGCCTTTGTTAATCCGAATTACGGTGAAATGTAATTCGGAGTATCAAAATGGTTCAAATGGCTCTGAGCACTATGGGACTCAACTGCTGAGGTCATTAGTCCCCTAGAACTTAGAACTAGTTAAACCTAACTAACCTAAGGACATCACAAACATCCATGCCCGTGGCAGGATTCGAACTTGCGACCGTAGCGGTCTCGCGGTTCCAGACTGCAGCGCCTTTAACCGCATGGCCACGTCGGCCGGCTCGGAGTATCATAGGCTTTTTTTCCCTCATTGTAATTTTAATACCTGTACAACAGGTAGGCAGGCAGCAGCATTCTATGCTGCTCTTCAATCTTAGAGTAGACAATGAGAAAAAACAGAAAGAACACACATAATTGACATAATGGCGGATAAAAAACAGTAGACACAGAATACAAAAACATGGAGCCGTTCACACTCGACGATGATCCACACGACAAACTGTTCGGCCGGGGTTCAAAAATGGCTCTGAGTACTATGGGACTCAACATCTGTGGTCATAAGTCCCCTAGAACTTAGAACTACTTAAACCTAACTAACCTAAGGACATCACACACATCCATGCCCGAGGCAGGATTCGAACCTGCGACCGTAGCGGTCGTGCGGTCGGCCAGGGTGGCCGAGCGGTTCTAGGCGCTACAGTCTGGAACCGCGCGACCGCTACTGTCGCAGGTTCGAATCCTGCCTCGGGCATGGATGTGTGTGATGTCCTTAGGTTAGTTAGGTTGAAGTAGTTCTGAGTTCTAGTGGACTGATGACCTCAGAAGTTAAGTCCCATAGTGCTCAGAGCCATTTGAACGACAAACTGTTGATACGACGCACAAACACTGATGATTTCGATGTGAGCGTTGGAGCGTGACTGCGAACACTAAACACAAAACATGATGGCACACACGAGAAACGGATGGCGATATCACAGGCACAGCAATACCGTATTTATCCGCCGACACCGGGTAAAAGACTTTCAAGTAAAATGTTTCCTATGTACGAGAATATACATAATAAATGTACGAGTGCAGCTGTAGACAAATGCTTGGTGACGTGTGGAAGTTTGGGTCTAGCCCTGAGTCATCTACGGGTAACGAAATGGCAAGGAGACCGCTCGAGATAAGCGGAAAATTTGGGTTCGAGTCCGCAGTCGCACTTAGGCAGGCTGCCGGCACGGACGTCATGTTTACGTCATCGCCGCGCAGCTCGCTCGCGGAGTTGTTTACTTGATTCTGCCCTTAGCGCACTATATTTCCTTCTAAAGAGAATGGCTTATGCCCACAGAAAATCGACACTGAAGGTCACCTTTTCACCTGAATATGTTCGACCAAAAGCACTTGAAAGCCAAGAGTTTATCAGAGAAGAAGAGAAGATTGCTACGATCTCGTTGACATACACCCATCTATAGCAGGCAGAGTTGTGTACGTGAAATTGATTAATGAAGAGGTCTGTGACAGAATTCTACTTGGAACTCGAAGTAGTATTAATTTCCGTCCTCCTGATGGACACATGCGAGTCTTGGACGGCGGACGATCCATGTATTTAGCTCCCTTTCGAGGTGCCTTCAGACGCAGTGGTCTCAGCAATCCGCCGATATGGAAAGGTGTTTGGTCATATAGCGGTAAAGTGGGTTCACTTCATATACCCGGTTCTCAATGGAGTGTGACAGATCCGCATCTAACTGAACATGTCCTGTCCTCATATATTGGCGGATGGCAGGAAATTATAATTTATGATGGCCAGTCGAAGACATGCTCGGGATATAGCCGGGAAGGACACCTCCGTTCCAGCTGTACGCAACGCAGAATTGTACAGTTACTGCCTGGGGACCATCAGACCACGACCGTTCCCAGTGACGTTTATCGAGGTTCTCCACAACGACCCCCGACCGCGATCACCACTGGCTCCTACACTGACACATCGCCGTCTCTGGTAGTACATCAAGCTGCTGCGGACGGAACGACGCCGTTGCCCCCTCCTGCTGTCTTGTGCATTGGTGAGCAATCTATAATGCAGGGCATGGGCCTTGAGTCCATGATTGTGGATACCGATGCTTTTGTGCCTGACCATCCGGATCCCCAGGAGTGCGCAAGCAACTGTCGCCGATGACGATTCTGTGGTGGAAGCACCGTTCTGCGCTGCATAGTAGGTACAACCTTCGCATGCACCAGGCGCTGTACTTATGGACATTGGACAACACCTGAGCCATTCTTTCCATCAACGACGTGACAATTCCTTCGCACTCGACAGGTACTCCATTGGACGCACACCATCCACGCCACTTTGCGTGGTCTGATTTTGTAGAAGAAGAAACATCCATCGTTGTGACAGCAACGAATGCTGATACTCCAACCCACGACTGCTAATGTACTGGAGTACTGGATGGGGACGGGCAGCCTACTGGGAAGACATTCCTGTTCGCTGCTGCGCTTCCTGCCTCCATGAGCGTAGCAGTGGCTCCACTTCCGCTGCAAACTTACAGGACTGGCTCCTTCAATGTCAACATCATTGGCACCCCTGTCAAACTACAATTGCTCCGCGAAATGCTGAGGGCGTCGAACCTCGATGTTGCCCTTCTGCAGGAAGTTCGCCTAGCTTTAGTTTCCTACTATCTATGGATTTGTTTCTTATCTCACATTGTGTGCTGACAGTGTTAGCGGGAGGGCTATCCTTTTAAAGGAAGGCATTGAGATAGACGAAGTGGTTTACCTCCCATCAGCTAGGGGACTTGTTGTGACTTTCCATAGTGTGCGAATCATCAATGTTTACGCTCCCTTAGGTACGGCCAGCAAAGATAACGGGGCCGTTTCTATTCAGAAGATGTCGCTCCTTTGTTTGTGGGCCACTACGAGCATATTATCCTTAGTGGCGACTTCAGTTGTGTGTTATCCCAGAAACACGAACATCCTCGTTTCATCACATGCCACGAACTCGAGCTCCTCGAGCTGAACCTCACCGATACTTGGGACTGCATGCATAGTGATCCACCTGTTTATATGCATTCACCAGCCATTCAGAAAGTCGCCTTGACCATCTCTATATAACCAAAGGAATCGTAACCGCCACGCTTGGTGTTGAGTCGAGGACCGCGCCCCTTTCCGACCATGTCACCCGTCTCAAATATTCGGAACAGAAAGATTGTAGAGGCGAGGTGGAACAAGAATGTAAGGCACCTTCATGCGTATCCTTCAGCACTCCGGTGGTGGCTTGACTGCACCATTACCGCTTTACGTCTTTCCTTGACGAATTCCGGTCGCGACAAAAATTCTATGGCAACGAGATACCATAGAATATTATTTCACAATTCTCAGCAAACTCTCATGCCCCCTCTGTTCAACGACAATTTAAAATTCAATGGATGAAGGCGAAGATAATTTCTCTTATACGTATCCGTCTTGAGGGCAAAATTTTGCGTGCAAGATGTCATGATTGGGTACGAGGACAAGCCCCGTCCGTGCATCACACTAGCCGTAAGAAGCAGCTGTGTCACCTCGTCAACGCCCTCGATATGCCAGATGGCCGCCAACTGAGGTCCCAGAATGCTGTCGCATAAGCCTATGTGGATCAGTACAAAGTTCAATACAACAGAGGACCAGAACACCGCAGTGTTGTCTCCCACAAGTTGACAGGAACCCTTGACGGGGCTCCTACGGAGATTCTCACACCGACGATTACGGCTGATGATGTCGCTGACGTTCTTCTTAACGGTGCAGCAAACAAAGCCACAATTCCTGACGGCTTTCCGCTGAAATTTGTACCTTGTCATGGCTTCACGCTGGGCTGCAGCATATGACCTTCCCCTCTCAGCGGAATTCATAGAAGGCTTGCTTGTCCAGCCATCGGGAGGTCAAGGAGTTGGACGTTATCGGCCGTTGACAATGTTAATATGTGACTTCAAGACCCCTATTACTGCCACTCGCCTTCCTGCGCTTCGTCCCTCAAGTCATCTCTGTGAATCAAATGTGCTTTGGTGGTAAGAGTAACATTCAGCCAGTGCTAAGCGATTACGTGATGTCATAGCCAAGGCAGCCGCCTGCTGCAGTCGGGAGCCTTAGTGACCGTGGACTTCGACCACGCCTTTGATAGAGTGAGTCATGACTCTCTGCGAAATGTGCTACGGCGGATGGCCTTCTCTCACACATTTATACACATCGTCTAGCAACCCCTCCGAGGTGCCACAATCGACAGTGCTGGTCAATGTCTGTGTGGCGAGCCCTGTGACTGTTATGCGGTCGATCCGCCAGGGATAACAGCTCCGCTGTCGATGCTCCTTTATGCCCTCCCCTTGAGCCACTGTTACACGGTTTGAGCAGCCGGATGACAGATATAACAATGAGAGGGCATGCTCACATCAGCCGTGCGTATGCCGATAGCGTGGTGATCTTGGTTCTATCAGGGGATGAAGTGCGAGAGGCACTGGTACGGATCAACCAGTATGGGACTCCTGCGTGAACTGGGGGAACCTGGCGAAATATGGTGCTATGTTCGTTGGTAGAGGTCTTCCAGCAAAGAGTGAGGCTCCATTGCCATTAGTGCACAAGCTCAAAAGTTTGGGGATCACCTTCACGGGTGGAATACAGCTCACGATCTTATTTAACTATGAACGTCTGCTTCAAGATATCGGCACGAACATTCGTGCCAACCTCCTCAGAGCATTGGACATGATACATAGGGTTGAATTAGTTATCACTCATCTGGCTTCGCGATTACCTCATTTAGCACAAATTTTACCGATTCCAAAGGCAATGGCAAACAGGCTGCATACGGCATTTGGATACTTTGTAAGTGCTGTTCGTATCTTCATAGTCAGCTACGACACGCTGTCACTTCCTCTTCGAGACAGCAACCCCGGTCATGTCAACGTCCAAGCGAGAGCAGTTGCTACTCATGGCCGGCCGGTGTGGCCGAGCGGTTCTAGGCGCTACAGTCTGGAACCGCACGACCACAACGGTCGCAGGTTCGAATCCTGTCTCGGGTATGTGTGTGTGTGATATCCTTAGGTTAGTTAGGTTTAAGTAGTTCTAAGTTCAAGGGGACTGATGACCTCAGAACTTAAGTCCCATAGTGCTCAGAGCCATTTGAACCATTTGCTATTCATGTAAGTACAATAGTTAAATCATGGATCCGCCGCCGAAATGGATTATCCGGAAACCTGATTGATGAACTGGCCCCTCCCTCCTGGCCGTAGCACATATCTCTTCCTCTCCCTCATGTGTCTGGCCTTTTCCCACCGAATGCAGAATACAGAAACCCTACGGGACCTGATATATATCGTCTAATGATGAGAAATCAGAATGTTGTGGAAAGCCGATATCCTACGATCGCATAACCCATTATTTGGTATTCTGTTCACCAGTCCTCCTCGACACAAACTCTTGCGTAACCTGGTATCTGGTTGCTTGTGGGAAATACATGACACAACTTCGCCTGCTTGCCATTGACATGTCAGACTCGCCGCTTTGTCCTCGTTATCACACGCTTGATAAGGACGATCATCGACTGATGTGTGGATCCTCTGCAGAGTTGTGACATTCAGAAAATGCTTCCCTCTCTTGTGCGTGTGGCTTCCCATGTCATACACCAAAGACACTTTTGTTCCCAGATGAGACTTATTTCCCACGTACGAAGACCAACGTGGTAATCTGGATGGAAGTCCTCTCTATCTTTTGTTTGTGCCATGGAGGGAATAATTGTGTTCTTGATTTTTGGGCATTACTTTAAGGCCGCTTTACTTTTCTCATGAACAGTCCGAGATACCGCCAATAATGTGCTAACTTTTTGGGTAGTGTCTTTTTCGACTCCCTCCGCCCCTGCAGTTTTGGTATCACAAGTGTGAGAAGTGATTTCATATGGGTGTGTAATACCAGGAGTCAGTCCAGCATACCGGCAAAATGGAATGTTCTTCGCGAGGACGTCCTCCGAACATGCCTGACTGCCTTCGGATTCCGAGCACGTCTACCCACAAATTGACGGGGCGCGGATGCCCTTTTGTTCGTTGTACCAGGAAGGTGTTTTTAATTACATTTATGTTTTGTTTGTTACTGGTGCTAATTACACATTGTTATTTTTCGCCTGGAGGACGTCCTATGTGATCTAAATAAATTTAAAAAATAGAAAATATAAAAATGCGGTAAAAAGGTAACAGAAAAAGAATGGAAAAAATAAAAACGGTCCCGGTCAGGCATAAATTTTCACTGTCGTAATTCAGTTATACAGCTGAGGGCTGTCCATATTCGCAACTGCGAATAGATCTAATTTCTTACGCTATTATATCCGTTTAGTTAAAAGGATGGTTCAAATTGCTCTGAGCACTACGGGACTTAACATCTGAGGTCATCAGTCCCCTAGAAGTAAGAACTACTTAAACCTAACTAACCTAAGGACAACATACACAACCGTGCCCGAGTCAGGATTCGAACCTGCAACCGTATCAGTCGCGCGGCTCCAGACTGAATTGCCTAGAGCCGCTCGGCCAACCCGGCAGGCTCCGTTTAGTTATAAGTATCAATAACGTGACTATATCGTGTAATATCTCACTACTGGGTCTGTATCTATCCCGCACGTGGTAAGCTATTCTTTTAAACTTGAGCGAAAGTTCCTCTACGTGCTTCTGCTCTGCACTTGAAGTCTCAAGTTCCTCCATGAGATATGACATTGCTGATTCTTCGCTTATGTTGCTGAAAATATTAAACTTTGTACGTTTTGTTTACCCTTTGTACTTTGAAATCCACTGTTGCCGTAACTGCCTCTTGGTCACTGACATTTCTTTTTATGAAGACATCCTCTATGGGTTTGGGTCTGTCTGTTGTCATGAGACCTAATATCTTTCCTTCATCACTGGGGCTCTGAATTATCTGTTCTATGTAGGTTTCAGGGAAAACAGTAATATTTCCCAGCCGGCCGAGGTGGCCGGCCGGTTCTAGGCGCTACACTCTGGAACCGCGGGACCGCTACAGTCGCAGGTTCGAATCCTGCCTCGGCCATGGATGTGTGTGATGTCCTTAGGGTAGTTAGGTGTAAGTACTTCTAAGTTCTAGCGGACTGATGACCTCAGAAGTTAAGTCCCATAGTGCTCAGAGCCTTTTGAACCAATATTTCACAAGATGCGTTGTCATGTCCACCATTAACCAAGCTACAATGATCCCAGCTGATTGTTGGACGATGAAAGTCTCCTAGAATGTGATTACAGTATACTTAGGGAACTTACACGGGAGCTAAGGTTCTTTCTACAGTTTTTGGTTATGTCAGGAGGCATCTTTGCTGATCAGCAGACGAATCCTATTGCAGTTTTACACCAACACTTGATACTGAGTCTAGCCCAAACAGTCTCACATGGAGCTTTAATTTCTGTCTTGGTGGATTTGTGTTTTTCCTCCACCACAGCAAACACACCACCGCCAATTCCCATTTCCATATTGTTTCGGTATACGCTTAAAGAAGTCAATACTGTCGACTTCGTGTATTAACCAGCTTTCTGTGCCTAGTGTTTTGTTTGCTTCAATGTTTTTAGGAGCACTTCAATCTCCAGCACTTCGGTGCGAATACTTCTGCAGTTAACCACTAGGGTTTTAATGCTGTCACATTCGATGGCCATTTCTTTGGATCCAACACGAATACTTCCGGGTTTCCTACAACTGTCGTTATCAGGATTGGATGGAGAGTCACCTAATCTAAAAAAAAACTTTTGTTTGCACCATACACACAGTCAACGACCTGGGTAACTTCCTCTGATGCATAGTGCTCACATGACAAATATCGGGGCAACCTATAACGCTGAATCCTATGGCGTGAGGCAATACGCAAATATTTATGATATCTGAGCACATATAACTGGTCCTCTGAGGCTCTTAGCTTGACAAAGATTCTCCTGCATTTCTTGCAAGCTCTCTAGAGGTACTACTGCAATGCCGCTGGGCTAGTAAACCTTGGAGACAGGGTACAATGGGTATCCTCACGATTGTTACTGGGATCAAATTACCTATTCTTTCAGAGTATACGCTAAAATAAAAATCTTTTGTAAATGTAAATTTGTTGTTTATCTTATTACAGATGCTCCTTGCAGAGCAATAACATATCTCAAAACTATATGTTTTACTGGTCAAGAGATTTGAAGAAATCCTTATGAGAATCGGTTTAGATTATTAATGTGCGACAGTAGTTGATGCATCGTAGTGGAGTGTTATAGGCCACAGTATCTCTGGTGTAAAAATAGCCTTAATCAATTAATCGATCTGCGAAATCCAATCATGGCTTTCTATAGTAGTGCATAGGTAGTACTGTCGCCAATCAATAAGTCAAAATGAATAGCGAAATAAAAAATACATTATAGTTGTTCAACAATGTTATTAAATATTCCAAAATAGATTTCTTAAGCCTCTAAAGACTTACCAGTGTTAACACCTCCTCTAAAATTAATGTTGAGTTGTAGAACTTCACAATTTTTTAATTATTTTGGGTGTTTTTTTTTCAAATGATTGTATTTAGTGTGAGCAGAACTGATACTCGGTCAGAAGAACAATTTATGCTTCTACGTCATTCTTCTGTTTCCCTCATTTTAGTAATAGGTCGCTTTTTCCTGATGCAGATACACTTGCTTAGGTAAACCACATGACACTTAGTTCTGCGATCTTAGAGGGGACAGTAGTAAAAATCTTTTATATAATCTTCAGGGAGGCTTTGTGCCAAGGGGTGTGACATGAAGTAATCCGTTTCATTTTATCCAGTTACGTTCCGACATAGCAAGTTGACGGAAGTTCTTGTTCACAATATTATGTAATACTGAAATTTTAACATTAATTTTTCATTATGACGTTCAAATTTAATGTGTCATCTATGAAGAACAATTTTCCCCGTTGTAAACCAAGCTTTGACTTGTAAATCGGCTGCAGGTGACTCTTACCGATGAAGTGAAGGGAATAACCAGACTAATGCAGTTTGGACGTCGATCATTTAACTATATCATGTTTCAAATGTTCGAATGTTCAAATGTGTGTGAAATCATATGGGACTTAACGGCTAAGGTCATTAGTCCCTAAGCCTACACACTACTTAACCTAAATTATCCTCAGGACAAACACACACACCCATGCCCGAGGGAGGACTCGAACGTCCGCCGGGACCAGCTGCACAGTCCATGACTGCAGCGCCTAAGACCACTCGGCTAATCCCGCGCATACCATGCTTCCTGAGACATGTTCTACAGGGGGCGATCAAAAAGTTTCGGTCTGAGGGTGTTGCTGTAGCGTATATTGAAAGCAGCGCGACCTCAATACACGTGCACAAGCATCGAAATGTACACGTGGGGTTATCGTGACACTAGAGTCCTTTGGAAATACATGTGTGGATCCAGAAATGTGAAATATGGTGACGTTATTACGAAATAAATCTAAATACGACTGACATGCTATCATTATCGCCTTGGCTGCCGTAGGACAAAAGCCGATTGACATCCCTGGGAAAAAGAAGAATGTGTATGGTGCAGTATGTCTATTGGAAACCACCGCTGTGGAATGGTGCGCATAATTCTGTGATGGTTACGATTCGATACAAGATTCCAGCCATTCTGGGAATCCGGTGTTATAAATTATGGACAACAACTAGAGTGGGAGACACTAGAGGCGACGCCCTGTAATCCTGATGTCCAACATGTGATTGTCACATGTGCTTGTTCACGTAGCTGGAAATGGTGTTTTACCAAACGGGTATCTTCTACCTGGTGTGTATCTTCAACCTGGTGTCGGAAAAGATGTAGCAACAAGGTCCATAATGGGCGCTGGAAGAAGCGCGCCTATTCGGAGAGAGACCAGAGTCAGACTAGCGAACAACACGCCGCCAACGTCCTCTCGTCTGCAAGTATTTAGATCGCTGCCACTGACCGGAGAGCCTCAGTCTGCGTCAGCCAGTCTCAGTTGTAAGTTCAGTGTCAGTGACCAGCGCAGTCACAGTCGCTCAGCCACTAGCTCAGTCACTGGCGCACTAACTTGCATTCTAGTTTGGAATCTGTCATTCATCGCACAGCGGGACTTGTACTTCACCAGCAGTGAGGCTAATGCGAATACATAGAAAGAAGGATCCTTTATTGTATGATTATATGATAGCGGAACAAACACTGGTAGCAGTTACTTCTGTAAAATATCTGGGAGTATGCGTGCGGAACGATTTGAAGTGGAATGATCATATAAAATTAATTGTTGGTAAGGCGGGTACCAGGTTGAGATTCATTGGGAGAGTCCTTAGAAAAAGTAGTCCATCAACAAAGGAGGTGGCTTACAAAACACTCGTTCGACCTATACTTGAGTATTGCTCATCAGTGTGGGATCCGTACCAAATCGGGTTGACGGAGGAGATAGAGAAGATCCAAAGAAGAGCGGCGCGTTTCGTCACAGTGTTATTTGGTAACCGTGATAGCGTTACGGAGATGTTTAACAAACTCAAGTGGCAGACCCTGCAAGAGAGGCGCTCTGCATCGCGGTGTAGCCTGCTCGCCAGGTTTCGAAAGGGTGCGTTTCTGGATGAGGTATCGAATATATTGCTTCCCCCTACTTATACCTCCCGAGCAGATCACGAATGTAAAATTAGAGAGATTAGAGCGCGCACGGAGGCTTTCAGACAGTCGTTCTTCCCGCGAACCATACGCGACTGGAACAGGAAAGGGAGGTAATGACAGTGGCACGTAAAGTGCCCTCCGCCACACACCGTTGGGTGGCTTGCGGAGTATAAATGTAGATGTAGATGTAGATGTAATGTGAACTATTAGTGAAGAGCTTGTACCACAACACCCGGACCCTTAAAGGTAAGCAGCTTCCTGTTTACGTAAATAAAAAAACCCTGTTAATATATGTGTGCAGTTGTGTTGTAGAAAGAGGATATCAACCACCGAACAACATCATCTCCATTGATTCCTATGGTACAAAGACATTACAGTGGCAATGAAGAGACAACATTACACATCCTGCTGACAAAACTCAAAATAATCTATGTGATACGCTGAACTATTCTATTCACTGTCGCCGCCAAATAACTTACCTCTAACAAATCAAGTGTACTCTCCTCTACCCATTAGTATAAGATATCCATAAATTCGTAAATTTCTGAGAATGAATGACAATAGATTCACATTTATTATATTTTATTGACTGCAGATTCTAATAATTTTGGAAAATGCATTCGAATAGTTTGCACTGTGACTCATTAGACGCTTGGCATCTTAGCAAAAATGATCGTACAGAAGTGCTGAGAATAACTGTACTTCTTTTTCCAAGAGGCACATACATGTAAAATCAGCCACCTCCTTTAGCAACAGCAATAAACTACACCACACCCTTGAAATGTTCCCAAAGACCAAAGTGACGTGGTCTGAAATAAAACGGAGGTGTTGACCATGCAATGGGACTCCTAAAGTCTACAATGTGCTCTATTCGTGTGCCAAGATGAAATGAGCTGTATTCCCAGAGGTTACTGTATAACTGTCAAGAAATACCGCTAGTGTGGCGTGAAGATATGGTTATACACGCTGTAAGACATACATCCAAGAAAAAACAAATCTATCAATCTGCAGGGGACTATGTGTAGTATGAAATTTGCTGACAGAGTGTAACTGTCCGGATTACAAATCGAACACAGAACGATCGCATTACGAGTTCCTGGAGTCGCGAATCTGTACATGGTTTTCCTATGAAAAAAGTCAGATTACATACCATTCAGATCCTTAAAATTAACGTTAAGTGTGAGAATCACAGCACAGATCGCAGACGAATTTTGCATTATAGCAGTGTGGTTAAATAAGTCATGGAAGGATACTAGTTAAGTGTGTAGAAACCCAACCAAAGCGTCAAAATACGGCGTGATGCCACAGCGTATACCACACGTGGAGATGACAAAAATATACTTAATGTACCTACAGTCATTAAAACAAAACGTTATGGTGAAAAGTAGTTCTGATGGATTACGGGAAAAGATGAGAAAGCGAACGTACAATACATCAAATGCCAAATTTTCTAAGTTTCAAATTCCACGTAGCTAATCAGATTTTCCTAAAGGAAGAGCCATGTTAAACACCTGACCATTCGCACGTACATTAGGTAGTTCTGTGAAGAGATGTTCAAACATGCAATCAACGTTAGTGTAGCAGGGAAACGGAGTGAAAATGAATATTTGGGTTAATGACAAACACTCATCGCATAAATAGTTTTTTAAGCAAATGAAATCTCAGAGCCTACAGTTTCAAAGTTCTTTTCTGTTAATTTACAAGGATATATAGAGAGTGTAGAATCGATAGCTCGACAAGTTCGTAATGTAGTTATTCCTACATTTTGTAGTTAATGGGTTTAGTTTTACTTAACCACTATCTCTTAAAATATACTGACAGAAAGGTATATGAACGAACAGAATTTCTTGGTAACAGTGTTTTCCGAATAAACTGAAGCAATTCCAGTAACATTCACTAAGTTGTATTGAAATCTCGGGTCTTTATGAGATACTCCCTCCGGAAATTGGGTGCCTAAACTGTACTGCTTAGAAATAAATTTGTTTTTCGATTGGATCCAAAGACCAGAGTCACGTGGTTTGAAATTAAACGGAGTGGTTGATCATGCAATGGGTCTCCTAAAGGCTACAAGTAAGCAAACAAGTAAGTAAACATAATTTTTTTTCTTCTTCTAACCGACACATGATTCACAGAAGTTACGGCATCGTCAGTGGGCTTACTCATTTTCTTTTTATTAAATAACAGGAAAATATCGGTTTACTATCAGTGCACGCGTATTATTGATTTCTTAACATAGTTTTCACAAATTTTGCAAAAAAGAGACGATTCTTTCTATATAACTTGTGTGTGTGTGTGTGTGTGTGTGTGTGTGTGTGTGCGCGTACGTGTTTATTTAAGTGTTTATGGGTTTGAGTAGTATGACATTTGTTTTAGGGCATCCGTTTCAGAGAGCTGTGTATTCGATTATAATTGCTTTTCCTTCAATTGTGGCTTTCTGAATTAGCTAACTTTCCTCAATTATTAACTTTTCTGGGAGACTGCTACCGCATCTGAAAATTTTCAGGTCACTGCTGATATCTGTTGTAGTCTGAACTCATCAAATATTCTGCGAATGGGGAATGACAGCTCATATTTCAGTGCTGTTCTGGGTTTTGTGTAACTAATAATGAAATTTCTGCTTGTCTGTCCAATATAACTTTAATTACAGTTCTCGCATATTAGTAAATACCAGTTGTTTAGTGTTCGTCCGTATTGGTACAGGTCGTCTTTAATTCTCCTCACATAGAGTTACTTGTTCTGTAGGCTATTTTTATCGTAATTTTTTTTAAGTATGTGGCGTATCCTATTGGCTGTTTTCTTGCTGTAAATGAGAGTGTAGCGTTAACATGATACTGCGGGCGCTTTTGATCGTGTGTGTATGTGTGTAGGTTGTGTGTGTTGATTTTCTGTGTGCCTGTGTTTTGTAAGTTGGTATGTTCAGTTTTCTTTTGCGTCTTATGAGAGTTTTTCAAAATTAAAACAACAATTAAACTTCAGTGAAATGCTTCTGGACAAAAAGGAAGGAAAATATGTGTTTGGTCAAGGCATATCCAACCAAAAAACTAATTCATTGTATGGAACCCGATTAAGTATTGGCTTCATGGACTCCTTTCTCACTGATTAATATTCTTCCATTCTCCATTGATTCTATTATTTATCGACTCACTATACTGGTAACAATTAAACTATAAGTAAATTCGTTTCTTAGATGCACCCGTTGTGTAAAATAATTATTTTAAATGCATCTTTCATTCAAAAGACTACCATTACTATAACATGAGCATCTGCTCTGAGACTACTCGTTAAATATTGGTCAATTTAATAACATCTGCACTATGTGTAGCTTTATAGTCAGCTGAGCTCAAAGTGCTCAGAAAACCTACAGCGTCCAAGCCATCTGCTATTTCTTTTGCAGCTGCTCCACAGTGCAGTGCAGCAATAAATTAATGCTGTCAGGAAATTCCGTTACATAAAATAAAATTCTACTGACGTGATGTAGCTTTTTAATGCCAGTGGAGTACGTCATGAAAAGAATAATTTAATTACAGAAAAGATCTGAAGCACATTAACCTAATTATCCTAAAGAGCTTTACTGTCTCTCTTTCATGGTCTTTACAACTAAACCATTGGTACAGAATGTAATTAATTTAACGATTTAGCATTTTCTGTGCTTCCATAGTTTTCGAGGACCAGTCGGGTTATTTTGAAAAACTCAATTTCTCTACAAGTAAATCAACCCAAATGTAAAATATTTCGGTCAACAGTAACTATGTTGCTCGGAATCGGTGAAAGTATTTACCTGATAGTAGTCTACGTACTTGAAGTACATTCAGTAACACTGCGTACGTTTTCCCTTAGGAAATGTTTTCGTATCTCTCTTGTAAAATGCCCAGAAATTAGAACATCGAGATATCATTTTAGACGCCTTAGCATTTAGTATGGCCCTTGTATTCCTTGACTGGCAGTTTTCCTTTAATTTGTCAGTGTGCTAATCAGTAAATGTGAAAACGAAAAGCTAATTAAATCTGACTCTTCGTGTTGCAAGTATTTCGATAAATTTTTTAACAACTCTGTCCCATATTATTGCTACCTATGACAATATCTGGTCCATTACTGAGCAAAGGGAACAAGGTAATTCTCTCACTAGTACAGCTCCTTTATTCTCATAGTCTACTTTATCGAGAATCTATACACTGGTAAGAATCATAGGTTTTTACTAATATTTCGCAAGTGTGTTGTAAAGTTTTAACAAGACCCCGACAGCAACTAAGATGATAATGTAATGAGAAATGCAACGCACTACTCACTTCATGCACAGAGTCGACTGCAGTAAATTAATTACTTAATTTCGCGCTTAGTATGGAAGTGACTTACAGCACAATTTCCTACTTAAAAAGTAGCTATGTACGATATCACACTTCATACACTGAAGTTTGTGTCACGAAATCTACGAGAAAATTTGCCTTAGGTATGAGTCGCTCCTGGTAATAACACGCTCAGCCGAAAACACAGTGTAAACCCCTTTAGTATGCCTCTATATACGTCACAATCCTGAACTGGAGATACATATTTCTTGTTTGTGATATACTAAATTATTGCTACCACTACTGCAAGCTTTAACTCGCACTATTGTATTCGTCGAGAGGAATGTTGCTCTACGTTTAGCTGAATATCTGGGTACTATGATACTGTACCGTGTGAAAATTAATCGGGAACTTGAAATCACTCACTACATTCTCTCTATTAGCAAACAGCAAGGTTGCTGCCATGAGAGAAGAAGTTTTAATGGACTGGGTTATTCGACTGAGCTATTACATAAGAAAGTGTATTACGTAATAGTTTTTAGCTGCAATGATTCAAGGACAGGGTGATAGAATATGTGTTAAGACATCAGGTAATAACTTTCTTTATAATAGAGGAAGCTGCGCAGGTGAAAACTGTATCGGAAGGCTGAGGTTAGAATTTATCCACCAAATAATTTAGGTCGTTGGATGTAAGTGCCACTTTGACATGACGAGGTTGGCACAGGAAAGGAAGTTACGGTGAGCCATATTAAACTAGTCAAATACAAAATCTAGATTAAACTGGAACATCGAATCAAACTTTCACTTTGCAGCGAAATACAGGACACTATAAACTTTTTGACAGATTAAATGCACTGGAAGGAGTAGGTGTCAGACAGGATACCTTACCTCGGCAAGCAATGCACACAAAAGGAAAGGTTTGGGTTGCACTCCGATGCGTACTTTTAAGTTCACTGAAGATAGCTAGTTAGAATCTTCTTTTTAGTGGAGAGTCCCAGAAGGTCAAATAGAGAGAAAGTTTGCATAATAACAAGACTTGTGCTCTAATATGAAATTATATACATTATGTAACAAATACAGTTCAAAAGATGTTATTTCACTAGACCTCCAATGATTAATTATTGGCACTAAAGATTTCCATTCACCCTAATAAAAAGAGTCGTTTCTATCAACTGAAGTATATTTCATAAAAGAGACCAATGTCTACAATTATTACACTTCAAAAATGCTAAAACACTAATTTGTTCGTTTGTTGTTTACTTGTGCACAAAATACAGAGAGGCCCGAAAGTCTTGTTGTAATGATAAACAGTGAACACCTGAAGAACAAATAAATATCCACAGAGAGTGCCACAATTGTAGCGAAACTTGTCTTGGTAAAGACAAAGATAATATAACTACTACGCGAACCTTGTCGATAAGTTTTATACAGTCATAGTTAGAAAGGTTAAATACGTATGGTGATGGCACAAATTGATTTGACTGTGCACCAATGAATACACAGAATAAACATTACCAGAATAGTAGCAATTTGTTGGAGTATTCCTTTAATCCTTTCCTGTCTAAGTAGCTGATTAATTAGGATGAGATATCGAATGTTTCTGATGTGGACATTACTGTGTCACACGAGCCAACAGCGCAATTTGTTCTTTACGAATTATTTCGTATGGAGAGCTACGTCCACCAATTAGCGAAGGAGTAAGCCAGAATTTGTTTCAGTCTCTTCCCTAGCTCAAACGGAGTTTCTCTCCCCGTTTGTTTCTTTAACTGCTGAGCAATTGAGAATAACATAACACCACTACAATAGAAGTCTCAAAATAAAGGTATTCAGTTACTCTAAATTTCAGACTGAGGAAAGTAAATAGATATAAAGGCATATTACTTGGGAGCTACTCTAAAAGAAATATAAGTTTCATAGGCTCAAATTATAGCTTATCAAGCAACGTGATATTTCGCAAAAATATCACAGCAATCTTTTGATGACCATACAGCGTCATACAAATATGTCTTCCGATACAATTCCAGATTTAATAACGTTTTTACGCGAACTTAAGAAACATACATGGAACAATGTACTGCCTGTTTCAATACTAATGGACGACTCAAATGATGTGCCACAACGTTTAGGACGAATTTAAAGCTATAGTTGTAATCAGAGAACAGTGTGGATAATGTGATCAGTGTAATTGGAGTCTGAATAAATATCTAAACAGTAAATTAAATAATTATATTAACTATGATGTTACTAATGTATAGTATTATAATATTAACTGTAATATAATCAAACAGTAATTTAAATAACTAAAATTAAGTCTCTTGGTACCGAGTAGATGAATCAGCACGCTCTCCACACTTTTCAGCATGATACCACTTCTAGTTACACAACCTTTCCTATGCTTCATGACGCACCTGCCACTTTGTGTGGTGTGTAGGTCCACCGACCTAAACTTTTCTCCGACTTAACTGTAACTTAAGCATTCATGAACTTCATTATGAAATATGGACAGAGTTATGGGGTAAACGTCATGTGCCTCCCACTTAACATTATATCGGTAATCTGTTTTTTCCAAAAATTAAAAAAATTTAATCTACTGGAACCTCCATCTGTACTGGAGTTTTATCCACACGTTCACAATACTGTTTCCCAAATATATTGCTTCATAATTTTTTCAAAATTGCATTTTTTTAATCCTTAAGAAGTTATTCTCTACTGTCAAATAACCATCATATATATTACATATGATAAACATTACTAATTATCTGGTTCTTCTACTTCCTTTACAGTTATAATAATGTAATAATTGTTAACAACAGTATAATTTCTATAATCAGTACATAACAAATTTCATACATTATACTCACAACACAAACACTACATTTGTTAATTTCCCTATGTTTGTCTTCGCTGTTCCAGAATCAGCTGCCAATCCACTGGATGGTCTTGATGTTCAGTTCTTTGTATTATCATATACAGGGTGGTCCATTGACATTGACCAGGCCAAATATCTCACGAAATAAGCATCAAATGAAAAAACTACGAATAACGAAACTCGTCTAGCTTGAAGGGGGAGACCAGATGGCGATATGGTTCTCCCGCTAGATGGCGCTGCCATAGGTCAAACGGATATCAACTGTTTTTTTTTTAAATAGGAGCCCCCATTTTTATTACATATTCGTGTAACACGTAAAGAAATATGAATGTTTTATTTGGACCACTTTTCTCGCTTTGTGATAGATGGCGCTGTAATAGTCACAAACATATAAGTACGTGGTATCACGTAACATTCCGCCAGTGCGGACGGTATTTGCTTCGTGATACATTACCCGTGTTAAAATGGACCGTTTACCAATTGCGTAAAAGGTCGATATCGTGTTGATGTATGGCTATTGTGATCAAAATGCCCATCGGGCGTGTGCTGTGTATGCTGCTCGGTATCCTGGACATCATCCAAGCGTCCGGACCGTTCGCCGGATAGTTACGTTAGTTAAGGAAACAGGAAGTGTTCAGCCACATGTGAAACGTCAACCACGACCTGCAACAAATGATGATGCCCAAGTAGGTGTTTTAGCAGCTGTCGCGGCTAATCCGCACATCAGTAGCAGACAAATTGGGCGAGAATCGGTAATCTCAAAGACGTCGGTGTTGACAATGCTACATCAACATGGACTGCACAGGTACCATAATTCTGTGCGGCAGGAATTGCATGACGACGACTTTGAACGTCGTCTACAATTCTACCACTGGGAACAAAAGAAATTACGGGACGATGACAGATTCTTTTGCACGCGTTCTATTTAGCGACGAAGCATCATTCACCAACAGCGGTAACGTAAACCGGCATAATATGCACTTTTGGGCAACGGAAAATCCACGATGGCTGCGACAAGTGGAACATCAGCGACCTTGGCGGGTTAATGTATGGTGCGGCATTATGGGAGGAAGGATAATTGGCACCCATTTTATCGATGGCATTCTAAATGAAGCAATGTATGCTGATTTCGTATCTTATGTTCTACCGATGTTACTGCAAGATGTTTCACTGCGTGACATGGCCGGCACGTTCACCGGATATGACGTCCACGGATTTCTTTCTGTGGGGAAAATTGAAGGATATTTGCTATCGTGATCCACCGACAACGCCTGACAACATGAAACAGCGCATTTTCAATGCATGTGCGAACATTACGGAAGGCGAACCACTCGCTGTTGAGAGGAATGTCATTACACGTATTGCCAAATGTATTGAGGTTGACGGACATCATTTTGAGCATTTATTGCATTAATGTGGTATTTATAGGTAATCACGCTGTAACAGCAAGCGTTCTCAGAAATGATAAGTTCGCAAAGGTACATGTATCACATTGGAACAACCGAAATAAAATGTTCAAAGGTACCTACGTTCTGTATTTTAATTTAAAAACCTACCTGTTACCAACTGTTCGTCTAAAATTGTGAGCCATATGTTTGTGACTATTGCAGCGCCATCTGTCAAAAACGAAAAAAGAGGTCCAACTAAAACATTCATATTTTTATACGTACTACACGAATATGTAATAAAAAATGGTGCTTCCTATTTTAAAAAACGCAGTTGATATCCATTTGACCTATGGCAGCGCCATCTACCGGGCCGACCACTGCACTATCTGGTTTCTCCCTTCAAGCTAGAAGAGTTTCGTTCTCTGTAGTGTTTTCGGTTGACGCTTATTTGGTGAGATATTTGGCCAGGACACTATCAGTGGACCACCCTGTATACTGTATGTGGCAAACATATAACTGATCTGGGTCTTCTACTTCATTTTACAATTATAACAATATAGTTAATTGTTAATAATTGTCTACTTTCTAATTCAGAACATAACAGATTTAATGTGTTGCACTCATTACACAGTCACTTCATTTGTCCATTTTCTTACATCTGTCATTTCGGCTGAAGGATCACCCTTCAATCCACAGGCCAGTCATGACGTTCAATTGTCTTTAGCATCGCTTCTCCATTACTCTCCAACACCATAATGCGTTTAACATACGTTACACTGCAGACATATTAGTTATAGACAGTAGAATAATTTTCTGAAAACAAAATCACAATAATCTTAACCACCTTAACATAAACCTACTAGTCATGACACAATCCCTATATTTATTCATTTTATTACTTATTTAGCGAATATTCAAATAAAACATAAGCTTTTGTACGACGATATATCTCAGCAGTCAATGTGTCACTTGCTTTTGCCGGCCGCTGTTGCGACCTTGATCGCACAGCTGGCCGTTGTTAGTTTATCGCCTCACGTGAGATAAGGCATTATACTGCGTCACACCCCCAGAAAATGCCATTAATTCCTCAGCTAATCTGACAGTCGTTTCACAGTAAAGGCGTTCCCGTCTCCCCTTTTTCTTAATCTGTACATATAAATACAGGCAATATTTGTAGCTAGTGCCATACAGTAGCAAAATAATATACTCAATTTGCATTACTCTAAATATTTAAGCCTTAAATGATCTATCAATTCTTATTAATGAAAGTGTCTAATTTCTGATTCTAATTACTAAACTGATGACATTTTGAAAAAAAGGGTACTTTTGCCGGATTTTCGCGTCGTTGTCGCACGATGTTTCGACGGCGTAACAGCTGTCTTCTTCAGGTGCTACCCGAGAATGGTCCTCGGGCGGATCGAGTCCAGTATCAGAAGAATTACAAAACTGATGTTTCTTCCTACACAACTATGTTTGACACCTGTGAAACTGAAGGACTCTTTGACATGTTTGCGGCAGGTGTTGCCACTTCCACCGCAATATCGTGATCGATGCATATAATTTTGTATAGATTTTCATATATTTCATAAAACTTTTTTATTTGATTGTACGTCTTTGATGATTTAGCCCTTCATTTCACCAGTAAAGGATCTCCTAAGTAAAAATTCTCAGCATATCCCGAGGATTACGTATTTCTTTTCTTCTCTCAGCTTTATCCTTTAACTCTTCCAAGCCGATTTACTGATGTCTTCTACTGACATTTGCATCTTAGGTGCAAACGGGAAATTTTCCTCAATAACGTTTGATGCCTTTTCACCAAGCATTACTTCGTGAGGCAAGAATGCAGTTATTGAATGTGGTAATTCATTCATTATCAGCACTTCATCTGTTCCATAATTCCATCAGGTTGAAAGCTTTTTAGCACAATAACCTCTAAATAACTGGCCTACCTCCCTCATTAACCTTCCTGCTTAATATGATAACAGATAGTACTGAGACAAATGTACTGCTAGTACTTGTTCTTCCCTTAAAATTCTTTGCCACAGTTTTGACATAAACTGTGGACCATTATCAGTAACGATCTTTTGTGGCTTTTCAGTGTTTGCAAAGTAATCCTGAAAGGTATTCGTCTCAGCCATATTTCATGAGTTTGTTATTTGTTATGATTAATACGACTCCACCATATTCGGCAGATTAGCTTTCTGCCTTTTGTGTATCATATAGTCACACCAGGGAGAAGGGGGAATACCATTGCTGGTTTTTATTTCCTTATACTGCCCATTAGCATCCTGTATTACCAATAATCAGGGTTGTCTCTGTCATGTAAGAGTGTGTGGTTGACTACAAGTTAATGTGCGATTGTAGGATCAGTGTAGCTATTAAGTTTTCGTAGAATGGACCGGAGACAACAGTTGTCCCACTCATTTTAGAAAGTTCAACTTGCGACCGTTTTAAATTTTCGCAACTCGATGGTGTATCTGTCCCCAGGATTTCATTACTTCCCTGTTGGTAGGGCCTTCACCCTTTCCCTTTCAAGCCTGAGGCACCATGTCACAAAATCCGTAAGTGTCTGAAAACTGCAGAGTTGATTGGCCATGAGCTGACGTTCTGGTGAGTAACATCTGATTTCTAGTAGACCTAGGTTAAACTTCTGGTTTTGATTCCAGTTAGACGTTTCGTGTTTGATAAAGTAGCAATTCATGTTGTAATTTAAGTTAATTGTCAAGGTGACTAAATTTTGCCTGTGTAAATGTTTCAGTTCCTAAACTTAGTTTTTGAATGAGCAATTTCTATTATCAACCCATGTTAGGATCACTTCATTGCCTTCTACGCGTTTTCTTTAGCAAAATCAACGGCTACAAGCCAGGTTTGATAGCAATCACTCATAATTCGAAGGAATTATTAGGTTTTCATTTGACGGGAAATTCTAGTGAGATTTTTTTCCCCAACAGTAGCCAGTGTTTGAGCTGTATCGATGTATAGTGGAGCAACCATGTTCCAGTTTCCCAGTTACACATCCTTTTGCTGTGAATAATGTTTAGAGAGATTGTTAAGAAATCGTCTCTTGTAACAAACTGTAAGTTCAAATAGTTTTGAGTTGTTAAGTGAGTGCCAAAATTAGAGGAAAGTTCTTTCGGTTTAAGTGAATGTCCTTCTTCAAATAGAGTATTTCGCTAATCTTTCCACCAAAATGCGTTCTGCCTTTCCCCGTAAGAATCACAGTGGCTTCATCGAGTCCTTGGGATATGGCCAAAAGGTGGAACCGTAATTTCCAAAAATTTTAATCCGCAGTTTGTCAATATGAAACAATAGCTGGTATCAATATGTAAAGCAAATATAACAAGAATGAATGAATGCATGTGGGTAGGCTGGGATCTACACCTGATACAAGTTTCTTTAACTGACATCACTTAGGTGACTTGGGTGTCGATGATGATGAAATTATGATGAAGACAACACAAAACCCAGTTCCTGAGCGGAGAAGCCGGACTGAGTGGCCGAGCGGTTCTAGGCATTACATTCTAGAACCGCGTGACCGCTACAGCCGTAGGTTCGAATCCTGCCTCTGGCATGGATATGTGTGATGTCCTTACGTTAGTTAGGTTTAAGTAGTTCTACGTTCTATGGGACTGATGACCACAGCAGTTAAGTCCCATAGTACTCAGGGCCATTTGAAACATTTGAGCGGAGAAAATCTCCAACACGGCCGGAAATCTATCCTGAGCCCCTTGAATGGCATTCCTCTACGCTGACCACTCAGTAATGGTGGCAGGCTAGACAAGAAAAGAAAAAGTATGCTAGTCTTTTAATCCTTCTTCGTAACATATGATGTGGCGTTTTCTGCACTTTCTCTTACATGGTAGTTTTACATTATATGTAATGCCACTACCATGTTGTCGGAAGGCATCCGTACAAGTTGACAGTGACCTTTTCTAGGAATGAGTTCGGGATAATACTGTGCATAATTCCTTTCATCTGCTGAGTCGATGCTTTAGTCTTCTGGCATAATTCACATTTTACCTGCAGTCTTCTCGTTCTCTCTTGCATGTTATTAAAGATAAAAGTCCTTTTGGGTTTATCTGCACTCTTCTTTTGAGCATAGTGGTCACATCCGAGACGGACATCTTGTGTCAAATTATTAATCATTTGTTCTGCAACTGTCTTCCAGTAGTTCGCTTCTAGATTTACTCAGCGAAATGAGACTCTGTCTTTTATTGTGTAACTTTCATGTTACTTACGAGGGAACGTTGGAGTCCGACACCTCGAAACACACCCCTAAATTTTTGTACAGGAATAATACAGCCAGGGAAATGACCTGTTAAAATTTTAGCTTCCAAAACGTACTGCAAGTTACTTGTTCTTGTCCCACGAAGAACCGCTTATGACGGCGGTTTCTACAGTCCTACTTGCCTAACATTCAATCGGCAGTGACAAGAGGACATAGTGCGCATAGTCTAAAAATACGGAGTAACACATGTGAATTTCAGAAACCTAAAGCATACAATAAATGTCACTTGTCACGTTTTGGGTAAGAGGCAGTTCATATCAACAGCTAAACTGTTGCATATGTAACTCTCTTAAAGATAACTATCACCGGAAAACGAGTCGAGACAGTGTTTCATATACCATTAAAGACGACCTCCATGAATCGTGACTTAAATTTAACGAAAATAAGTATTTCTTAAAGATACTACATGTTGTAACAAATCCCATAGCTCAGTTCTTATGATAGATTTTTAATAATGTGTATTTTAGTAACAGTGAGTGTCTGATAGAAAGAATAATGTTTTCGGGTATTTCACAGTAATTACTAGTTCTATTTAATCAAAATTGCAGTACAGTAAGAAATGGTCATAGCCGTTGCTTTGCTTATTGTGCTGCATACCAGGCAAATGTAAACCAATTCGTAAAATGTGTCAATGCAATCTGCTAACGCACAACTGACTGATATTTAAAAATAATGTTCTCCTGATAAATCTCAAATGACATGGAGCTATCGAAAATTACATTGTCTGATAGTTTCTTGGAACGTTCTTTTCACAGTAGAAAGACTTCTTTATCAAGCGTCATGTGGGTTGTTCTGGGTGGAATCTAGATTATGTTAACAGTCTTATAATCATCTTTCATGCACACCTCCATTAATGGTGACGAATTTGTCAACTTTCAGCATTTAGTGAAAGAAATATTTGCGGTGAAACTCAACCGTTAAAATGTGGACAGGGTCCTTCTTTCGGTGCATTCTTCTTGTACAATAATTTCAGGGCGTGTTTCGACATTGGATTGGACCATTCCCTTGTTAACGTCATTTTTATTTATCCAGCTAGCTTTAATAATGTATAAAATAAGACAGTCATTCTTGTGTCTCCTCATATCCTTTTGAGTTCATTTCACATAACCTCCAAATTGGATATTTTCTATTGCTTATACTTTGACATCTTTACAGTGTTATTAGTGAAATCAATACCATCCATAACAATTAGTAGTCGAGATAATGCTTCTATGTGCGTGTTTTCTTTTCCAGGCTGGTATCTCACTTCAGAATCATATTCATGTGATGACAATGCCCAGTTTGCAGGCCTGAGTAAACCTACAGTCACAGACAAATGACAAGGCTTTGTGTCCCATCTCTATTACAACTGTTCTGCTAATCAAATAGTTTCTAAGGTTTTCAAACGCCTTGCTTTGCATCACTATGTATTGCCGCTCCTATTTATTTAATGTTCAAATGACAAACTGCTTCTAGTTCCCACAATCTGCAACATCTCTACAGCTATCATGCAGTCTGAACTCTCTGTGGAAATACGTATTTCCTTACTTGAATCATGGTGAGCTAACAATAATTTCACATAAAGTTTTTTTTTTATCTTCCAACATTCTTCTTTCCCATGTTCGTTCCAAACCCACTGGGATTTACTGTTGCAACGATGCTTATGGAGTACATGAAATGATTTCATTTACAGTTCAGTAACATAAGCCGTTCTGAGGTACTAGATATGGACCCATGCTAAAACACCGGATAAATTCTAGTGTCCGATTCCACTCGTCAGCTCTTTGAGCAATGACGTCATACCTAAGGCAGAGACGCTATATATAGGCAATCTATGAATACAACGGATATACTCGTAAACAAACGAATGTAGCATACGATGAAATTACAATCACATTCACTCAGTTGTTTGCTTCGTCATGAATCATATCGAAGCGAACTGATAATAACGAAAATAATAAAGAACAAGAATTAAAAACAAATTTTCATGTCTTGTTAGAAGTATTCTCGTAATTTATGCGATTAGAAAAGCACGGAGAACCTTTAAACTGCATTACACTAAAGCGCATGCTGAAGGCATACTATTATAAAATACCGTTAATTTTATATTAATTATTGAGTCTAGCGGAATAAGCGCAGGTAAGTGGGAGTTTTGGGCGGGAGACACTAAAATGTATCACAAAAACGGAAAAATTAAATGAATCACAACAAATACGAGACAATAACATAAAATGTGGAAAAACCGACTCACTAAATTCTAAAAGAAAAGGCGCTACATGACGAACGAACATGTACAAAAAAATACAGAACTATGTAGGTCAATTCCAGTTACAGGTTCCAACCGCTCCATGATTGATATGTAAATAATTTTCGCAGTTGTATGCTTTGAAACGTAAATCATTTCTACATTTGTAGTTGCTCTCGAAAAGTGCGGCGGTGTATAACAAAAACTGGAAACGCTAACTATTATTGACCTATATAGAAGGTCAGTTCTAGTTACCGATTCTAGTATTACTAACATTTTTGCAGTAGCTCAGAGAGCAATTATAACGCAGATACCATATTAGCTTATAGTTTAGCGCCCATACGTACCGAAAAAATTGTCTAATTAATGAATTATCGAATAGCTGGAATCGATAAGTAAAATTGACCTTAATAGGAGGCTACCGATTCCAACTTTTCGACGGTTCATAACTCAGGACATTGTTGCAATAAATCTGTGGACTATATTTTTGTAGGATTTCTAGATTTCTTTTTCATCTCAGAACTACTACGAAAAACTAATAAATATTGTTGGTATAGCTTCCAAATTTCTCTCTGTTTCATAGTAATGAAGATAGTAATACCATTTTCAGAGATCCTGTAAATGTTTTGTGCACGAACTTGTTGTTAAAACGATCGAAATAACGAACCGGGGGGGTTGTTGGAATCGGTAACTAAAATTAACCTATTTATGTCCGTTTCAGTTACCGATTCCAGTATTTGTTTCACCATACCTTTTGTCAATTTTCGTTACTTGCGCACTCGTCCCGTTAGGTTTAACAATTAGTATTAAAAGTTAACGCTGATTTATAGTATTATGACTTCACCATGTGCTATACTGTACTGGATTTAAGGGTTCTCTGTGCTTTTCTTACTCGCATGAATTACGATAATAATTTATTTCAGACTTCTCGTTTTATGTTCTTATTTATTTTCGTTACCCTTAATTCTTGTCGGTACAATTTGTGGCTAAGTAAGTAATCACGTGAAATGTGTTTGCAATTTTATCGTATGCTACATTCGCTTGTTTACGAATATGATCCGTTGCTTTCAAAGTTTGCCTCTTTGTAGCTTCTCTGCCTTGGTATGAGGTCATTGCTGAGTCATTTTGAAATTTCTCATATATCTGTAGAAAAAGTATCTGTATATTTTGCTGAAGTAGTTGGCCAGCTGATTCTAGTAAGTCCACATTATTAGTCATTAGCAGTTTTCGGAACTAACAGCCCGCCTAACGCAATGCCAGAAAAAAATTAGTACACCCTGTTAGAGGTTTCCAATTCACTCAAGATTTATTACTGCAACTATGCGTATGGAGTGCATCAAATGATTTCATTTACAGATCAATAAAACAAGCCGTTCTGAGGTACCAGATATTGATCCAAGCTGAAACACCCATTTTAGTACGTGGTGTAACCTCCAGGGGCGGCAATGCAGGCGCTGATTCGGGCATCCAGTCGATCGTACAAATGGCGAATACCGGCAAGTCCTGGGATATGTTATGGCAAACCACTTCGACCTGTACAAATTTTTCTGTTAGAGTTGGCGGATAATGAATCGCAAGACTCAATTATCGTTTCATCATAGCCCGCAACATTCGATTGGAGACAAGATATGGAGGTCGTGCTGGGTGGGGAAGTAACCGCACGTCTTGCAGAGCACGCTGAGTTCCAAGCGCAGTGTTCGGGCGAGCATTATCTTGTTGGAACAACAAAATGGTTCAAGTGGCTCTGAGCACTATGGGACTTAACTTCTGAGGTCATCAGTCCCCTAGAACTTAGAACTACTTAAACCTACCTAACCAAAGGACATCACACACATTCATGCCCGAGGCCTGATTCGAACCTAAGACTGTAGCAGGTGCGCGGTTCTAGACTGTAGCGCCTAGAACCGCTCGACCACCCCGGCCGGCTTCGAACAACACATCACATTCATGTTGCAGGAACAGCAAAAGAATGATTCGAACAACATTCTGCACGTACACAGTGCTAATTAGTGACTACTCCCGTCGACCCTCTCCCATCCCCCCCCCCCCCCCCTCCCGATCCAGAAACATCAAAGGTGAACGGAAGTTCTAGCTTGCCGCAGGAGCGGGCCAAGAGTGTCTTGTATTAAATGCTATCTAGGAGACAGCGCGCACTTGATTTACGTCGCACGCTCGAAAAACCATTACTCGCTTGCATTCTTTCATCTCTGAATATCAATTTTAAGTGATCGTCTGACAGCACCAGACGAGTCGCAGACGTCATGCTGTGCCGTCAATGGAAGACGGGCCCCTGTAGTCCCACTGCCAATAACTGGTATGCAACAGTTCGTGTTGACACGTCTGCGCCCAGAGACGCTCCTATGTGTGCAGTGGTAGCTGTACGCTCTGCCACTGCTGCCCTTGCGATACATCGACCCTGTCGGATGTCTGTGCTGCGTGACTGCCCAGAACTTCGTCTACGGGTGTAAGAATATTAACATAATCACTGATACCAGCATCATTTCACAACTGAATCGTAATGTCCTACCTGTGTGGTAATTCCTCGAAAGGACCGTCCCCTTCAATTTGACCGCCTTCAAACTCGCTCAGTTGGCTGTAGAAAGCACCGTGTCATAAGTGGCATGGTAACGCACTGAGCCTTCTGTCTGTGAGCATTCTCTACTTAAGGATAGTCACAATGGCACTCTGGTACCTATGCCACAACGGTTTTTGTTAGCGGCCGATTTTGACAGCATTATCAGAGTATCAACTATCTCCCTTGAGGCATATGGTGTCATCGGCTCATAATCGACGTAATGTTTCCAGGTGTACTAATCTTTTTCGGTAATGTAATTATTATCTTGAGATTTGTGTATTTGCGTTTCTTTTCACCGCGGCTTATTAATACCATTTGTATATTTGGCAGGTTATTAGCCTTCTTTTCCTTCCTGTAACATCTGAAGACAAACCTTTTCTCCTGCTTTGCTAGTTTATATTTCAGGTGTATATGATTCACTGCAACTTATTTCTGGTAAGTCTACGTAACACCTTCTAGCTGCGTGATTTAGTGTAAGTTTAACTTCTGTATTGGTCGGCCATCGCGTAGTGATTTTCTCTGCGTCTGTAAGCTTGCTTACATGCATGCTCTTTGGGATTTGTTCAGACGTAAGCATAAGATCCTTGAAAAGAGTTACTAATTTCGTGTAAATCCTGAAGCACTTTCACATAGTAAAGTTTTTCCCATAGCCGGTGGCAGTTAATTCCGTTACGCTATATCTGTCCTTGTGATGAAATTCTGTTCATTTAAAACTGTTCATTGTTGTCACAAACTGGTCTTTATGGCCGACGTATCGCATTCCGTAATAAAATTGCATGTAAAATTGTATTACTTGAAATGGGTTCGCCGTGGTTGATATTCATCATTGGGCCTGATGCCGTTTGTGCAATTTCCAACTATAATTATGTGCTTCATGAACTGATATTCTTGACTTGTAATACTGTATTAAAAAGTTTTACTGCAACTGCTAAATACTTTAAACTATTTTGCCTTCACCATCGAAGATATTTATCATTGGACCTTAAGTCGTTTGTGCACTTGCTGAATGTACGCTTGATCAACTAATGTCCTTGTATTATCTGGTAACGCAATTAGTAATTTGGTTGCAACTGCTAAGTATTTGAATTGTTTTGATAATTACATTCTCGGTTGCCAATGTTGGGTGATCTATGATTTTTATTTTTATTTGTTTAAATTATCGTCTTACTACCATGTATTTCTAGAATTATACTTTATTCTGTACCTTCTCATTGTAAAGATTATAATTTTTTTCTGGTAATAAACTGCTTTTCATTTTTTTTGGTGCTCCCAGTACCTTTCCACTCCCCAACCAGTACCTTAGCGCTTCAAGCACACTTCTGTAGAATAGTACATTCTGCGTGTCAATAAACATCAGTTAGCTCTTGACAATTTCCATTTTGGTGCGAAACGATTGAAAACCTTCAACTATAAGATGAATTACTAAATTTCGCTCTATGTTAATCGACAGAGTGATAAGTCCTTTGATAACCAAGCACAAATTACGAGATATATAAGCTTTCAGTGTCATTAGAAGCATACTGCACCTGAATACGAATGAGTGGGATTGCAACATGTATGACTCTATATATGTAAGCTAGCGCAGTAAAAAGCTACATGATATAGGCCAGAGACTGGAAAACTCCTTGATATGTTTAATAAGCTGTCTTGCATTGGTACATTTGGAAGGACATTACTCAGTACAACGCCTGGCGCCAGACTAATTTGTATATCGTAAATACAGTGTACTTTTCCGGAACAGTAGGAAACTTCCATCCACAAAAATTTGACCGATCAGTTAAACGATCAGCAGAAAGCTATGTCGGTGAGCTATACGACGATGCCTTAGCTGTAACGAAACTGGTGCATGGTATTTGCCCACTCTTTAGTAAATAGCACGATACAATCTCTTAATGTGTGTGTGTGTGTTCAAATGTATGTGAATTTCTAAGCCGGCTTTGGTGGCCAAGAGGTTCTAGGCACTTCAGTCTGGAACCGCGCGACCGCTACGGTCGCAGGTTCGAATACTGCCTCGGGCATGGATGTGTGTGATGTCCTTAGGTTAGTTAGGTTCAAGTAGTTCTAAGTTCTAGGGGACTGATGACCTCAGATGTTAAGTCCCATAGTGCTCAGAGCCATTTGAACCATTTCGAATTCCTAAGGGACCAAACTGCTGAAGTCATCGATCCATACACTTACACACTGCCTAAACTAACTTATGCTGACAAAAACACACCCACCCATGCCAGAGGGAGGACTCGAACCTCCGGCGGGAGGGGCCACGCAGTCCGTGACACGGCGCCTCAAACCGCGCGGCCACTCCGCGCGGTTCAGTCTTTTAATTGACAACACGATATGGTTCAAATGGCTCTGAGCACTATGGGACTTAACATCTATGGTCATCAATCCCCTAGAACTTAGAACTACTTAAACCTAACTAACCTAAGGACATCACACAACACCCAGTCATCACGAGGCAGAGAAAATCCCTGACCCCGCCGGGAATCGAACCCGGGAACCCGGGCATGGGAAGCGAGAACGCTACCGCACGACCACGAGCTGCGGACACAACGCGATATGTTAAATGGTACATTGTGCTTCATTTTTACAACTATAATTTGTAGTATGAATGACGTGCAAACAATTTATGTATATGGAAATTTCGTATAAATGTTGCATGTGAATTTGAATGACGATGGTTCGGAAATATATCGAAAATTGTAATATTTTTAATTTAAGCAAATAATTTATTACGAAATTTTTGAATTATTTTAAGCGTTGTTATTATTACTAATTACTGAAACATTTTCAAAGTAGAAATATAGTGCATACAGTAAATGAACTGCTATGTTAATGTTATGTCTACGTGTCTTTTTTTTTTTTAAAGTAGTGACTTTGGAATCATTTTAGGTGGGAAGAAACCAATTTAGTGTTATAAATGAGTTTTGAACTAGTTCTAATCATATACTGTATACACCACGTTGTGGTAGATGTAATGAATTTGACCTCATAACTATCGGTTGAACACTGATTGTACATGTTGGGTTTGCTAGCTAAAATTAATTGATTAAAACCAAAATATTCGACTTGGTTAAAGGAGAGGTCCGCTGTTTATTTATCAAATAGGTATCAGTCGACTGGAAAATATCCTGTTGTCTAAGAGAAAAAAAAGTGCTGAAAGACGCACTGGTAGATAGAAATGCTTTTTACAATTAGATAAAATCTAATACTCCATCACAATATCTGGACACACACACACACACACACACACACACACACACACACACACACGAGCGCACGTACACCAGTTTCGTCGATATCGTCTTGCGAAAAAAAATGTGATCCGCTCTTCGTAATAAAAAGCAATCATAGCCGGGAGAATTCCAGTCCCACTCATGGTGTCTGAGTGCCTAAGATCAAATGTACCGGAAAGCTATCAGATAACGTTCTGCTTTGTTGCTCGAATACAATGAGTCAATGGATATTACGATGGTCGTTTCGTTTCTTCCACATCATTTGCCGTTCCTTCAAAATACCTTACCTATCTGTCAGCGTCCCTTCACGCTATTGTCCAACCTGATACACTCACATCCGGTGACGTTAATTCTACTGTTTCAGTTCTCCTATGATTTGGTTCCCCGTGATAATGTTGCAGCAAATGTCAAAGTGACACAGTTTCGTAACACAACTTAACATGGTCAATAAATGTTTTTTGAGTTTGTGACGGCATTGTCGTTATGCAAAACTACGTTTCGGTCACTGTTGTACGTGCCCTTCTTCAGGGTGTTATTATTTATTGCTGAATGAGAAAACTTTATGTCTTACATACCTGCAGACGTGTCTGTTATCTAATCCTGACAGGCTGTTAAGGATGAAAGGGAGGGATGTTAAAAGCTCTTTATTGGTGTTCTTAATATTTCTTTTCATTGGTGTAAGCCCAACGATTTGATTGGTGTTTGCATTACTACTTGTGGTCGGTGGAAATCGGCGAATGGAAAACCAGGCGGCAGTTATAAAGTGGCGTTGCTTTCCTCCTTTCTTGGGCCGGCTGAAGCGCGCTAATAGCCTGTGTATGTGAGCCACTGCAGTCTCCCGCGCGCCTGTGTACATTGCCTCACGTGAGTTGTCGCCCCGTAACGCTGTTATTGCTGGCAGCCAAGACGTTGGAAATCATTAACAGTCTCATTTGTTCATTTTGGCGTGTCGCTTGGCTATTTCTATTGCCTCTCTAATGTCTCTCCTGAAAGTAAGAGGCTGTTTCGCCATCACCAAAATCAGTCTGTGTGCCGCACTTAGGCCGATGTTGCACCCCCGCTGATTTGGTGTGTTATCGTAGTCGGATATATCTTTCGTGTTCAGATATCCGTGTGCTGGCGGGTCACTCCGCCTCGGCTACATACACTAATCCATTTTCTCACCTGATTTTGTGAACTCCAACAGCTTGTAGTTTGTCAACTGCATCTTTGTTATTCTGTTGTTGCTTCGGAAAATCGGCTTTATGCCTGCTTGGCTGAGAATTTTGCCCTCCCGTTTGGTGACGCCTTGAATATCTGGTAATAGAGCGATGTTTTGTGCTTCCTTTAGCTCTCCTCTATTGCCTTCATTCTTTGTCGCCATAGTTTTAACTGTAGGTTTCATCCGATAACCACTGGGACCAAAAATGGATTTAAGGTTTTGGTGTTCCTTATCCCTGATCCTGTGAGCCCTCTTCGTGCATAACGGATTTCTAGCTGCGCAGAGGGGCCGCACGGTTTGAGGAACTATGTCACGGATTACGCGGCCGCTCCCGCCGGAGGTTCGAGTCCTCCATCGGGCATGTGTGCCTGTATTGTTCTTAGTATAAGTTAGTTTAAGTTAATTTATATTGTGTGTAAGCCTAGGGACCGATGACGTCAGCAGTTTGGTCCCTTAGGAATTCACACATGCACACATACACACATGGATTTCTTCTGCATACGGTGATGATGAGAGGAGGCATATAGGTATCTGTCAGTACTGGTTGGCTTCCTACATACTCTATGGCTTTCTTCAAACTTTCATGTCGAGGAAAGGCAGCATCCCCTTCTGGTCTATCTCCATAGTGGATTGGATTCTGCTGTGCTGCTGGTTGAGGTTTTGGTGGAAATTTCGCGGCTCATCCTCTCCACATGGCTAGATATCGAAGGTATCTTCAACATATCCGAGTCAATTTTCTGGACGTAATGGTGCGGACTGGAGCGCTATTCCTTCAAATCCTTCCATGAATGTCTGCTGCAATAAGTGAGAGAGGAGTGCCTCTCTGTCTGTTCACAGAATTCCCCTTCCCACCCGAAGTAGGTGGTCGTTAAAGAGTGGCGCACTGGCTCGCAGACATCGGGTGCCATGCGTTCCTCTAAGACTTCCATGGTGTCTTGTAATGGTAAATTCGTGAATAAAGACTTCATGTCGAAGCTAAACATCAGGTCTGTGGCCGAGATACACTTTTCTTTTAAAAGTTCTACAAAAAGGGTGGAGTCAACGTACGAATTTGTGTGGCTCACCAAATATCGGAGCTTCGGGGCCAGTTCCTTTGCTAGACTGTACGTAGCTGAATTAATAGTACTCACAATCGGTCGTAAAGGTAAGGCATTTTTATGGACCCCTGGTACATCAAACGAGTGCGAGTTGTAGAACGAGTCTTCTGGGCGTGCCAATATTTATTCTAGTTTGCTTTAGCACTGCTTGCGCTGATTTGACTATCTTGGCTGACGGATCTCCCTTAAGCTTCTTATAAATGGGTTCACTCAGAAGATCCTCTATTCTTTTCTTATAATCCTCCGTGTCCAGCACAACAGTCACACTTCCCTTGTCTGCTCGTGTTATTACTAAATGAGAGCAGTCTTCAGTTTCGCGATAGCATGACGTTATTCCTTGCTGATATTTTGTTTCGGAAGCTTTACGTGACTCAGGACCCGTACCGTTTCTTTTCTAATCTTCTCCACCTCAGCTTGTGGTAGGTGACGAATCGAATCAACAGATTCGATAACGTCTTCTTTCGGAATTCCTTTTGGAGCGACAGTGAAATTCATTCCCTTAGTCAGAATTTGTGTGGCTGCACTGTTTAAGATGTGTCTTGAGATGTTTTGATTAAGATGTGTCTTGAGTTGAGTGTCCAGCATAAGTGGTTTTCTGCTGGAGATTGCCGGCCGCGGTGGCTGTGCGGTTCTAGGCGCTCCAGTCCGGAGCCGCGCTGCTGCTACGGTCGCAGGTTCGAATCCTGCATCGGGCATTGGTGAGTGAGATGTCCTTAGGTTAGCTAGGTTTAAGTAGTTCTAAGTTCTAGGGGACTGATGGACACAGCAGTTGAGTCCCATAGTGCTCAGAGCCATTTTTGTTTGCTGGAGTTTATCGAACTTCCTCAGCTGATGGATGGCGGTACAATTAATCGACCTTGTGGCCTGTTGAAAGGTTAATATGTCGACCTTCTCGCAGTCGTCCAGCTTTCCAGCAAGGAAGAGGGTCAACTGACAGTCTCCTGTTGTTTGTGTCGAGACTTACTCGAATGTGGCGAATTTTTTCTCGTAACAAATCTTTGCTGGCTTGCACACATTTATTCTTCGCCTTGTTCGAAGCTGTAAGAATGTTGGCGCTACACCATTGTCCTTTCATCTCTTCAAAAGGGCAAGATCATCCAACGGCTAACCTCTTCTTAGCCGCAGCGTTTCCAACTGCCTGATGTTTCCGTAGACTTTCTGCTGTCCATACAGGTTGGTTAAATGTAAAAGTTGGCTTCCGCGGACATTGTCAGAGTCCAACAATGAAAAGAAATAATAAAAAATCCAATAAAGAACTTCTAATATCCCTCCTCTTCAATATCAACAGCCTATCAGAATTAGATAACATCCACGTCCACAGCTATGTAAGAAAGAAAGTTTTCTCGTTCAGCAGCAAACTAAATCACCCTGAAGAAGGTCACTTGCAACAGTGACCGAAACTTTGGTAGTTTTACATATTGACAATGCGGTCACAAACCCCGAAAATTTTTATTGATAGTGACAGTGGCCGCGGAAACCTACGTTTGCACAACTTAAGTCCGTTTAAACAACGGTTCTAGCAATCGTTCAATTCCTCGACGATAGAAATCCGCTGCTCGGTCACGAAGCCATTTGATAGTCCCTGTGTGAACCCCTCATAGTTGGATATTCTCTATGCCCCTCCCCCTCCCCACCCCGCAACGTCCGCAACTCCTACTTCAGCTTCTGGACTTCCGATCAGTGCCATTTCAGTCGCACTGCTGATGCACCTGTTGTCCGTACCGCAGCAGAACTTCGTTTGCAGGAAACCGGTAACATTTACTCTATTCTGAAATTGTGCCATTGCAATTACACAATGTTCACGGTATGGAACGGTATGTGTAACGTACTTGTTGAAGTACTTACGTACATATGCTGTATAATGTTCGACATTAGTCGCCGAAAACAACAGTTTCGTTTCTACTTGTTTTAAGGTTATTTCGGTATGTTTCAAAAAATTAGTGCAGGTTCGTTGTCATCACAAAGTTATATTATAAATGTTACTGTTATTTGTTTCATCAGATCGAAAATAAACTGTATGTTGGCTGTATTAAATGTATTGTAAAGACATCCACCATTCTGTCCACTTCTCACTGTCTGCAATTTTTTCTCGTATACAGTAAGTCCAAAACAGACCAGTTTTCAATGTAATTTGTTACGCTAATTTGTATTTCACCTTCTTTGCAACTAAAAGCTAATCTCAGGATTATTAGCTACTTGTTTTCCATGCACACTACCTAGTAAAAAAAAAGTAAAGCATTCAGAAAGGGAAGAGGAAACGAAATGTAACTTCACGAGTTGTGAAACGTCCCCTTTGAACAATTTTACATGTGAAACGTCCACTTAGAACAATTATACAAGCCTGTGCTTAACCTGACACACAATATTATTTAGCGCAACGCAATCTGACTTTCAATAACCCCTACAAAACAATGGCCCTGACTAACTTTAACCTATACCTTTTACAAATCACTTACCTCACAAAAATCTTCGCTACTCAAGCTACTGCAAAACAGCGAGCGCCACTACTGCCAGCTAAATAAAAGATTCAAACTACTGAAGGCACTAACTACTGATAGGGATAGTTAGCAAATGAAAGATATTAATAGAGAACAAACAATGTATTTACCTTAATATTCATAATTGACATTCAGTCTTACAGATTATCAAAACTCCGCCATCTCTCTCCCCACGTCCACCACTGCTGGCGGCTCACCTCCAACTGCCCAGCGCTATGCGCTGTTCGCATCCAGCTATAGCAGTTCATGACAACAATGGCAGACAACATTTCAAACTAGCCACATACTGCACACAGCACAGCCAGTGATTTTCATATAGAGAGTGCTACGTAACGTTGCCAATAAAAAACATAAACAGCAAACTTACATAAAGAAAACATAAACAGCCTACTTACATAGCCCCCATGCTCCCCACAAAAAATTTTACAAATGTTTTTGGCCAGTGGCCAATAATGATTTGATAAAATTTTTCATAATTACACTAACAAAGATATCCAATGCACACACTTATTGATACAATGTTGGTCAACAGCAAAAATTTTTTTTCACAGTCAATAAAGACAGTCCAGATTGTTCATCATAATAGTAATTACAGTTTTTTTCACAAAGTCTCATTAGTAAAAGAAATTGCACACAGAAGTAGTGGATTTCCATGCAGTCTTGAAGAAGTAGTGTTGTCCTTCCAACGGAAAGACAGTGCTGACTCTTGACATGCTGACAGGTAATGGGCCACAACAGAGCAAACCCACAGCAGAGTCAGTCGACGTTTCGAAGAATATTGGTAGGTAGGTCATCACAGAGTAGACCCACTGTAGTCCTGGTAGAGATTGTGGTATTGGTGGGCCACCAGAGGTGTAGACCCACTGTAGTCCTTGTAGAGATGGCCAGCAGCCATCTGTTGCGACTGTGCAGGTGCACAATCACCATTGAAGAGTCTTGCGGATAATAGAGCAAGTCCATAACCACCACTTGTGCACTCACAAAGTTTTTTGGAATTGTCCTTAGAACCAGCAATGCTGTTATCCAGTCCCTTGCTGAATTATTAACACACGTGCAAACACTATCAGTCCCTACTTCTCACATATTGTCCATATACTATGACCAACAGAATGTGTGCAGTGAAATGGAACTTACAAGTTACTTAATTTGATGAACTGCTGTCAATTACAATTTTATAACATAAGAATACAATGACAAAGGTACAAAATACATAATTAAAAACATAACAATACAGATAACATTTGTAGTACAGGCTTTACAAAAGAATAGAAATAAACAGATACATCAGTGTTACAGGAATGATGACATGAGTACAAAAATAAAAGATCAGAATCACTTTTGAAACGTCAACTTCACACATGAGCATGAAAACAACACAGAATAAATTATGTCTAAGCATCTTTACAAAGTAAATAACATATTATTAGAAAAATTCTACAACATAGCTCTCATCAGCTAAACACATAAAGACAGGAAAAAAACACAAATACACAAGGGTACACAAACACATAGTGGGATAACACCAAAAGGAAAGGACAACACACAATTACATATTTGGAAAAAGCAGCAAAGAAGAAAGGACAGGGATTGGTTTACTGCAGTATTTTGCTTGGAGATCTCCCTTCATTCCATAGATCGTTCGTCTTATTTCAACCTTTGCTTCCACCAAAAAAATCCTATCCAAGCATGCTTTCTGTATTTATGTGTTCACATATTTCTTACCTCATTATTTATTTCCAAGATAATCCTACCTATACCTCCTTCCTGTATTCTATTCATATTTCTTTCAAAATAATTATTTCTGATTGTACCATACTCATTGGGCCCAAATCTTTTTCATGTAACCTTGCAATGCATACTTTACCTATTCTCCATAGTCAGTTTCTTATATAGTCTACCCCCTCTTAAGCTAACTTAAATCTACTGAGCTCAGATATATATACCAAGGGACGAGGCAATGCAGCATCACAAAACACAGTTAATATAAACAGCAATAAAAAAAAACGCAGATTTGCGAAGCAAGCAGCATTAAGAAATTAGCAAAAGTCAAATTCAATAACACTATGCCTGGCAAACAGCAGCAACTTATACCTAGACATGACATAGCTCAAGCAGAAAAAATATTACACTAAAATGGCCATGCCTAATACCTATGTCACATCTTAACATTAGAGTGATGCATCACAAAAACTTACGCTAGTAGATAAGTTACCAAATCATAAAAAATAATTTATACAATTCCTGTGAAGGGAAATGTCCTTTTTTGTGCTCCCTCATTTTTTTGGATAGATCATAAAATTATTTACTGGATCTGTAGGCATAAAATATTGATATTAGTGCATATATTAAATTTTATTTTAACCAATGCTGCAGTGCAGCTAGAAACTTGATATTAAACAAAATGTGTAAATAAATACATAAAGCAAGCCATATGGCATTTTTCTCAACTAGCAAGACAATAGCGGTGAAATGTTTCGCATCGTTTCATGAGGCATTTCAGTAAATATCATAAATTACGAGCTCCACAGTATGCTTTCAACGAGGAAATGTCAGTGGCGCGTACAATGGCCTTCCCTTTCTGTTTTTTTTTTTTTTACCTGTGCTTCTAACGAGGTACTCAAACTAATGGCTTGTTCTCCAGGTGTCTGACACAGCTGTGTGCCCACGACGCATGTGCAGGTGGTCACTTAACATTCTTATGGAAATATTTACGACAGCAGTTTCCGCTACAGTGACAGTCTCATATAAAAATATTTCACAGGTCAAGAATTTGCGTTACAAATCTGTAGAGACAAAATCCAATTGACATAACAGAGTCCAAAAAATTTTCGTCGGCATTGTAATACATTCACGCATTTACATACATTTCACAACTCTTAAAGTACGATTCTTGGTTTCCAACAACCTTTTTCACAAACCAGAGTCCCTAACCACTATTCATTACTCCTTACCTTATTCGTCGACACTTTTTCCATATTTCATCATAACAGATACATAGCATAATCAAATAACTCATATAGCATCAGCTTATGGATCATAAACTTACCGCAACAGCATAATACACATCGTCGTCGTAAAAATAACCTCATAAAACCTCAGTCAAATCTCAAAATCGTCGTAGCTTCCTCCAATAATTTCAAAACCTAACAAAATTCTCTGCTCATGTCAAAAGTGTCACCTGCCTCCAACGTACTTTAAAATCATACTCCCTTACCAAATACATCATTCAAAGTTCTCATAGTATCACAATGGTTTCAAAAAAATTATGAACAGTTCACAAAGTGCAGACAAAGTACAATTTCTTAAGTGTGAAATAATCCAATTCTGTAATTACGTAAACATGTGTCACTGACGTAGTAAAAAGATGTTTGTTTCTCTGTTAAATGATCAGATAGGTGTGTAATTTATGTGTTAGAGAAATATGGTACCGATGTGTGAAGTTGTATAAGCAAATACCATATTAGCTAGGGCTCCTTGTGCTTGCCAAACACATGGTACACAAAGTAAGCGTGTACCCCCCTGAGGTTTGTTGTAATTATACCCTCAGGTGTTACAGATTACAGCAATGGAATGAAATGTATCACGAAAAACTTTCTTTGTAATTCAAAAATCTTTAAAAATAAATGTTTTAAGTACAAAATTAATCACTCAAATACGTGTCCAGTAGCGCTAAATATGCGTCTTGCTGTAAGATAATCTCTGGGAAGTGTCGTAGTTATTGTCCTCCGAAAGCTAAGTTCTGCAGAAGTCAATGTACTTACCTCATGATACACAAAAGTGAAATGCTTTGCGTATAGATAACTTAGTTATTATGCTTATTGTTGCGATGAAGAAATTACTGTGCTGTAAAGTATTGTTGTGCTACGGAAAAGGCTGTCTCCTTGTAGCAATAGCACAAAAGTCACCACTAAAACATGTTTTACTTTACAGAAGAATTCAGAAAAACTGTGCAGATATCAAACAGATACACCGCAAAAGCAACATTGTAAATTGTCACTCATTAGTAACGTCGTGATATAATCGTGTAGCTCTCACACAAACCAACCACTGTGTCATCTGGCATTTCACAGAAAGCACCTCAAATCCAGAATCCACTCGTAAGCAAACCAAAATGTTGCATGTTAACAGTTTCTTAAGTCTGACAAATTGTACAAGTAGCGTGAAGTGAAAATTGCAAAGACTAAGTTAAAAAGCAGATTATCTGTCAATAAATGGTTTTACATGAGAAATGTGGTGTAAACCTTTACTCTTCCTAGTACGCAGAGTTTCAACTTCAACGCAATTATCATGTGGTATACGTCGGATTCTGTAAGGTCCATTGTAAACTAGAAAGAATTTGTGACTCAAGTGTTTCTTCTTATGTGACAATGAATGAGCTTTAATGAGAACTTTCTGACCAATACATAATTTCTTTGCATTTGCTTTACCGTGTAGTTTTCTCCTTTTGTCTGCTGCAGATTTTATATTTTTAAGAGCCAAATCAATTATGTCTTTGTGTCGAAGTTTACGTGTATTCGGGAAAGGTACAAGCTCTCTGATTCTGTTCGGAGGTTCTTTATTCTTCAGTACAAGAGTAGGTGGTAAAGCAGTGGAATCATGAGGCATTTCATTCAGCACATTTTGAAATAAGTGTAAATATCTGTCCCAATGCTGATGCTTTCTGTGACAATAAAGTCTGCAAAGCTTATTGATTTCTTTCATAATCCGTTCAGACGGGTTACAGTGTGGTGAATACAATGAAATAAAAACAGGTTTGATTTTATGATTCCGAAGCATGCGTGACCAAACAGCAGATCTGAATTGCGGTCCGTTATCTGAAATGACTTTACTAACGTGTCCCACTTCACGTAAGAAATTTTTAACAAAGGCGTTGGATACAGACCGTCCAGTGGCTTTACGTAACGGAGTGAAAGAAACAAATTTTGAAGTAAGTTCAACAGCGACTAGAACGTACGAAAATCCATTCGATGTTGTGACAAGGGGTCCCAAGAGATCAACAGCAGCAAATTCTTTTAATTTGGAAGGAATAATAGGAAACAACGGAGCACGATGTGAGATAGTAGATGGTTTCGCCTTTTGACAAAGTTTACAAATAGACAAGACTCTTCGAATTCGCTTTTCCATATTGTTAAAATAACAAGTCGTTCGAAGAATATGATAACATTTTCGTGGACCAAAATGTGCGTAGCTGAAATGAATGTACCAAATGAGCTTATTAACAAAATCGTCTGGAATGCAAAGTACCCATAGCTTGTCATCAACAGTGCAGCGTTTGAAGAGTATGTTGTTTCTAACCAGGTAATAATGCCGAATCTGAGTGTGTGTCTTTTCATGCCATTTACTTTTGATATCTTTCCAAATCGGATCTTTATCTTGTTCATGAGCAATGTCCTTTAAAGATGTGGTGATGAAGTTTTCAAAGGCGACTTTCTGAATGTAAAGAATACTGAAATTTTTCTCGAGGTTGCCTTCTGTGTTACTTTTCTCAAGCCCAGCCGGTGCGCGTGACAGCGCGTCCGCAACAATGTTCTCCTTGCCGGGAATGTAGACTATTGTGAAGCGGAATTCTTGCAGAAACAATGCCCAACGTTTTAACCTATCATGATTTAATTTTGAAGACATAAGAAACTGTAATGCACGATGATCACTGTATACTTTTACGTGCTTACCAGAAAGAAAGAAACGAAATTTGTTAAATGCCCAAACGATAGCTAAAGCTTCTAATTCAGTAACGGAATAATTTTTTTCAGATTTTGTTAGCACTCGGCTAGCAAAAGCAATGGTTTTCTGTATGGTAGTGTCATTTTCTATGGCTTCTTGAAATAAATGGGCACCAAGACCAACTTTGGAAGAATCCGTGCTAAGGCAGAAATCTTGTGACAGATCTGGATGAGCTAGTATCGGCGCGTGAAGTAACGCTTCTTTCAAAGAATTGAATTCCAACTGTGCTTGTTCGTCCCAGTTCCAAATAGTATTTTTTCCAGTGAGAGAACAAAGTTTTGGTGTAACTAGAATTTGCATATTCAGAAAACGACGGTAAAAATTTACGAGACCTAGAAAACTGCGGACTTGTTTTTTTGTGGATGGAACTGGAATGGCTCTAATTGCTTCTAACTTTTCAGGATCCGGCTGAATGCCTTCAGAAGAAATAATATGTCCCAAAAACTTCACCTTTGTCCTACCGAATTCAGACTTTTCCAAGTTAACTGTAATTCCAGACTCTGCAAAAATACGTAACAAACTGTCGAGGATGCGGTTATGTTGTTCCCATGAAGCTTCTGCTATTAGAATATCGTCCACATATAAGGTGATGTGACGTTTTAAGAACTCAGGTAATATGGAATTTAACCCACGAATGAATGCTGCCGAAGAAATGTTCAAACCAAAAGGAAGTTTCCGAAACTGATAACAAACGCCGAAACAAAGGAAAGCTGTGTATTTTCTGCATTCTGGATGAAGTTCAATCTGATAAAAGCTGGATCTGAGATCAATGGAAGACAACACTTTTACACCATTAAAATTTTGAAGAAGTTCTTCCATCGTCTGTGGCCTATCTGTTTCAGGAATGATGATAGTATTGATTTGTCTCGAATCTAAGACAAGCCTGATCGATCCATTTTTCTTCTCAACAACGTGTAACGGATTGTTGTATGAGCTTACTGCAGACTCAATGATGCCCTCGTCAAGCATAGATTGTATTTCTGTTCTAACACGGTCCCTATAATGCGCCGGAATTACGTATGGTCTAACACAAAATTTAGTATGCTCACGAACACGAAATTGGTATTGAAACCCCTTGATTGTTCCTGTTTTGTGAGTAAAAACTGTGGAATGTGCTTGTAAAATCTCAAAAAGATCCTGCCTATCAGTGTCATTACAATTCTCAATTGTCTGAATTTTATTCTGAATTAACTCATTAATTTCAAATATGCCGTCGATGTCATCGCTGTCAGTACTTGCAGAGTGATTGTTAGTGTCTAGTTCCATAGAAAATTCCGAACTGTTATCTAACAGAAGGTAAAGCCGATTAATTTCCTCATCATGGTTTGAGAGCCAGTCTTCAAATTTCAAAGCTATTGACATACATTCTTTCTCTAAACTTATTTCAGCATCGTGAAAGCTTAAAATTGCTTTGTATTCATTCAAAAAGTCTACTCCCAGTATAATTTCCGTCGACAATAATGGAACAATAAGAAAGTTCATAGAGAAGCTGTGGCTTTGGCAAAAGAATTCTAAATTGGTTTGTTGGCGTACATCTACACTTTTCCCAAAGATTGCACCTTGTAATTTAATCTTACGTAACGGAAGTGTGGGGCAATTGTTCGATTTGTTGCATTTGTTAAAAGCTGTTTCACTAATTACTGAAATAGGACTGCCAGAGTCAAGTACTGCCGTAAATTTTACGTCATTTACAGTAATGTGAATCACAGGATATGCAATGTTGTTATGTTTTACGTCGTGTTCCTGGAGTAAGATGTCCCTAATGTCTTCCATTTTTACGTAATTACTAGCTACGGCAGCTCCGTCGTCAGTTTCATAAGTACATATTGTGGCTGCCAGCGGTGTGAGTCATCGCCTATTGTCTCTTTGTTGGCGCGCGTCGTTATTGGGATTTGGAGGCCTAACTTCCACAAATTCGCCTTGCCGAGAGGGCCCAGCTCTGTTTAAAACTCGCCAGTTCTGATGCAGTTCAGGTCTGTCGTTACGATCATATCGCCTGTCGTCATGTCGGTAGTTTACATAGTTTCTTTCTTGTCTGTTACGTGGTGGAGAATTTCTGCCTGAGTCGTAACTGCGTGCTGGACCGTTGCGTCTGAAGTTATTCTGTCTCCCTTGATAATAGTTATTTTGGTTCCCATATTGTCTGTTTCTCTGATTGTCTCTGTGATAGTCATTACCGCGGAAAGGTGATCTTTCCCTGTAACTATTACTCTGCCAGTGGTTATCATATGGGTGGTGTCTGTTTTGGTCACGATTTACGTTGTAAGAATAGGTTTGTCGTGGCCATTTATTGTTTCTGTCGTCACGGAATTGAGACGGATGTGACCTGTAGTGATTGTTTTCCTGTTTTCGCATCCCGCGACTGTCTGTGTCAATTTCCAGTTCTTGTAACAGTCCCTGAAAAGCTTCAATGTCGTCTTTGCAACGTCCTGCAAAAATAATATGTCTCAAATGTTCAGGCAGTTTGATTAAGCAAATGCGGATGAGTTCTGAGGGGCTGTATGGGTTTGACAGGTACTGATTCTTGTGCAACATGTCTTCAAAATATTTGACAAGACTGGAAAATTCAGATTGTTCAAAGTGTTTCATCATCATTATGCTATGTTTTACGCGGTCTTGTGTGGCTTGAGACCAATATGCTGAGAGGAAGGCATGATAAAATTCTCCTTCACTGTGACAATCGTGAATGACCGATCGCATTCTTACAGCTGGTTCATTCTCCAAGTAGCCACACATAAATTCTAATCTGTGCTCCAATGACCAGTTGGGAGGAAAACAATGAGAGAATTGATGGAGCCATGCTTGTGGATGAATGTCGTTGCCAGAATTCTTAAATGTTTTGAATTTACGTGTAGTAATGAACAGCTTATAGTCAAAATCATCGTGTCGGCGAGTCACATATCGGTCATTGTTACGTCGTGTCGGCGGTTCCATCTCAAAATTCGGTGCACCTTGCCAATTCCTTTCATAATTACCGAAATGCCCTGTGCTATTATTTTGTGGCTTTTCCGTATTTCTAAGTTCCTCTTCCCGTGTTGGAGCGCGAGTATCCTCTGAAATATGTAATTCTTGTATTACCTGTGTCAACTGATCTTGTACTTCCCGGATTTCTCTTTTGTACTGTGTATTGATTTGATTTTGATTTTGTTTGAATTTTCTAATTTGTTCATACTCTTCTGTGTCAGTGAAGGCTATGGGTCTTGTGTCATTCAGATCATCATCTACCTTTGTAGATAAGTTAGTTACCTGATCCGAAAGTTCGGCTACTTTCTCTGATAATGAACTAATTTCCCCCATGTGTCTTTCTACTGTGTCCTTTAAGTTTTCCTGAGTTTTTGCAAGTTGCGTAACCGAATCGGTAGATGCAACTGAGTCCATTTTAGCTTGCAAGGTCTCATGATTTTCATGAACAATAGTTTGCAGTTCTTTTATGGCTGCTTCGTGATTCTGTAATGCGTTTTCATGCCGCGAAAAAATAGGCTGAAAATGCTCACAAATTTGTGTTTTTACGTCATTACAGACCTTTTGACATTTCGATTCAATGTTATGTAACTCAGTAGTTAAATCTTCACGTGTTTGTTCAAGTGTGGTGTCTAACTTCCGAAGATTTTGTTCCATTGTGTCTAACTTTTGAAGCTTTTGCTGTGTTTGTCTCTGATTTTGTTCCATTGTGTCTAACTTTAGAAGATTCTGTTCCATTGTGTCTAACTTTTGAAGATTTTGTTCCATTGTGTCTAACTTTTGAAGATTTTGTCCCATTTGTCTCTGATTTTGTTCCATTTGTTGCATTAATTGCAATAATAATGTATTAGTGTCTGGAATCTGTTTCTCTATGCTTTTTGGCAGTGCGTTTTCACCGGCAGCATTCACATTTTGACAAGCAGAAAATGTGTCTTGACTCATTTGAGAAAACGGTGAGGACGCAAAACCTGAATCTACAGTATTTGCAAAATTGTGTCCTATCATTTCGGATTCCTGAGGTGAGCTGTTGCCGACCGATCGAGCGATAATGCTTCCCTGTTCACTACCTGTTTGACTGTCTACGCCATTGTTTGACGCCCGCTCCATTTCCCTATGCACAGTTTCCAAATTACTACTTTGAACATTAGTTAACTCATTACATGGTGGGGCCAACACACTGCTTTCGTCTTCACTGTCATTTCTTAGTTTACTTTGGAGCCGAGTGTTACGTTTTTCACACGCCATTATTGTCACAATATTTCACACGATAACACAGAAAAGCACAATTTGAATAGCAAAAATAAGAGAACACATTAACATAGCACTGAAAATAATATCTAGTTAATTGCAGCTGCGAAATACTTGGTGCAAATCTACATGCATGCCACAACTGTTTTACAGTACAACAATGAAAGACTGCAACTACAAAGGAGATTCTCTCTACAGTTACGCACTAGCAATAAACAAAATCTACACTAATTACACAAACTACAAGAAAGAAATCAGAAGATTCCAGTGAGGTATCCTAGGCTAAGGGTCGACATATGAAACGTCCCCTTTGAACAATTTTACATGTGAAACGTCCACTTAGAACAATTATACAAGCCTGTGCTTAACCTGACACACAATATTATTTAGCGCAACGCAATCTGACTTTCAATAACCCCTACAAAACAATGGCCCTGACTAACTTTAACCTATACCTTTTACAAATCACTTACCTCACAAAAATCTTCGCTACTCAAGCTACTGCAAAACAGCGAGCGCCACTACTGCCAGCTAAATAAAAGATTCAAACTACTGAAGGCACTAACTACTGATAGGGATAGTTAGCAAATGAAAGATATTAATAGAGAACAAACAATGTATTTACCTTAATATTCGTAATTGACATTCAGTCTTACAGATTATCAAAACTCCGCCATCTCTCTCCCCACGTCCACCACTGCTGGCGGCTCACCTCCAACTGCCCAGCGCTATGCGCTGTTCGCATCCAGCTATAGCAGTTCATGACAACAATGGCAGACAACATTTCAAACTAGCCACATACTGCACACAGCACAGCCAGTGATTTTCATATAGAGAGTGCTACGTAACGTTGCCAATAAAAAACATAAACAGCAAACTTACATAAAGAAAACATAAACAGCCTACTTACAGTTGAGAGGGTACATGATTTTTTCCAGTGATTAAAATATAGGGTCAATTCACCACGATATTTTAAGTATGAAACCACTTATTACTATCACGTTACACCCAATCTGCCTTGGATGCAGGAACTGATTCGGGTGGAAAGTTTGTCATAAAGCCGTTGAATCCTCTCCTGATTCAAAATGGTCCACAAGTCTTGCAACTGGTCCTTGATAAGCAGATGCACCGGAACAGAACTGACGTCTGAGATCGTACCACACAAGTTCTATCGGAAAAAGATCTTGGAATCTTGATGGCCACAGTCTATCTCATCATTTGGCATAACGTTCATAGAACGAGGAACATTGTTCTGTTGAAAGATTGCACAACGATACTGTCGCATTAGAGGTAACAGATGCAGGCGTAAAATGTCCGTGACATACAGTTGTTTATCCAGAGTGCATTCAATTACTGCTAGCTGTCACCTGAAGTCACACTCTGTAGCTCCTGGGAGCAAACAGCTGCGCCTCTCTACAACTGTTAGAAAGGGACATTTTCCAACGTCGCCGCCGTACTCGCGGCGATTGTCATACGGCGTAATGTAGAAATGTGTTTCGTCTCTAACAGAGTGCGACTCCATTCGCCAGCAGTCCCTTCTGCCCAGTCGCAGGACTGAGTATGTAGACTTGCTGGCCAAGTGGTGACCCACAGACAATGCAGACGACAAGCCATTGATTATGCATATATTAATAGGACTTACGACGTAATGCAGGAATATGCTTAATTATTTTCCAGGAAGTACCTTATAGAATAGAAAGAGTGAGCGACTCGAAAATGTGAAGATTACTGCTAAACTTTTTTCAGTCTGCAATAGCTTATTGTAAAACAAACCAGCTGAATAGTGCACTCCTCTCTGAACAGGAATCAAGTGGGTGTGATCTAAATATGAAGAGCATATCTGTCTAGTATCAAAGAAAATATGTATTGGAAGGCCAATGTCAGACGTCCCACACATCTGAATAGGACTCGAGAAGAGGGTAGCGAATATACACCACAAACTGATGCCAGTTTGTGAGCCAAAAGCACTTTTTTTATAGGAAGAGTTACCTCATAATATAATTCCATAAGTCGTAAGTGAATGAAATGAAGCAGAGTAAACTAATTTTCATGCTGTACTACCGCTTATTGAAGATAAGGCTATAATGGTAAACCTAGAACATTTCAGTTTTTGAACAAGCTCCTGACAGCTCACTAAATAACACCTACGAATTTGACTGTCCAGACTCACTAATCACATGACCGCCCTGTATAATCAAAATGTCTCTTTTAATTGAATAGTGTGTTAGCAAATATAAAAACTGGGTTTTTAATCTGATTTATAATCAATATATATTTTCTGTAAGCTACATCTGCACGATCTGACATGTTGCCTATATGGCACTCTACATTCACCATCAGCATAATGTTATAAAAGAAAAAGAAATATTTTGCGTCACCTGTTAGATTAGAAGGCATATCGTTTATATTTGTATGAAACAGTAATAGTCCCTGTACTGAGCCTTGAGTCCCCCCTCACCTCCCCTCTCTTAACTGAGCGCCAGTCAGACGCTACGGTATAGCCCTTTTCATTATTGTAGAGATCGACATTTTGCTGGTTACTGCATAATGATCCAACTCCTACAATAATGTTTTGTGATCAACACGAACGCCTTACTTAAAACAAAGAAGACACCTAGGGTTCGCCAAAGCGTCTTTAATTCGTCCAGTGCTTCACATAAAAAGTGAATATAGCATTTTCTGTTGTTAAATCACCTCTACAACCAGACTGTACGCTGGGCAGCAAATCATGCGAACTTACGTGAGCAGTAATCCTTTTGCTAGTATATGCAGACTTATAAATAACTTCTGCAAACACCAGTGGCGTAGAGAACGGCTACATCATCCCTTTATCTTTTTTCATAAATCTGCTTCATTACTGCGTGCTTGAATTGTTCAGAAAACTCTTTGTTTCAGCAGGAAAACTGACACATGTGGCTATGTCCTTAGATAAAATATGCAGCTCAGTGCTTGAGTATCCTGCTAATTATTCCATCATAGCCATGAGTGTCCTTAGTCTTCAACGATTTAATAATTCACTCGGTTTCCACCTCATAATTATCACACAGGTGGATTTCAGATAGCGGTCTTGAACAATCACCTTCAAAGAGAGTTATATGATTCTATTCAATAACAAATTTTTTATTTATGTTGCCCGTTATATTCAGAAAGTGAAAGTTAAATACTGTACGTGATCCGACTTACCACTAACAAAAACGTTTTTGGTGATTTTAATTTTATTCTGAGAATTAGCTATCACGTTTGCGTACCACGTGCTTTTCTCGTTCCTAATGACGTTCTAAGAACCTTACAGTACTGTTCATAATGGGCTATTGCAACTCGAGCTTGACAGTTTCTAATGTTTTGATATACTCGTAATTCCCAGTTTGGTTTGCATGATATCTTACCTCATCAGTTAGCAACCCAAGTTGCCTGTTAGTGCCAGTACTCCGTTTTGAAGTTTCTAATGGTAAGAAGTATTCAAAGAGCATGACGAGCGAGTTGAAGAAAGGATTATATTTACCGTCTGCGTTACCAGCACTATGAGCGTTTCCACTTCTGTTTCTTAATGAGGTTCAGAAAAGGCTTTGTGGCCACTAAATTGCTATTTCTAAATAGTTTGTAATTATATTGAACATAAGTGTGTGCACACAATTTTTCAATGTCTAAACTTGTGTCACATGGTCTGAAACATTATTTGCCGTTTTACTAACAGAGTTCCCCTCTAATACTGAAGAACGAACGAAAATTTTGTCTATATTTCTACTACGGTTCTCCCAGTCTGCGGTTGGAAATAACTGTCTACATCAGTGATATAATATTCCAACTTTCTTTTTCTCGCACAGACACACAAAATTTGATATTAAATCACCAGACAAAATTAATTTTTGTCGCAGCTTTAACACCACGTACTTTAGAAATTTTCTCATGTGTGATGATTCAACCCTCTCCCCAGGCACCCGCCCCCCCCCCCTCCCTGCCGTCCTCTGACCTATTGAGGTGCAAATCATGAAGTCTCACCACTGCAGTGGGAGTCCTACCTTCCGTCCACTGTGTATTTGTGAAGCCTCATGTTAATACTGTTAACAGCTATGTTAATGTAGGGTCGATATTGGCGCTGAAACAGCTGCACGAGCTGCACATTCGTGCCGCCAGTTTGAGTGCTTATCTTTTCCAAGTCACCTGTAGAATAGTGGTTGTAAAAGGCGTGACGGGTGGAGTAATGCATAATTAGTTGCTTGGAACAATTTGCAGCGGTTGTCCGGTCATCAGGCAGTGATCTGCAGGAGCTGATGTTACACATGGTAATAGTTGAATGATGGTGAAACCACGAGTGGTTAACGTCGTGTTGATGATCTAAAACCACTTCACGGAAGGTAGAGGTCGCAGGCTCGCCTGTTTTGCAGACCAGTCTGTAGCAGACTTGACGACGGAGTAGAATGTTGATATAAATGCTAGCGTTTCGAAGCATGCTATTCAAAGCGAGGATGGAGCTCCAGAGCAACGATTCTTACGTGATCCCATGGTGAATCAACGGCATCGGAAATTAAAATTGTAATGGACATGGGATCGTCTAGATGGAAGCGTGGATCAACGAAAACCATCATCTGGTTAGATGAATCAAATTTCTTGTTATACCAGGTCGATGGTTGAGTCAGTATCTGCCGTCATGCATCGCACCATGTATTAAGTGCACAAGGAACAGTATTATTCCATAGGGGACGTATTCCTATGCTTAAAAGGGACTTGCGGTACTAATCGAATGTAAAATGACAGATTTTGGCTGAATCACTACTGCAGACCATCTGCATCGCTTCGAGCACAGTAACTTCCCGACGGCGATGGTTTCTTTCTAGTGGGTAAATGAATAGGAACATTGAGAAACCCTACTTGTCCAAGAAATTAAACTTTTCAGGAGACACAGAAAAAGCTCACGGTCTTAAAATTACGCCGAAATTCCGCTTCTCTTCTCATTTACCGTTAAGAAGAATGTAGAGGGTCGAATGCCAATGATCTGTAGGCAATCATAATATATTTTCTTGACGTTATGTTAAATTGTGAGCTTTCTCAATATTTTGAAATAAATAAACATAATACTTAGCTGTTATCTTCTGTCTAATATGGACAAAAATCAACAAATTGTGGTTACTTTCCATTCGCCTTGGCGTATACTCCAGACATGGTTCATTTTTTGATACATGTGAATAGAAGTTTTAATAATTTCCTCTTCTAGTGCGAATAGTAGAGATAATAATACTAACAATAATAGAAATAAAAAATTGTAGAACAATAATAATGCATGCAATTCTCAGGAATTTGTTCCTCAAGTTAAGGTCTATGCTTGATAATAGTAATTTTCCCTTGGCTAGGAATGCCCTTTCTGCCAATCCCAATTGGCTTTTGATGTCCTTCTTCCTCCGTCCTTCACTTGTTATTTTGCTGCTTACATAGCAGAATTCCATAACTTCATCTACTTCGTGACCATCAATCCTGATGTTAAGTTTCTTGCTATTCTCATTTCTGCTTCTTCTCAATTCTTTCGTCTTTCTTCGATTTACCCTCCTTATTCTCTACTTCCTACACTGTTCATTGTTCATTCCATTCAGTAGATCATCAGATCATGTAATTCATCCTCACTTTCACTCAGGATAGCAATGACATCAGCGAAACGAGTCATTGATAGCCTTTCACGTGGAATTTTAATTCCACTCCTGAATCTTTCTTTTAATCCCATCATTGCTCCTTCGATGTACATGTTGAACAGTAGGGGCGAAAGACTACATCCCTGTCTTACACCGGTTTTAATCCGAGTACTTCCTTCTCCGTCGCCCACTTTCATTATTCGCTCTAGGCTCTTCAACATATTGTGTATTACTCGTTCTCCCTATAGCGTACCCTTGTTTTTCTCAGAATTTCGAACATCTTGCACTATTTTACATTGCGCAAACCTTTTTCCAGGACATCGGATCCTATGAACGTGTCTTGATTTTCCTTTAGTCTTGCTCCCATTAGACAGGCCAACAACGGAAAAACTTTTTTGCTGAAAATACCTTATTCTTACGTTTTTTTGGGTCTGAAATCCAAATATGATACTTAAACTGTATCACCCACCATTTCTTCACATTTTACAGTTAAATTTATTAAATTAAGTGATTTTTGAAAGAATTTAACAATTTTTATACAGTTAAAATAATGCAAAAAAGAGGTGTAATGAATGTAGATGATGTTGGTAGCATTCCTGAAAAACATTTACTGGCAAACAAAGGTGGATTCTATTTTTGTGTTAACATATGGTGTTCTGTTTACTGTCAGCCTAACTTACTTTCCCGTTTCCTGTACATGTTCTCAGTACAATGTCTAATCGTGGTTGTAAAAACTCTGCCTACAGTTTTTGTTATATTTGTGGTGAATTTGTGATTGAAAAACACCAAAGGAATATTAGAAACTTCGCGAAAAATGTTTATCTATCATACTTTGGATCTAAACTTGGTGATCAAGATAAATCTTACACACCACATAAGGTATGTTATGTGTGTGTGTTGAAGATTTGAGAAAATGGTCCGAAAAGGAGAAAAAAGCCTTTAGATTTGCTGTTCCAAAGTTATAGAGGATGCCAAGAAATCATTCCGATGATTGCTACTATTGCAATGTTGATAGTACTGTCCATAATTCGAACAACAAGAAGGTAATAAGCTACCCTAACCTTCCGTCCGCCATCCGACCGGTAGGGCATGTTGTAGAGTTGCCGGTTCCTGAAGCACCAGATGACTTAAATTCTATTCCAACAGAAGAATTTTCTGATGTACAACGTGTTTTAGATGAACCAGATGATGATTAATTCAATTGTAATACAGAAGGTCTAGAGCCCAAATTGTTTACTCAGACCGAGCTTAACGACTTGGTTAGGGATCTGGGCTAAACGAAAGGAAAAGCTGAATTGCTTGGCTATAGATTAAAAGAAATGAACTTATTGGCAGTTGGAACCATCATGTACATGTTTAGAAAGAGAGAGCAGCAATTCTCCAAGTTTTTTCAACAAGAAGGTGATTTAGTGTACTGCTAAGATTTCCCGGTCTGATGAATGAGTTTGGTATTGAGTACAAAAAGGAAGACTGGAGGCTGTTTATTGATTCATCCAAAATTAATGATGGAAAAATGCTACCAAGGCCGCTGGAACACCAACATTTTGGGGGACTACTGTTGGTCACTTCACAGAGAAGTCCAGCAAGCGACTCATCGTAGAAAAAGCTGCACAAGAAGCTTCAAAGAAAAAAGAGAAAGAAACTACAAACCAATTCCAGCTGACAAGTGAAACCTCTATTAACACATATCATTGTCTTAAATAGCTTACTGTAAATACAAACCATGCTTATATTGTAACAAAGCGTTTCACTAAGTTCCCCATTTACCGTATAGCATAGGATTTTTATACTATATAGTAAAAGCATATTTCTCGAAAACTATGAGTAATACAAAACCACTAAGGCTAGATTTGGATTCAGCACATGAGAATCTATATAGATTAGCTATCAAAGTAAAAAAAATGAAAAAAGAAATTATTTCGTTGGCCTTTGTAATCAACCGCAACGTCAGAACTGCCTTCTAGTGCCTTTACCTTTTCTAAAGCCAAAATGATCGTCATCTAACACATTCTCATTTTTATTTTCCATTCTTCTACATATTACTGTTGTCAGTAATCAGTAACTTAGTCCATGAGCTGTTAATCTGATTGTGTGATGGTTCTCGCCCTTGTCGGCACTTGCAGCCTTCGGAATGTGTGGATGTTATTTTTCCGAAAGTCAGATGTTATGCCACCAAACTCATACATTTGACACAACAACGTTAATAGTGGTTTTATTGCCACTTCCCCAAATGATTTTAAAAATCTATCCCTTCTGTCTTATTTGATATTAACTCCTCCAAAGCTCTCTTAAATTCTGATTCTAATATAGGATCCTCTATCATCATCAAAATTGACTCCTGTTTCCATTTCTATCACATTAGACAAATCTTAGCGTCATAGAGGTCTTCAATGTACTCTTTCCACTTATCCGCTCTCTCCTCTGCACTTAACAGTAGAGTTCCCGTCGATGTCTTAACGTTTCCACCCTTGCTTTTAATTTCTCCAAAAGTTGTTTCGACTTTTCTATATGCTTAGTGAGTCCTTCCGGCTATAAATTTATTTACAATTACTTCACACATTTCAAGCAGCCATTTCGTCTTAGCTTCCCTGCACTTCCTCAGCGCCTTGTATTTCTTTCTGTATTCCTCAGTTTCCTAGAACATTTTTGTACTATCTTCTTTCATCGATCAACTGAAGTATTTGTTCTGTTACCCATGGCTTCTTCGCAGTTACCTTATTTGTACCTATCACTTTCATTCCAACTTCTGTACGGGCCTTTTTTAGAGATGTCCATTCATCTACAACTATACTGCCTACATAGCTATTCCTTGTTGCTGTATATATATCCTTAGATAAATTCAAGCATATATGGTCATTCCTTGGTACTTCCGTATCCCACTTCTTTGCGTATTGATCCTTCCTGACTAATCTCGTAAACTTTGCCTACTCTTCATCACTACTACATTGTGATCAGAGACTATATATGCTTCTGGTTACAGCTCACAATCCAGTATATGATTTCGGAATCTCTGTCCACCCATTACGTAATCTAACTGAAATCTTCCCGTATCACCCGGCCTTTTCTAGGTATACCTGCTCCTCTTGTGATTCTTGAACTGAGTATTCGCTATTACTAGCTGAAATTTATTACAGAACTCAATCACTCTTTTTCCTCTCTCTTTCCTTGTCCCAAGACCATATTCTCCTCTAACCTGTTCTTCCAGTACTTCCTCTACAGCTACATTCCAGTCTTCCATGACTATTAAATTTACCTAGGAGGCTATTTCGCACGCACTTACCTTCATTAGCAGTCTGCAGTGTGGAACAATGTCGAATGCTTTCCGGCAATGTAGGAATATGGGATCTGCCTATTGTGTTTCATGCATAGTTCCCAGTATATCGTGTGAGAAAGGAGCAAGCAGAGTTTCGAAGGAGCGAAGCTTTCTAAAGCAGCGCTGATTCGTCGACGTGAGCTTTTCGGTCTCTACGAAATTAAGTGTATTCGAACACAGAATATGCTCTAGAATTTTGCAGCAAACCGATATAAAGGATATTGATTTTTAATTTTACGGGTCCGTTCCTTTACCCGTCTTATTTACAGGGGTCACCTTCGCCTTTTCCAGTCGCTTGGCACTTTGAGCTGGTCGAGGGATTCGCGATTAATGTAAACTATGTTAGGCGCCAATGATGTAAAGTGCTCTTTGTAAAACCGAACTCGAAATCCATCCTCACCTGGTGACTTATTTGTTTTCAATTCTTTCAGTTGTTTCACTATACCAGAGGTGCTTATTACTATCTCATCCATACGGGACTTTGTGGGTGGGTCAAATGACGGTACGTTTTTACCATTTTCCTGTGCCAACCATTTCTTAAACGTGAAGCTTAAAACTTCGGCCTTCTTTTTCTTGTCTTCTTGTGTCAAACCAGACTGATCATGGAGTGCCTCATCTGACAAGTCCACGCATTTCCAGTAGTCTAGGGTCCAAACGATGTGGTCATGACCCCAGGAGAGGCGATGCAGGCTGTCATGCTTTTAGCAAAGGCACTCGGGCTGGTCGTCTGCTGCCGTAGCCTATTAACGCCACATTTCGCCGCAGTGTCCTAAAGTATGCGTTCGTCGTACGTCCCACATTGACTGCTGCGGTTATTTCTTGCAGTGTTGCATGTCTGTTTGCACTGACTACTTTACGCAAACGCTGTTGCTCTTGGACATTAAGTGAAGGCCGTCGGTCACTGTGTTGTCTGTGATGAGAAGTGGTGCCTGAAATGTACACTGGTATCCAAAATCAAAGCAACGAACTGATATTTCCCCAGTCTGCGTCTAATTCACGATATAATCATACAAGCTGTCAACTGATGTCGTTACGATTGTGTTCTGCACGGATGATGGCATTTCGATCAACGGACAACCAAGCCAGCAATCACTTCAGGGCATCTATAAAGCGGGATAGTGTTTGCAGGGTAATTCACATCCACAATTGCTGTGAAAACAGTCACAGACGGTGCAGTATGGCACAGGCAAGAATCCAGCAGATTGGGAAGAATGGAAGCAGGAAAACGCAAACTGGTGTCATCCGATGGCTTAACGTGTAACATTCTGTTGTTTCTCGGCTGAGGCGACAGTTTATAGAGACCGAAACTGTATCCCGGAGACCAGGATAGGGCCAACGATTGTTAGAGAGTTGCTGTATGTCTACCTCTGGCGTGTCTCCACAGAAGAGAACGTCTAGTGTGGAGCCCTCAACATGCCAGCTGGAAGATCGAACGGTGGACCAATGTTCTTGTCGCAGATGAGTCCCAAATTGGTCTAGAGAACGATTCCAGGTGGATTTACATCAGGAGGACAGGTAGAACACAATTTTGGGACCCAGACATTGTGAAAAGAGATTTAGAGGTGGATCCCTAATGTTGTGGGCAGAGATTATGTTGACCGCTCGAACACCTCTTCATGAAACTGTACGGGTGTATCAACAAGATTTAACAGCTGTCATGTACCGTGAGGAGATCTTGGGATCTCATGTGTCTTTGTTGCGAAGTGTTGTGGGCCCAGACTTCGTTTTGATGGACGATAATGCTCTACTTTACAGAGCACAGGTAGCTGATTTCTTTTTTTTTTCCTTTTTTTTCGGAAACGGAATACATTGCACGCATGCCTTGGCCTCCTCGCTCTCCCGATTTGAATCCCATAGAACATGTCTGGGATGCAGTAGGGAGACGGTTTGCATCACGTGACCATCCATCAACCACTCTCTAAGACTTCTGAGCAGTTCTGCAGGAAGAATGGGCTTTATTGCCTCTGCATACACTGATGACGTCATTCACAGCACGCTCGTTGTCGTCAGGCCTTTATTGGTGCCAGAGGTAGTCACACCACATGCTGAGCACATTAAACAGTTGTCAGAATGTGTGTGTAAATCTGTTAAGTTGGAAAAAAACGAAGAAAATTTTTGTCTATGGTTAAGCACCTTGTAGCTGACTACGTACTCTATTCTTTACATTGTTTCTTTCGTATCACACTTTTATACTACTTTGTAGCAAAATAAATGCAATTTTGCAAAATTTCCGTTTGTTGCTTTAATTTTCGACACCAGTGTAGCATTCTCTGCACGCTCTTGACACTGTGGATCTCGAAATATTGAATTCCCTAACGATTTCTGAAACTAAATGCTCCAAACGTCTAGCTTAAACTACTATTCCTCGCTCATATTCTGTTAATTCCAGCCGTACGGCTATAATCACGTGGGAAACCTTTTCACATGAATGATCTGAATATAAATGGTAGCTCCAGCAATGCACTGCCCTTTTATACCTTGTGCACGCGACACTACCGCCATCTGTATACGCGCTTATCGCTACCCATGACTTTTGTCACCTTATTGTATTATAACACTAGTATTGTCTGCAAAAATTATCAATTTTGCTTGATGAAAGTTAAATAGAAAATCATCCACATACAGAAAGTATAGGAGTGGACTAAAACTGAAGCGTGAGACTTCCTCCCTGACTTCTCCCCAGTCAGATTCACTTGAAAGTTAACTGCACTGGACGAGTTGACACTTCCGCAGCAGACGACTGATGGAAGAAACAGATTTGTGAGATGTATGAACGGATGAGAAGTTTGCTACACGCATTTAATACCGCAACGGAACTGTTGCTTTCGACAGCGGCCGCCACCTAGGGACGGCTAAGATACTGCGGGTGACGTCACCAGAGTAAAGCGGTGCGGCGGCCGCTGTGAAATATGGCGGCAGTCGGCGCAGATTTGGCGGCCGATGTGTTCCGGCGCGGGCGTCCATTTTTCAGCGCCGGCGACGGTGCTCTATTCAACGCACAGGCGCAGGCGCAGCGGGGCCGTAATCCGTCTCGCTTAAGATTCGCCGATAGGCCACGGACGTTGAAATATGCCGACCGCTTATAACGCAGGCCAGCGCCGGCACCCGTTCTTCTCTTGCTTTTCACTGTCCCTTTTTTTCCCCTCTCTCTCTTTACGTCTGGAAGTCAATAGTTTCCTTTTCTTATGAATACTGTTGGCTCCGATTCGTCTTGATAGCAAACCACAGTCTATTAGGAAGTAACACTTCAGTCTGTAACACAACAATTTGTTGCAAAATTCAAATTTACTCCATTCGATTTTGTAAAATTGTAAAGGGAACGACGTTAGCAAGGATTCCAGTCTGTACATTCCGAATCGTATTATTTATCACACCGACGGAAAAAGAAACCATAGGAAGAAATTATGTACACTAATGAAATTTTGGTAATACATTTGTTTTGTCCACCGTTCGTAGTCACGCGGTAGCGTTATCACTTCCCGAGCACGGGGTCCCGGGTTAGATTACCGGCGGGGTTCAGGGATTTTAACCTGCCCCGAGTTGACTGGGTGTTGTTGTGTCCTCTTCATAAACATTCATCCCCAATACGGTCGGAAGAAGGCAACGGGAAACCACCTCCATTTGGATTTTGCCTATTACGGCGGTGCGGGTGTCCGGCATCGTTCCCCTGTGCTCTGTCAAGAAGCATGGGACTTCATCATCACATTTGTTTAAGTAAAAATATATAAGAGATTAACGTTGCAATGTTGTTGTTGTTGTGGTCATCAGTCCTGAGACTGGTTTGATGCAGCTCTCCATGCTACTCTATCCTGTGCAAGCTTCTTCATCTCCCAGTACCTACTGCAACCTACATCCTTCTGAATCTGCTTAGTGTATTCATCTCTTGGTCTCCCTCTACGATTTTTACCCTCCACGCTGCCTCAAGTTGTGCCACAAACTTCTCTTCTCCCCAATCCTATTCAATACTTTCTCATTAGTTATGTGATCTACCCATCTAATCTTCAGCATTCTTCTGTAGCACCACATTTCGAAAGCTTCTATTCTCTTCTTGTCCAAACTATTTATCGTCCACGTTTCACTTCCATACATGGCTACACTCCATACAAATACTTTCAGAAACGACTTCCTGAAACTTAAACCTATACCCGATGTTAACAAGTTTCTCTTCTTCAGAAATGCTTTCCTTGCCATTGCCAGTCTACATTTTATATCCTCTCTGCTTCGACCATCATCAGTTATTTGGCTCCCGAAATAGCAAAACTCCTTTACTACTCTAAGTGTCTCATTTCCTAATGTAATTCCCTCAGCATCACCCGACTTAATTCGACTACATTCCATTATCCTCGTTTTGATATTGTTGATGTTCATCTTATATCCTCCTTTCAAGACACTATCCATTCCGTTCAACTGCTCTTCCAAGTCCTTTGCTGTCTCTGACAGAATTACAATGTTGAAAGGTCTCTGTTGGATTCCTTTCATGTTTAATTTCTTAAATCTGTTGCCATTTATGGAATAAATTCCTCTTCTAAATGTACTGTGGCGTTTCTGACTATCTGGGATGAGACTGAGCAGTGGAACGTGTTACTTTTACACATAAACAAGAACGATCTGTCACACTACTACACTTTAAAGCACAGTTTATATGTAATTCTTATATGTAATTCATGTCACACAGTCTCATACGGAACCTACATCCGCTTTCTTTTATATACTGTATATGATAAGATACTGTCATCCCCCTTCCCTTTTGTGTGAGAGGATGAATGAGCATATGTATTTCTAGTTGCATGCTTGAGGGTAGCAGACAAGGCTGTCTGCTAGAGAACAGTAGGACCAACGTCGGAACAGGTAGCTACGCTTCCTAAAAGCAAAGAGGTTTCTATCCTTAGTATGGTCCTGTCCGTCCGTTGTCATGTTGGTATAGGAAGCTGCCCCTCTGGCCACTTCCGTTGGTCTTTGTGAGCCACCCCCAGGAAGCACGCTCGGCAGTAGGGCAGTTGCAGTGTGGCCGTGGCGAGCGTCTGAAGTGGTAAGATCTCCGGCTAAGCGCGTGTCTGTTAAGTCCGTAGGACAATGGATTTCTTAAGTTCAGCCTAACAGAAAATTTAATCACCTTGATTTCAGGTTTAGCTCTAAAATATCTAATGCTATCTTAAAGTGCAGCGGAGTGTAATTCTCGTGTTAAATTCGGATTATTTTGCGGTAGTTGCTTTGTTACTACTTTGTGAGTAAAGTGGAACCACGTGTTGATCAGTAACTCTAACTAAGTTCATCAATCTTAAATCCGAATGTGCGTGAGATTATAACGTCTCATCTTGAGAATATTTTTTTTTTTAATATAGCAACTTTTCTTTATGCTTTTCTTTATGTTCAACCCACGTGGGGTGTACTTTGCGAGACCACTACCACGTGCTTATATAACTGTTTGACCCATCAGGTTAATAGTAAGACGTTAGTAACCAGTTCAAGGTTTTTCTTTTGTCAATTGCTTTTCGATCTAATGTATTTTAATTATCAAAATTATTGTGGAGTTGTACGCTTTGTGTAAACCAAGTTGACCACGTGAAGCATGTGGTGTAATCATCAAAGTAGCCCTCAGCTATTCTTTTTGCGAAGACTTCACAAAGAGTTAATATGAATTTAGTATACCAGTGTGTGGTAATTACATGACGGACAGGATTGTGGTATGAACGTAATTTCTTTGGGTAAAAACTGAATCTGTTGGTTGTGGTTAATTTCTTCTTGCTTATGTTTCAATGTTCTTCGTGTGTGATTTTATGAATGCAGTGTTGTATACAGTCTCCCAATCTTGGCTCCATATTTTATGTGTTCCGTAAAATTACAATCTCACATTTTTTTTTTAATCGCAAATAAGGCACCAGCTCAGTTATAACTCACGTATAATATGCTGAAATTTCAATGAACAATCTTAAAATAAATTTCCAAATATAAACTGATTTCTTTCTTTTTATTTAAATTCTCCTTTTTTTATACATATATTACAGGTTTTGTATGACTATTAAAAGATTATCATTAATGTTAGTCGGGTTGGTAAACCTAGACTAAATATCTGATGAAACTGTTGCCCAGTAATCCACGGTTAACGTCCCCAGACAGATCACGGCTTTTAACCCACTTTCATTGTCTATTAGCACCAATTTCAGCATACCAAATTAAAGTAACAATATTACACATGGCGACCCTGTTCTGTGATTCCGCTAGACTCTGGAATCTCTGAAATGTTAGATTGCGAGCGTGTTATAATCTTAATTTTTTTCCCTACAGTGCTCAAACAACTTCTGCGTTGTTTCCGAGCAGACTTTCAAAAGATTCACGGCGTTGTTGATCGGCGTTGCGTTGTTTGTCTTGTTTTGTTTTTTATATTTGTGTGTTTTATATGTCTGTGTGCTTTTTTTTCTTGCTTGTAAATTCCACTGTTTCGATCAAAGATAAAAATTTGTTTTGCGTGTGAAAAAGTGTGTACTAGGTTGGGTATCTTTCGTGTGACTGTCGTATTTTTTGTGGGACACATTTATTTTGATTAGTGTGTCGCATACCGGTTATAAATTGCACTAATGCAGACACGTAACCAAACTAAAAGTAAGCGGTCCGACAACCTAAGTAACATGGACCAAGGGGGTAATTTAATTTCGAATGTTATCGCGTCGGGCGGTTCCGAAAATGCAATGGGGAATAGTTCAGACGAAATGCAAGACAGGACGAACGGGCTCACATCAGAGCCACAAATTAATTTGCCTTCAACTAACCAAATTGATTTGGCAGAACTCATGAAAGCCTTATTGCAACAAAATAAAGAATCATTTGAAAAATCGTTCCGAGAACAAAAAGAATCATCAGAAAAATCGTTCCGAGAACAAAAAGAATCATCCGAAAAATCGATCCGCGAGCTAGGCGAACAAATGACGCAGAAATCTGAAAAATCGATCCGAGAGCTAGGCGAACAAATAGACGAAAAACTAATCCAGCAGACAAATAAAGTCGACAAGTCGATGCAGAGAGTGTCCGATGATATCTCACAAAGAATAAACAATCTGGCAAGTGAGATAAAAAGTGATATTATGAAAGAATTAGGCCGTACATTTGAACAAATCGATGATCGTCTGCAAGCTTTAGAACAGAGCAAGCGGAGGGGCGATACCGAATCTAAAGAAAGCGAAGAACGGCTACTTAGGAATTTCCAAGAGCTGAGGGAAGAATGCCAAAGGGAACACCAGCAGGTAATCTCGATGGTCCAAGAGGTGGAAACGCGTTGTCCCACGTCCGTTAGCAACACCATAGCGGACAACAGTTTAGCGATCCACGCGTTGGAACAGCAAATAGAAGAATTGAAGCAGACTGGGGCGGAGGACAAGAAACAAATTGATGATAAGATTGCGGCATTAGCGGACACTGTAGGCACGATGAAGCTGACGGAAAGCGAGAACAATACTACACCGGTAGCGGCCGCAGAGACCGAAGAAGTGCGTTCGCTTCTTAGATTTCAGAAGGGACAGTTTGAAGTGAACAGACAACACAAAGCTGTAACAGGCGAATTACAAGAACGCGTGGCGTATCTGGAAAACCGCATGGCGTGTGATTCCGAACTCGCCAATAGCACTAAAATTAGCCGTACGAACAGTGCAGAGAGGGATTCCGGCCACGAGGGAGATTTTGACGACAGGGAAGAATGTAATTTAAGGGGCAGACATGAGAGAAACAGAAACATTCAAGGGCCTCGCCAGGAGGAAATGCGGGGATTTGATTTCAAACATTTCCTTACGGTAAGAAAGTTTGAGATATTCCGAAATTCGCAAAAAGGAATACATCCACGTGCATGGCTCGAGCAATTTGAGTTTTGTCTTCCCCCCGACTGGGCAAGTTCACATAAGATAGAATATATGTGTGGCTATTTGGAAGGCGAACCGGCGATTCGCATGAGGTCGGCAGCGCGTCACTGCAACTCCACTCGGGAGTTTCGACAAGCCTTTCTGTCCGCCTATTTATTGGTCGGAAGCGGCACAAGATAGGGTCAAACATGGCATAATTATGCTGCCAAATTTGAACCAGTCTGGTTTCGGCAGCCCTGCACGCCTATTCGACCACATGCTGCAGGCAAATCAATTTTTATACGACCCATACGGGCCTGCGGAACTAATTAGGATATGCATCACCAAATTGCCGATGCACTTGCGGCACGTCATTCTTGCGGACGATGCAAAGAGGACGTGGAAACGTTTAAAACACTTCTCCAAGAGTTGGAATACAATACAGGAGAATGCCCGCCTAATCAGGCACAAAGTTATTACGGGGCACAGCAGCGCGACCGCAATCGTGGCCATATTACTAATCAACGGCGTGACTGGTCGTCGCGACGCGAACGGAACAATAATCGGGACCGGCCGTACAGAAACTGGGGTAACAGTCGCGAACACAGGTAGAACAACAGAAATGATCGAGGACGTAGACAGAATCGAGAACGCTACAGGTACGGCAACCAGAATCGACACTATGATGAATACGGTGGGAATAGGACTGTAGGCGTAGCACCTCATGATGTGGAAATTCGGCCGGCTAACCCTAGACATAATCCAGCAAATGGAAATGAACGAAACCGGCAATGACAAACGATCAGCGCAGAAGGCGCCCAATCGGAACAAATGAGCGACATGGCAAATGACTAGAAAGGACAGTGAGAAGTAGAGAGGACGGTGAGGAGAAAGAATTGATTAGTTTAAATTTGTGACGAATGCATTTTGAATAATATGTTGGTAAAAATTAATGATAAAGATGTTTCTGTGTGATGTATTGAAGTGATGTTTTAATTTTTTTTCTCCTTGTGCAATTAGGATTTAGTTTGATTCAAACGTGAAGATAAAAGGTTTCTTTGTGAACGAGTAAAATGCTGTTTATGTTTTTTTTGTGTGTAAATTGAAAAGAGTCGCTCCTGAGGAAAGCAAGATCGTTGCTGAATTAGTGCATAAACTCAGGGGAATATCCGATCTGTGGGTATTATGGGTCTGGCAAACCCAGGTCCCCAGCTGTTGGTAGCCTTGTTTCCGATTTTCTGTTTTCAGTGCTACTATCTATCTATTACTATTCTATACCTGTCAGTGTAAATGAGGATCTCTTACTATAGTATGCGTGCTGTATGAATATTTTAAGATAGGAAAACTCAGGGGAATACCCGATCTGTGGGTATTATGGGACTGGCAAACCCAGGTCCCCAGCTGTTAGTAGCCGTATTTCCGATTTTCTGCTTTCAGTGCTACTATCTATCTATTACTGTTCTATATCTGTCAGTATAAATGAGGATCTCTTACTATAGTATGCGTGCTGTATGAATATTTTAAGATAGGAGAACTCTGAGAAAGGAATGAGTAAGTTTGGAATCTTGAAAACAGGATGCGATAATACGATTGTAGAACCATTGGCTTCCAATATGCGATGATATGTTAATATTGATGATATATGTCTTTTTTGTTCTTTATAGCTGAGTACGTAAAGTGCTGTCTGTGGATTTCGTAAGTATATTGATTCCCTTCAAGGTGAAAGAAGAATTGTGGTTTGTGTAATTTACGTGGCTCTGAAACATTATTGTGGTAGTCAAATACGAGCAGCTTTTCAGCAAATGGAGAATGGACCGGAAATATGGATCCTTTTTGTAGTCTTGATTGATGTTGAGCAAAAGCCTAAAAAATTATTCTGCGTTAATACTTGTCCTAGAAAAGCGACGTTTATGTGTTTTGCTGATGCTGTGAGCATTACAACTTACTGTTTTCGCTGGTGCGGGATGCACTGCAGCCTATATGATTTGTACTGAGGAAATTTCCCTCTTGAAGGTAGAGGATGATTAAATAATTTTGATTATGGGAACGAAGGAAAGCTTGGTTTAAGGTAATAAGGATAAAGCAAAACATTTGTCATTTAAACTACAGGAGGATTCGGATCTTTTGTGTCTGTTGTAAGTTCAATATGTTAAGATGATACTGTTTTACAGAATAGAGGTGACCACAATTTTGCCATTCATGAGAAAAGAATCCAGAATAACCACCACAGGCGAAATAACTGATTTAGAAGCGAAAGGTAACGTAAAGAAGGAACGAAATCGCAGCAAAATGGGTAAGAAAATGTAATATAACCTGTATAATGCAAATATTTTTAACCTTCTCAGAGTCATCTGCGTGATTAATTGTTGTGATAACGTAATTTTAGGTGAAATTTTCTTACTGTTTTATGTGTGAATATATGAGTATGATAAATGTATAATTGCGAGTCTCTTTTCAGGTGTGCGAACTGGTATAAATGTTTTGGCATGTAAATAACCATTGTTCTTTTTAATGTGTATGTTTAAGGAAAGTTCTCCATATTTATCATGTGACAAGACGTATGGCGTGAGTGTCAAGAAGAGGACGAATTAGAACAATGTTGTAGTGGTATATACACGGTGTTGAAATAGCATTGAAGTAGCTTATGAGCTTAACTAGTAGTGGATAGAAGTAGAATATTGAGTAATGCATGTTGATGGGTAGTTAGTTTGTAGAATAGACAACAGGTGTGCATGTATGTGTGTGTAAATAACATGTGAACCCTATGCTGTCCTGACCTATACTTGCGCAAGGCATAATCCTATTCATTTTAGTGAATTAATAAATAGCATTTGATTTATTAAAACGTAAGTGAACCACATTAGTGATGTGGATTTAAATATTATATTGTCAGTTCATTTAAATTTTTATTTTTATACTGTCAAGTCATTTCACTTTTTTTTTTTTTTTTACATTGTCAAGTCATTTAAATTTTATTTTATATTGTCGATTCATCTAATTTTTTTATTTAAAAAAATATTAAGTCTCACTTTGTTCTTAAAAATTGTGAAAGACAATACTAAGTGGTATGATGTATGACATTGTGTAATCACATAAGGATGATGAAAAATTTCTGTGAATGCAGTTGAGAACGTGAAAGCGAACCGGCAAAACTCTTAAGAAACAGCGGGAGCAGCCGGACTAGTTGTAAACTGGCGGGTTTCCCAGCAGGACACGCTGTCAGCCAGGCCACTTTGGGAGCGCGGCCGACAACAAAAGAAGGTACGCGGCAAACACTTTCCCTTGTACCTGGAGCTAATGGGCGGCCGCCCCGGGCGACCCTTCCTCGAGGCGATGACCTGAGATGGGCGAGCGGTCCACCGCGCGGAAATCCATCTGCTGGCAACGCACCACACGCACGCGACCGTGACGAGACGGCCGCGGTGAAACAACACAAGGGGCGTGGAGCCTTTTGACAGGTACTGCCCAGAGAAACTTGCAGACGTCAACGACGCCTATCGACATTTCCTGATGGATGCCTACTGTCAAGCGACAGTAAATCATGGTTCGATGTTCTCTGGTCGCTAAGGGTGGCACCAAAGAAGAGCCATTAAGTGTCATCCTTGCCCAGGAATATCAAACCTGCGAGCCAATTGAGGATAACCCAAGAATGTAACAACACAAAGGGCGTGGAGCCTTTTGACACATACTGTCCAGAGTAACTGGCAGACTTCAATGACGCCTATCAACATCTCCTGACGGATGCCCACTGTCAAGCGACAGTAAATCATGGTTCGATGTTCTCTGGTCGCTAAGGGTGGCACAAAAGAAGAGCCATTAAGTGTCATCCTTGCCCAGGAATATCAACCTGGCGTGTCAAACGAGGATACCACACGAATTTGACAATACAAACATGGAACCAAATCGAGATGACGTGACACGGGAGAAACTTCATGAGAGGGCAGAGACGGCGGGATCGCACGCAACAGATGGACAAAAAAAATCCCTACTGACAGCTGCGGCGACGAACCCCCCCTCTTTCCCCTATATTGTGCCTCGGAACAGTGGAAGTACTGAGTGTGTCAGTGAACAGTGATTATACGGTTCTTAGACCAGTACATATACGTGTGTTTCTGTCAGAGAAACTCTGACTCGTGTGTTTTGCAGGAGTTCGATTTATTGGTGTTTATTAGACTGACTCTTGTATTTTGCAGGTGTTCTATTTATCTTTTTTAGACTTTGACTCTTGTATTTTGCAGGTGTTTTATTTATAGGTGTTTTTTTTGTTTTAGATCTTGACTATTGTACTGTTTTATTTATCAATGTTTGTTTTTGTGTGATGTATTAGATTTGTGATATTTTGTTTCGTAAATTCATTGCTGTGGCATTGCTTCGTTTATCAGTCAGATAGCTTTTTATTCTCATTGAACTGTGATCGATTAGCCTTTGCATGGGGCATATTTACTGTGAGGAACCCCTTAAGGGTAACAATCACATAATTATTGTAGTTTCAGTATAATGACACAGTGCTCATTGTTTGCTAGCTAATTGAAATATAGTAGAGTGATTAAATGAGTGCCACATAGTTATTTTAATTCTACAAATTATTAGTTTTATACGATATAGAAATTTTTTGCGATAACCACTTTGTAAAACATGTTTTTTCTCTTATCATTTTGTTGCTTTTGCAGATTGTGCATTGTTATGTTCTACTTTTTAATACCGATGTTAGTTGATGTTCTTTTTTTAATTGCTGTGGCACCTTTGCTATTTTCATAAATTTTGCTTGTTAATAAACAGTCATAAATTTTCCTGTGATCAGTTGGCTCTTGCAATGAGCAAATACTGGTGAACTCCATAAGGGTAACAACCAGAAATTGTTTTCATATTAATGACACAGGAACCATTGTTTTTACTTGCTGACCGAATTAGGTCTACACTACCTTTTAAATAGGTGTCACAGATTGTGTTCTTTTTTTTCTGTTTGAAATTGGTAGATTCTAAAGATGTGTTGAAATTATTGTGTTTTAGCAAGTAGCTGGTGTCCTTTTGCCTTTTTTTTTCACTTTTGGTTTAAGTAAGGTGTGAGAAGCCTGCTTGGGAATGTCCTAGCATGGCCAGATAATTCCCTGCACAGTCTTTTCCCGGAGTGTTGGGGTTATGAAAGGTCTCTGTTGGATTCCTTTCATGTTTAATTTCTTAAATCTGTTGCCATTTATGGAATAAATTCCTCTTCTAAATGTACTGTGGCGTTTCTGACTATCTGGGATGAGACTGAGCAGTGGAACGTGTTACTTTTACACATAAACAAGAACGATCTGTCACACTACTACACTTTAAAGCACAGTTTATATGTAATTCTTATATGTAATTCATGTCACACAGTCTCATACGGAACCTACATCCGCTTTCTTTTATATACTGTATATGATAAGATACTGTCATCCCCCTTCCCTTTTGTGTGAGAGGATGAATGAGCATACGTATTTCTAGTTGCATGCTTGAGGGTAGCAGACAAGGCTGTCTGCTAGAGAACAGTAGGACCAACGTCGGAACAGGTAGCTACGCTTCCTAAAAGCAAAGAGGTTTCTATCCTTAGTATGGTCCTGTCCGTCCGTTGTCATGTTGGTATAGGAAGCTGCCCCTCTGGCCACTTCCGTTGGTCTTTGTGAGCCACCCCCAGGAAGCACGCTCGGCAGTAGGGCAGTTGCAGTGTGGCCATGGCGAGCGTCTGAAGTGGTAAGATCTCCGGCTAAGCGCGTGTCTGTTAAGTCCGTAGGACAATGGATTTTTTAAGTTCAGCCTAACTGAAAATTTAATCACCTTGATTTCAGGTTTAGCTCTAAAATATCTAATGCTATCTTAAAGTGCAGCGGAGTGTAATTCTCGTGTTAAATTCGGATTATTTTGCGGTAGTTGCTTTGTTACTACTTTGTGAGTAAAGTGGAACCACGTGTTGATCAGTAACTCTAACTAAGTTCATCAATCTTAAATCCGAATGTGCGTGAGATTATAACGTCTCGTCTTGAGAATATTTTTTTTTAATATAGCAACTTTTCTTTATGCTTTTCTTTATGTTCAACCCACGTGGGGTGTACTTTGCGAGACCACTACCACGTGCTTATATAACTGTTTGACCCATCAGGTTAATAGTAAGACGTTAGTAACCAGTTCAAGGTTTTTCTTTTGTCAATTGCTTTTCGATCTAATGTATTTTAATTATCAAAATTATTGTGGAGTTGTACGCTTTGTGTAAACCAAGTTGACCACGTGAAGCATGTGGTGTAATCATCAAAGTAGCCCTCAGCTATTCTTTTTGCGAAGACTTCACAAAGAGTTAATATGAATTTAGTATACCAGTGTGTGGTAATTACATGACGGACAGGATTGTGGTATGAACGTAATTTCTTTGGGTAAAAACTGAATCTGTTGGTTGTGGTTAATTTCTTCTTGCTTATGTTTCAATGTTCTTCGTGTGTGATTTTATGAATGCAGTGTTGTATACAGTCTCCCAATCTTGGCTCCATATTTTATGTGTTCCGTAAAATTACAATCTCACATTTTTTTTTTAATCGTAAATAAGGCACCAGCTCAGTTATAACTCACGTATAATATGCTGAAATTTCAATGAACAATCTTAAAATAAATTTCCAAATATAAACTGATTTCTTTCTTTTTATTTAAATTCTCCTTTTTTTATACATATATTACAGGTTTTGTATGACTATTAAAAGATTATCATTAATGTTAGTCGGGTTGGTAAACCTAGACTAAATATCTGATGAAACTGTTGCCCAGTAATCCACGGTTAACGTCCCCAGACAGATCACGGCTTTTAACCCACTTTCATTGTCTATTAGCACCGATTTCAGCATACCAAATTAAAGTAACAATATTACAATGTCATCGGTGAACCTCAAAGTTTTTATTTCTTCTCCACGGATTTTAATACCTACTCCGAATTATTCTTTTGTTTCCTTCACTGCTTGCTCAATATACAGATTGAATAACATCGGGGAGAGGCTAAAACCCTGTCTCACTCCCTTCCCAACCACTGCTTCCCTTTCATGTCCCTAGACTCTTATAACTGCCATCTGGTTTCTGTACAAACTGTAAATAGCTTTTCGCTCCCTGTATTTCACCCCTGCCACCTTCAGAATTTGAAAGAGAGTATTCCAGTCAACATTGTCAAAAGCTTTCTCTAAGTCTACAAATGCTAGAAAAGTAGGTTTGCCTTTCCTTAATCTATCTTCTAAGATAAGTCGTAGGGTCAGTATTGCCTCACGTGTTCCGATATTTCTACGGAATCCAAACTGATCTTCCCCGAGGTCGGCTTCATTTAGTTTTTCCATTCGTCTGTACAGAATTCGCGTTAGTATTTTGCAGCGGTGACTTATTAAACTGATAGTTCGGTAATTTTCACTTCTGTCAACACCTGCTTTCTTTGGGATTGGAATTATTATATTCTTCTTGAAGTCTGAGGGTATTTCACCTGTCTCATACATCTTGCTCACCAGATGGTACGGGGTGGCGCAGTGGTTAGACACTGGACTCGCATTCGGGAGGACGAAGGTTCAATCCCGCGTCCGTCCATCCTGATTTAGGTTTTCCGTGATTTCCCTAAATCACTCCTGGCAAATGCCGAATTGGTTCCTCTGAAAGGGCATGGCCGACTTCCTTCCCAATCCTTCCCTAATCCGATGAGACCGATGACCACGCTGTCTGGTCTCCTTCCCCACACCAACCAACCAATCAGATGGTAGAGTTTTGTCAGGACTGGCTCTCCCAAGGCTGTCAGTAGTTCTAGTGGAATGTTGTCTACTCCGGGGGCCTTGTTTCGATTCAGGTCTTTCAGTGCTCTGTCAAACTCTTCACGCAGTATCATATCTCCCATTTCATCTTTATCTACATCCTCTTCCATTTCCATAATATTGTCGTCAAGTACATCGCCCTTGTATAGACCCTCTATATACTACTTCCACCTTTCTGCTTTCCCTTCTTTGCTTAGAACTGGGTTTCCATCTGAGCTCTCGATATTCATACAAGTGGTTCTCTTTTCTCCAAAGGTTTCTTTAATTTTCCTGTAGGCAGTATCTATCTTACCCCTAGTGAGACAAGCCTCTACATCCTTACATTTGTCCTCTAGCCATCCCTGCTTAGCCATTACGCACTTCCTGTCGATCTCATTTTTGAGACGTTTGTATTCCTTTTTGCCTGCTTCAATTACTGCATTTTTATATTTTCTCCTTTCATCAATTAAATTCAATATTTCTTCTGTTACCCAAGGATTTCTACTAGCCCTCGTCTTTTTACCTACTTGATCCTCTGCTGCCTTCACTACTTCATCTCTCAAAGCTACCCATTCTTCTTCTACTGTATTTCTTTCCCCCATTCTTGTTAATTGTTCCCTTAGGCTCTCCCTGAAACTCTGTACAACCTCTGGTTTAGTCAGTTTATCCAGGTCCCATCTCCTTAAATTCCCACCTTTTGGCAGTTTCTTCAGTTTTAATCTACAGTTCATAACCAATCGGTTGTGGTCAGAGTCCACATCTGCCCCTGAAAATGTCTTACAATTTAAAACCTGGTTCCTAAATCTCTGTCTTACCATTATATAGTCTATCTGATACCTTTTAGTATCTCCAGGCTTCTTTCATGTATACAATCTTCTTTTATGATTCTTGAACCAAGTGTTAGCTATGATTAAATTGTGCTCTGTGCAAAATTCTACCAGGCGGCTTCCTCTTTCGTTTCTTACCCCCAATCCATATTCACCTACTACGTTTCCTTCTCTCCCTTTTCCTACTGACGAATTCCAGTCACCCATGACTATTAAATTTTCGACTCCCAACGTTGCAATATCACAGGTTAATGGAAGCGCGAGAAAAAAAGCAATTCAAAATGAAAATACTGGAACATTAATAACCTGTGTAATCGTTCGAGTATTGAATACAAACATGCAAACCTACATGCATTGTGTCGTAGAGGTGGAATGTATCATTTGTGGGATGGAGTGCCATGCCCTTTGCACTTGGTCGGTCAATAAAGGGGCGGTTAGTTCTGGTTGTCGGGCACGCCAGAGTTGTCGTCTGATGACGTCCAAATGTACTGGATTCGAGACAGATATGGTCATCGTGCAGGCCAGGGTAACAAGTAGACACCCTGTAAAGCAATTTCGGTTACAACAGCGATCCTTGGACGAGTGTTATCCTTTTGGAAGCACCCCACCAATACTTCCAATGAATGACAGTTCAACTGGTCGAATCACTAGTTGAACGTACAAATTAGCATTAGGGTGAGTGGGGTAACCACGAGAGTGCTCCTGGTGGTGTAAGGCGAAATCACACTGCAGACCATAACTGTAGGTGTAGATTCATTGTGTCTAGCGCGCCGTCGCAGTGGCCAAGCGGTTTTAAGCGCTTCAGTCTGGAGCCGTGCTACCGCTACGGTCGAAGGTTCGAATCCTGCCTCGGGCATGGATGTGTGTGATGTCCTTAGGTTAGCTAGGTTTAAGTAGTGAAGTTCTAGGGGCTGATGACCTCAGATGTTAAGTCCCATAGTGTTCTGAGCCATTTGAACCATTTCTTGTCTAGTGCGCAGAGAGTTTAGTTGCATGCCCTTAACCGACCGTCTTCTAACCGATATCATTGGCACCGAGGCAGAAGTAGATCTCATCAGCAAACATAACAGACCTCCACTCCACCCTGCACTTAGCTCTCGCTTGACACCACTGAAGTCGCAAAAGACGGTCGTTTGGGGTCAGTGGAATGCACGCTACAGGGCGTCTGGCTCGGAGTTCTCCTTGAAGTAATCGATTTTTAACAGATCGTTGCGTCAAACTGGGAACTGCTGCTCATATTGCCACTGCAGACGCGGTAGATAAGCCACATCCACATGCCGTACACGACGGTCTTGCCTCTCGGTAATGCCACGTAGCACCCTGGAGCCAGGTCTACTTGCGACCGTACTTTTCCATGACTATCGCTGCTAGCAGTCACTTGCAGTGGCTACATTCCTGCTAAGTCTTTCTGCAGTATTCCGGAAGGAACATCCAGCTTCTTGTAGCCTTATTAGACGAACACTTTCAATATGTGTGACCTGTTGATAAAGGCGTCTTTGTCATTTTAAGGCATTTATGACTAGCGCCAAATAATTACGTCCAATCTCGAAGATAACAAACACTCACGGCCGTTATAGAGTGTATTTAAAACAGACCTGACTGCATAATTATTGTGGCGCTGCTAGCTCGATTCTTAGGTGAATCTGAATGGACATCTTCTTCCTGATGTAGAAACACGCCTATCAACTTTAGTTTATTTCACACAACTCCTTCTTGATGTAGGGATCTTTTTTTCCGTCAGTTTATTTTCGCTACGACACTTTTCAGAAGGCAGACCTGAAAACATCGAAAAAGAATTTTTTTTAAATTCACACCTTTGCCAATTTTCGCTGAACACAGTCCTTTTTAATTATCTGAGAAGTCCCTAGAGGAGTCAAAGTAAAGTCATGCAATTACACGCCATCTGCCGGCAAGGAAATGATCAGAGCTACGATCCTCTGTGGCAGGTGGAACTACCACCACAGTACTTTACTCTCATTAGGCCTGGTAGGGTGCAGAAGCGTCGTGAACAGCATCAGATGTTAATTAATGACAGTGAAGAACACGTAAATGCTGCGTACTCGAAGTGTTGGGCGGCTGGTCAAATCGTGCATGACCCATATTTGTGGGGAATCAGATGTAACATCGGCCCGTTGTTGAACTGCAAGGAAAAGTGAGGGTAGGAGAATTCTGCAAAAATCTAAAGCTGCCATTTTATACACGGAAGTGCCAAAGGAAATGGTATAGCCATGCGTATTCAAATACAGAGATTTCTGAATACATAGAAATGGCGCTGCGATTGGCAACGCCTGTATGACAACAAACGTCTGACGCAGTTGTTAGATCGGTTACTGCTGCTACAATGGCAGGTTTTCAAGATATAAGTGAATTTGAACGTGGCGTTATTGTCGGCGCACGAGAGATGGGACGCAGCATCTCTGAGGTAGCGATGAAGTGGCGATTTTCCAGTACGATTATTTGACGAGCGTACCGTGAATATCAGGAATCCGATAAGACATCAAATCTCCGACATCGCTGCTGCCGGGACCAACGACACTGAAGACAATCGTTCAACGTGACAGAAGTGCAAGCCATCCGCCAATTTGTGCACACCTCAATGATGGGTCATCAACAAGTGTCTGCCGGCGAACGATTCAACGAAACATCATCGATATGGGCTTTCGGAGTCGAAGGCGCACTCGCGTACCCTTGATGACTGCACGACACAAAGCTTGGCGCTTCGCCTGGGCCCGCCAACACCGACATTGCACTGTTGTTGACTGGAAACGCATTGCCTGGTCGGATGAGTATCATGTCAAATTGTACGGAGTGGATGGACGTGTACAGGCATGGAGGCAACCTTATGTATCTATGGACCCTACATGTCAGCAGGGAACTGTTCATGACGGTGTGAGGCGTTTCCAGTTGGAGTGATATGGGACCTCTGATACGTCGAGATACGACTCTGGCATGTGACATATACGTAAACATCCTATCTGATCACCTGCATCCATTCGTGTCCACTGTGTATTCCGACGTACTTGGGCAATTCCAGCAGAACAATGCAACACTCCACACGTTCAGGAGTACTACAGAGTGGCTCCTGGAACACTCTTCTGAGTTGAAACGCTTCGATTGGCCTCTAAACTCCCCAGACGCGCACATTATTGAGCGTATCTGAGATTCGTCGTAACGTGCTGCTCGGAAGAGATTTCTACCCACTCGTACTCTTACGTCGTGTTGTGGCACTTCTGCTCGTTCGCGGGTGCCCTACCCGTTATTAGACAGGTGTACTAGTAATAAGATATTCGTGTTAACTAATGAATAGCTACTCCGAAGTAAGTAGAAATTCGTGCTTCTATAAAAAGCTGATGTGTAGAGTCTACAACAGTTTCCACCATCATACATTAGCGAAAGATATCGCTGAAGACCCGAAAAAAATCTGGTCCCTCGTAGAATCACTAGTCGTGCCGACGGCTTTCATGTGGTATCTCGTCGAACATTCTGGTGTAGCAATAGAAGACAGCAAAAGGGAATATGTGCTTTTAAACTTCTGTTTCAAAAACTCGTTAAAACAAGAGAATCATTCAGACGTGCCATCGTCTCACCGTCCACAGACTCCCGTGTGGAAAATATGGAATTAGGCATCATTGCCGCTGAGAAGCTATTGAAGTAGTTGAAAACAGATGGGTCTCCAGCTCCGGATGGAGTCCCTGTTTGGTTTACAGAGAGGACTCTACCGTACTGGGAATTTATTGCGAAACTCTCACCCAGCTCAAAGTTCCAAGGGGCCATAAAAAGCGAATGTGACTGCCATATATAAGGTGGGTAAAAGAGCAGAAACCTCTAAATTGCTGACCAATATCGTTAATATCGATCTACTGCAGAATTTATGACGGTATTCTAAATTCGAATACAATAAATTTCCTTGAGAATGAAAACCTTTTATCCACATATCGGCGCGGATTTGGAAAACACCGCCTGTGTCAAACTCAGCTTGCCCTTCTCCCGCACGAGGTCCCCTGCAAGTCCGGGGCTTAGAATAGGCCTGAGGTTATCTTGCCTGTCGTAAGAGGCCACTAAAAGAAGTCTCACTCACTCAACACTCGTTGAGAGTGCTCCAGGGGTGTGTGGTAGCACTGTTTTTATTCTCTGTATATGTAAATAGTTTGACAAATGGAGAGACCAGCACTTTAGCACTTTACGTTTGCTGACAACTCTGTGGAGTACTGGAAGGTGTCATCGTTGAGTGATACAGGTGTTGTGAGTAGCTGCTTGCTCTAAATGTACAAAAAAAGAAGTTAATGCAGATGAAAAGAAAAAACAATCCCATGGTAGCGTTGGTTGTGTGCTGCTTCACACAGTCACCTGGATTAAATACCTAGATGTACTGATGAAAAGCAATAAGAAATGAAGCGAGCACCTAACGACAACAGTAGAAAAGGCGAATGGTCTTCGGTATACTGGGAGAATTTTCGGGAAATGTAGCTTACACATAAGGGAGAAGGCGTATAAAACACTAGTGCGTTCCATTCTTTAGTACTGCTCAAGTATTTGAGAACTCTACCAGCTTGGATGAAAGGAAAACGTCGAAGCAGTTCAGAGACGTGTTTCCGGACCGCGTTATACAGGGTGTTACAAAAAGGTACGGCCAAACTTTCAGGAAACATTCCTTACACACAAAGAAAGAAAATATGTCATGTGAATATGTGTCCGGAAACGCTTACTTCTCTTCAAATCACATTAATCATGGAATGGAAACACACAGCAACAGTACGTACCAGCGTGACTTCAAACACTTTGTTACAGGAAATGTTCAAAATGTCCTCCGTTACCGTGGATACATGCATCCACCCTTCGTCGCATGGAATCCCTGATGCGCTGATGCAGCCCTGGAGAATGGCGTATTGTATCACAGCCGTCCACAAAACGAGCACAAAGAGTGTCTATATTTGCTACCGGGGTTGCGTAGACAAGAGTTTTCAAATGCCCCCGTAAATGAAAGTCAAGAGGGTTGAGGTCATGAGAGCGTGGAGGCCATGGAATTGGTCCGCCTCTACCAATCCATCGGTCACCGAATCTGTTGTTGAGTAGCGTACGAACACTTCGACTGAAATGTGCAGGAGCTCCATCGTGCATGAACCACATGTTGTGTCGTACTTGTAAAGGCACATGTTCTAGCAGCACAGGTAGAGTATCCCGTATGAAACCATGAGCGTAGGTGGAAGAACATGGGGCCCAATCAAGACATCACCAACAATGCCTGCCCAAACGTTCACAGAAAATCTGTGTTGATGACGTGATTGCACAATTGCATGCGGATTCTCGTCAGCCCACACATGTTGATCGTGAAAGATTACAATTTGATCACGTTGGAATGAAGCCTCATCCGTAAAGAGAACTTTTGCACTGAAATGAGGATTGACACATTGTTGGATGAACCATTCGCAGAAGTGTACCAGTGGAGGCCAATCAGCTGCTGATAGTGCCTGCACACGCTGTACATGGTACGGAAACAACTGGTTCTCCCGTAGCACTCTCCATACAGTGACGTGGTCAACGTTACCTTGTACAGCAGAAACTTCTCTGACGCTGACATTAGGGTTATCGTCAACTGCACGAAGAATTGTCTCGTCCATTGCAGGTGTCCTCGTCGTTCTAGGTCTTCCCCATTTACGAGTCGTAGGCTGGAATGTTCCATGCTCCCTAAGACGCCGATCAATTGCTTCGAACGTCTTCCTGTCGGGACACTTTCGTTCTGGAAATCTGTCTCGATACAAACGTACCACGCGACGGCTATTGCCCCGTGCTAATCCATACATGAAATGGGAATCTACCAACTCCGCATTTGTCAACATTGCATTGACTGCAAAACCACGTTCGTGATGAACACTAACCTGTTGATGCTACTTACTGATGTGCTTGATGCTAGTACTGTAGAACAATGAGTCGCATGTCAAAACAAGCACCGAAGTCAACATTACCTTCCTTCAATTGGGCCTACTGGCGGTGAATCGAGGAAGTACAGTACATACTGAGGAAACTAAAATGAGCTCTAACATGGAAATTAAGCGTTTGCGGACGCATGTCCACATAACATCTTTCAGGAATGTTTCCTGAAAGTTTGGCCGTACCTTTTTGTAACACCCTGTAATTAGAGAACCGGCATTTTCGGCTGACATCAAAACGACTGTAGTGCCACCAACACAAAGTTCCTTTAAGGATAGCGAGAAAAGAAAATTTAGGATTCGTATGGAAGCGTATCAATGGTTTTTCCTGCCTACCATTTGCTAGTGGAACGGGAAAGCGAATGGCTAAGTAGAACAAGGTACTCTTCGCCACGCACGGCATGTTTGTTGCAGAATAAGTACGTGGATGTAAATGTGGATACTCGCCATCAAGGTCCGTGTCTACCACATGCACCCACCACAATGGAAGTTCGCTATATTGTACAACAAATACATCGTACCCATTTACATGTGCATCTGGCCTCCGGGAACAACTAATGGACTCTCTGCAACATACTGTGTCATCCAACAGCATTGGTTGAAAACTAGCAGGAACCGGAACAGGGAATTACCATCCCACGCATAGGTTGTCGTTAACATTCGTTAACATCACAACAAACGGCTGCGTGGTGTCATAACCGTGAATTGTGGACTGTAGAGTAATGACTTCGTATTACGTTCAGCGACGAATCACGATTCTGCACTGTCCTGAATTACCATCATCAGGAAGTATCCATTTTTCCCAGTGTTCTGGAGAGGCACAGCGGTGTTATCCTCTACATCGTCGTGTGAGAATCCATCGGGTTATACTTCACGGCACAGTTAGTAATGATTGTGCTACCTCGCATGCGACAGTATGGTGGTGCCACTTTTCGGCACTACAATGCTCATCCACCCATGACACGTGTCTCTATGAACTGTCTGCATGATGTTGTAGCCTGTAAGATTCTCTGATCTATCTGTGATGAAATACTCGTAGAAACAGCTACAACAACCCCATTCCAGTGCTAGCATGCACAGCATCGAGGACCAACTACAACAGTTGTGGACCAACTCGCCCCAGGAGGGTTCAGAACGGCTCTATGGCGCGCCTCTCACTCGGATCAGGGCATGCTTCCATGCTAATGTAGACGAATCTTTATACCCACAAGCAGGTTCATACGGTTAAGTTCTTTGTGAATGGCACTCGATTTTGAAAACAGAGAAATCACATTACATGGCTTCTCAACCAGTGTCGATTCCGTTTCCTCATCCCTTTCTTTTATCAGGTGGTGAAGATACTCAACTTTGGAAGGAATATCTGTTCTGATTTAATGATCACCTCGAAACAAAATTAAGTTCCGACTTGTCTTTATTTCAGTATATCTCTCCAGTCGTGGCACACACTTAAATTCCCACGTCTCAGTAACGTAGCACGCCGCTACAGAACCAAAGGAAAATGTCGCAGCCCATTGGTAAAGTGGAGATGGGATGAGCCACGATGTTACGGCTCTGACACTGCCGAATAAACAAAGCCGGTAGTACTGTTGCCAGTAGGCTGTTCCGTGAGTGAATCAGACAAGTTTGTTTTCAAATAAGACAAAAAGGGAATACCGGCATATTTTCATTGCCGTGCGGATATTTTCGGTGCATTACCGATATCTAAATATTTAGTCGTAAAAATCAAACGAAGTTAAACTACTCTGCGACGATAAATCGGAGACCAAGCGTTCCTTATACAAAAGTACTCAGAAAATATACCTGAAAATCCTCGAAAATTTCTTCGTGCGCTTAGGGGTTCATACTGTGTATCTTGTATGTTTCGCTGATGTGCTGCAGACGTAATTAGGAATACGTTGAGATCTTTTGCAGTTAAATAACTATGGAAGTCAGAATTTAGTATTTCGACCTTCATTGCTATAGTCTTCCGTTCCGATGAGTACAGTCCACATTCTTCCATCAATTTATTTCACCTAGGATCTCCCTTTTTGTCTTAGAATTCATCAAGGGTTTCCTGCGTAACTGTCATGCAATTTTATTACTTAATTCAATTTTTGTTTATCAGCAAGAGTTCATCTTTACTTCAGGGGCAGAAAACAGATCTTGTTCCTTTAGATTTCATTATGTTTTAGTGACTATTTACTGGGAGGAACGATTTTCCTGGTGGTTTCATTGTCTTCTGCTATTAACCATGCAATATAAATGCGATTCTACATACAATACATTATGTGATCAAAAGTGTCCGGACACCTCGCTGAAACTGACTTACAGCGTGTGACGCTGGCAGATGACGATCACCGGGCGTTCGCCATACCCACACCCTACCATCGGATCGCCACATTGTGTGCCGTGATTCTTCCTCTACACAACGTTTTTCCAGTGTTCAATCGTCCAGCTTTTACACCCCTTACACCAAGCGAGACATCGTTTAGCATTTACGGGCACGATCTGTGGCTTATGAGCAGCCGCTAGACCATAAAATCCAAGTTTTCTCAATTTCCGTCTAACCGCCATAGTACTTTCAGTTTAGAAGTGTGGAAATTTCGCGTGCAGACGTATGACACAAGTAACACCCAATCACCTGACCACGTTCGTATTCCGTGAGTTCCGCGGAATACACCTACTTGTTTCGTTATTCCCGAAAAAATGGTTCAAATGGCTCTGAGCACTATGGGACTTAACATCTATGGTCATCAGTCCCATAGAACTTAGAACTCCTTAAACCTAACTAATCTAAGGACATCACACAACACCCAGCCATCACGAGGCAGAGAAAATCCCTGACCCCGCCGGGAATCGAACCCGGGAATCCGGGCGTGGGAAGCGAGAACGCTACCGCACGACCACGAGATGCGGGCCGTTATTCCCGCAGAAGTGCTTGAAGATATGTGTATTCCCACAACCTCGTCGTGTTTCCGCTAAGATAAGAAATAAACTTGTTGTGCTCTACCTACTCGGCTAATGTAGGGTGCCTTAGAAAGGTGCTTTCTCGGATCGCTAGACAACAGTTGAAGAAAATCGTATTTCTACATCTACATCTAAATGGATACTCTGCAAATTACATTCAAGTGCCTGGGAGAGGGTTCATTGAACCACCTTCAGGATTCTCTATCATTCCAATCTCGTATAGCGCGCGGAAAGAATGAACACCTATATCTTTCCATAGGAGCGCTGATTTCCTTTATTTTATCGTCGTGATCGTTCCTCCCTATGTAGGTCGGTGTCAACAAAATATTTTCGCATTTGGAGGAGAAGTGTGTAAATCTCGCGTACAGACGTATGGCACGAGTGACACCCAATCACCTGAGCAGTTCGAATTCCGTGAGTTCCGCGGAGCGCCCCAGTCTGCTCTCTCACGATGTCTCAGGTAACTGATGTAGAGTACCTTCGAGCAGGGGGCAGCATAATGCACCTGATATGAAAAGCGTATGTTTATGGGGGTGTCCGGATAGTTTTGTTCACATAGCGTATGTCCTGACAGATTTACGTAATTGTGGTTACTTTATAGTGCTCTTTTGTAATGGATGTCCTGTTGAACGTGGTGTTTTGAAATAATTCGTCGACTGAGGCGTGTTTCACAAAGAAGCTTCGATTTAAAGCTTTTTGTTGGCGCATTAAGCTGATGTGTAGGTAATTTTTTGAATAAAAACGACAAAATTAAGCGTAATGTTTAAGAAACTTACAAAAAAGCAACATGTTTAACAGAAAATGTCTTATTGAAGTTGAAAACGAATGCTTCAGTATAAAATTACACGAAAATAAAATCTGTCACGTATACGTATTCTGTAAGCGTATCTTCAGAAAGCGGATTGGGCGTGGGTAAATGCAGCATGCAGGACAATTCGATTCTTTTTCGCCGCGGAGGGGAAAGGAAACTGAAAACAGGTATAATTTCTAGGAAGAAGTCTGAATGTTCTCCCTGTTTCCTTTCGTCACTTTTTCGTTTACCCAGAACGATCGTAATGTTCTCCGCCGTGGTGCGGGTAATGTGGGGACGGAAACGTGATCCGCAATCGCGTCAAAGCCGGCGCGCAGACTGCTCCGCCTCTAAAACAAGATTGTCTGCCGGCGGCGCGGCGCGAGGCGGCGTTTTGCCAGTGCAAATGTAATCTCCGCCGTGGAACGACTCGCCTGTCCACACTGTTCAACGCGGCGCCGAGATTGCTGTTTGCATATTTCCTGTCGTCCAAATACAGAGCAGGCGCCACTTTACGCATACATTGCAGCTGTCACGGAACATTTTCGTTTATGGCTGTAGCTATTCACGTGGCAGACTTGACAGCCACGACTGGCGTGGTGCGTGGGTGCATAAGCGTCAGGGGCGTTTGCATATGAAATTTCGTTTCCTCGCTCGTGCACTTCGACTGCAAAGCTTAGCTCGAGTAGTGCACTCACACTACTGTCCATTACAGTTGCTACACCAAGAAGAAATACAGATGATAAACGGGTATTTATTGGACAAATATATTATACTAGAACTGTCACGTGATTACATTTTCACGCAATTTGGGTCCATAGATCCTGAGAAAACAGTAGCCAGAACAACCACCTCTGGCCGTAATAACGGCCTTGATACGCCTGGGCATTGAGTCAAACAGAGCTTGGATGGCGTGTACAGGTACAGCTGCCAATGCGGCTTCAACACGATACCACAGTTCATCAAGAGTAGTGGCTGGCGTATTGTGACGAGCCAGTTGCTCGGCCACCATTGACCAGGCGTTTTCAGTTGGTGGGAGATCTGGAGAATGTGCTGGCCAGGGCTGCAGTCGAACATTTTCTGTATCCATAAAGGCCCGTACAGAACGTGCAACATGCGGTCGTGCATTATCCTGCTGAAATGTACGGTTTCGCTGAGATAGAATGGAGGCTAGAGCCACGGGTCGTAACACATCTGAAATGTAACGTCCACTGTTCAAAGTGCCGTCAATGCGAACAAGAGGTGACCGAGACGCGTAACCAATGGCACCCCATACCATCACGATGGGTGATACGCCAGTATGGCGATGACGAATACACGCAATGTGCGTTCACCGCGATGTCCCCAAACACGGATGCGACCATCATGATGCTGTAAACAGAACCTGGGTTCATCCGAAAAAATGACGTTTTGCCATTCGTGCACCCAGGTTCGTCGTTGAGTACACCATTGCAGGCGCTCCTGTGTGTGATGCAGCGTCAAGGGTAACCGCAGTCATGGTCTCCGAGCTGATAGTCCATGCTGCTGCAAACGTCGTCGAATTGTTCGTCCAGATGGCTGTTGTCTTGCAAACGTCCCCATCTGGTGACTCAGGAATCGAGACGTGGCTGCACGATCCGTTACAGCCATGCGGATAAGATGCCTGTCATCTCGACCGCTAGTGATACGAGACCGTTGGGATCCAGCACGGCGTTCCGTATTACCCTCCTGAACCCACCGATTTCATATTCTGTTAAGAGTCATTGGATCTCGACCAACGCGAGCAGCAATGTCGCGATACGATAAACCGCAATCGCGTTATGGCTGCAATCCGACCTTTATCAAAGTCGTAAACGTGATGGTACGTATTTCTCCTCCTTACACGAGGCATCACAACAACGTTCCACCAGGCAACGCCGGTCAACTGCTGTTTGTGTATGAGAAATCGGTTGAAAACTTTCCTCGTGTCAGCACGTTGTATGTCCGGCCACCGGCGCCAACCCTGTGTGAATACTCTGAAAAGCAAATCACTATGCATATCACAGCATCATCTTCCTATCGCTTAAATTTCGCGTCTTTAGCACGTCATCTTCGTGGTGTAGCAATTTTAATGGCCAGTAGTGTATGTGACACGATTAAACCAGGAGCCGTACCGTCTGCGACTAATATAATCAATTTCCTTGGGTCGTGGCCACTTCTAGGTATTCAGTGATAACTGAATAGAGTTCCTTAATTCAAATCTGCACTGTGGATCCACATTATGATGTTTCATGGACAATACAAAAGTTACCAGAAGATTGTCGCTCTGGGTAAGTCTCAATTCCTCTAAGTTCATATTCGTGATCATTACCCGAGATAATTGCTGAAGGAAACAATAAGTTTCTTGCATCGAATGGAAATGCGGGACGCTGAATCCGCGCGAGTAACGCAGCCAGTGACGCAAAATCTCTCTCTCTCTCTCTCATTCATGTGGAACTCTCACGCTGCAATCTCAGGCAATTTAAACCACTGTTTCAGTTGCCTGAAACTGCAGTCGTGTGTGCGAGCTGCTGTAATGTCTCTTTCTGCTATAAGGTGTATGAGAATTCTATTAAGTTCGTGAAGTTAATTTTCGTAAAGCTGTCTTTCATAAAACCTCGCAAGAAACAATTACAAATAATCAATATTATAATTGCAGGTTGCCAAATTAAACTTTAACTTCCGATTGAAAACGAGCGCCGGGCTCCCTACAAATAATATCAGATGCGTTAGCGTAATAAAATTTATGCAAAGAGGCACCTGACCAATAATAAATTGTATTTCTGAAAATAGTCATTTCACGATAAAATAAATCTTGTGAGTTGATGCTAATTAATTTTGATAGTATTTTTAAATAAGTTCTTCTGCTGCGGCTTCGTCGTATTTCCTGTGGAAATAAAAAGTTTAAATGCGCCGCTTAATGGCGGCCAACTTTCTCAGTCAAAGATGATCGCAGCTATCTCCGCAGCGGCTGCAAAAAATGCTACACAAACTCTTGTGTTATAACAAATGTGGCGTGGGTTCCTTAAATGATTACTCTGCACTCCAGATTAGCTTATTATATTTTCGTAACTCTTTTAAACATCAATTATGTTCTAGTAATTAAAAGAGAGCAAGACAAAAGCCATCGCAATACAATCGTACCTGCTGCACTCAAACAATAGCTAAGACAAAAGAAAACATCAGAAAACGACTAAGTTCATTGTCTTCCAGTCCTTTTGTAATATAACAAAGATTTTAGTGTTCAGTTCTTTAGTTTACACATATGATCTTATATCAGGGAAATGTCTTTTTTTCTATCATCAGAATCGATAAATTGTCTCTAAAGTTATTTCGTCACTTTTTCCGTATCACAATTAGGCATTAATGTTCACACAACGTTACACATGTATAGTTCTTTTGTCGTTATTTATATTGTTCACGTCAAATATATGGAAAGGGACACTATATTGCATTTGCGTGAGTGTGTGTGTTTGCGTATGTGGGCTATTGTTGACGAAGGCCAGTGGCTGAAAGCTTTAATTGTGAAAGTCTTTTTGTTGTGCCTATCTATGACTCAGAATCTCCGCTATATGGCGAGTAGCAACTTTCCTTCCCATAATATTGTTACATTCCATCCTGACTTTTACATTGTTTGAATTTAAATTAATAGTGAGTACCGATTAAAATACACAAAATCAGCATAAACAATTTTAGCAATGTAAATTAGTTAGGCTTGACCCGGTACACACTTTACATAAAAACTGTGTTAACTCAAACCTGAAACAATGTATCACACATCTTTTTAAGAACACTATGACACAGCAGACGGCTCCGAATAACAACAGGTACAGTTTACACACTACGTTGCTCTACAAGTAACTGAAAAAAGTACTGATCATCATCGCTCAGTAATTCCACTTTTTCTGTGATTTCTGTAGACACAGTTAGCAGAAAAGGTTCAGTGCCGTCTTCCACGAAGTGAAAGCTTCTCAGGCATGTGAGCAGGTAGAACAGAGAATCACACAACCGCGCAAAAGCTATATTCAGCTTTGGAAAATGGTCATAGCGTCCATGTCACACACGATTCGCAGAACTTGTCCTTGGATGGCTATCCTGCAGTTACTGGCGGATAACAACTGAGAACAAACTCATGCGCGGCAGAGAGCATGCACGTCCCATGGCAGGTCGCGAAGGTGGTGGTTCCTTAGCAACACAGGCAAAGAAGTTAAAAGACACGTTCGATTTCTTAAAGAAGCACAGCATGGCTCAAAACCGCTGGGCTGTTTTATGTTGTTGCTTCAGTTTCTCGTTGAAAATATATTGTAGTATACTCTTTTGCAAGTACGTTAACTCGCACGCACATAATGACTTGTTCCGTCTGGCACATTTTGTAGTCAAATCCCATAGGTGGAATAGTGTTTTTCAGACTGTCTTTGTTAACCTCTAGAAGATATTTTCAGAGATCTGTTATCACTACCAGATAAAATCGCGCACTGCTTTCTATTTTAACGCGACTGTTCTGTTAGTTCCCGCTAGGTCTGGGTTACTAGCTCACATTGCTGAATCTCGTTCGTTTGCACGTACACGTTTGGAGTCCCGTTACGCATTGAAGTTCCCGCACCACGGTACTGCAATACGCCACTAGAGCAGCCAAAACGAAATGGCGCAGCCCACTGATGAGGTGAAGCATCGTGCGGTGAATCGATTTTTGCATTTTAAGGAAAACAGCATAGCAAGAATCCCTTCTGAATTGAAGTGGGAATCAAACTTAGTAACTTAGAGTGAACAGTCGGAATTATGAACTTTACTGTTGAGCTTCAGAAGTTATTTGGGAAAGGAATGCATGTTAAATATGGAAGGTAGCCTCATTCTCGAGTAGTCTTATGCTGCACTAGATATCCATGTGTCCATTGTCCGCAATACATAACGGATCCTTTATTCTGGAATTATGTTGATTAAATTGATCATTCAACAAATTTTTGTGCATCTCCTGCGGTTATAAACCGTTCACTTTCTACACTGTAACACTCACTGGTGTTAGAAGTGAATACTTTGAACTTGAACGGATCAGAATGCGACCAAGTTTGGTCGCTCTCCGAGACAACCAAGAGTCATACAATGTTGGGGTCGCGCCAGTCTTTGCAGCAGCCAGAGAGAAACAATTATTCACGTTAAGTCGCACCTAGGTGTTAGGAGAACGGGGCATCACAACTGAGGCGATAGCAGAATTTGCGAATCCGTCATGGATCATTTTCCAACATCTTGTACGACATTTTTAGCGTGGAACAGTTCACCACCAACATTAATTTGCAACTGATTGCGCCAATTCACCCCCAGCCCCCACACAACTGTTGCGGCATCGGGAACGCTGTAGTAGTCAGGGTAATTACATGGCTTCTTTAGCTGCGTAAACACAATGGATCGGTGTTGCATGTACCACTATCACCTTCTATAAGGAAGAAGAAAACAGTGGAAACATTTGTATTCACCTCTTTATAAAAAGGCGAAGACGCAGCCACAATTGAACAAGGTGATGTAGAGTGTTTTGCGGGACTGCCATGGCATGGTACTAATAGATGTTGCTCGTAAGGGGCAGACAGTGACTGGAGGGTAAAACTGAAAGATTCAGATAACGTCACGGGAGATTTTTAAGACGCTAAGATATAATTTTAGACAACGACAACGCTCCTGCTCATTCAGCTCAGGAGACAGTCAAGCTTGGTGCTTCTTCAGTCTGTCACATTTTGCCTCATGCTTGCAATCTTCTTACGCGGCGCACAGCGAACTTTCCTTCTTTTATTAGATGTGGAAACCAATCAGTGGGAGACATTTCCAGGTAATTCACGATGTGGAATATTTCTTAGGTAGTCAAAATGCAGACTTTTATAACAGAGGTCACCGCCAAGTAATTCATCTTACGGAGAAATGTACGGCATTGAAAGAGCTTTACGTAAAGTTACACCAAATCCATGACACCGTTACATTATTGGAGCTCGATTTTTCGAACTGATAGTGAAAAGTCAGTGACTACCTCTCGTAAGTTCACCATAACCTTCATCATGCTTCCTATTGATTCCTTCTAGACACTTCACTCAGTCCGTCCCTAACTATGTTCGTTTATCAAAGGCATTTTCAATCTGAGTGTTTACTGAGAAGATTTTATGACACCTACCGACAGTTTTAACGACAGCGCGTCTGACTCATAATCATTGTGGGTTCACGGCTTCTGCGGAGCATCTCTGTTCTTGTTTGCACTAGGCGCTAGCGCATTTTCATCTATCATGCATCATCTTGTTCAGCCACATACGTTTATGCGCATCATTGGGCTGCTGTGCCAAATACGCCATATATGCGCATGCCCCTTATAATTCACAGTGGTAATGCATCATTTACGTGTTTTTGCCGTCTGAAGGAATAGAAGACACCAATCTGAGCTGGTAAGAAATAATTATGTTCCAGCTGCAGCCGAGAAAACCTCTTGTGAGTTGCTTTTCTACCCTAATTTTATTAGTGATTGTTTTGTTAAGATTTCCTACAAGCGTTTTCAGAACAACAGAGACTAATTAACAGTTTCTGCATGAGGGACCACGCAAGCAAAATGCGAGTGGAACTGATTTTAAACTTCAAAACCAAGACACCAGACCGACAATTAGTAGAAGGCACGTTATATTTTTATTGGTATATATTGCTGATTTAAAAACCTAGCCGAATTTATAGAAATAAACCGATCTGACAAAGAAGCCAATGCCGGCCGAAGTGGCCGCGCGGTTCTGGCGCTGCAGTCTGGAACCGCGAGACCGCTACGGTCGCAGGTTCGAATCCTGCCTCGGGCATGGATGTGTTTGATGTCCTTAGGTTAGTTAGGTTTAACTAGTTCTAAGTTCTAGGGGACTAATGACCTCAGCAGTTGAGTCCCATAGTGCTCAGAGCCATTTTAGCCAAAGAAGCCAATAAACCAAATGTGAGGAAAACACTACTTCTTGCCGAATTTCATGATTCCAAAAATGGTTCAAATGGCTCTGAGCACTATGAGACTTAACTGCTGAGGTCATCAGTCCCCTATAACTTAGAACTACTTAAACCTAACTAACCTAAGGACATCACACACATCCATGCCCGAGGCAGGATTCGAACCTGCGACCGTAACGGTCGCGCGGTTCCAGACTGTAGCGCCTAGAACCGCTCGGCCACTACGGCCGGCTGCATGATTCTAATTAAACGAGAAATACCCTATAGATTTTTATGCGTGAATTTTCGAGTATCGAAATATGTAACCCGAGTGACCGTCTCTTTAGACTACACTGGCTTAAAAGCCTAAAGTTTTTGCACCGTTAAAAGACTATGCGACTTAAATTTGAACTTCATATGTCTAGCTGTTCCAGAGAGCAACAGTCTTAACAGACGAACATAAAAAGAGACAGGCAGAGAATAACAAACAACAAAAGAAATATTTTTTCGTATTATATAATTTCATATTAACAGTTTCCTAATGTTTTCCTTTATTCTCAGTGTGAAACATTGCTTTTTGCCCAGATTCATTATTCTAGATCAACCGGAAGTACCCTATAGTTTATGATGAGTGAGTTTTCGAGTGACAAATATGTGACGAAAAGACCTTATCATTTGATCGAAATGACTTAGACGTTTTTACGGATTTACACCACAGATGTAAATTGATACGTTGTTCTTAATATATATTAATGACTTGCCGCTCTACAGCATGAAGAACCATAGCTGCAAGTATAGCAATCATACCCAGCAAAGAAGAATCAGCTGAGGTAATTGGAAATAACGTCTTTCAGAAAATTATTTAATGGTTCTCTGAAAATGTACTCTCACTAAATTTTGAGAAAACACAGAATATCCAATTCTGTACAGTAAATGGCATAACACCATTAATAAATATAGACTATGAACAGCAATCTGTTGCTAAGGCAAAATATTCAAAATTTCTGCGTGTGTGCATTTATGAGAATTGGAACCGGAAGAAACACAACGATGATTTGCTGCAACGGTTAGGTTCAGCTACTTATACTATTAGGGTTATTACAAATTTTGGTGGTAAACATATCAGTAAATTAACCACTATGCCTATTTTCGTTCACTGCTTTCATATGGCATCATATTTAGCGGTCATTCATCATTAAGAGAAAAACTACTCATTGCACAAAAGCGTGTAATCAGAATAGTACCTGGAGCCGAACCAAGATCACCTTGCAAAGGTTTAAGGGACTCGGGATATTCACAGTACCGTCGGAATACATATATTCACTTATGAAATTCGTTATTCATAATCTATCCCACTTCAAAAATAACAGCGAAATGCATAGGTACAACACTAGAAGAAAGGATGACCTTCACTATCCCGGGTTAACTCTGACTTTGGCACAGAAAGGGGTGAATTATGCTGCCACGAAAATCTTTGGTCATTTGCCAAATAGCATTAAAAGTCTGACAGATAGCCAACCAACAATTAAAAACAAATTAAAATAGTTTCTGAATACCAACTCCTTCTACTCAATAAATAAATTTTTAGATATGAAGTAGTAACTGCAAAATAATATAGAAAAAAATAAAACAATAAAAGAAATTTATTATTTCCTGTAAAGAAAACTATGTTGAAGTGACACGTACCGCATCATTACGAAATGTCGTATTCATAAAACGGGTTCTTGACAGCCCGGCAGACAGACAGACACAACGACTGACAACAAAGCGATCACGTAAGCGTTCCGTTTCTATAGGTTGAGGCACGGACCACTAAAAGTACCATAATGACATGTCGGCTGGAGGATTCGGTTTGTCCATGGCTGTAGTGGAGTTTCTACAGCTTACACAATAACTGAGCACGTCGTTACCGTCGCTTTAGAACGGTGCACTCGTAATTACAACTTTTTTTTACTAGCGCGTTTCGGGAATGGCTCAGTAACGTAATATCAGAGAAGAACTTACTGCAGTGTATCGTGTTAAATAGTATCTGTCGTAGCACTTATGCAGAACTGTTATGTCTCACACCATTTTACACGATATACTGTAGAAAGTTTTTCTCTTATGTACTGATAAGGATCCATTCCCAAAAAGCTTTAACCAAAAAGTTGTAACTAAAAGTGGACTCTTGCTATAGACGACCTTAAGCTTTGGTACGAATGTGATCAGTTATATTATTGTAATGGTCCTACTGCACTTTTTTATGTTTCAAGTTAAACATTCTACTCGTAAACCATATGTGTTATTCACTGGTATACTTCTTCCTGGAACTCTCATTGCAACTAACCGGAGAGCCCTGGTTCCTGAACGAAGAGACGAAAAAATGCTTCCAACGACTGCGGCACATACGATGGATATTTTTACCAGTCTCAACAGCAGTGTTGGTGCTCCAGACAGGGCTTAAATATAACAAGCGATGTGACGGCGTGGCGCCTGTCGCAGACTCCGGATTTGCGGTTTCAGAGCACTGACAGGGTCTGTCGGCGACCTGAAAGCATCTTCTCTTATTCAGGTACCCTCTTGCAGTGACTACCTACTAGAGAACGAAACTTGAGCAAATGATTTTTAGTCTCTGTGAAACCCTAGTAAAACGCTGTGCACCTGTATGGTGCAGTTTGTCAAGAAATATGTGTCTGTCAGAAAAACTGTGGGTTTTTTGTACTATTGATGTTTCGCAAAGTGCTTTTTGGGTCACACTTTTGGTTCACTGCAAATGGACATTTTATAAAGAGCAAGAAGAAAAGAAACGTTGCACAAAATCGTAGCGTATATGCTTGTAAACATTTACTAAATTTTGGACCGATATTGAGTGGATGTAAGCTTCAATTAACTTTAGCTGAATAAGGTAAATAATTAAAGTGTTATTGCCGGCCGCGGTGGTCTAGCGGTTCTAGGCGCGCAGTCCGGAACCGCGCGACTGCTACGGTCGCAGGTTCGAATCCTGCCTCGGGCATGGATGTGTGTGATGTCCTTAGGTTCGTTAGGATTAAGTAGATCTACGTTCTAGAGGACTGATGACCACAGTAGTTAAGTCCCATAGTGCTCAGAGCCAATTAAAGTGTTATTGATAGAATAAACAAGTAAAAAAGAATTAAATTACATCACCGAACGAGGAAGATGGTAACAGCTGTGACTACTATCGAACCATTAGTTCCACAAATCATAAATATGAATTAAGCTCGCCAGATGGAATATAAATCAGTCTGAAAGCTTTGGAACGCTTTTGGTGCTGTAGAATTGGTAGGAAGCGGTCGTATGACCCCCTGCCTCTTTGACAGTGACGTGATGGTTATTTATCGATTGTATAGAATCAGCACAAAAATGTCGGTCAACGTGGAGACGCGACACTTCTGTAGATAGCTTGTATCATGTTCGGACGTGCTCACGACCACAATGTGAATGAAGCTGCCCAGATTGTTGGTGTATCAGTTGCTCGTTGTTATATCAGAGAGGAGTGTGCCAAGTGTCTACAATGAGTGGCGTATCTCTCTCAAGCATGTAACACGGCGAAAGGATTACAGTCACAGACATACCGATTATCAGTTAGAGGATCTAGGTCGATAGGACATACTTGAAGAAACTAACGAACTCTGTGCCTCACCGAACTGACGACGTTATCAAGGCTGCAAACGATCTTGCGCGAAATTATCGCGATGCCTCATGAGGGCGGCTAATTTTCTTCAGATGCCCTTACTAAAACGATTTTCCTACAGGGAGATGGAATGACTGGTAGAAGCTAGCCGAGGAAATGATTAGTTTCGATTCTGGAGAAGTTTTGGAAGACGTGAAGCAATACTGACTCGGCAAGTTATCTTAGGATTTATCTTAGAAAACATGTTAGGAAAAAGCAAACGTACATTTATAGGATTTGTAGATATAGATAACCATAAAATTTGCTGATTACATTGTTATTATGTCAGAAACCGGTAACATCTGTTGTATGGAAGGGAATGGCTTGATAAAAGTTACAGGGAGAACATCAACGAAAGTGAAATAATGGAAACTGAGCGTACTCCGTTTAACGAGGTGACGCTGAGAGAACGAAAGTAAGATCTCAGACTCTAAAGTCAGTATAAGATTTGTTATTTTGATAGCAAAAGAAATGCCGATGGCAGAGAAAAGAGGGCACATAATCCATACGGGCAATAGCATGAAAAACCTTTTTGACTGAGAGATATTTGTCAACATCGAACAGAACTGTTTCGGGGAGTAACGACTTCGGGTGAAGCTTTAAATGGTATTGTAACGTGGAAGATAAATAGAAGTGATACAAAGGGAGGGGAAGCTTTCGAAATTTGGTGCAATGCCAATTTTATGATGTACATCTAGCTAAGATAATTTACGTTTAATTAAAAGAAATTTCGATGCTCAGTTGCATTGAGATGAAATACTTCCTGTGTTACAAACAGATAGTGTAATGTGCCCCAACGTAAAATCCTTTTTACAAGCTACTTCATTTATTACACTTATGTTTATAACATGATAGTGGTGATAATACAATTCCTGAGTTACCTGAAGATATCATATTGAAAACACAAAACAAAGAAATTAACTGTAGTGTTAATTGCGGTAAACCATATTTTGTATATGTGCACAATATTCAGCACATACTGACCATGATATGAAGTGCATCATACATGAAGATATTTAATATCAACCAATTTACGTTACTAGGTCTTAGAAGTAATGAACATTACTACTTGTAAACAATTTTGATCAGTGTTCTGTTTCAATTTTATCGTCAATTGTCACATTATTTTTTTAAAAAATCTCGCATTTGAGGAGTTTTAGTTACTTTTTTGCATTGAATAGAACATTTTTTTACACAATCCCTACAAGATAACTGCTTTTTTCGTGTTCCCAGCGCACTGTTTATGGGCACGTAGCTTTCATGTTTGGTGTAAGGTGGCGTAGTCTCCTGACCTTCATTTCTTACATATTCCGACATCAACATCGTATTCTGCGTATCAAAACGTTTCATTCGATCCCAAACCCGATAGGGTACAGTCAATTTTAGATATTTCCATTTAATCAATACACAAATCTAATAAATAAATCGCAAGTGCGCACCGAGTTTAAAAAGTCGAGGCTGGCATACACAGACATTCAAGACACGATGGCCACAGGAGTTTTTGTTCGCCAGAGGCAACTAGCCTTCTGGAAAGTCTGCAGGAGGGTGAGTTAGCATGCAGCTGCGCCAGCTGGCTGACTGCGCAGGGACCAAAACAGTTTTTTGCCAGAGAAAAGGGATAATGGCCTGCGTGTTCACCTTAAATGCGAAACCCGTTGTATTGTTTGGGAGAGCAACAGCATTTGCATTTTTGACGGACCTAGTGAGCAGTTTCAGAGTTCTCACAGGCGGACAGTGAACGGCTAATGCAGATGCTATATGTTTCCGGATTGGTCGGCATAAACGGAGCACCATTCTCCCATTCGTAAGAGTAACGCTGACTGGTGGACTATTTCTGACGCAATGAGCCAGAGGAGTGAGGGAAAGACAGTTGATGATATACCCTTTTGCTTTTTACATGGAGAGAGGTCGTTCCCATGACGCTCTTGAAGCGGGAACATGTAGCGGGAGCGAGTGCACTCATGCATGTACGCAGAGAGTTAGGAACAAAGTCTCTACTCAGTACTGCGCTGAGAGAGCACCTCTGTTGCTAGCGAACTGGAGTGATACTCTATATTGAGTCGCTCGCGATTAAGCATTTGTTCACTGTGTTGGCCGTGACAATGTGCGGTGTGAACACAGAGTATTAGGTAGTGCCTGCGAGTGAAACTGAGTGTCATCACTGTGGACTGGTTATCTGACCGGTGTATCACGCCAGTAGTTAGGTTATGGGCAGACAGGAGTCCTTGACTTCATCAAGGTGTAGTGACAGCCCGATTGGTGAAGGTCAGCCCAGATAGAAAGAGATAGTTTAGTTATTTTTCAGTGGCGAACGACGCAGGCAGCAGTTGTCGCATCTCACGGTATTGTGCGCTACAGCGTAGGCGAGCCCCATCTTTCCTCCATTAGAAATAAAATACTTCATTCACGTCACTCCATTACATTTCTGATACGACAGCCTTGACTGTACTTAGGAAAATTCAATCGGATAATTATTCAAGTTGCGTAGGTGCATCTTTCAGTCATTCTTGCAAGTAAATAACATTCTTAAAGAAAAAGGATAAAAGAGCTTTCCGACACTTTGTATATAAATTTCATTAACAGGATTCCTATTCATCAGAGGTAACCTCCTATTCCGAAAAGAGCCCGAAAATTTTTGTATCAGTTTAGAAATAAAAGTTTCACTTCATTTTCTCAGTTTTTGCAATAAAGAATATTTTTTTATGTTTTACTTGTACTAACTGGCAATACTCCAGTGCTGAAGTATCCCACTAGACACATAAGAAAATAGAATATTTTTGTGTCTTTTGCTTACAGTGGACAGCCCCAAAAGATATTTATGGCTGAAATTTTTTCAGGCATTTCTTTTTGGTACGTTAGGAGCGTCTGTTTGACTTCTGTAGTAGTGTAGGATGTAAATTGCTTCTTGCAGGAGCCAAAGGGTACTTGTGAGATCAATCCGTTGCGCAACTCGTCAACATAACACTCACACACATACATTGTTAATGGACCCAGACACCATTCACACTTTCTTACCATATCTGCCCACAATACAAGCATTCAGCATCCCTGTCAGATTAACTTTCACCATACGTCCTCTCAGTTTATGTCATCTTCAGTACTGGCGAATGTTTCACTACAGTGTTTATTCAATGTCTTACAGTCCCTTTTTGACTGGAAAAGTCTCCGTCTACTGGAAGTAAGTTTACTTGAAACGTGGAAACTAGACTGTTATTCGTGTTTAGAGTGGATTTCAGTAATTTTGCTGGCGCAGTCCTTGGACCTCTCTTGTTTGTAGTAGTTGGACCTTGACTGGTAAATGGACTTCGTTCAGATATGCAGTGACTGACTGTTAACAGTTATCGGCACTTCCTTTGTTGTTGGTTGTTTCCTTGTCGATCAGCTCCTCCAGGAAGATGTACTGATCACGTATGTTCCTGCTGAAGACGGCAGATACCAACTTTCCTAAATCTATTTATTGCTGTTTCCGTTGTTCCCGGTTTAATATAAGCTTTTCCTAAAACTCGGTAATCTGCTAGTGTGTAACCGGATGTAAAACCCCTCTATGATTCGCCCACCATGTCCTAATTTCGGCATTGAAGAAAGTCTTCAGTAGATGCACAAATGCACGATGTAATGGTCGCAGTAGATGAGAACGGTGTGTAGAGAGTCACACAACCGGAACGTGATGCTCCTTTGCATAAATAATAATATTTAAATTTTTTGACTGTGAATAATGACTATCAAGTATGAAGAGATGACAAGGTTTATTGGTTGCTACAAAATGTTTAAACTATTCTGTGAATATGTCTATTTGGATCCACTCACATTTATGGCAGCCAAATATGGACCCAGAGGATGCTCCGTCCATAACCTCGGTCTTCATAATCAGTCTTGGAAGTATCAGGAACGGCGGTACATAATTTCCAGCTGCACTCATGCGAACAACGCCGCCAACTAAGCAACCACCGTTAAGCCGAAGCAAGGGAAACTACTTGTTTCTTTCCTCTCTTTGCTATGATCTTGACCAGTTTTGAGCGTACAACAGTTAGTCCTGTCTCATCACAATTGTCAATTCTGTCAAATTTGCAGGAATATCGTTTAAACTCTCCTAACATATTAAAGAATTGGTACACACTTTCTTTGTTGATTCGGTCCACTCTGGACAAAGATATTGAGCCAGGCGTTCTTAAAGACAATGAGACATTACCGCCTTAGAAAATTCTTGAACCACTTTCTTATGGCAGATTCATATTGAAACACGAAAGAAAAAGTTTCTACCTATGTTTGGAAACGCACTAAAATCCTGTAGTTAAATGAAAGAATTTACTCTGCTTTGCATACAGAAAACGTGTACTCCATTCTACGTACAGGCATAGCGTCAATGTCCGATTAACGGTCGTAATGTCGCTAGAAATACACGATACGTACTTAAAACTAAGAAATGGGAATTCAAGAACACCGATGCGTCCCTCATACTTGGGACATATATCTCTAACTTATATAACTGATAGCCTTATTCTGAAGAGTGGCGAAACACATAAATATTTGTGTGTCGCTTGCCTGTTACATAGTTTCTACAAACAGCACGGTATCTAAAGTTCACAATCGCCATTTGTGAATTGGTTTTGAAAAGGTTTTCTTTCCTACGTGTAATTTAACTTCTTTATTCATATTGTTATTTGCGATAGCTGTAACCTTCCCAAGTAACTGAATCATACCATCAAAATTTCTTGTCTAAATGACTCAGAGAGGAGCCAGCCTCTATTTATTAGCTGCACTATATACATTCCGCTTTCTTTTTTTGTCTGCTTCTAACCTAGCTGTTGTTACCGTAGTATTATTTTACTAGCATGCCTCTCGAACTGTTTTAGGGACTGTAAAATTTTCGTAGGCTTCATACAAGTAATAGATCCTCAAAATTCACGTAGGTTCTCGTGAGATACTAGATGTATTGCTTCACGTTTCGGCTATTTCATATGTTATTTTATTTACCCACAGCTCACATTAATCAATCACTGCATAGCCCATCCCATTCCATTTATTTCATGATTCGTTATTAGGGAACTTGAGGACCTGTCCAAGTTCCATTGGTGCACCAAATTGTAATGGATGCAACATGTGTTAGCAGCAACAAAATACCCTAAAAGATAAACTTCTTGATTTCTTTCTTGAACAGTGGATACCAGCCTGATTCACGGAGAGCCTACAGTCTTTGTATCTCCAACAGAGAGTGTAGATTCGTGGCATGAGAGGTGGTTGTGATTGAGTTAAGATAAGAGCATGGGTTGAGTGCTTCATGAAAAGAACATTTAGTCAGTGTAGGATTGCTTGTTGAATATTTGTGATTGTTTCTCACGTTAGACAAAATACTTTTCGTCTTTAGTAAGTTTTCCGTATTAACCCTCGATGACGCGTTTCCAGGATTCTTAGTTCCATCCTCAGGTGAATACAGATGTTTACATGCGTACTTTTGCTTACTGCAGCCATTCATCTGTTTAGAGTATCATTTTTTCTCGAATGTTGCATTAAATCATATAGAACTAACAATATCAGCATCACAGCACTTACAAGTTCATCCAGTATTCTGCATTCTGCGGTTTATAATGATATTAATAATTATTAAGATTATATCATGACAGCGTTAAAAAATAGAAATTGTCCAGATACTCTATAGTGACACAAAGAAATGGGATTCTAAGTCGAAGAAATGAAACGCAATGCAGAAAACTGAAGACTTAATAAAAAAGTTACCGACGGAGGTAAATGTTCTAATTATTCTTCTAACGTAGTGAACTAGGTGAGCTGACCTCATTGCATTTAGTTCTCTCATCATCACACATGACACCTCTCTATAGGTACATTCATTGCATTCACGTACACTCAAAGAATTCGATTAATATATCACGCATACACATCGGAAGGAAAAGAGTCATTTTGTGCGGAAGAAGAAACCCCTTTCAGATTAGGGGACAGAACATATCCAGTGGAATCGCCCATATCTGCTGTAGTCCAGCAACAGTTTGAATTGAGCTGTTGTAATAATCATAAGGACACTACTTCGCTAAAACAAACATTTTCCTATACGAGACTTTCTCACAATGAAGATTACATATATATTCCGCCACTAGTAATTGCAAGAATTTTTCAGTGAGAATATGATTTTGTTTATATTTTACAGTAGCTCAGGCATGAGCAACCTTTGGTGACGCGCGGGCGTCATACACGTAGTGGTATTTCTCAAACTCGTGCCTTATTAAGTGACGTGACGTGACAGCAGCGCTCGTAAGGTCAAAATTACAGCGCACGTGACAATGATGTTTATGTGGTAACGCACCGACATGAAAAGCACCCATTTACCGGTACGCTACGCCAACAAACAGGACCTCATTAGAGTACATTCATTTGATGTACTTCCCATCTACCGATGTTTACATTTAGTTACACATGGTGAACACTTTCTTCCTTGCGATGTTTTACAAAAGCTGTCTTAAAAACTTCCGCTACAAAATTATGCAACGATTTTAGTAAAGAAAAAAAAGTTCGCTACACGCAAATTAATGTAAAAATCTGAAGATTGGATGCCAAGTATCTCGAAACGTCATCACAGAAAAATAAAAGCCACTAGCTCCCGGTAACTGATTATAAATTCAGTTTCAACAGCCGCTGCGTTCTAATTCGTCGGCAGTGGAGAAGAAGCATTTACTGAAGCTAACACTAGAAAGTATATAAAAACAAAACACGCAATCAGACAGGAAATCCCAGTGGACAGCGAGATAGGAGTAGGCTAAATACACTCCTGGAAATGGAAAAAAGAACACATTGACACCGGTGCGTCAGACCCACCATACTTGCTCCGGACACTGCGAGAGGCCTGTACAAGCAATGATCACATGCACGGCACAGCGGACACACCAGGAACCGCGGTGTTGGCCGTCGAATGGCGCTAGCTGCGCAGCATTTGTGCACCGCCGCCGTCAGTGTCAGCCAGTTTGCCGTGGCATACGGAGCTCCATCGCAGTCTTTAACACTGGTAGCATGCCGCGACAGCGTGGACGTGAACCGTATGTGCAGTTGACGGACTTTGAGCGAGGGCGTATAGTGGGCATGCGGGAGGCCGGGTGGACGTACCGCCGAATTGCTCAACACGTGGGGCGTGAGGTCTCCACAGTACATCGATGTTGTCGCCAGTGGTCGGCGGAAGGTGCACGTGCCCGTCGACCTGGGACCGGACCGCAGCGACGCACGGATGCACGCCAAGACCGTAGGATCCTACGCAGTGCCGTAGGGGACCGCACCGCCACTTCCCAGCAAATTAGGGACACTGTTGCTCCTGGGGTATCGGCGAGGACCATTCGCAACCGTCTCCATGAAGCTGGGATACGGTCCCGCACACCGTTAGGCCGTCTTCCGCTCACGCCCCAACATCGTGCAGCCCGCCTCCAGTGGTGTCGCGACAGGCGTGAATGGAGGGACGAATGGAGACGTGTCGTCTTCAGCCATGAGAGTCGCTTCTGCCTTGGTGCCAATGATGGTCGTATGCGTGTTTGGCGCCGTGCAGGTGAGCGCCACAATCAGGACTGCATACGACCGAGGCACACAGGGCCAACACCCGGCATCATGGTGTGGGGAGCGATCTCCTACACTGGCCGTACACCACTGGTGATCGTCGAGGGGACACTGAATAGTGCACGGTACATCCAAACCGTCATCGAACCTATCGTTCTACCATTCCTAGACCGGCAAGGGAACTTGCTGTTCCAACAGGACAATGCACGTCCGCATGTATCCCGTGCCACCCAACGTGCTGTAGAAGGTGTAAGTCAACTACCCTGGCCAGCAAGATCTCCGGATCTGTCCCCCATTGAGCATGTTTGGGACTGGATGAAGCGTCGTCTCACGCGGTCTGCACGTCCAGCACGAACGCTGGTCCAACTGAGGCGCCAGGTGGAAATGGCATGGCAAGCCGTTCCACAGGACTACATCCAGCATCTCTACGATCGTCTCCATGGGAGAATAGCAGCCTGCATTGCTGCGAAAGGTGGATATACACTGTACTAGTGCCGACATTGTGCATGCTCTGTTGCCTGTGTCTATGTGCCTGTGGTTCTGTCAGTGTGATCATGTGATGTATCTGACCCCAGGAATGTGTCAATAAAGTTTACCCTTCCTGGGACAATGTATTCACGGTGTTCTTATTTCAATTTCCAGGAGTGTACATTAAGCCATCATTACTTTGTTCGTTTTAAATACACTGACGTAAAAAAAATCGCAACACCAAAAGCTGCATAGAAATGAAATTTCTGGATTAGATTTGTCTGGGTAACATATTTAACTGATAAAAATTATAAGTAAATTGAAGGGGATCACTGCTGTCAGCTGTGGCGGGACGTTACGCGGAATCAGCAGCGACAAACGAAAATGTGAACTGGGCCGGAACTCGAACCCAGGATTGCCTGCGTTCTGTGCAGGTACTCTAACTGCTGTGCTATCCAGGACACAGCACGATCGCAACTGCGCGGAATACCTCGGCGCGCCTTACAACTGATCCACATTCCCATCGAACGCTACCTGTCAGCAGTCCCTGTCCGTTTTACACCCTTTCGCTACTCTGAGATTCCCACAGGAGGTCAGACGCATTTGTGGATCCGCACTGAAGAAGGTGGATCCATTGCCCAGGGAGGCATATAAATTATTTGAAAGCGTGGTGTCTGTTCTTTCGGACATGTCGAAAGAACACACACCACGCACACATATAAAATAAAAAAAAATATCAGACCACAGGTTAATGTAAGCTAGAGGTAAACCATTCCACATGTGGAATTCTGGTACGTTAATAAATGTTGAACGCAACCATGTGTGAGAGGTTAATAAATGTTGAACGCAACTATGTGTGAGAGGTCCCAAATGTCAGTTTGTTGAATGGAGCTCCATGCCTACTGCCCTTGGTCGGTCAATACAGGAACGGTTAATCAAAATGGCTCGGAGCACTATGGGACTTAACTTCTGTGGTCATCAGTCCCCTAGAACTTAGAACTACTTAAACCTAACTAACCTAAAGACATCACACACATCCATGCCCGAGCCAGGATTCGAACCTGCGACCGTAGCAGTCCCGCGGTTCCGGACTGTGCGCCTAGAACCACTAGACCACCGCGGCCGGCGAACGGTTAATCCCGTTTGTGGATGATGTCCCTACGTGCCCGACTGGAGTTAGATCCGGTGACCGAGCGGGTCAAGGCAATATGTCGACATTCCGTAGAGAATATATGGTTACAACAGTGGTGCGTGTGCGAGCGTTATCCTATTGGGAAACAGCCCGTGGATTGCTATTAATGAATGGCAGCACAGCAGGTCAAATTATCAGACTGATGTACAAATTTGCAGTCAGGGTGAGTGGGACAATCACGAGAGTATTCCTGCTATCTTACGAGATCAGGTCATAGCTCTAGCTGTAGGTCCAGTGTGTCTAGGACGCAGATAGGGTAGTTGCAGGTCCTCATATTGCCTTCTCCTAACCAGCACATGGCAATCACTGGCACAGTAGAAGAACCAGCTTTCAACAGAAAACAAAACAGACCCCCACCCTGCCCTCCAAAGAGATCTCGTTCGGCACCACTGACTCTGCAAATGGTGGTGGTTTGGCGTCAGTGGAATACACGATATAGTGCGTCTGGCTCAGAGCTGTCGTTGAAGTAACCGATTTGTAACAGTTTGTTGTGTCACTGTGGTGCCAACTGCTGCTCAAATTGCTGCTGCAGATGCAGTGTGATGCGCCAGAGCCATACGCCGAGCACGATGGTCTTCCCTCTCGGCAGTGCCACGTGACCGTCCGGAGCCTGGTTCAAATGGCTCTGAGCACTTTGGGACTTAACATCTGAAGTCATCAGCCCCCTAGAACTTAGAACTACTTAAACCTAACTAACCTAAGGACATCACACACACCCATGCCCGAGGCAGGATTCGAACCTGCGACCGTAGCGATCGCGCGGTTCCAGACTGAAGCGCCTAGAAACACTCGGCTACACCGGCCGGCCCGGAGCCTGGTCTTCCTGCGACCGTGCATTCTCATGACCACCGATGCAAGCAGTCTTCTGTAGTGGCTATATTCCCGCCAAGTCTTCCTGCAATATCGCAGACATCTACACTTTCGTAGCCCCATTACACGACCAAACTGAGTGAGGTGTTGATAACATCTTTGTCACCTTAAAGTCATTCTTGACTCACATCAACCCAACACGTCCAATTTCAAAGTTAGGTAATACTCAGGACCGTTACAACTTACCACTTACTAAGACATGAAGATACATTTCCAACTCTGAACAGTTTGACAAACGAGGTATCACGGAAAGTGTTGACAGAATATCTGAGGGACATTAATTAACTATTAATCCGTGATTAATAACAAACACCAAATGCGTCCGCTACCCTAATCGTATACCGCCTATGCGTGGAGAGGCCGACTTACATTATAGTTGGAATCCGCCACGTGCAGGACTAGGGAGATTGGGGTGCTATAGCACCAAATCAGGACATGCACCAAACATGACATAGAACAGAACCTTAATTAGTAGGAATTAGAATTAGGAAATTAAAATAAGGACCTGCAGCGATAGACATCCTTGGACTGCCTAGTATCATGGGCATGCTCATCGGGGTTAGCTCGGTGAGCAAGGCTGCATAGTAGATTTATATGATTGCTGACACACCTGTGACGATGCAGGCAGTAGGAATTAGACATAAAAGTAGAGTATTAGTAGTAAAAAAGTTTCCCATTGTAATTCTGTATTGGCTGTAGTTCTCTTGTAAAAACTGTAAATTAGCTGCAATTTCAATGATATGTAACATTTAAGGACCCACTAATCATGTAAGTTGGTGGGGTACATATTTATAATTATAAATATTAGAGAATAAAGAATTTTTTTAAAAAAAGTAACTAGTCCCCGCCACAATCCTACGGCCGTTTCTTCGATAGAAAGTAGATCCAAAATTTCAACAAGACTTATACAGCTACGACGACAGAACATTTTGCTCGTGGTGTACAATGAAGTGCCCTGGCCAGGTAGAACACAAGATTTATAGCCAACCGAACACATATGAAATATAAAGAAGTTAAAACTTACTGGTTCTCGCTGTAAGAACGATTCCAAGTTGCAACTACATGAGCTAGATGCATGTGACAATCTAACGCAGTATGTCATTTCGGCACATTTATGATTGCGTGCGAGAATATACGTCTGCGCTGTTGCCAGTAAAGGTAGTGTGTGGATGTGACAGTTTGGGCACTCTTTAGTAGGTTTCACTTGGCACGAATTTGTTGCCAAACACTTCTACAACGATGAACTGCCTGTCATATCACCTGTCAGTAAAATGACGATCCCCCTGAGGATGTTGCATTTTTTCCGGCAGTGTACATCTCATACATCCCCGGAATCGGAGGAAGTTTCTATTTATACTTACAAGGAGGGGCCACGACGTTCGGATGACGGATCTACTTCAAACCTTGCACACTCTTAGTAGTCCATTAAAACAACATAAGTCGCAAGTATTGAGACGCAATACTTGGGCGATTTCGAGAAAATCGCTACAGAAATTTTACGTGTCATTGATGTACCAGTTCGTTGTGACGCTGAGCACGATATAGCGGAGGTCAAATGGTTAGCGGTCAAGCTCCATAATGGGTGGATCGCTGAATGAAGCCCACTCACCTTTTCTTTTATTTAAGTTTCTCCAGAACAAGTAGTGTTACTTCACACACATTCCATCTGAAAGGTAATATGATGAAAAGATACATGTATTTGTACGAACGTTATTGAATTTCCTACTTTATTTCGTCGTTTGCTAATTTTTAGTATCACAACAAATATTAAATTATAAGTACAGACAAGTAAACAGCCAAACACAGATAGTTATCTCGAAAACGTATGCCTATCCTAATTTTCGAATTGAACTGCAGCAGCTATGGGGTAATGTACCGAGAACTGCTTTGCACCTTGACGTTTCCATGTAGACACTAGTTTCATGGACGGGGGACAGAGTTGGAAGGTTCAAGTGGAACATCGACAGAACATAAGAGATTAATCATCAAAAGTGCTTTCGACATTACAAGCTGCAGGACGATATTTTTCATACATCTACATCTAAGTCTATATCTACGTGATTACTCGGCTATTCACAATAAAGTGCCCGGTTGAGGGTTTCTTGAACCACCTTCAAGCTGTCTCTCTACTGTTCCACCCTCGAACGGCGCACGGCAATAACGAGGACGTACATTTTTCTGTGCGAGCCCTGATTTCTCTTATTTTACCGTGATGATCATTTGTCCCTGTGTAGGTGGATGCCGGCAGAATCTTTTCGCAATCGGAGGAGAAAAGTGGTGTCTGAAATTTCATGAGGGGATCCCGTCGCAACGAAAAACACCTTTGTTTTAATGATTGCCACTCCAATTCACGTACCATGTCGGTGGTACTATCTCCCCCGTTTCGCGATAATATAAAAGGAACTGCCCTTCTTTGAACTTATTCGATGTCATCCGTCAGTCCCACCTGATGCGGATCTCACTCCTCAGAGCAATACTCCAGGATAGGGCGGACAAGCGTTGTTTAAGCAGTCTCTTTGGTAGACCTGTTGCACCTTCTAAGTGTTATGTCAATGAATCGCAGTCTTTGTTTTGCTCTATTCATAACATTATCTATATGATTGGTTCAATTTAGGTTATTTGTAATTGTAATCCCTAAGCATTTACTTGACATTACAGACCTCAGATCTGTTAGACTTATCGCGTAGTCGAAATTTAGAGGATTTCTGTTAGTGCTCATGTAAATAACTTCACACCCTTCTTTATTCAGGGTCAATTGCAACTTTTCGCACCATACAGATAACATATCTAAATCGTTTTTCGATTCGTTTTGGTCACCTGATGACTTTACAAGACCGTAAATGACGGCATCATCTGCAAACAATGTAAGATAGCTACTCAGATTGTCTCCTATGTCGTCAAAATAGGTCAGGAGCAATAGAGGGCCTATAATACTGCCTTGGGGTTTTACTCTATGATTTTCCGTCTATTACTAAGAAGTGTGACCTTTCAGAGAGGAAATCACGAATGCAGTCGCACAACTGAGGCGATATTCCACAGGCATGTAGTTTGGTTGGAAGACGCTTGTGAGGAACTGTGTCGAAAGCCTTCTGGAAATCTAAAAATATGGAATCAATATGACTTCAGCTGTCGATAGCACTCATTACTTCATGTGGATAAAGGTCTAGTTGTGTTTCACAAGAACGATATTGCTGACTATGTGTCAATATATCGTTTTCTTCGAGGTACTTCATAATTTTCGAACACAGTATATATTTTAAGACCTCTACTGCAAATCGACCTCAGTGAGATGGGCCTGTAATTCAGCATATTACTCGCACTTCCCTTTTTGGGTAATGGTGTGACTCGTGCAATTTTCCAGTCTTTAGGTACGGATCTTTCTGTGAGCGAGCGGTTGTATATAATCGCTAAATAAAAGATTAGAACGGCATCTTCTTTCTAAAGAAAAATCAAAGGTACTTGGCGTTTTGAAAAAATTTATCATATCTTTTTGCACGAAATCCATGTGTAATATAACATTTTCCTAAACAACAGTGCAGAAAATTGAACGTATTTTAATAGTATCTTCAAGAGAAGCAGCTTCTCGTTGGTTGCCGATAAATATGAAGAAATTTGAAGGCGTTAGATTAAGTTTTTAAGTTGCATGTAGAAATAAAGTTCGCAAAATACTTGTTGTAATAAAATAATAGTAAACAGCGAACTAAAACTGGAAATTCGATAAAAGTTCATACAAATACTTGCGAATTTTCATCATATTGCCTTTCGAATGTAGTATATATCAACAATATGGCTACTGTTAAAAAATATGAATGAACGAAACAGAAACATGAGCGGGACTCGATCTAGCGATCCATTGTTTGCGGAGACTTAACGCTAAATTGATGAGCGCCACAAGCTCGCGCTCGGAATGGTAAAACTTGTCTTGCGATTTTCTCAAATTCCTGTATGTAGTATTCCTTATTACTTGCACATAAATCCGTGATGTGGAAGTCATGGCTTCCCATTGTTAGTTGGATGGAAATGAGACCACTAATTTAAAAACAAAATATATGGGAGCAGCTTACAGAAGACTATTAATATGGGCATAGAAAAGAGCTATAGTCCTTTTTTACATCTCGCTTTGTCTAGTAGAACCCGAACATGAATAATAATAACAACAACAATAATAATAAATATTATTATTTTGACCCGTAATGAAAGGTAAAGGTGCAGCTTTCCAGTGAAAGACAAAATAACACAAGACACCAGCGAAGAACCACAGTGGAATCTGTCGACACTTGGGAGATTGCTGACGGTGTCTCCAATTCGGCGTGTGAACGACCTGCGTTCCCGGTAGCGGTGGCTGGAGGGCGGTGCTAAAATTCCCATCTGTGCGAGTCTCTCCCCGCCATCCAATAAGCCATCTCTGGGCCCACACGCAGCCCACCGTGTTACTCTTATTGGACAGCGCCAATATAGGCCCGCGACATCTGTGTCCTTCCGCCGCTTAACACTCCCTCAACTCCATCCCGGCTTTGTTTCGTGAGAGCTGAGGCGACAGTCCTGAGTGGCGGGTTGTAAAAGTCATTTACGACATGGCTGTAAATTCCGCAAGAGGCAATAAAAGGCCGTGTTTCGCAGCCTACGGCTTGCTGATGTAGTTGGATTCCACTCAGTTTTTGTCTGTTTCTTTTCTTATATTTTTATATTTTTATTTTTTATTTTATTTTTTTTTACGGTGGGGCACCAACACATAACGTGAAGACAGTCAACACTAACCTCAACACTTTTTATCCGTGTTTGTAGAATATGCTTAGAAGGCAGTTTTCAGCTTTTAGTAAACTGTTCACAGCATCTGCCAACAGCTTTCCCACAGTACTGACAACTTTTACCATGAGGTAACCAAAGTGAAGCACTGTCGGTGTTCGCTAGCTCTTGGATGGATGACCGTCTGAGCCTGCTGAATGCTGTTCGCCAGTGGAGTGCACTCAGCAATCGTGAGGGAAATTGAGGAGCTGAATGATTGAAAAGTGGCCGTTCTGGTCACGAAAAGTGACTACGGTCGGGAGAGGGTTGTGCCGACCACATGCCCCTCCAAATACGTACCTGCTGATGCCTGTGGGCAGAGGGTGACATGGCGGTCAGTCAGTGCCATTGGTGTTTCCAGACCTATTCGGACAGAGTTTAGCTTTTTTCTGGTCACAGCATCCAATTCATTCTCAGAGTGATTATACAGCAACCTCTTTCACTTACATCATCACTCCAATACTTATTGCCAACAAGTGACTGCTTCAGTCTGTTTATTTATCTTGCTCCAGTAGTCTTTCAGGTCTCAGGTCAGAGGGTGGAACATAAAGTGCACAAGCTCAAGAATAAAGTTTATCTACTTCACAGAAATTCCATCAAATTTTGGAAAAAAGTATAATTATTGCAGTTTTGGACATAGAAATTGAAGACAGGTGCGGAAGTCACCGACCTATGTCTAGTACTACACGCAACAAATAACCATATTACCCCCAGGGGGCTTGCCACTCTTTGGTGGGTTCGTGCTGGGCAACCACAGGGCCATAGCCTTTGTAGCTTCCTTTCCCTTCTGTGATGCATGTCTGCCCCCTTGCTATTCATTTACCCCTCCCTTGAGATATATGTCTGGGGTATTATTGGGAATGTTCTGCATTCTGTAGCTGCTGTCAGAACAGTCTTACCTTTATTTTTCGCTCCCTTCTCCTTTCTTTGTTCCCCTTCTCCTCTGGTTCCTACACTTTGGCATTTGAGATTCCTCTTTTCCGTCTTCCTCCCTGTGCACTACTGAAGGTCGGCCCATGCGTCTGACATGTAACAGGTGATTGGATAATGGATAATTCCCAGCCCTGGGTCGACAGGTAGGGTTTGCACAGGCCAGGCCCAGGGAGGGGCGACAGCCTGAGACGTAACCTTTCCAAATTGCAGATTGGTCCCTCTGTCAGTTGTTCGGGAGGTGTGACCTGAGGTGTGAACAATCACCTAAAGCAGGTGCACCCCCTTGTGAAGGGAGCCTCCAGATGGAGCGAGCGTGCCATTGGAGATGCTGGCAGTCATGGGGGATTTCCTCGTGATGAGTCAATCATCTTCCCAATAAGTGTCTACAAAACAAAAACGTAATGAGGCAAATGATTCAAAAACCCTTCCCGCTGAACCATGGTTCCTCGTGGTGTCACATACTGTAGATGGTCATTATTCAGAAAGGTTTGATGTAATTGCAAACCCTTGTGAAACCCTGCTCTCGTTTATGGGAGGGCACTTTGCTTTTGGAGACCACTTCTGGTTCTCAAGCTCAACTACTGCTTGCTGCCTCGCTTCTCTACAGTTATCCCGTTTGTGTTGAGGCCTGTAGAACTTGGAATTCTTCCCATGGTGTAATTTACACCAGGCTGATCAATGGTCTAAACGAAGCAAAATCAAATACTACCTCTTCAATCAGGGTGTCATTGTCATCCACCATGTAATGAAAAAGATACATTCCACCTTAGTGCACACCCACATTCTCTTTCTCACCTTTGATAGGGTGGTGCATCTGTCCAAGATAAAAGCAGTCCACAAAATAATCACAATTTGGCCCTACCTCCTGAACCTGATGCACTGCTACCAGTGTCATCGTTTCAACCGAACTAGAATGCCTAGTCGACACCCAGCCAAATGTGTAACCTGTCGTAGAGATGCATAGAAGGGCGACTGTCTGCCTCCTTCTCGCTCCTGTATCAACTGCAACCTGGGATTGTCCTGTGTATCTTGATGAGCAGGCTGTCCAAGAGATTCGGGTTAAGGAAACCCAGTAGCTCACAAGGTGCAGGCTAGTCGCAAACTCTGTGTTCTCCTATCTGGCACCAATAGTTCTATTCTTGTTACCTCTCGCTCCATGAAGAACATAGCCACGCAGACACGCGACCTCAGATTCAGCTATAAGGTTGTGAAATCGTCCAGTGTCAAGGTAGCATTGTGATCTCCCCATTCTGCTGTGCAGCAAACAGTCAAACTCTTGCCTCAAGGGACGAAGCCACCAGCTACAAAACCAGTAGGCAGGAAAGGACAGAAGGAGTACTCCCTCCATCCCTCCAGCCAAAAACACCCAAGTCTTCCTCTCACCGGAAAGGTTCAAAGAAGTCCACCAAAGGCAAATGGTCTTCTCCTTCGTCAACTCGAAAATTCTGTTCGACAGTGCTGCCACGTGGTACCTTAGCCTGGCTGGCCTCTGTCTCGCCTGTGCGCACCACCAACCGTTTTTCAGCGTTGGACTCCATGGACCTACCGCACAAGCAAACCGATGCTTCTGTGGACCCTATAGAACAAGACCCTCTTACTTCTGTGCCCTGTAGTAGCGACTCTACACCATCTGTCACTCAGCGGCCGATGGGTTGACACCCCTCCATCTCTTCCTCCTCATGGCTGTCCTCCAACGGAACGTTCACGGAATTCGGTTCCACTGTGCAGGGTACCTGCGCGGTCTCAGGATTTTGTTATGGTCCACGTAGATCCCTCCCATCCTAGGTTTGAGTCCTCCCTCGGGCATGGGTATGTGTGTTTCGTCCTTAGCGTAAGTTAGTTTATGTCAGATTAAGTAGTGTGTAAGCTAAGGGACCGATGACCTCAGCAGTTTGGTCCCATAAGACCTCACCACAAATTAAAAAAAAAAAAAAACTTCGGTCCCTGGAAGAGGATTTACAGCTGCTTCTAGTATCACAGCATCCCCTTGTACTCTGCCTTAAGAAAACGACACTGCGCCCTCACGACAGCTTTGAGCTTTCACATTACTGACCAGTTCGTTTTGACCTTCCCCCTGATGTCGGCATTCCATCTCATGAAGCAGTCATGCTGCGCATATGGGATGACTTTATAGTAAACCCATCTCCCTGAATACCCACCTTCAAGCTGTTGGAGTTCGCCTTTTCCTTCCCTGTCTGACTTTTTCCCTCTGTACCATTGATGTACCTCAGTCATTCCATGTCACCGATAGATTGACACCCCTACATCTCTTCCTCCTCATGACTGTCCTCCAATGGAATGTTCACAGAATTCGGTTCCACTGTGCAGGGCAGGGTAGCCTTGAGGTAACTGGGCGTCTCTCTCCACCCCACCCCCTCCCCCCAGTTTTGCTACTTGGTGACTTTAATGCACATCATACCCTTTGGGGTTCTCTCAGGACCTGTCAGAGTGGTGCCCTCTTGGCCGACCTGCTTAACCAACTTAACCTCTTCCGCCTTAACACTGGAGCACCAACTTTCCTTTCCAACTCCTCGCACACCTATTCCCATTTGGAATACCTGCACCTTTCCTGGTGGTTGTGAACCCTTCACGATCTTGGCTTCGTGAAGTGGCCAATGATGACCTTGGCTTTCGTACACTTCTAACAAGGGAATATCCCCATCGCACCCCCCTCAGATTTAGTTATAAGTTGGCACAGTGGATAGGCCTTGAAAAACTGAACACAGATCGATCGAGAAAACAGGAAGAAGTTGGGTGGAACTATGAAAAAATAAGCAAAATATACAAACTGGGTCGTCCATGCGTAAGATAGGCAAACGACCGAAAATTTTAACTTTTTATTTTCAGTTTATGTGAAAAACTCTTATGTTTTCATCACTTTTTTTGGAGTGATTATTACATCCACAAGAAAACCTAAATCGGGCAAGGTAGAAGAAAGTGTACTAGTTAGGTGGGTCGACAACATATTCCTGTCATGTGACGCACATGCTGTCACCAGTGTCGTATACAAAATATCAGACGTGTTTTCCTGTGGAGGAATCGGTTGACCTGTGACCTTGTGATCAAATGTTTTCGGTTCCCATTGGAGGGGCACGTCCTTTCGTCAACTAATCACACGGTTTTGCGGTGCGGTCGCAAAACACAGACACTAAACTTATTACAGTGAACAGAGACATCAATGAACGAACGGACAGATCATAACTTTGCGAAAATAAAGAAAGCAAAATTTTCAGTGGAGGGCAGATTTGAACCAAGGACCTCCCGTTCCGCAGCTGTTCACACTAACCACGGGACCACGGCGCTCCTCGCCTCACGTTCCCCTTAATATTGCCTATGTTACGCATGGACGACCCAGTTTGTATATTTTGCTTATTTTTTCATAGTTCCACACAACTTCTTCCTGTTTTCTAGATCGATCTGTGTTCCGTTTTTCAAGGCCTATCCATTGTGCCAACTTATAACTAAATCTGAGGGGGGTGCGATGGGGATGTTCCCTTGTAAGGACACTGCTCAAGCCTCAGTCTATCGCCTTCAGATTCACAACCTTCACATGGAACTTCGTAATAGTACCTTTGTATATAGTGTGGCTCTTAGATTGACTGTGTGGTTGGTTGTGCCTTCGTCATTATAGCCAGTGTCTTTCAATATTGGATTCTGCCACACTCCTCAGTATTTACAGCCAAGCTCTTCGCCTTGTATCAGGCCACAGAGTACATCTGGCGACATAGCCTTTTCATTTCTGACCTCTGCTGAGACTCGATCAGTGCCCTTCAAAGTCTATGTGCGCTGTACACCGCCCATCCCTTAGTGCAGCGGGTCTAGAAAAACTGTAAACTGCTCACTCTTGGTGGAGACAGTGTGATGTTTCTTTGGGATTCTGCTCATCTTGGTGTGCCAGGAAACGAGGCTGTGACGCTGCTGCCAAAGCTGCAGTCGTCATACCTCAGCCTGCAAGTTCCTTTATTCCCTCTGATGATCTTTGTGTTGCCGTGTATCACAGGGTGGTGTCACTTTGGTATCGCCAATCGTCCTCCGTTTATGGGAATAAGCTCCGTCTTATTAATCCTCTCCCAACGGTTTGGACGACCTCCTCTTGGCCCTCCTGCCAGGAGGACGTTATTTTAACTCGGTTATGTATAGGACACTGCCTTTTTAGCGTTCGTCGTTTGCTATCCCATCACAGTGTCAACACTGAAGTTTTAACTGTCTGCCACTTCCTGATGGGATGTCCACTTTTTAACCTTTTACGTTCCCGTTTGGGTTTGCAGTCTGTGTTATTGGCCATTATATCAAATGACGCACCGGCTGTCGACCACGTCTTACTTTTTATCCGCCAAAGCAATATGGCGAAATCCTCTTAATTTTTAGTTTTGGACCTCCATTTTAGTATGTTGGCTTTTGTATGTTGGCTTTTTAGTCCTTTTGCCACGTGCCTGTTATTAGCTGTCGTCTATTATATGATTATGGATTCACTCATAGTCTTTTTTTAACTCCTCTCTGTCTTCGTGTTCTATAGATTTGACTTTGGCGTGTATCACCCCAGTTGTTTTTGCGCCCTAAAGCAAAACAAAACCAAACCAAATAACCATATACGAATACTTAATCGAGGAATGACGAGAAAATTAGAAGTAGATTAGGAGAAGGCAAGTTAGGTTTAAGGAGATACGAGGGACAGTCTAAAAGTAATTTTGATGCTGTGGTCAATAATAGGGGACACATTTAGGAAAACAAGGAACAATACATTGTATTCCTAGATTTCTAGCAGGAATGGAATGAAATACCATGTTTCCGATTTAAGGCAGTGAGGTATCATCTGCAGCGGTAGAGTAGTAATATATAGTGTTTATCGGAAAAAGACTGGAGGAGACAACACTGACAGTAAGATACAGGAGGCCATAATCAGACAATGAGTGAGGTAGGGTAAGGTAGTTCATTTTCACTACTAACATTATTTTTTACTAGTATATAGACGAGGAAAGTGAACGATTGTATCTATATGGTTGCCACACATTTAAAATCCATGTAGCATGATAGGCAGTAGTCGGCGGAAGTGAACATGAGTAAACTGAGTCAAGTGGAGGCTGATACCTATAATATGCACATCAATAAAAGAATAATTAAAGGTAGGAGTTTGCAGAGCAGTTGCATCCGCTGGACAACTTGATAGATGTTGTGTAATTTTGGTATATGAATTTTTGGTATCTGAAGCGATTATGAGCGAGCAGCGATGTAGTATGCTGTATCGCAGAAGTTAAGTGATTGTCTGAGCTGCTCGAGGGCACAGTGGAAGCTGACAATGTATAGTTTTGGTTGAGAGAGAGAGAGAGAGTCGAAGTTCAACTGTGTAAGAGTTAAGCAGTGTTAATGAGGAAGCTATGCAATATTATGATTCAAATTTAAAGTCTCAATTTGGCTTTTGTTCAATCAACATGATCACGAAACTGATCTGTGAAGGAAGAAATGTAATGGAATGTCAGAAAAATACAACAATGATGTTATTTTTTTCAGTATTGCTTCGCCATCGAACTAATTTGGTTATTGTAAAGAAAGTTGTTAGATTTATGAGATAGGAAAGTGTATTGTTTGGAAGTTGAGAGGTTCATTAAATTTAAAATCTGCTTTGAGCACTTTTTCTCATTATACAAAAAAAAGTAGTGTTGTAATTTTTGCGCATATTTCATTTTCTTCCCAACTTTTCTCTTACAGTTGTTTTAATGTATAATCCTACCAAGTCTGTTCGAAAAGAGTTTGATTTGCAATTAACGGAGATCTCATTGCACCGCTCGAGGTTCTCTATGTAGGTACAGGAATTTGCAGCTTTAGCATAGCGGCGCGTAAGACAGAGCAGTACTGCAATGCGTTATCCAGATTTGCGCAGATTAGAGGTAAGGAGAAATATTTCGATTTTTTTATTTATTCAATCACGGCCAACTTAGGTTATTCAGAGACAGTGTGATCAAATTTTGCAAAGCCACTTACTCTAGGTTTCATGTCCAAGTTATTCATGTAGTTTACACTGTTCAAAATTCTTTCAGTCAGATTACTAACTTCTGCAATATGAAATACTTCCCTTTTCCATTACGACAGTTCACTTATTATCATAGGAGTGGCTTACGATCAGAAACAAAGTAATTCAGACATATTTTTATTTATTCAGATACATTTCAACCTAACTGCTAATCTTGGAGAACAGACTCTTGGCGAAATAGAACTATTTTGCTATCTTGTAAACAGAATACTTGAAGAAGGGAGGTACGAGAAAGACAGTGGCAGGAACGCTCACGTAAGACACAAAGCATTTTTATAAAAAGAAATATGTGAACAACCAAAAAATATAAAATTTTATGTTCGATAAATTTAACTGAAACGCTATATTTTGAGCAGATCTCCCTATTGATGCGAAATATGGAAATGGTGAAGCCAGCAATAAAGCGATTAGTATGAAAAAATAAATAAATTAAATATTAATATATTTCAGTTTCAATCTAATACTTATATAGGTGTTGTATTTCATACTAGAATGTCGCGTTCCCAGTTTCGCACAGCTTTGCCACCCGAAACACGAAAGAGGCCGAAGGCGTCCGTCTTCTGGTCGGTCCCTGATCGTTGTCAGAAGGAGGCTAGTTGTATGATTACACAAAGATTTCTATTACTTGGAAAAGAACAACCCGGATTCCTGTACATAATCAGTATGAATTTTATAATTACCTAAGCGACCTTTAACAATCAACAATAAAAACTGCATTTGCAAATAAAGTCATTAATAAATGAGGCGGCTATGAGTTGTATAGAAAACAAGGAACAGCCTTTTGTTGTCCGCAGCTCGTGGTCGTGCGGTAGCGTTCTCGCTTCCCGCGCCCGGGTTCCCCGGTTCGATTCCCGGCAGGGTCAGAGATTTTCTCTGCCTCGTGATGACTGGGTGTTGCGTGATGTCCTTAGGTTAGTTAGGTTTAAGTAGTTCTAAGTTCTAGGGGACTGATGACCATAGATGTTAAGTCCCATAGTGCTCAGAGCCTTTTATCTACGACCAAGATGCCCCAGTATTTTCTGCTGTAGTAAAGGCTGATTGGCATTTATAAAAATAATATGACATGGAGGTAAAAAAAGGGCAAAGAATAGAATAACAATTCTGGTAAACACTAAATACACTCCTGGAAATGGAAAAAAGAACACATTGACACCGGTGTGTCAGACCCACCATACTTGCTCCGGACACTGCGAGAGGGCTGTACAAGCAATGATCACACGCACGGCACAGCGGACACACCAGGAACCGCGGTGTTGGCCGTCGAATGGCGCTAGCTGCGCAGCATTTGTGCACCGCCGCCGTCAGTGTCAGCCAGTTTGCCGTGGCATACGGAGCTCCATCGCAGTCTTTAACACTGGTAGCATGCCGCGACAGCGTGGACGTGAACCGTATGTGCAGTTGACGGACTTTGAGCGAGGGCGTATAGTGGGCATGCGGGAGGCCGGGTGGACGTACCGCCGAATTGCTCAACACGTGGGGCGTGAGGTCTCCACAGTACATCGATGTTGTCGCCAGTGGTCGGCGGAAGGTGCACGTGCCCGTCGACCTGGGACCGGACCGCAGCGACGCACGGATGCACGCCAAGACCGTAGGATCCTACGCAGTGCCGTAGGGGACCGCACCGCCACTTCCCAGCAAATTAGGGACACTGTTGCTCCTGGGGTATCGGCGAGGACCATTCGCAACCGTCTCCATGAAGCTGGGCTACGGTCCCGCACACCGTTAGGCCGTCTTCCGCTCACGCCCCAACATCGTGCAGCCCGCCTCCAGTAGTGTCGCGACAGGCGTGAATGGAGGGACGAATGGAGACGTGTCGTCTTCAGCGATGAGAGTCGCTTCTGCCTTGGTGCCAAAGATGGTCGTATGCGTGTTTGGCGCCGTGCAGGTGAGCGCCACAATCAGGACTGCATACGACCGAGGCACACAGGGCCAACACCCGGCATCATGGAGTGGGGAGCGATCTCCTACACTGGCCGTACACCACTGGTGATCATCGAGGGGACACTGAATAGTGCACGGTACATCCAAACCGTCATCGAACCCACCGCTCTACCATTCCTAGACCGGCAAGGGAACTTGCTGTTCCAACAGGACAATGCACGTCCGCATGTATCCCGTGCCACCCAACGTGCTCTAGAAGGTGTAAGTCAACTACCCCGGCCAGCAAGATCTCCGGATCTGTCCCCCATTGAGCATGTTTGGGACTGGATGAAGCGTCGTCTCACGCGGTCTGCACGTCCAGCACGAACGCTGGTCCAACTGAGGCGCCAGGTGGAAATGGCATGGCATGCCGTTCCACAGGACTACATCCAGCATCTCTACGATCGTCTCCATGGGAGAATAGCAGCCTGCATTGCTGCGAAAGGTGGATATACACTGTACTAGTGCCGACATTGTGCATGCTCTGCTGCCTGTGTCTATGTGCCTGTGGTTCTGTCAGTGTGATCATGTGATGTATCTGACCCCAGGAATGTGTCAATAAAGTTTCCCCTTCCTGGGACAATGAATTCACGGTGTTCTTATTTCAATTTCCAGTAGTGTACATCAAATAATTCTCACAAGCAATTAGGGCTTATTTGTAAACAGTGTAACTTACATAAGTAATTTTCTGACTATGTTGGTGCGATAAGATTACAGCCCGTCCTGTGATCGCTTCTTGGTTCACGTCTTATCGCAAATTACACTCGTTGTCTTTCTTTCGATGCAATTCTTTCACCGTTTAACGATTTTGTAACAATAACTTGCGGATTTACAGTATCTAACATAAATTACTTGAATTTTACCAATTAATAACTGTTGTCTGCACGCTGAGAAGGCCGTTCATTTATTTGTGGCTCACAATCGACCTTTTTTACCCTTTCACATTACAAGAAGAAGTGCGACAATATCTGAAAATTTACAATAGCTTTTACCGTCCTATTTTTTATTTAGATCGAAGCGGAACGCTCAGTTCAGCTCCTGTTAAAATGTTTCTCTGATTGCGCAGTCGATGTATTAGCGTTTTGCACTAGATGCGCATCTTTACAGTTACGTAAGTTATATAAAGCAAATGTCTTTCAAAGAACAGGTCCATCTTATATGCTGATCATTTAATACGTAGCTTGGTAAATGCCTCTCCAAGGGTACTACTTATAGCTTTCATACGACGGAAAGCCCAATAATATTACAATTACTAATTTTTACAATATGAAATACTTCCCTTTTTCATTAAGACAGTTTAGTTATTATCAGAGCACCGGCTTGGAATCAGAAACAAAGAACTTCAGACATATTTTTATTTATTCAGATAACTTTCAACCTAACTGCTAATCTTGGAGAACAGACTCTTGACGAAGTACGAGGGTAATCCCAAAAGTAAGGTCTCCTATTTTTTTGTAAGTACATAGACCGGTTTATTTCTACAATGGTTTACATCAGTTTACAGCTTGAACATTTAGCTATTTTTCGACATGATCACCATTTCTGCCTATGCATTTTTGTAGACACTGTGGCAGTTTTGTATGCCCATGTCATACCAGCTCGCCACCATGCTGTTCAGAAAGTTATGAACCTCTTCTTTCACCTCGTCGTCGGAGCTGAGTCGCTTTCCGGCCAAATGTTCTTTTAACCTATGGAACAGGTGATAGTCACTTGGTGCCAAGTCAGGACTATCGGGTGGGTGGGTGATTATGTTCCACTGAAACTGTTGCAGGAGAGCAACGGTTTGCCGAGCGATGTGTGGGCGAACTATGTCATAGAGAATGTCTACGCCCTTGCTCAACATTCCTCTTCTCCGTTTCTGAATTGCCCGTTTGAGTTTTTTCAGAGTCGCACAGTACCTGTCATCGTTAATTGTGGTCTCAGTGGGCATAAAGTCGGCCAACAATACCCCTTTCCGATCCCAAAAAACGGTTGTCATGACTTTACTGGCAGGCTGTGTTTGTTTGAATTTCCGTGGCTTTGGCGAAGGAGGATGCCGCCACTGGCGTGATTATTGCTTGGTCTCAGGTGTAAAGTGGTATGCCCAGGCTTCGTCACCCATGACAATTGAGTCCAGAAAGCTGTCCTATTCGGCTGCAAGGCGGTGAAGAAATGCGCTAGAAGCATCAACTCGTTGTCGCATGTGATCCTCAGTTAGCATGCGTTGCACCCATCTTGCGCACACCTTCCGATAGTTCAATGTTTCCGTTAAAACTCTGTGAGCGGTACTTCGGGAAACCTCAGCAACGAACGCGCAGAGATCATCCAGGGTGATCCGCCGATCTTCACGAATGCTTTGCTCAACCTTCAACACTGTCTCCTCAGAAACTGACGGTCTCCCGTTCCTTTGGTCGTCGTGAATTTCGGTCCGGCCACCTGCAAGATCTCTACACGACGTACGAACATTTTTGACATCCGTGCACAACTCAACATAGACTACCGTCAATTGGCAATGGATTTCAATCGGCGCAGTGCCCTTTGTGTTCAAAAACCGAATAACTGCGTGCAATTCGCACTTGGCGGTAACATCCACAGGGAGCTCCATTCTCAACGACTACTAAGACAAGACTGAGCGCCTCAGCGCGGCGTGCGCATGTTTACACACAGCGCGTGAAGCACTCTTCATAACAGTGTGACCAACAGCCACTCAAGCATTCTGCACTTATAAAAAAAATAGGAGACATTACTGTTGGCATTACCCTCGTAGAACAATTTTGCTATCTTGGAAACAGAATAGTTAAAGAAGGGAGGTACAAGAAAGAGAGTGGTAGGAACGCTCACGTAAGACAAAAAGCTTTTTTTATGAAAAGAAATATGTGAACATCCGAAAATATAAACTTTTATGCTAGAAAAATATAGCTGAAACGCTATCTTTTGAGCAGATCTCCCTGTTGATGCGAAATATAGAAATGATGAAGCCAGTAATAAAACGATTACAGGCGTCTGAAGTGTGGTGTTTGAGGAGACTGTCGAAGTTCGGATGAGTTGGTAGAGTACGGAAATAAGACATCATGCAACGAGTCACCGACAGTGCATACAAACATCTGCTAATGATCGTAATGAGTGGAAGGGATAAAATGGTTGACCACAAGAGTTGTCGGCTGTATACTGTAGTTGAAGCGATGGTAGAGGGAGACTGGAACCGCGCGACCACTACGGTCGCAGTTTCGAATCCTGCCTCGGGCATGGATGTGTGTGCTGTCCTTAGGTTAGTTAGGTTTAAGTAGTTCTAAGTTCTAGGCGACTGATGACCTCAGATGTTAAGTCCCATAGTGCTCAGAGCCATTTGAACCATTTGATGGCAGACGGAAGTAATCGCAGGGGCAACCTTAGGTAGGAGTAGGTATGTGAGGCTCTTTGTAGCCGACGTGGGCTGCCGCTGTTATACTGAAATGGCGACAACAGAGTCCAAGAGACAGGAGAGGAAAGCATAAACACCGAAAACCACATTGTAGAATAACATTATGGTATGTAACGGGTAAATTAAACGAACGTTGTACGTTCTTATAAAATCTGGTTTGGCCCCACTTCCACTTTCGAAATTCCTAAACCATGTTTAAAACTATAAGACATTTGCAGGTTCTTGTGTGATCTCTTACCATGATTTATTTATTATTATGAACTGCAGGTTCAAGCTGAACAAACTGCATAAAGGTACGAAATTAATGACATGGGATCTGGAGAAGATGAAAGAACGAGAGAAACAGACTTTCTAACGGAGCATTAGGCAATATATGACAGAAAAGGGAGAAAGCAATACAGCAGAAGAAGAAAGCCAAACCTTGAGAGCCGAATCGTAATGGAAGCACAATATCAAGTAGGTGAAAAAATAAGACTAGTAGACATCCTTGGATATCGCAAAGGATATTTAATGCAATTGATAAAAAGAAAAGAGAAAATACTTAAAATGCGGCAAATGGAGCAGAGGAATTGGAATACAGACATCTGAAAAATGAGAATGACAAAGAGCGTAAAACAGCTACAAGGCTATAGAAGTAAGTGAAACTACGGAATAGATAGATATTAAACTTCCTGGCAGATTAAAACTGTGTGCCCGAGCGAGACTCAAACTCGGGACCTTTGCCTTTCGCGGGCAAGTGCTCTACCATCTGAGCTATCGAAGCACGAATCACGCCCGGTACTCACAGCCTTACTTCTGCTAGTATCTCGTCTCCTACCTTCCAAACTTTACAGAAGTTCTCCTGCGAACCTTGCAGAACTAGCACTCCTGAAAGAAAGGATATTGTGGAGACATGGCTTAGCCACAGCCTGGGGGATGTTTCCAGAATGAGATTTTCACTCTGCAGCGGAGTGTGCGCTGATATGAAACTTCCTGGCAGAGTTCGAGTCTCGGTCGGGCACACAGTTTTAATCTGCCAGGAAGTTTCATATCAGCCCACACTCCGCTGCAGAGTGAAAATCTCATTCTAGGTAGATACTGTTTACAGGAATATTAAAGAGACTTTTGGAGGAAATAAAAAAATTGGTTCAAATGGCCCTGAGCACTATGGGACTTAACAACTACGGTCATCAGTCCCCTAGAACTTAGAACTACTTAAACCTAACTAACCTAAGGACAGCACACAACACCCAGCCATCACGAGGCAGAGAAAATCCCTGACCCCGCCGAGGAAATAAAAGCAGCAGTAGCTATTTCAAGAGCTAATACTGAAAGCCAATACCAAGAAAAGAAGGGGAAGCTGAATCGTGGAGTGAATATACACAGGGGCTATACAAGTCAAATGAACTTGACGGCAGTATTATAGACAGAGAAGAGGAAATAGAAGAAAATAGCATGTGAAATATGATTTTGCAAGAATAATTTGAAAAACACACAGTAACTTCCACAAAATATCTATGCGGATGCGTAAGAGCGGGTTAAAGCGGAACGACCACATAAAACTAAACGCAGGAAAGGCATATCCCAGACAGAGATTCTTTAGATGAATCCTCAGGAAAGTAGTCCGTCAACAAAGGAGGTAGCTTACAAAACCCGTGTTCGACCAGTAATTCAATATTGCCCGTCAGTATGGGATCCGTACCAGATACGATTGATATACGAAATATAGAAGATCGAAAGAATAGCAAAGCTTAGCAGGCTTATTTAGAAAGCACGAAAACGTTACGGAGATGATCAGCCAGTGGCAGACGCTCCCAGAAATGCTTTCTGCAGGAGAGCTTCTGTGAAGTTTGGAAGGTAGCAGACGAGGTACTGGCGGAAATAGAGTTGCGAGGACGGGGCGTGAGTCGTGCTTGGGTAGCTCAGTTGGTAGAGCCAATGCCTGCGAAAGGCAAAGGTCCCGACTTCGAGTCTCGGTCTGGCACACACTTTTAATCTGCCAGGGAGTTTCATATCAGCGCACACTCCGCTGTAGAGTGAAAATTTCATACTAAGTCACTTTTAGATCAACTCTCTAAGGCAAATCCTAGACGTTGGTCGAATTCGGGATTGGCACAAAAAATGGTTCAAATGGCTCTGAGCACTATGGGACTTAACATCTACGGTCATCAGTACCCTAGAACTTAGAACTACTTAAACCTAACTAACCTAAGGTCATCACACAACACCCAGTCATCACGAGGCAGAGAAAATCCCTGACCCCGCCGGGAATCGAAGGGATTGGCACACATCACCTGTTTATAGACTTCTAAATCTGCATAGGATAGTGTACACAGAGGACAATTATATAACGCCCTGGCTGAATCTGGAATACCTAGAAAATTAGTACGGCTAGTAAGAATAGAAACGAGTTAGACTCGCAGTAGCGTGAGAACAGGAAGAATCACGTCTGATAAATTGAACTTTGAAAGTGGGATAGGGGAATGATGCAGACCGTTTGACTAGGGGGATGATTTTCCATAAATCAGTGCAGATACTTGCCTACGCGGATGACACAAATGTAACGTTATGAATCCGAAAGGGGATGGAAGAGACGTTTACCGCAAGTGAACAGGCTGGCAGGAACACGGGATTAACCTTCAACCAGCGGGAAACAAAATACATGGCTACCGGAAAGGCACGCATGGAGAACATTACAGCCTCACTAACAAAGGGAAAGTATCAGGGTTCGACAATCACCTACTCAAACTATAATTACCATGAACTCAAAAAGAGACTAATGGTGCCCAATAGAGCGTAATTTGCTCTAAAAAGTGTCTTATTATTAAAATACCTAAACCGCATCATGAAATTACACAGTAATTTTAAAAAAAGTTTACAACAAGTACGCTGACTTACGTCTGCGAAAACTGGACCATCTTCAAATGCGATATACGTTTGTGGCAAAAAACTGAGTTCAGGTTTCTTAGTACAACACAATGAGTAGAAGAAAAATGACATTTAAAACATTTAGCATACATCAGCGATCGTGCCTCTTATTGCATTTAAATATAAGTTCAGCTATTGTTGTCAATGAATTAACCGAACGTTCACACAGATAACACAAAAACACTTCGGTGTCACAATTTTGTGGTCGCTGAGGGTGGCAGCAGTCTGTAACAGAGGACAATCGACACAAAGTGTTCCGGATGATGCCGACTTGTTGGGGACTCGATGACTAACTTATCGCGCCCTTACCCTTAGTCTATTGGGTTCTCATAACACACAATATTATGTAAATTATCATCAGATAATAATATTAATAATTATGAGGCCTCAAGTGCCAGCTGGCCGCTGTGGCCGTGCGGATCTAGGCGCTTCAGTCTGGAACCGCGCAGTTGCTTTGGTCGCAGGTTCGAACTCTGCCTCGCGCATGGATGTGTGTGGAGTCCTTAGGTTAGTTAGGTTTAGGTAGTTCTAATTCTAGGGGACTGATGACCTCAGATGTTAAGTCCCATAGTGCTCAGAGCTATTTGAACCATTTCAAGTGCCACCCTGCGCTGATAATCTTTGCGTTGAGCGCCCGTAAACTCCAAAACATACACACACACACACACACACACACACACACACACACACCTACATGGACACAGAAAATGTTAGTACCGGCTCTTGAACAAAAAAAGTTCGACGAACACTGTTTTATATTGTCCATACGTAGTTGGTGGCAGCCAAGATCAGAGTAGTGTAAGAAGAAGTACAGAATGTACTCCAAAAGGTAGAGCTTGAATTGATAATGTATTTTTTGTAAAACAGCCAACAGGGGAGAGAAGAAGATGAATAAAATACTAAATTTTCCCACCTAAATGCCGTTTGTAGATCCTATAAAAACGTAAACGTCGTGTCACTATGGCCTCCCGACGGGTAGACCGTTTACTGGGTGCAAGTCTTCCGATTTGACGCCACTTCGGCGACTTGCGCGTCGATAGAGATGAAATGATGATGATTAGGACAACACAACACCCAGTCCCTGAGCGGAGAAAATCTCCGATCCAGCTGGGAATCGAACCCGGGCCATCAGGACTGACATTCTGTCACGCTGACTGCATAGCTTCCGGGGGCGCATAGATCTGATGATGTTTGGCTCGTGGGGCGCTCAACTGTGCGGTCATCAGCGCCCGTACAAGTCCCAATCTTTACCCAGATCAATCTAGCCGCTTTCACGAGTGATGATGAAACGAGGGCAACACGAACACCGAGTCCTCGGACAGAGAAAATCCCCAATACGTCCGGGAATCGAACCCGGTACCGTGTGATGTAGAGGCTTCAATCTTTGTAGATCTAGAGATGGCCTTCGATTAAGTAGACACCCAATGAAACATAATGATTGAATGGGCTACTCTCAACCCACGATAATATGTACAGAAAGTTTATTTAATGACCGTCGCTTCAGTCTCAATTTATCTAATAGCTATGGGGAAATGTATAAGAGGCAGTGAAATGAAAGGGAGATGGAAAAACCAAGTAAACTGTTTATTGTTTCAAAAGTAATTGCCAATTAAGACATTTATCCCACTGTGAGACAATACGGACACTGCCTTCATGGAAAATATTTGTGGTTGCCTACGGAACCATGACTGCACTCTGGCGCCCACCTCTTCGTCAGATGCAAATCAGCAGCCACGAATGTCTTCCTTCAGGGCTCCAAAAATGAGGAAGTCGCATGGAGGAGATCGGGACTGTATGGAGGGTGTGTAAGGGCTCCCCAGTGGAACTTCTGCAGCCTATTCGAACTAATCTTGACAACATGTGGGTAGATATCCACGTATGTAGGTCGTCTGCTTTAAGTTGAGACAACGAAGTATCTCGCAAACGATGCATCGTACGAAAAAAAATGTTGTGGACTAAAAGTTGGTATTAGTGAATTGGACATCTATCCGTGCTACAACTCCCCGCCTCCTAACCATCCCTGCTACGCAGGTATCATCAATTTTGTATTTTCAAATGAGAACCTCTACTTTTGCTGCATATTCGGATTTTAAGCCAAAAAATAGGTGCGGTTTATTCACATCATTCTTTCCTATTCGTGGTAGATGTCTCTGTAATTGACAAATATAAGTGTATCTGTTTCTGAAATTAAGGACAGTCGCACCTGATTCTACATTTCATTTACGATGTAAATGCAAACCTCTGTATTTTGACGGTTGACAATGATTTTTTAACGTTAGTAGAGTGTGGCAAATGTGATTGTATATACAAATAATATGAATAGACACTGACGTATCTGGCAAATAGACGGCCGTTGTGGCCGAGTGGTTCTAGGCGCTGCAGTCCGGAACCGCACGACTGCTACGGCTGCAGGTTCAAATCCTGCCTCGGGCATGGATGTGTGTGATGTCCTTAGGTTAGTTAGGTTTCAGTAGTTCTAAGTTCTAGGGGACTGATGACCTCAGATGTTAAGTCCCATAGTGCTCAGGGCCATTTGAACCATCTGGCAAATATGCGAACTGCACGGTAACGTTGTCTCCTGTTCCCTAAGGGGTTGATTACGGTGAGTCTCCAAACAACTGAAATGCTTGATTACAGTGGCCGCCCTCGAACCCCGCCATAAGGATGACTGATTTCGGTGTGTGTTTCTGTCCAACCGTCGTAACTCCCCAGCATAGTATAAACCACAGCCACTGTAACACGGTAAAATGTCCTTGACGTGAGGGTGAGAGGCGCACATGCAATGGACACACACATTTCATGCAAACACTCACACGTTCGTCTCAACGTCCAGCCGCATTCCGGAGGACGATGGTTGAAACCCGAGTCCGGCCATCGTGATTTCAGTTCTCCGTGATTTCCCTAAATCGCTCCAGGCAAATGCCAGAATGATTCCTTTGAAAGATCACGGCCAGCGTCCTTACCCATCCTTCCCTAATGCAAGCTTTTGCTCCGTCTCTAATGACCTCGTAGTCGATGGGACGTTGAACACTGCCGGACGGAGCGGCCGAAAGATTCCAGGTGCTACAGTCTGGAACGCGCGACCGCTACCTCGCAGGTTCGAATCCTCTCTCGGGAATGGATGTGTGTGATGTCTGAGCATTGTGTACTTCCATCTTTCCACGGCTCGTTTCCTGAGCGTCGTGTGGAGCCAATATTTTTAGTAATCGACAGTGTTTGGACGCGATCGGGCTCTAGCATTTCGTTGCTGTCTTTTATTGCTTCGCTTCTATTTCGTTTTTCCGCGGTTGTTCAGAGTTGGTCTTTTATGAAGCTCTTTCATTTGAACTGCCGCCCGTAGTGTACCCACAAACGATTGCGAGTTCTGTCTTTGGTGTATTTAGAAACCGTTGGTAACACGACCGACTCACGTGTTTACTGCAGCAGACTCTTTGGCCTGTACTATTTATAGGCGAGCGCGGTCACGCTGGGGCATCAGAGGGTTGGATCCCCTCATTCGAAGGCGTCAGATTGCAACGCCTGGGCTACTCTCAGGTTGGAATCTCCGTCTTCGAAGTTTGTGTCTGTCTGTCTGTCTGCCCGCCGCTTATTGCTGTAGCTGTTCGTTCGTTCGTCCGTCCGTCCGTCCGCCTGCCTGCCTGCTCGCTGTCCGCCGCCACCGCCGCCGCCGCTACCGCTTCTGCCTGCCTGCCGTCCGTCCGTCCGTCCGTCTGTTCGCCGCCGCCGCCGCCTGGTCGCCGCCGCCTGGTCGCCGCCAGCCGGTGCTCGCCGCCTGGTCGCCGCCGCCGCCGCCGCCGTCCTGACCCTGGTCTACGGCCGTCTTCGTCTTCGTCTTCCTCTTCATCCGTCTTCGTCTTTGTCTGTCCTCAGTTTGTGTCCTTTCCTTTGCGTTCTGTTCGTTATTGTTCCTCCGAATCGTCATGTCCGCCCCCACCACCACCGCCACCGCTACCACCACCGCCATAGTTTATACTTCCCCTTCCACCGCCTCCACCACTATAACTTGGTGTGCCCAGTCCCACCCCCCTCCTTCCATCCCTCCGCTTCTCACTCTCCCTTCGCCCTCGCTCTTTGTCGCTCCCTCTCCAGCTTCTTCCTCCCGTCCCACTCGATCTGATCCATTCCCCCCACTACCCCAGCCTGTCACTGCAGCTCCGGCTCGGGTGGTGGCCCATCGGGCCACTGTCCATGCCCGACTCTCCCCATCGCCTTCGCCATCACCGCCGCCGCCGCCACCGTTACCGTCGCCGTCGCCGTCACTGTCACCGTCACCATCTCCGGCGCCGCCTGCTGCGTCCATGCCGGGACCTGTCCCTTCCCACCACCTCCCTGTAGCTCCCGTCCCTCTTGTCACCACCCGCCCTTCTGCCGCCGTGAAGCGCCCTAGTGGCGCCGCCACCTCCTCCGCCCCCAAAAAGGCCCCGCCCCGTCCTCCTTCCCCCCCCCCAGGGTGCCATGGATGTCTCCCCTCCTGGCCCTGCTCCCTCCGCCTCTTCCTCCTCCTCCTCCTCCTCCTCCCCCCCTTCTTTCTACAAATACCTCCTCTACCATCCCGATCCTTCCCTTCTTGAGGCCCGGAATCTCTCCCTCCTCCTCCGCCAACACTTCCCTGGTGCACCCATCTCTCTCCTCACTCCCAGACGGGATTCCGTTCTCATCTCCTCCCCCAGTCCCACCCTCCATACTGACATCCTCTCCCGCCTCCCCATAACCCGTTTTGGCCCCAACGCCTCCCTCACCCCTGCTCCTTCCCCGTCTCCTACCCGCCAACCCAAACCCCCGTGTCGCCCGCCGACCCTCACCGCCGTGATCACTCGGCTCAGTCCGTCGATCACGGAGGAGGAGGTGTTGGCAGAGCTCAAGGCCCATCCCCTGCTGGAGGTGCGGGCGGTCTGCCACATATTCAACTCGGCCGGCCCCACCCGCCTTATGCGGGTCTTCTCCGAGGACGCCCCCTCCATTGACCGTCTCCTGGAGGAGGGTGCCCTCCTCTTCAACCAGCGTTACAAGGTCGACCCCTCCCGTTCCCCTCCTCAATCCCTGCGCTGCCAGAGGTGTCTACGCTATAACGTGCATCCCACAGCTGAGTGCCACGAGGCCCCCACCTGCCCACATTGTGGGCAAACGCACTTCCTCAGGCAGTGCCCTAACCTCCAATCCCCTCCTTCCTGTAATACCTGCCATCTTCCCCATCCCACCTACTCCCAAAAGTGTAAAGCCCGACCCCCTCCAACCACTCCTGAACTCACCGACCCTGTCCATCCTCTGGACGCCCCCACCCCTCCTGGCAAATCCCTTCGTCCCCCCCCCCCCACCGCTGAGGATATCATCCGGTTCCTCAATATCGTCCTCCAGAATGTCCATCCCTTTCAGCACCCCCACACCCTTCAACAGGTATCCCTCGCTGCCCGTTCCATTTTCCACCTCAAAATGTATGCCACCTATTCCAACAACCAGGCCCATTTCACCTTCTCCTGCCTTGACACCCTCGTGTAAATCCCTGTCATGGCGCGACAGCAACATATCCTTTTCAACAACATCCGCTCCTTACCCGCCAACAAGAACCTCTTCCTGCACACCCTTGCCCCCCACCCCCCCGCGTGGATGCCTTCCTCCTTAATGAAACCTTCCTTCAACCCCACCACACCGTCCACACTTCGCCCTATCTCCTCCACCGCTCCGATAATCCCCTCCCAATTGCGCGTGGCGGAGTTGCTATTGGTCACCACCGTCAGATCCCCGTTCGGCTCCAACCTCTCCTTCCTGACCCCACCGAACACCTGATCCTTAGTCTCTTCTTCCCCGGCCTTACCGTTACCTGCGCCACCATCTATGTTCGCCCCAACACTCCTCTTCCCTTCGACTTCCTCTCCCACATCGACCGTACCTTCTCCTCCTACGTGATCGCCGCCGACTTCAACAGCCATAGTCATTCCGCTGCCCAGTTACGGCGGTGGCATCGGTTCCTCTCCACCCTTCAAGGCGACCTCATCCCCATCCCCCAGCACACCCGTCCCGAATCCAACTCCACTCCCGATGTTATTCTCTCCTCCCCCAACCTCCTTGGTCGCATAACGGTGGATGTCCTGGAGCCTATTGGTAGTGACCATCTCCCTGTCCTCCTCACTATTTCAGACAGACATCGCCCCTGACCCGACCCTCGTAATGACCCTCCCCCTAAGTACGTCCATGACTATTCCCGTGCCGCCTGGAATGCCTACCGGGATACCCTCTCCACCCAGGTCGATAGCCACCCTTTCACCTACCACCACCCCAATGATGTCACCCATGCTGCCTCCTTTCTCCAGCAGACCTTGTCTGAGGCCGTGGAGGCCCACGTCCCTACTGTCGCCATCCACCCCCACCGTCCTACCTTACCCCCACAGGCCGTCCTCCTCCTCCGTGAATCCCGCCGTCTCTACCGTGCCTTCCTCCACACGTGTGACCCGGACACACTACGACGCCACCGGCAACTCCAACGACACATTCATAATTTGCGCGTGGCTAAGAAACGCCGGGACTGGCGACAGACATGCACCAGTTTAAATGCTACCCTACCAATCAACTCGTCCAAGTTCTGGTCAGCCTTCCATCGCCTTACCAGAACTAAACCCTCCCCCTACTTTCCTCTTCTTCACGATGATCACCCCTTCCCTGACACGCTTAGTAAGGCCAACCACTTTGCCTCCTACCTCTCCGATGTTTTTTCCATCCCCGATGATCCCCAGTTCGATTACTCCCTCTTCCCAGATATCCGCGATCGAACTGACACCTCTGTCCCTCCCCTCACTCCTGGTTTCCAGTACTTGGACAACATTACACACACGGAACTCAATGCCCCTATCACTACACAGGATCTCATTGATACACTCCGCACAAAACGCACCACCGCTCCTGGTCACGATCGTGCCACCTACCGTCACCTTCTTGAAGCTCCTGTCTCTTTCCTCTCCACCCTGGCCAGGCTCTACAATGTAGTCCTGTCCACCGGTTACTACCACGACCTGTGGAAAACCTCCTGTATCCTCATGTTCCTTAAACCTGGCAAACCGCCGTCCGCCGTCTCCTCCTACCGTCCCATCAGCCTTACCTCGGTCTTCAGCAAGGTCCTGGAATCTATCCTGAGCCGACGCATCCACCAGCATGTCCGCCAGCACCGCCTCCTTCCCGTTACCTAGTGTGGCTTTCGGCCGTTTTTCTCTCCCAACGACCTTCTCCTTCACCTCACTCATCTCCTTTCCGAACAGCTTAATTCCCGTCGCTCCGCAATCTTCCTCTCCCTGGACCTCGAACGTGCCTATGACCGCGTATGGCATTCCGGCCTCCTCTTCAAGCTCCAAACCTTCGCCCTTCCCATTAACTACGTCCGTCTGATCAGCTCCTTTCTCTCCCGCCGTCCTTCCTATGTCACCGTCCATAACACAGATTCCTACACCTTTTTCCCCTCTGCCGGTGTGCCCCAAGGCTCCGTCCTCTCCCCCCTTCTGTACCCTTTGTACACGGCGGACATGCCGCAACCGTCACCCCCCATCCACCTTCTCCAGTTTGCCGATGACACCGCCTTCCTTGCCCTTGCCCCCACCCTGCAGCGCTCCCAACACCTTCTCCAATTCCATCTTGACCGGTTCACCGCTTGGTGCAACCAGTGGTTGCTCAAGGTCAATCTCTCCAAAACCCAGGCGATCATTGTAGGCAAAACCACACCTTCCTTCCGCCTCCTTGATTTCTATCTCACCATCTATGGCCGTCCTATCGCCCTCACTCCCACCCTTAAGTACCTTGGCGTCACCCTCGACCATCGCCTCTCCTTGACTCCCCATCTCCGGACAATCCAAGCCAAGGCACGCTCCCGCCTCAGTCTCCTCAAGCTCCTCTCCGGCCGTACGTGGGGTCTGGACCCCTCCACCATCCTCCACACCTATAAATCCCTCATCTGCCCTATCCTTTGTTATGCCCATCCGGCTTGGATCTCCGCCCCCCCCCCCTACCTTTTACAAATCCCTCCAAATCCTTGAACGCCATGCTCTCCGCCTCGCCTATCGCATCCGTCTCCCCTCCCCCACGCGGATGCTCTACGATCTCATCCCCTTCCCCCACCTTCTCCTCTTCCTTGAAAGGATACGGATCCTGTACACCTCCCGCAAACTCGATCCTCCTCACCCGCTCGTCTCCCCGCTCCTCTCCCACCCCCGCCCGCTGCCACGCCTGTATTCCCACGTCCCACACGGTCTCCATCTCTCCACCCTCCTTACCCTCTCCCGAGGTGGCTTCCGCCAGCTCCCCCTCCCTGATGATGTCCTCCTCCCTTCCATTTACCCCTCCTATCAACTTTGATCCTCCCCCCACTCCCTGTTTCCTTTCCTTTAGGCACCCTCCCTCCCTTCTCTTTCCTTTTTCCCCCATCCCCCGTCCTCCACCCCTCTTCCCGCGGGCCCATAGTGCTCAGAGCCATTTGAACCATTTGAAAGTTAAACACTAAGCGGCTGCATTGCACAGCGCCCCATCTCGCGGCACGCCCCACTGAGGCACCCGGCCTTCACAGGCACGAACACAGAACATCTCAGCACCACTCTTCTGTGGCGCAGCTTGCGTAGTAGACAGTGTTCCTGTTCCTGACAAGATCGAAAAAATTTCAAATAATAACGAGGATATGGGAAAGTTCGTCGCTGCTTTTGCTGTTTATGCCTAATGTTTTGCTGATAGGCGGCTATCCAATTCTAGCAAATCTTGCTTAATGTATCTTTTACAGGGAAGATCAAAATAATTTTAATGTACTGCGAGGATGCAAGAAAGTTTTATGCTTCTGTTGCTCTTTATGCTGAACATTTTGCTGATAGGTCAAGATTATGTGCAACTGTTCATTGTGTTGTACAAACAATGTACTACCGAAGGAAATATGACACCTGAAAAACGTACTCGTAGAGTAAGTGTAGTAATGTGGAACGTCAGTAATGAGATCGCAGTACTAGCTGCAGTGACTCATAATCCACTTAAAAATAAGAATCCGATACATATCGCAGCAGTCTGGAATTGCTCACACATGTGTTGTGGCGACCGTAAACCGTCACAAATAGTGTACCTAACACATCTCCAAGAACCAAGAACTTCATTGGAATGATTTCCAGATTCAGATGCGCATTCTCAATTGGGTACATGTATAAAAATAAAGAGATCCGCATATTCATCAGTTATGAAACACGTCGAAGTTAATCGGCATAACACACATTACTGGAGAATCATAGCTACTCGAGATTGCACTTCAGCTTCGTTGGTCTGTTAACGTTTGGTGAGGTATCATAGTCGACTAAATAATCGGCTTCCTTGTAGTGAAAGGCACATTGAACAAACAAACGTACCGTAAGTTATCACAAAAAGAACTACCCATGCTGTTGAATGATTGCGACAGATCATGTAGTTACGATTGACAGTTGTCCGGCACATTACTCCACAAAAGCCAAAGAAGCATGAATCACGTTTTCAAGGGTCACTGGATCGGAAGAGGTGATCCGATAACGTAGCCTGCCAGGTCGTGCGAACTTACGTAGCTGGATTTTTTCTTCTAGGGTCATGTGGTGAAGTATATCCAGAGGTTCCAATTACTTGATAGAACTTTATAGAACGTTTCAGAAACGCTTACAACATTCCACCAAACACACTTTTGTGTTGTATACAGGGTGAGTCACCTAACGTTACCGCTGGATATACACTCCTGGAAATGGAAAAAAGAACACATTGACACCGGTGTGTCAGACCCACCATACTTGCTCCGGACACTGCGAGAGGGCTGTACAAGCAATGATCACACGCACGGCACAGCGGACACACCAGGAACCGCGGTGTTGGCCGTCGAATGGCGCTAGCTGCGCAGCATTTGTGCACCGCCACCGTCAGTGTCAGCCAGTTTGCCGTGGCATACGGAGCTCCATCCCAGTCTTTAACACTGGTAGCATGCCGCGACAGCGTGGACGTGAACCGTATGTGCAGTTGATGGACTTTGAGCGAGGGCGTATAGTGGGCATGCGGGAGGCCGGGTGGACGTACAGCCGAATTGCTCAACACGTGGGGCGTGAGGTCTCCACAGTACAACGATGTTGTCGCCAGTGGTCGGCGGAAGGTGCACGTGCCCGTCGACCTGGGACTGGACCGCAACGACGCACAGAGGCACGCCAAGACCGTAGGATCCTACGCAGTGCCGTAGGGGACCGCACCGCCACTTCCCAGCAAATTAGGGACACTGTTGCTCCTGGGGTATCGGCGAGGACCATTCGCAACCGTCTCCATGAAGCTGGGCTACGGTCCCGCACACCGTTAGGCCGTCTTCCGCTCACGCCACAACATCGTGCAGCCCGCCTCCAGTGGTGTCGCGACAGGCGTGAATGGAGGGATGAATGGAGACGTGTCGTCTTCAGCGATGAGAGTCGCTTCTGCCTTGGTGCCAATGATGGTCGTATGCGTGTTTGGCGCCGTGCAGGTGAGCGCCACAATCAGGACTGCATACGACCGAGGCACACAGGGCCAACACCCGGCATCATGGTGTGAGGAGCGATCTCCTACACTGGCCGTACACCACTGGTGATCGTCGAGGGGACACTGAATAGTGCACGGTACATCCAAACCGTCATCGAACCCATCGTTCTACCATTCCTAGACCGGCAAGGGAACTTGCTGTTCCAACAGGACAATGCACGTCCGCATGTATCCCGTGCCACCCAACGTGCTCTAGAAGGTGTAAGTCAACTACCCTGGCCAGCAAGATCTCCGGATCTGTCCCCCATTGAGCATGTTTGGGACTGGATGAAGCGTCGTCTCACGCGGTCTGCACGTCCAGCACCAACGCTGGTCCAACTGAGGCGCCAGGTGGAAATGGCATGGCAAGCCGTTCCACAGGACTACATCCAGCATCTCTACGATCGTCTCCATGGGAGAATAGCAGCCTGCATTGCTGCGAAAGGTGGATATACACTGTACTAGTGCCGACATTGTGCATGCTCTGCTGCCTGTGTCTATGTGCCTGTGGTTCTGTCAGTGTGATCATGTGATGTATCTGACCCCAGGAATGTGTCAATAAAGTTTCCCCTTCCAGGGACAATGAATACACGGTGTTCTTATTTCAATTTCCAGGAGTGTATTTCGTAAACCACATCAAATATTGACGAACCGATTCCACAGACCGAACGTGAGGAGAGGGGCTAGTGTAATTGTTTGATACAAACCATACAAAAATGCACGGAAGTAAGTTTTTTAACACAAACCTACGTTTTTTTAAATGGAACCCCGTTAGTTTTGTTAGCACATCTGAACATATAAACAAATACGTAATCAGTGCCGTTTGTTGCATTGTAAAATTTTAATTACATCCGGAGATATTGTAACCTAAATTTGACGCTTGAGTACCACTCCTCCGCTGTTCGATCGTGTGTATCGGAGAGCACCGAATTACGTAGGGATCCAAAGGGAACGGTGATGGACCTTAGGTACAGAAGAGACTGGAACAGCACATTACCTCCACATGCTAACACCTTTTTATTGGTCTTTTTCACTGACGCACACGTACATTACTATGACGGGTGAGGTACACGTACACACGTGGTTTCCGTTTTCAATTACGGAGTGGAATAGTGTGTCCCGACATGTCAGGCCAATAGATGTTCAATGTGGTGGCCATCATTTGCTGCACACAATTGCAATCTCTGGCGTAATGAATGTCGTACACGACGCAGTACATCTGATGTAACATCGCTGCAAGCTGCCACAATACGTTGTTTCATATCCTCTGGGATTGTAGGCACATCACGGTATACATTCTCCTTTAACGTACCCCACAAAAAGAAGTCCAGAGGTGTAAGATCAGGATAACAGGCTGGCAAATTTATGCGTCCTCCATATCCTATGAAACCCCCGTCGAACATCCTGTGAAGTGTCAGCCTAGTGTTAATGGCGGAATGTGCAGGTGCACCATCATGCTGATACCACATACGTAGCCGCGTTTCCAGTGAGACATTTTCGAGCAACGTTGGCAGATCATTCTGTAGAAACGCGATATGTGTTGCAGTGCTCTCCAATACACACGATCGAACAGCGGAGGAGTGGTACTCAAGCGTCAACTTTAAGTTACAATATCTCCGGATGTAATTAACATTTTACAATGCAACAAACGGCACTGATTACGTATTTGTTTATATGTTCAGACTTGCTAACAAAACTAACGGTGTTCCATTTTTAAAAAACGTAGGTTTGTGTTAAAAAACATACTTCCGTGCATTTTTGTATAGTTTTTATTAAACAATTACACTAGCCCCTTTCCTCACGTTCGGTCTGTGGAATCGGTACGTCAGTATTTGATGTGGTTTACGAAATATATCCAGCGGTAACGTTAGGTGACTCACCCTGTATATGCATTTCACGCACGAGTTAACAAATGTACCGAAATGGAAGGTCGTTAGTTTGAGTATTTGGCATAAATCTCAGAGGCAAGAGGATTCACCCCAATGAAGAACCACAAAAGTGAGAGTCAGTGGGTCTCAACGATACCAAGGCGATGGGAACAGACATGTATTACATTAACGTCGTTCCTGGATCAGACTAAACGTAAGTTTGAAACAGACTGTGTAACCGCTAACTACTCCTATATTGTATTATGGAATCGAATTTGCAACACTTCAGTAAATTTCGAACCAGGATATCAAGTGTAGGATTACAAAAGTTTACTTTTATATCGTAAATAATGTGTAGAGCTAAATGTGTCGGTTCTTAATTTTCAAAAAAAGGTGAATTTGCTATCTGTCGACGACCGCACCATCCACCGCGAATGGAAGACAAACTTATGTGTAAGCCTTCTGAATGTTTTGTTGTACAATAAAAATATTCAATAAAAAATTATGATTGGGGGGGGGGGGGAGGTGTTGACCCCGCCCACGAAATAGGGGTTGTAAAGATGTCTTTTTCGAAATGTTTATTTGTCTCAAGTTAAAACAAACACACTATACATAGGGTTCCACACACGGACGTGTTGCTGACCTACTCTGTCCTATGGACTTGAACTTGTCTGAAAATTGACACTGCGTGCCCACAACATGTTACTCGGTCGAACTAGAACCTATTGGCGAATGGAAGGTGCAGTCCTCTTGCTGGCAATGTGTAAAGGTAGCGCAACATGATTCTTCGTTGATGTTACTGAACTGGCCTCTGTGTACTGGTTTTGCTCTACCTGTGCGCAAAACCTCCGGCACATGGTAAGGCTGTACATAGAAATTAGTATCCTAAATCTCTCTTTGTGCATCTGCAATGATTACGATTGTCAGTGGCAATCATATGTATTTATTCGAAACTGCGTACCAGCCTTGATTCGGCTAGAGCAGGGATGCTCAACATTTTTGGACGTGAGAACTGCTACATACAGTTTAGTCCAATTAGAAATCTACATACCTAGAAATTCATGAAACTTTGAGCACAATACATCATTAGAGTAGAAATTAACCGATGTAATTACACAAAATACATAAGAGTTAAACTCCTCTCCTACGACTCAATTTTCAAGTTATTGCGCATGTGAAAATAATTAAAATACACACCAACATAAACAATTAATGAGATTCTTGGCTATGCGTATCAACGGCAGAATAAACTAAATAATGCGTCAGAGCCAATATTACACATTTTGAAAGGTGAAGAAGAGACAGTTTATTTCTACTCTCGGTTTTCAATGTATTAATTGTTAGAAACTCTTCCTCAGATAGATAATTCGATCAATAAATAAATGAAAGGTACGATGCCGCTTTTGCCGTGTTAGGATAGCTTTTTGCACTTAATGATTTCCAGATTTATCTTCATTGTATTGAGACATTATGGCAGCGTTATTTTGAAGTCAAAATCTCCAAGTTCAGTATCACTGCTCATTTTATTTGGAATATTTTGCACATCCAATTTTTGGAAAGGTTGAGCTATTAATGCTAAATTTAAAAAGTGAAAATCGGTTTTCTCTGTCGTAAGTGCTGTCAGGTTGGCGATACACTTCTTTGCAGCTTCTTGATGCAATGATGATTGTTGATCCGACATTTCTGACTAAATCTGAGGTAAGTGTTTCACATTTAATTTCTGTAATGTTCTCTCCAAAAGTCAAATTTTGGAATGAAACATTTTATACGTAGAAGACGTAAGAGTTATCAGTTTTCGGTTTTTTCCTTGAAATTTTTTTAAACTCATTTCGTTTATTAAATCATTTGCCAATGTCACATCTAACAACCAGCTCAAATCATACAGTTGTGAATAACATTCCTCTCTTTCAGACAGAAAAGATTTTATCGCTGGCAGAAGGTCTCTAAATTTGTTTAGAATCATATCTCTACTCACTCATCGAAATCTTGCGTGCAACGCCATGTCCCTCTAATGACCCAATAAAAATTTATAATTCCACACACTGGAGGTATGAATTTAAAAAAAGCATTCAGTCACAAATACTCGTGTTTCATTAAGTACACGATGCATTTCGGACCCTGTATGACCATCATCAGGTGAAGTTTTTTTTTTTAGTACATGCTTTATTTTTTCTCATGAATGCGGTGAAATGCATATTCCACATAATCCTAGAAAAGCGATTTTAACGTTTTAGCACCATCAAACATTCTTTTCTCTATATTTTTCGTACATGTCACTTCAGTCAAGATGCACGTTTGTAAACACTTCACAGTTTGAAGCTGCGAAATGGGGATAAAATTAAATTCATAATTCCTCTATCAATAAAACTCATTCCCGTATCCTGCATCTAGAACTAACTTATACTCTCCAAGCAAACTTAAGGTATCTGGCAGAGGGTACTTTGTGTACAGTTGTCACGCCCATTCTATCCTCTTGTTGTCGTGAATTGTGCGCGGTAAGGAGACTTCGACGGTACTCCTCTCTAGGATTGTCTGCCACTGCAGCTGAACGAGCATCTCCGTAATGATTTCGCGTTTACTAAACAAACCTGTGACGAAACACTCTTCTCTTCTACTTACTCTATCAATCGTATCTGGTTAGTGTCCTAGTCTCTAAAGCCGAACTCGGCCATCCGTCTAACAACGGCCTCCCAAGACACGTCATTTGTGCGTGGCCAACACTTCCCGATGATTCTTTCAATGAATCTCACTCCGGCATCTACGTATGCTAAGATTAGCTTTACGTAGTCGTTCCACTTTAAGTCGCTCTGCATGCAGACTTCAAGATATTTAATCGGAGTCGCTTTTCTCTGTGATATTCAGGCAATCAAGTAATTATACGATATCAGATCTTCAGACGCAGATACAAGGAATACGCTGCCTTCGTTTTGTTGAGGGAGAAGTGCCAGTCGCATGACCACATGTCGAACTCCTGCAGGTCTTCTTGCATCTCGCTACCGTTTTCTAGCACTGCTATTTCCCTGTATAGAAAAGTATTGTCAGCGGACTGCCTCGTTGAACTACCTCCAACATCAGCTGCATCACTTATAAAAATTGTGAACATATGCTACACACTCATTGGGTACTCCGGAAGTTACCTTCGCGTCTGAAGATTTCTCCCAGTTAAGAATGACATACAAAGCTTAATTAATGAAAAGACTCTCAGGTGCTAATTTGTTTATTACTAAAGCCCACGACTAGCTTCGTCCTCCACATTCTGATTATTTTCAAATGTATATTACGTTGTGGAGAAGCAACAAATGATTTTTTTTTTACTTTTTATCATTTGAGTTGCTCCAAAACAGAACAAAGTGTTCTTAAATCGTCCTGGATATGAAAGCTGAAAGAGTTATATAAGGTTAATGTCAGCAGTGGAGTGACCTTACAATAAATGAAAATGCAGTTGCGTGAAAACAGCGCTTTTCGAACATGGAGAAACTAATAAATGTTCTAATTGTTAGTAACTCGCATCAATCGCAAAGAGATTACCTTATCATTTGCTATTTTAATATTGGACTGTCGTGTCAAGAAAACTAATTACATACAAATATATATTTTCATTGAGTCATTCAGTGTCTGACGCAGTTTCAAAATTGTGAAGGTGCCAAGCCTGAATGCGTTTTTATTATTACTTTAGGCAAAGCAAGTACTGAGCGTACATGTATTAAAATGTTCCTATAAAAATGTAATCACACTGAAAACGCACTAAATGTTTCTCTTTCGATTTATGAAAATACAATATTTTGCGAGGTGCTTAAACCTTTTTTTAAATAATATAAATGGTAGTTCATCTGTATCAACAGCCACACGAGCATTAAATTATTAAATCACAGCGCTTGAATAATTAAAATGGGTAATTCAAGCGTTCAATTGAGATAATTCCGGTGTAAATTGCTTGACAGCAGCGCCACAACGCTAACTGCATGTCGATGGTCCGTAGAGCTAGCACGTACCGTGCAGTAAATGTTAATAGAAGTCCCACTGTTTTCGTCTCCAAATAGTAGTAATAATCTTGGGTAAGTGACACAGTCGTTTTAGATGAGCAGCAGATATACATCCTTCTTCACAAGATCATATAATCATTTACTAATGGTTTCTGTAACTGACTATGTCAATCCGTGCTAACTGATAAGTGAAGTTATAGATAGCATAATGAGTATAATTAATTATTGTTAGAAACACAGTGCACGGGAAAATTTTCCAGTAGGATGTAACGGTGTCTTTTTATCACTAATTTAAGAAACTGAGTTGATCTTAGCAATAAGAAAGAAATTTAAATATTGAAAAATATATATAATTGCCAGTGGATAACGTCGGAAGTTCCAGGAGATTTTTCGCGAGTGATGCCGTGCTATAAACACAAGTAACACGGCCAAAAAATTGCACCGAAATGTAGAAAGACCTAAAGACCATCAGCGCTTTGTGAAGATATTGACAGTTGTCCTTCAATGTAAACGAATGTAATATAATGCACCTAAACAAGCGATAAGGTCCGTTATTGATCACACGATTGATGAACAACCATTGGAGCGAATTAAAAGTGGAGCGACCACAAAAACAAATAATAAGGGAGGCAGATGACAATACGAGATTCTTTGTTATATACTCGGAAACCGTAGCTTTCCAAGAAATTCCAGCTTGCAAGACACTCATTCGACCGATCTTGTTTGCTACTCCCCTGTATGGAACCCTTAAAAAGAGGACAGATACATGACTCAGAGAAGATCCAAAGAAAAGCGGCGAGTTCGTCATGATCTGGTTTATTAACCGTATAGATGGTTCGGAACGGTCTTCAAACTACAGATTCTTAATGAGAGGTGTTCGGTATCCCGGTATATTCACTGTACAGAACATCTAAAGAAACGGAGACTACTGCTTAATAGGTGTAAAACAAAACATATGGCTGTAGGTAGAAAGACGATGACAAACAAGTTTGGCTGTCAATAGGGAAATGTGTGAAGCCTTCAACGACTACCATAGCACACTGTTATCGAAGGATCTCTCGCAAAAAACTCAAAGAAATTCTATCGATATGAAAAGGCTCTTTGTACTACTAAAGTTCGTGTCCACTCACTGCCAAGACTACGACTGAATCTGAGGGTAGCGAATCCAAAGAAGAAAAGCTGAACTCCGTTTCTAAATGAAAATTCCCTCAGATTAATTTTGGTGCCACTGTTAACGTGAATGCTAAAGATATCAGTATCTGGTGTTGAGAAACAGGTGAAATCACTAAAATTTAACAGAGTGGCAAGGCTCAATGGAACCCCATCCCACATTATACGTCGAATTTCTGGCTGAGTTTTTTCCCTATCTCAACTTGAATCTACCGAATATCTCTCCAACAGAAAACTGCTCCCAGTAGGTTAAAGAAATCACAGGACACACCCATCTACAGAACTGATTCTCAAAACCAACGACCAATATCCTTGACATTCTTTTCTTACATAATCTTACAACACACTCTTAGCTCAAAAGCAATGAGGTATCTTTTACACGATAACTTTCTAGATACTACGCAACATAGATAACGAAGATATCGACCATGTGAAATCCAACTCTAGCTTTTCTCAGGTGACATGCTCGAATCCATGGATCAAGTCATTTAGGTAGATGTAGCGTAGTAGGGTGATTCTTTCACAGAAGAAACAGCTAGCAACCTCTATTGATAATTCTGTTTAATTACATAAGCAGCGCCGTAACCGGTTTCGAACGTAAAGGTTTATCTTTAGACGGATATTAACACATCATGATGCACATTTGTTGAAGTTCAGATAAGTTTTTGGCCGTTTAGTCCACCTTGTGGTGAAAGATTTTTGGTACGGTGGTGCCCTACGGTAAAAAAACAATGTCATAAATAACATCTGCATACATACGAGTACTGCGCGAACCACCATTCTGTGCGTGGCTGAGGGTACCCTGTAAAAGAATGAGTGAAGAAAGGATTGTCTATATGCCTCCGTATGAGCACTAATTTATTGTACCTATCTTCCTAGCTCTTACGCGTAGTGTATGTTGGTATCAGTAGGATCGTTCTGTAGTCAGTATCGAACGCCGATTCTGTAAATTTTCTCAATAGTTTTCTTCGAAAGGATCTTTGCCTTTCATCCAGGGATTCCCATTTCAGTTGACGAAGCGCCTCCGCCACGATTGCGTGTTGTTCGAAACTACTGTAACATCCACGAGATAAATTTTAGCTACAGTGCGACGAGAGGAAATTATGCCTCTAACAATTATAAATATTGTCTATCCGACATATAGAAAAACATTGAGCCGCGCGGGATTGGCCGAGCGGTCTCAGGCGCTACAGTCATAGACTGTGCGGCTGGTCCCGGCAGAGATTCGAGTCCTCCCTCGGGCATGGGTGTGTGTGTTTGTCCTGAGGATAATTTAGGTAAAGTAGTGTGTAAGCTTAGGGACTGATGACCTTAGCAGCTAGGTCCCATAAGATTTCACACACATTTGAACATTTTTGAAAAACAGTGAAATAAAACAAAACGATGATAAATATTTCTTATTTATGTAATATTTTATGATGTAATTGGACATATCGATGTGTATCATACAAAGACAATGATAATTGTAAATTGATCTACGTTCCTCTTACTCTGTTCTACCTTTTCTTGGTTGGCATTTGTAGGTTGCGCACGCAAGTCGCATATCAAACTGAGGTCTGTTAAGAAATTGTAATTATTTGTTAATTATTACTTGAGGATAGAGTTCTTTGTTATTACAAATATGTGTGAACAATTATTTGTAACTTTAGTTTCTCTCCCAATAAGCATTATCTGTGTTAATTATTTCTTTCCGTTGCAAGGAGCGCAGCCATTGATGATAGCGATTTGTATCGCATTTTTATGTGTTTCTTACGAAAGTATCAAAGGTTTGCTTGATGAAAATTAGTCTAAATAGTGCACAATATAAAAGTTTAATAAGCATTAATTCAAATACTTATTCTGTTAAAAGGAAATTTGCTCTAACAATAGAAAGTCTCTGTCAATTGTCTGCGGCCATCTTAACAATTATCTCAGCAGCAAATTCAAAATACGCAACTCTGCAGACAAAAATGCCGAAGATAATAAAAATGAGTAAAAATAAATGTGCACCGGCGGTGTCTAACTCATTTTCATGAAAATAATTCGAATCAGATTGGTCCTTTAAAAACAGTGCTCATAGCACGTTCCATATAACAAACTTTTTCTTGCTGATGTATGGAGCCGACATTAATTACGCATGAGTTGCGAAGTATATTATCAGTGTTGTGCGCGGCTGATATTCGGTGGTTTTAATGATCATTTTGATGAAGATAACTGTTCCATCATAATCAATAGTTGTATAGAATCTGTTGTATGAACTGTGATTTAGTGACACTTACACAACTTACAGACAACACTTTAACACAACGTTAACTTGGATTTCTGTTGCAACTTGACCAAATCTTTAGCGGGAGAAAAATTATTTTGTAATAAGTCACTGTAATGTAATAACAATATCATTTCCATTTACAAATTAGTAAAATACCAAAGCACTGAATAACACAGCGAACGCCACACTACCGGTAACAAATCTAACAGACCGCCTTTGAATTGCGTTGATGGCTTCCTTTAATACGACCCGGTTACATTACATCAAGGAGGGCCTACTAATGCTGTATCCGAGCAATACGGATTTGTTATTCCTACTCATCCGCATTAACTCACCTTCTGTCATATCTGGAGCTAGCTGCCATTCATCACACCAACTACACTTTTGCGTAAGTCATCTTTTATCTTCCCACAGTCACTCAGCTTCGGTACTTCACTACAAACCACAGCATCATCACCTTAATCGCCAGATCATTTGCGTATGTAGAAAACAACAACGGTACTGTGACACTCTCCTGGGGCACTCCTAACTTTACCCTTGTCTCTGACTGGCCGGAGTGGCCGAGCGGTTCTAGGTGCTACAGTCTGGAGCCGCGCGACCGCTACGGGCGCAGGTTCGAATCCTGCCTCGGGCATGGATGTTTGTGATGTCATTAGGTTAGTTAGGTTTAAGTAGCTTTAGTTCTAGGGGACTGATGACCTCAGAAGTTATGTCCAATAGTGCTCAGAGCCATTTGAACCATTTGAACCCTTGTCTCTGACGAACACTCGTCGCCGGGAACAACATACTGGGTTCTATTACTTAAGAATTCTTCCAGCCAATCACGTATCTAGGAACCTATCTCACATGCACCTACATTCGTAACAGGCTGCAAGGGGCTCTAATGAATTCTCTTACTGCTTTGGTTTTGATGAAAGTCTATGTGTGTAGGTTAACGCAGCTAGCCGCTAACTTGGTGTAATGTTTTGTCTGTACAGAAGTGTATCTGTCGCCTTTATCGCTCTCTCTCTCTCTCTCTCTCTCTCTCTCTCTTTCTCTCTCTGTCCTTTATCTGTGTACAGTTCAAATATAATTTACATGAAATCAGCCTAGTAGAATCTCTGGTGGAGCCCTCCGTCTTAATATTCAGCGGCTGGCTTGCTAGAAAAGATCTTTACATACGTTATTATTATTAAGCGCTGCATTCAGTTGGGAAAATCGATCGTTTGAACACTTCGTTCAGTTTACGACAGATCTAAAATTTCAGATGTGGACGAAGCCTTTTTGGACGATTTCAATAAAACTCAGAGATTGCAGGCTCTCTTCGTCACAGCTGAAACTTCCCAATTAAGTACAGGGCCCAGACAATCATCAATGATTCAGACAGAGAACGCATTCGTCATTCACTCTAGAATAAAATGGTCACAAACCTTATTTCTGAGGAAAATTGTATATTGAATCCATTTCCGTACATGTTCCGTTTCCGTGGATTTTAAGTCTCATGCAATTTACTTTTACAAGTCCTTCTTTCTCTTTATCTACCACGCTAGCGGCACAAACCTTCCTGTCTCGCTTTAGCGCGAAGAAGAGTAAATAAAATCTCCTTTAGCAATCCGAAAATCTTCCAACCGATACTTTCCGAAGCTGTTCCTTTCTCTCTCTCCCTCTCTCTAATGACCATGGAGCATACATCTCTGTACCTCTGTTGTTCCAAAGAATAAACGTACTAGAAAAATACCTTGGCGTCGACGAGCTGTCGGCGCATATATTACTAGAAAATCTGCTCAGATACTTTTCAAACGCAAATAAATGTGGATGATTTGATTGACCATTATTAATTATTGCGGGGTAGAGGGTAATTTTCCGTGGGAAGATTACAATGCCCCTCGCAGCGAGCGAAGTTTGTGAGGTCAATTTTTATTCACTGAACACACTTCGCGAGCTATCTATTAGCGTGGATAACCCGGAAGTGATGATTGTCAGTCCTCCGACTGAAAAAGAATATTATGTTTGAACTAGACGAAGAAAAGAAATGTTGAAGACAGAAGAAATGAAGAGACCGGTACCGCGGCTGTATTACTTTTACGTGCATCTAGGTGTTATGTTTGCTGTGCACAACCAAGGAAGATGATCTTTCATGAACTTATGTCAGGGTCTACCCATTCGGGAACTTTCTTAAGCAGGGAAACCTTGTAAAACCTCTTAAGCTTAGACCCCCAGCCTACGGTACATAGAAGATAGGAAAGCCTATAGAAGAACAAAAATAATTTTGAAATTTATCTCTAAAGAAAAGATAGGGCTTAATTTGTATCACGATTTGGAGAAGAGTAGTTTGTGCCTCTAGCAAAAAAAAAAAAAAAAAAACGTTTTACAATAAATAACGTGAATTCGCGTTTTACAATCTTGCTCCTAGGACAATATCTTGCGGTGCTAAACTCCCCCGGGTCTTGCATGTCCCCGACGTCCACATTTGTAGTCGGTCTTCTATGCGGCCCCCTCTGTCGTTGATCTTCTACGCGGCCCACAATGGGAAGAGTAGGAGGGACAGGGATACTCGAATTCACATGCAACATTCATTCCAAAAGAATTAGCAATGACCAAAAGGGAAACTCTCCCTGTAAGAGAACTGATGAGGTTGCACCGTCCAAGATTCTCCTTTTTGAAAGCAAAATCCTTGTGGCTTCATGGATCCTTTTTGTTACGACGTACTTCAAGGAATTCAACTCTTAATTAATGATGTTGCCAAAAGCATCATATGATTTACTCTCGTTTGAATACTCCTTTTGACTTTGCCTCCCCACTTGTGCTTATAAGTCCAAAAGTTTTAATAGATTTTCTATGACTGATTTGTTCTTCGTAATTTAAAGGATTCATGTAACTGACTATAGATTTTGGATTCAAATCATCGAATAATGGAAAGTGTAGTTCATTTTATACCAAGACATCATCCATATTTTCTTGATAAGTCATATAATTTAGCTATACTCAAAAAAAAACTTTTTATTTTAAATACATATATTTCTACGCTTGAGTGCTGAAATGTAGAAGTTATTAGCATTGAGGAATGCGGATTCACTTCTTTCATTTACTCTCTGATTCATACGGCGTTCATCCATGCTCATATATGGAAATGGATTTTTCACACAAAATTCCCAAACGAACACGAACCATTAAATTACTACTGAATCTATGAATACTACTTTCTTTAATCATTCATTAATGAATTAAAACTCTTAACTTCGAATTATACCACCTATTCCTTTTAAAGTTCAACATGAATCAGTTTATACTCGCGTTTGGTGCGAGTCTCTTACAAAGGATATCTGTATCGTCTATATCGATTTTAATTCTCGCGCCGACGTCAACTGTTTTGCGCGGCAAATAATCTTTGCGGCGTTAACCGTCACTCACGATTCACTACCACAACACATCCCTTCACATATTTACACATTTAAGCGTTCACATGAGATTATATATGAATCTTCACTCGAACCTCTTTAGATTATTCAGCGTCATTTGCGGGGAAACATTTCATTCTTCTTGAAGGTCAGTCAGATCCTTTATACATCTTGATAACATTAGCAATGCTAAAGTTCTATGTTCACCCAAACCACAGGTGAAGCCTATCTCCACTATCTTTTTTACAACACTCAATAGTACTAATTAGTCACTATTTCTATACTCTATGTCACTGACTAACTATTTCAATTTAAAGGCTTTTAACACTACCCACACACAGTTTATTGTTATATTTTTTACGAGCGTTCATCTCTGTAACTCGGAACACCATTCCTCCCTATCTTCTAATCTTCATTATATCTTTTTAAGTCGTTATGAGGAAATAACCCTTTTATTTTGTTCGATCCCGGGTATGCTAACAGATAAGCTCCAGGATTCGGAATTTGTAGGATAATGTATGGTCCAGTATATAGTAACTCCCATTTCTTTATACTTTTCTTTATTACGGATGATTTGGTATGTCGTTTAACTAGTACCTTCTCGCCGACATGGTATGTCTGTACCCTCTTGATTAATTTGTCATATAGTTGTTTTCTTTGGTCAGCCTTTTTCGTCATATTTATGATAGCCTGTCTTATTTTTTCTTCCCAAGGCATCTCGGTTTCCTGAGTTTTGGGGATATGGTCAGTCCAGAAGTTTTCCTCTTTTGCCTCGAACATCAATTCACGAGGTGTATATCCAGTTGAAGAGTGGGGCATGTTATTGTATATTTGCTCAAACTCTTCTACATAATTTGCCCATGCAGTTTGCTTATTATGGCAATACGTCCTCATAAACCGATTGAATTCTCTAAAAATCCTCTCCACCAAATTACCTTGTGGGTGGTAACATGATGTTAGTACGTGTTTCACACCGACTTGAGACAAAGTCTGCTTCCACCGGAGTCCCGTGAATATTTTAGCATTGTCAGTTATGATCGCCTTTGGTGTACCAACATGTGGAAGATAATCTCTTATCAATCTTAATACAATTACTTTGGCTGTAGCCGTCTTTATCGGGTATAGCTTTACGTATTTCGTGCGCACATCGAGAAATGCTAACACATATTTAACACCACCTCTTGAAGTAGGTAACGGTTCACACAGATCGCACGAAATTAATCCTTTTGGTTCTTGTACTAATATAGAGCATAATGGGTGCTTAGTCCCTATTGAATCCGGCTTTGTTTTTTGGCAGATTATGCACCTCTTTAAGACCTCATGCACTCTGCGCTTTATGTTGGGGAAATAACAGTACCCACTTATCTTGTCTGCACATTTTGTCGCACCGAAATGTCCCCAGGTCAAATGAGCGAACCAGACAAGTTTCTCTATTTGTGCCTCAGGTATACAAACACACCAACGGACTTTGTTTGGCCTTCCACAGCGGAAAAATAATACGCCATTTACCAGCTTGTAATAATTTGCAATCTGATCCGAAGGTTGCTGTTGTAACCTTTGAATGACACTTCCCCATTGAGCATCCTTTTTCTGTAACTGGTCCATATGCACACACAAATTGATGTAGTACGTCTTATATGGATTTTCCTGCAGCAGCAATATAGGGAATTCTGAGGAATTATTTACTTCAATCTCTTTGGTTAAACCCTGCGGTGACCTTGATAGAGCGTCCGCAATAATGTTTTGCTGCCCTGAGACATGTACGATCTGAAACTGGTATTGTTGCAGAGCGAGAGTCCATCTAGCCAGTCTGGGGTGTAACAGTTTACACGTTTGTAAAAACGTTAATGATTGGTGATCGCAATATACGATAGTCTTCGACCCATATAAATAATAATGAAATTTTTTAAATCCCCAGACGACCGCAAGAGCCTCTAATTCTGTCGTCGTGTACGTTCGTTCACAGTTGGACAAAACACGACTAGCAAACGCAATAGAACAAAAGGTAAGCTGTCCAGTTATCTTGCGTACTTGGAAAAGGCACGCTCCAAGACCCACATTTGACGAATCTGTTGACAAGTAGAATTCCTCTTGCATGTCCGGATGGTACAAAAGCGGTGCATTTACTAATTGCTACTTTATCTCTTCAAATGCTTCTTGACACTCTAATGTCCAGAGCCAGGGCACATCCTTCTTCAGCAAACTATTCAGTGCTGCTGCATTCATGGCCTGATTCGTTATAAATCTTCTAAAAAATGATGCAAGACCCATAAACCCTTTTAATTGCCTCCTATTTCTTGGTGTTGGAAACTTACTAATCGCCATTAGCTTCTCCTTGATCGGTAAAATTCCCTTTGCGTCAATTATATGCCCCAGGAACTTGATTCTATTTAGTGCAAAATGTGATTTCTGTAGGTTAGCAGTTATTCCCATGGTTTTGAAAACGTCCAACACCCGACTCAGTAAAGTAATATGCTCATCCCAGGTCTTCGATGCAATAAGCATATCATCAACAAATACTGTTATCCTGCTTCTTAGTTCTGGGCCTAATGCGTAATCTAGCGCTGCTATAAAAATTCCAGCACTAATGTTGAGTCCGAAAGGAACTACAGTAAATTGGTAACTTCTTCCTGCATAAATGAAAGCTGTATATTTCCTTGATACCTCATCCAGCTTGACTTGCCAATAAGAACTCCGCAAATCGATGCTCGTCAAATATTGGACATCCTGGGACCGTTGTATCAGTTCGTCTATGTTTTCCGGATGTGTCCTCACTGGAATTATAATTTTATTTATTTCCCTGGCGTCGAGTACCAGTCTCACAGTTCCATTTGCTTTTGGCACAACCAACAATGGGGAGCAGTATGGGCTTGTAGAGGGTTCGATCAAACCCCATTTCAATATGCGATCTATTTCCTTTTGAACTTGAGCCTTTAACCTCCAGGGAACAGGATAGAAAGTTCTACAATACGTTTCGTGCGCCTTAACGTAGAGATGGCATATGTATCCTTTAATCACTCCTGGCCTTTCATCAAACACGTTTTCATACGCTGATAATAATTCTTTGAGCTGCTTCTTCTGATCTTCAGTGATGCAGTCGGATTCATTTAACTTCTCATACACTAATTGACCGAAATCTCCTTTGACTTTGAACTCATTATTCACGTGCTGTTTAGAATTTTGTGCAGTCCTGATTACTTGCACACTGATCCCACTATTATATTTTCTGGTAAGGCTTTCTTTTTTCAACAAGTCCAACTCAATTTCTTGTTTATTTATATTTAACCAAATTTTTCCTGTTTTAAAATCTATTCTGCATCCGTATTGACGTAGGCTGTCGACTCCGATAATGCAGTCTACCACCAAATTTTTCACAACAAGGAATGTGCTTAATATTGCTACCTTTCCTACTTCTACACTAAGTAGTGACTGCACTTTTACATTCGCCGATCGAGCCCCAACGGCGCCTATTATTTTGCAATTTTGAACTGAAAAAATTGGTACTCGTCTTATATTTCTGATCTTGTTGAATAGAGCCTCCGAAATAACATTTGTGGTTGCAGCTGTGTCTAAAACCGCCACTATAGGTACAGTTTCCAAAATGATTTGCACTTCGGCTACTGCCACCTGTTCCTTATTCTCATCTTGGGGTTCTAAGTCCTCGGTCAATTCATCTGCCAGTAATCGTCCATCATTATACGTTAGCATGGGTACACATATCCTGTTGCCCCTCAACCTATAGTTGACCGCTCCTCCGGGGCACGAGTGGGTCCTTACAAGTTTGTTGGATTTTGATTCCCCTGGTGGTTGACCTCATCCGTCACTTCGGTAATTACCGGTTGATTCGCGGATGTCCGTCCCCACTGATGTTGGTTATTTGAGTTTATTCCCCCCGGTTGGTTCCACTTTCTATTACTGTTATTGTTCCAAGCTTGTGGTCTGAAATTCCTTTCGTTCCCCCATACGGGATTGTATCGTTTCCCATTCCTGTTGTTCCTTGGACAGCCCCTCGCAAGACTATTTCCGGTATTATTATTGAGATTTTGAGGGGTTTCTCCACTATTTATCGATCTTTGTGCCTTCCCTTGCCTACCATTTGGCGGAAGTTCTATCTCCCTATATTGGAATCTGTTGTTACGGGCTTTCTGGTTGTTCTCTTCTATAATGTCTATATGATCTGACGTCGTGAGGAACGACTCCAGGTCTTTATCGTTGCCGTAAATTAATTGATTCCGGATGCTAGTTGGTAATCTTGCCTTAAGTATGTTTATTATGTCTGGCAAAGGCATAGGTCTGTCCCAATATCTAGTTTTATTTATATATTTTTCAAAATACTTCCTAAGGCTTCCTTTCGAAAAAGAGAAAGGCTCTGGGTAGAGCACCTCCTGCCTTAGGCGTTCCTGTACTCCTTCTGACCAGAACTTTGCTAAAAACGCTTTCTCAAAATCGTCATAGGTCGAGCAAACAGAAGTCATGTCCGAGGCCCAGATCGCCCCCGAACCTTGTATATACCCAGTAACGAAACTGATCTTCTGCCACTCCGACCAATTTCTGGGTAGAACTCCTCTAAAACTTCGAATAAAAACAATCGGATGGACCCCCCTCTTGTCAGTGTTAAAAATCTGAAATTGCCGATGCTTTATCATTTTTTCTTCGGCATGGCAAAGGCTTTCGTAATCTCCGTCAGATAAAACTTCACGCGAACAACTAGCTCGTGGCAATTTAATATTTGAGTTACTCACACAAGTCGGTATTGTGTGCGAATGTGCAGTAACTGGCTCTATAGTCGCTGGCAACATCTGCTGCTGGCCTGTATTCATTTGTTCTGAGCCTTGTTGTGAAACGCGTATCGACTCTGCTATCGTTTGTTTCCAATGCTCGAGATCAGCACCTAACTGTTGTCGCACTTCCTCTAGTCCTTTCGCAAACAAATTCTCTTCCTGTTTGCCGCACAGACTCTGGAATGCTTCTTTAACATTTTGCTCAACGTTTTCACATATTAGCCTTTTGTTTTCTAATGTGATTTCGGATAATTTACCCGTTAATACATTAATCTGGTGGTCTATAACGTCTTGACGTTCTGTCAGATGTTCCACACTTTCCTTTAGGTTCGTCTGCGTACGTGCCAATTCAGGAAGTTGCGCAATTGCACATGACATGGCATCTTGCTTTTGTACTAATTGCGGAACCATTTCCACCTGTTCGCGTACGGTATCTATCTTAATAGCCACGTACTCCTTCATTTCTACACGTACTCGTTGAGTAGATTCCTCACATTGAGCTTTAACCAATTCGATTTGTGCAGTTAATTTTCGTTCCGTCTCTTCGGCCTGATCTTTAAGTTCCTTTGTCTTCGCCTCTATCCGTTGTTCTAATTCGGAAAAACTGTCATGTAACTGCTGCTTAATCTCAGCTTTCAGCTTTTCCTGCCCTTCCGTAACTGAGGCTAACTTCGTATTCAAATCATTTTGCCCCTCAGTAACTGAGGCTAACTTCGCATTCAAATCATTTTGCCCTTCATTCACTGCGGCGAACTTCGCGTTAATGTCGGTTTTCAAATTTTCTTGCCCTTCAGTAACTGAGGCTAATTTTGTATTCAAATGGTTTTGCCCTTCAGTAACTGAGGCTAATTTCGCGTTAATGTCGGTTTTCATATTTTCCTGCCCTTCAGTCACTGAGGCTAATTTTGTATTCAAATGGTTTTGCCCTTCAGTAACTGAGGCTAATTTCGCGTTAATGTCGGTTTTCATATTTTCCTGCCCTTCAGTAACAGGCTAATTTTGTATTCATATTATTCACGGTCTCCGTTAACATCTGCATCTGCCTCATGATAATGACCAATGGGTCTAATCCATGTTGCATACTGGCTGTTACATCTCCAGCCGTGTCTACCGGGCGTTCTATTGCGCTATCTGTAGCGATCGGTTCTACAACACTTCTTACTACATCATTATCATCAGTGCTCACAGCTGAAGGCTGTTGCGTGTTGCTCCGCTTTGCTTGACTCATCTTAAACATTGCCCTAGTTAAAACCATATAAATGTTCTACAGTCGAGATGTATATGTTATCTCCCTTCACAAGAATACTTCTGTGGCTACTTTGTTATAATACTTATACAGGTAAATGCAACTAGGGCAGATCAATCAAACTACTTCTGTTATGAACACAATTAGTAAATGTTCAAATCTACGTCTAGTCCGGGGTGATATGTTACAATACAGCATCACCGGTCTATTGCGGTCTAACTGTGTTGGTGAGCCAGTAAATTTCCACAGGGCAGTGACTGCGTCACTGCAATTCACTTTGGGGGTGTGGCGGTGGGACTTGTAGTCCCGTACCATAAATTTCCACAGGGCAGTGACTGCGTCACTGCAATTCACTTTGGGGATGTGGCGGTGGGACTTGTAGTCCCGTACCACCCTCTGACGATGATAGTGCTACACGAGTCACGCAGAAAATTTAGCCTAACATGGGCGGGTGAAGACGTGGCATAGTCCAGCGTGCTGCTTTTATTTGTAGATCAAATAATACGACTGCGAGTATTTCTTCTGTTTTCCACGTTAAGTTGTCTCGTAGTAGTTCACATGAAACAAAGAACAAAATTATTTTAACAACGTCCAAAAACGTGTCCTGTCACGGATTGGCCATTCTAATGAATTCTCTTACTGCTTTGGTTTTGATGAAAGTCTGTGTGTAGGTTAATGCAGCTAGCCGCTAACTTGGTGTAATGTCGCCTCTCTCTCTCTCTCTCTCTCTCTCTCTCTCTCTGTCCTTTATCTGTGTACAGTTCAAATATAAGTTACATGAAATCAGCCTAGTAGAATCTCTGGTGTAGCCCTCCGTCTTAATATTCAGCGGCTGGCTTGCTAGAAAAGATCTTTACATACGTTATTATTATTAAGCGCTGCATTCAGTTGGGAAAATCGATCGTTTGAACACTTCGTTCAGTTTACGACAGATCTAAAATTTCAGATGTGGACGAAGCCTTTTTGGACGATTCCAATAAAACTCAGAGATTGCAGGCTCTCTTCGTCACATCTGAAACTTCCCAATTAAGTACAGGGCCCAGACAATCATCAATGATTCAGACAGAGAACGCATTCGTCATTCACTCTAGAATAAAATGGTCACAAACCTTATTTCTGAGGAAAATTGTATATTGAATCCATTTCCGTACATGTTCCGTTTCCGTGGATTTTAAGTCTCATGCAATTTACTTTTACAAGTCCTTCTTTCTCTTTATCTACCACGCTAGCGGCACAAACCTTCCTGTCTCGCTTTAGCGCGAAGAAGAGCAAATAAAATCTCCTTTAGCAATCCGAAAATCTTCCAACCGATACTTTCCGAAGCTGTTCCTTTCTCTCTCTCCCTCTCTCTAATGACCATGGAGCATACATCTCTGTACCTCTGTTGTTCCAAAGAATAAACGTACTAGAAAAATACCTTGGCGTCGACGAGCTGTCGGCGCATATATTACTAGAAAATCTGCACAGATACTTTTCAAACGTAAATAAATGTGGATGATTTGATTGACCATTATTAATTATTGCGGGGTAGAGGGTAATTTTCCGTGGGGAGATTACAGGGCACTGTGTCAAATGCTTTCCGGACGTATAGAAATATGAAATTTATACGTCGCCGTTCATCCATAATTCGCATTATATCGTGTGAGGAAAAAACACGCTGGCTTTTGCACGAGCGGTGCTTTTTAAAGTAATGCTGATTCGTGGACATAAGCTTCTCGGCGTAAAGTAAATTTATTGTATTCGAACTGAGAATATGCTCAAGGATCCTTCAGCAAACCAATCCTAGGGATATAGGTCTGCTATTTTGTTGGTTCACCCATTGGTCCTTCTTAAATACAACAGCCACCTGCGTTTTTTTCCGGTCTCTCGGGACTTTCAGCTGGACGAGAGACTCGTGATGAATGCCAGCTATATAAGGGGCCTGTTCAGCAGAGTACACTGTAAAACCGAAATGGGATGGCATACGGATCTGCCAACCTCTTTGTTTTCAACTCTTTCACTTGTTTCCCTACGCAGGGATCGTTATTACTATGTCGTGCATATGGGAGTCCGTGCGGATTCTTCTGTATGAACAATTTCTTAATCCCGGAATTAAGAATTTCGGCTTTCGTTTGCTGTCTTCAGCCACCATAGCAGACTTGTCAGCGAAGCCTTAGACTTGAATAGCGTGGTGACAGTTGTATGCTTCGCGTACAGTTATCTCTACATACTCATGCTAAACTTTGTCTGTCGTCATTTCCGCGTTCTCTTTTGAACCGAGAGTGCAACAGTCTCTGCTTCCTCAACATTTTCCTAATTTTTTTGTAAACCATGGTGTAGTATCTTTTCGGCCCTTAATCAGTACGCACATCGTTCGCCAGACCACTATTTAAAATCTGCTTAAACTTTGCCCATAACTTCTGTGCGTTCATTTCACTGGAAGTAAGTGATGTCAGTTCACAGTGTAGGTATGATACTAAAAACTGTTTACGTGCTATTTCTAGCAGCAACACTCTTCTATCCGTCTTGACTGATTTATTAACTTGTTATAATGACATCATGACTGATAATCCCTGTTTCTATACTGATATTGAGTCGATAAGGTACGGCCTGTTTGTAGCTACAATGTCTAAGATATTTGCATTGCATGGTGGCTGCCGAACTAGCTGCTCAAGAGAGTTTGCAGAAAACACGTTCAAGAGTACTTCGCACGACTGGCTGCCTGTATTCCCACCTCTTCCACCCCCGCAATGAATCCGTAGACATCCCAGTCTATAATCGGTAGGCTAAAGCCGCTTCCAATCAGTATTGCATGATCTAGGTATTTATACGCTAATGACGGTAGACTTGCTTTGAGTGGCTCTAGAACTGTCACAGCGGAATCGGGTGGTCGTGAAAAACATTCAGTAGTTTACTTGGTTGCACTATTAGACCTGTTATACAGGACCAAATAACTTCACTGCCAATCAACTGCAACCTCAAGAGAGACAATAATTTTGTCCGCTACAGTGAAAACTCCCTCTCCTATGGCCTTTAATTTGTCTTTACGATGTACAGTCCTTGACTCGCTAAATTTCTCAGAACCCACTTTGGGTTTCAGCCAGCTCTCAGTCCCAAGAATAGTTAGAGCGAGAAAAGTTTCCAGGCGGTCAGTAAATTCGGGAACTTTGTTATGAACGCTTCGACAATATACTGATAAAAGTTTGACGGTCAAAGAGTCTTTACTCCGAACGAGGTCTGACTTCCCTTGCTGAGTATCGGCAGGCAACTGCCTCCTAGCCTAAGAAACCCTCACGTACACGTCACACCTACTCTGCAACCCGAGTAGCTGCTTCCTTTTTGTAGTGCACCCCTGACCTCCCAGTGGGACTCCTACAAAGCATGACCCGATAACACAAGTCTACAAAACTGCAGCCAAGACTGTCAAAGAGTCGACGAAGCCTTTGATTGAGACCCTCAACTCGGCTCCAAACCAAACAACCCGAACTATTCTGGTAACAAAGCTAAAAATTAAATCTCTGTATGCCACTGCATGAGGCTAGCAGAATTCACCATCTCCGCCAGCCGCCTGTGTGTGCTGAGGCTGTCCTCAGAACTCATGCGACAGGCGTCGTTGCTGCCAGTGTGAGCTACAACTTGTAGAGCACTGCACCCCATACACTCGATAGCCGCAAGAAACACTCTTCTGAAACGTAACCATCCTTCATAATGATCAAACACCATATACACAAATATTTAAGGATGGGAAATGTACACAAAGATGATGATGTCACAAAAACCACAGTGCCAAAGAAATTCTCCCAACCTCTCTGGGGGACACCACCTTGACGAAGCACTGTCCGTGCGGCTGGAGAGGCCTGCGTATCCACGGGAAGCTGAGGGCTATGGCGAAGGTAGACGACCTAGTGTTAGAAAGGCCTCAGCCAATGGATCAAACTAAGAGTGTCACAAAACGTCCCATCTTCCCTATCCACTCCTAGTCCTACCCTGTTCCCTGACCCAAACCAAGGTGTGATGCGATCCGTGCCGAGGGGTGCGTGGAACATGGGAAGATTTGTCGCAAACGGAGCCTCAGGGGTACCAGGTGACCTCCCTGTGAAATTAACCTTACACCACGTGGGCTGTTTGTGGTGTGGACCTTCTAGATCCCCATATCTCGTGGGACCAATATGGACACTATTATAGAAAACAAAGAAAAATAAAGTGAGGGGCAAATTCAGACCTCAGATAACCAAACATCGGAGACAGAACCGATGGAAGGCATTCCCACTATTGAATCGGAAGTGGGAACTCTAACCGAGAAGCTAGACCAGATCAATATCAAAGGCTTGTCTGGGGCACAGAGGAGGAAGCTACTCAGGGAACAGAGGAAGAAGGAAGGGAAAGAACGGCTTCCTAAAGACAAGTTGAGGGAATTAAAGGGACCAGATCCTACGACTCCCAGGAAGAAACTGTCTCAGTTTGAAGGGGACACGCAGACCCCCACAACGTCAAAGACAGGTAGTAAGTTGATAAGGGAGGAATCGAAGAATCCTTCCTCCCTGGATACCCGAGTCCAGAAATAACCGAGGCAAGAAGAAGGGAAACAGACCTATGGCACTGCAGTCTCGGTTTTTAGGATGTCAGTTATCCAGGAATATTATCCACTGGTGGCCATCACCTCGCAGCAGGAAGAACTGGTACAGATGGCCCTCTTTGAAAAGATTGGGGAAGACGCTGGCCCAGGTCCCAACTTCAAGAGGGTTTTCTAGATTGTGGTGCACTCATTTTTGTCTGTGAGGGGGTACACATGGTAGTATGGCTCTAGAAGAAGGTGCCCAAGATATCCCCGTGGGAAGATGCGAAACTGCTGCTTAAGATGGCAGCGGAGCTTCTTAAGATATTATGGGTACCTAAGATACTTAAGGAAGTCTCTCCCAAGACTCTGTTCGGGAAAATAGGGGCCCAGAACCCAAAAGTCTCGACAGAAGCCTGGAGAGTGAATAACCAGAAGGTTGCTCCAGAAGGACGAAACCTGGTGCTGGAGGTCGGTGAGAAGTCCCTGAAGGCGACGCGGGAGCAGGACCTGAAACTGTTTCTAGGGTTCTCGCAGGTCACCGTCAGGGTTCTCAAAGACTCAAAGATGGCAGCAATATGGAGCCTAGAGGGTCCTCTGCTGCCCTGAGCCGCTGCCTGGGAAGACAGGAAGCGGACGTCACCCTGATACAAGAACCCTGTTTATACAAAGAGGGGTATAGGGCCTTGGTGGCAATGGAGGTAAGCTGATCTATGCTAGGAATCTAAGAAACAACTGAACATGCATCAATATAAAAACGGCATGTTTTTCATGCCAATGATGGATTTATGCTCTAGGGGCTTAGTGACCATTAAAATTCTGAAATGTGAGGAAGGTATCATGAGGGAAATTATTTTGGCCTCAGCATACCTTCCTCAAGAAGACAGCTCTCCACCTCCCTTGGAGGTGAGGAGACTGGTAGAGACTTGCCACCGGCAAGGTCATCAACTGCTGGTGGGATATGACGCCAGTGCCTACGACCTAGTGTGGGGCAGCACAGACACCAACAGTAGAAGTGAGTACCTTCTTGAATTTCTTTTTGCTAACAACTTAGAGGTCCTGAATAGGGGCAATGAACCTACATTCAGGAATAGCCGAAGGAAAGAAGTAAATGGCGTAACCTTTGTTTCCATGACAATGGGTAGCTATGTCAAACAATGGCATGTGGTGTTGGAGTTATCATCAGACCACATGTACATAAGATTCAAGGTTGAAATGGGAATCAGACAGACCATGACCTATAGGAATCCACGGAAAACCGTCTGGGAGACATATAGGAGGGACCTTGATTTAGGCTTATCAGAAATTAAAATTAAAACCTCGATAAGGAATCCAGCAGAATTTGAGATTTGAGGAAATAGCAGAGGCTATTACCTCTGCCATAGTGACCTCATATCATGACAACTGCACAATCACCAGGAAGTGCACAAATAGGAGTGTTCCTTAGTGGAATAACAAACTGGAAATGGAGACTGTTTAATATTGCAAGACGTAAAGGACACTAAGCTAAATATCGTGAGGCCCTTGTCAATTACAATCTTACAATAAGACAAGCAAAGAAGGCATCCTGGAAGGCCCTCTGTGAGGAAGTGGAGGGCATGGCTGCACAAGCCAGACTTGACAAGATTCTCACTAGATTACCAACCAATGCAGGAGACACGTTGAGGAAGGAGGATGGGGAATATACAAAGACAGCACATGAGACGCTGGAATTGCTCCTCAAAACACACTTTCCTCAATATGCTTGAGTGGTTTAAGGCGCTGCAGTCATGGACTGTGCGGAGGTTCGAGTCCTCTCTCGGACATCGTTAAGATTTCACACACATTTGAACATTTTTTTCAGTATGCTCTGCCGGACAACACAGACAAGTATTTGATCCCCAGAGAGACAACAGTTCTCAGGAACTCGAAGAGAGGACTGGGAATCGGCTAAGGAGTGTGTGAACTTCGACAAAATCCAATGGACGGTGGAAACATTCCCACCGTTCAAGTCACCTGGGCCAGATGGAATTTTTCCAGCTCTCCTTCAACAAGCGGGAGGAAAGCTCAAAGGAGTCCTAAGCAGGCTATCCAGGGTTAGTCTAGCAGTAGAAATCATTACCAATGCTTGGAGGGCAGTGAAGGTTGTCTTTATTCCAAAGCCAGGGAGAACTGATAATACCAAGACCAAGGGTATGAGACCAATTTGTCTGTCCTCCTCCATTCTCAAAACATTGGATAAACTTGTTAACGTATGTGATGGAGAGAGGAGGTTACGTAGGGTCCCTCTACACCCCAACCAACACACATACCAACCAAGTAAATCATGTGAGACAGCTCTCCACCAACTCGTTGGGAAGGTGGAAAAAGCACTTCACTTCCAAGAAATAGCCCCTTGCATCTTCCTGGATATCGAGGGGGCCTTCAGTAACACGACCTTCGATTTCATGGTAAGGGACTACTGTATGTAGTTGGACCAGGGCCATGTTTTGTGGAAGGAAGGTAGAGGCTACCATGATGAGTGAAAAGATGGTTATTAACACCACTAGAGGCTGCCCAAAAGGAGGAGTTTTGTCTTCTCTATTGTGGAATCTAGTGGTGAACGGGCTCATTGAGGAACTAAGTTCTAGACAATGCTTCTGCCAAGGACACACAGATGACATTGTCATAGTAATACTTGGCAAATTCACTGACGCAGTCAGGAATGTGGCACAAGGAGGATTGGACATTGTGCAAAAGTGGTACATTAAACAGGATCTGAGAGTTAGTCCTAAGAAGACTGTTGTGGTGTCATTTACGAAGAGACATATTCAGCACACAAATTGGAATCTAAAGCTCTTCGATGAAACTCTACCTGTGAAGGGGAAAGTGAAATATCTAGGTGTAATCTTGGATGAGAAGCTAACTCGGACACATCACATTACGAGCAGCTGCTCCAAGGCCAAAAGTACTCTAGTGAGTGCTAGGAGGGCTTGTGACAAAAACTGGGGGCTAAGCCCTAGGGGTATGCACTGGATATACACCACAGTGGTTAGACCTAGGGTTTCCTATGGGGACATAGTATGGTGGAAGAAGGTAGAACAGCAGGTTGTTGCTAAGCAGCTTGCTAAGGTGCCTGATTAGCCATAACGGGTGGAATTAGCAGCACACCAACCGCTGGATGGAAGCCATGCTGGATATGCCTTCACTTTACCTTTGGGTCAAGCTGGAGGCAGCAGCTGGAGCACACAGGCTTAAAACTGGCAAAAAATGGATCTCATTCGGATATCCTGAATCACACACTAACATAGTGGAAGGTAAATATAGGAATAGCTGGAGAAATGCCTGATGACTATATAATAACTCATAACTGCTTCGACAAGCCTTACAACATAATAATTGGAAGTAGAGAGCAGTAGGATAAAACAGTTCGACACTGTATGGGGGACATCGTTTGATTCACCGATGGGTCGAAAACAAACCAAGGCGCTGGGGCAGGGGTGTACGGGGTTCAGCCAAGACTGGAGAGCATCATCTCATTAGGGAAACTGGCCTCTGTATTCCAATCTGAAATTACTGCAATCAGGGCGTGTGTGTGGGAGAATATGCGCAGGTGCTACAATGACCGTAGCATCTACATCTAATCAGACAGCCAGGCAGCCCTGAAATCATTGGCAGCTCCTGCAACAAGATCTAAGATTGTTGCAGATTGCCACAGGGCTGTGGTGGAGCTAGGGAGAAGCAATAGGGTAAACCTAGTGTGGGTCTCTGGCCTCTCAGGGATCTATGGCAATGAACAATCCGATCGATTGCCTAGGATGGGGGCAACAACTCCATTTATTGGACCGGAACCTGTCCTGAGAATCACCAAGGCTATGATCAAATTAGAACTACGAAACTGGGTTAGGAAACCGTACGTAGGATGTTGTACCAAAGTCCATAAACAAAAACATGGTAAGATAATGATGTCCAAGCCATGTTTTATAAGAAGCTTTGTAATCCTGGGATTGAACAGGAAAGAGATCAAACTCATGACTGGACTGATGACAGGCCATGGGACTTTAAAAGAACACCTACACACAATGAGTATAACGGAAGAGGACCCTAAACGTAGGATTTGTGATGAGAGTGAAGAAACTGCATCACACCTAATCTTAGAATGCATGGCATTGGAGAGTAAAAGATACAGAATCTTCGGGACAACTAGACTTGAAGAATTTGTGTGTAGCAAAAAACTGGTAGAGGGACTCCTTGCACTATTTAAGAGCTCTGATTGGCTTTGCTAGATATACAGGGACCGATATCGCACAATAAAACTAGTTTAGGTGCGGGCAGTGGTGGGTCAGACATAAGCTGTTTTAGCTTCCCTGTTAAACTAAATCAATCAATCAATCAATCATTTCTCTTAGAGATGTTACAATGTACATTGATTTGAAAGTAGAAAATTTGCAAAGAATGAACGTTACATTATACGCATTTAACATTCAGTGAGACTTAATTACAGATAAAGTCAACATACTTCGGATCATATATATATATATATTTCGTTTGCATCTTGTCTACACTGTCAGATGCAGTATTTATCGACTTCCGTGCAGCACGCCTTCGATTATTACTATGAATACGATCGTATGGCTCATGAAGCGAAATGTATGACTGGGATGAGCCTTTCTTGTTAAGGACACCGCAGTACGTTATTTTGGATACAGTGTCATTGACAGATGTAGAAGTAATGAAAATATGCCCTGAGGGAAGTGTGTTCGTATTGTGAATTAACGACTCGTCAAACAACATTAATAATAAACTCACAATTTTCTCAGATAATGCAGTATGTATAATGAAGAAACGCATGAAAAAGCTGCACAAATATTCAAGTGCATTTTGTGGGCACTTGGCAAAACTAAAATACGTAATATACCATGACTGCAGTATCACCTGGAGTCGATCAGGGGTACGTAATGAAACGGTAACACAGGCGGTGTCGTAGGTGAAACAGGTTCAGTGATAGAATATTTCGGTACTGAAATCACTCTACATAGGAGATTGCTTACAAATCACTGGTGCAATTCATGTTAGATTATTTCTCGAATGTGTGGGATCCGTACCAAACATAACTAACAGGGGATAATGGAGGTGTATAGAGACAGGCAGTACGAATGATCAGAGGCTTGTCTAATCCGTGAGAGAGTGTCACAGAGATGCTGGAGGAACTGAATTAGCACGCTGTTGAATACAAACCCGATCTATCCTGAGAACACCTACTTATTAAATTTCAAATGCCATTTTGAAATGATAAATCCAGGAATATAAAATAGCTTCCTACATATCGCTCCCGTACGAACGTGAAGACTACGTTAGATTAACTACCATGCTCACAGAGGCATTTAAACAGACGTTGTTCCTGCGCTCCATCCTTGAAGTGAAAGGGAAGAAGCCCTAATAACTGGCACAATAGGAAGTGCCCTCTCTGATAGTCTCCATAGTGGTTTTCAGAGTGTGGATGTAGATGTAGATATACTGACGAAATTCTGAGGACATGGGTTCCTAGAAGACCGATCCAATATATAGGCTGTAACAAAAATATATGGCCAGACTTTGAGAAAGAATTCCTCACGCATAGTAGAACAAAATTTCCTATATGAACGTGGGTTGACCTTTATCTCTATGTAAGCTATCATTTGCTACTACTCCTCATCATAACGTCAATCATAGGAAAGACACAGAAACAGAACGTACCTGTATTACATGAAACGTTTTCTCACATGTGGTGTTCAAAATGCTGTATTGGCTATTTTTGTTAAAATGTACAGTTCTAGTTCTTACAATACCCGCAAGTGTTTGTTGTTCCAGTTGAACGAAGGTAATGGCTGCTCTGCAAATGACACTTAAGTGCTTTGCAAAGCGTTCATCGAACCACCTTCACAATAATTCTCTGTTATTCCACTCTTGAACAGTGCGCGGGAAGAACGAACACCTATACCTCTCCGTGCGAGCTCTGATTTCTGATATTTTATTATGATGACCGTTTCTTCCTAAATAGGTCGGCGTCAAAAAAAAAATTACTTGCAGAGGAGAAAGTTGGTGACTGAAATTTTGTGAGAGGATCCCGCAGCAACGAGGAACGCCTTAGTTTTAATGATGTCCATTCCGAATACTGTGTCATCTGTGACACTCTCTCCCCTATTTCTCGGTAATACGTAACATGCTGCCCTTATTTGAACTATCTCGATGTACTCCGTTAATCTTCCCCACGACATTTTCTACGTATTCTTTCCAATTTAAGTTGTTCGTAACTGTAATTCCTAGGTATATAGTTGAATTTACTGTCCTTAGATTCGACTGATTTATCGTGTAACCGAAGCGTAAGGAAATTCTTTTAGCAATCATGTGGATGAACTCATATTTTTCATTATTTAGGGTGATTTGCCAATTTTTGCTACGTACAGATGTCTTACCTATAGGGATTTGCATTTGGTCTTGCTCTTCTGATGACAATACTAGACGATAAATGACAGCTACCGAATATGCTGTTAACGTTCTTCACCAAATCGTTTATATAGATAAGGAACAGCAGAGTGTCTATAACATTACCTTGGAAAAATACAGCAATCAATTCTATTTTACTCGTCAGTTACTACGAACTGTGATAAATCTGACAGGAAATCACTAATCTAGTGGCATTACTAAGATGATATTTCATAAGCACGGAATTTGATTAAAAGGCGCTTGTGAGGGCAGGTGTCAAACGCCTTCTGGAAATCTAGTAATATGGAATCAACTGGAATCCTTTGTCGGTAGCACTCAACACTTCCTGTGAATTAAGATCTAGTTTTGTTTCAGAAGGACAATGTTTTCTAAATCCATGTTGCCCATGCGTGAAAACACTGCTCTCTTCGAGGTAATTCGTAATGTTCGAACACTATATATGATCCAAAATCATGCTTCATATCGACGTACGTGATAATGGCCTGTAATTTATTGGATTAATAATATAGCCGTTCTTCAGTATTGGTGTCACCTGTGCAACTTTTCACTCTTTGATTACGGATCCTTTGACGAGCGAGCGGTTGTGTAAGCAGTCTGGACCGGAAGACTTCCTTTTACTATGGATTTAAGTTGCTTGAATTGTCTGAGGATATCTACTTCCTGGTGACTCCTGTTAGCAGGTATTCTTCATTCGATTTCTGGACTATTTACTTCGTCTTCTTTAGTGAAGGAATTTCGGAAGGTTGTTTTCAGTAATTCTGCTTTAACAGCACTCTCATCGATAGCATTTCCACTGGTATCGCGCAGAGAAGGCATTGATTGTCCCTTGCCGTGTCTTTACATGTACTACCAGAATCACTTTGCATTTTTCTGCCAGGTTTCGAGACAGTTTCGTTGTAGAAACTATTATAAGCATAACGCATTGAGGTCCGCGCTAAATTTCGAGCTTCTGTAAAAGATAGCCAAGCTTGTTGGTTTGGCGTAACTTTAAATTTGGCATGTTTCTTTCGTTGTTTCTGCAATAGTGTTCTGGCCTGTTCTGTGTACCATGAGGGATCAGCTCCATAGTTTGTTATTTTATTGGGTATAAATCTCTCAATTTCTGTCGATACTATTTCTTTGTACTCAAGCATACTTGGTGTACACTTAAATCGTTAATCTCGGAGTGGAGGTCGTCTCTCATGAGAGTGCCAAGAGAATTTTTATCTGGTTTTTGGAACAGATATATTTTTCGTTTATTTAGGGTGGATTTGGAATTTACGGTATTCAGTCTCGCTAAGACAGCCCTGTCTTCACTAATCCCTGTATCCGTTTTGATGCTCTTCATTGGCTCAGTATTATTTATTGCTAAGAGATCAAGTGTATTTTATCAATTGTTTTATCAGTTGGTAGAAATAATTTTCAGGGAATGTGTTTATCGCAGTTTTCGATGATATTTTATGCTTTCCTTCGGATTTAAACATGCATTTCGGCAAAAATATCGAGGATAAATTGAAGTCACTACAACTATAATTGTATGAACCGGGTACGTGTTTGAAATTAGACTCAAGTTTTCTTTGAAACTTTCACCAATTGCATAATATCAGTTGAGAGGTCAGTAAAAGGATACAATTATTATTTTATCCCGGTGGCTAAGAATGTTCTCTACCCATACTAACTCATAGGAACCATCTACTTCAATTTTGATACAGGATGAACTAATTATAACAGCAAGAAACACGCCACCGTCAACTGTGTTTAGCCTACCCTTTCGGAACACAATTAGCACAGTTAGGTTGTTAGTAAAAATTTCGACTGAACTTTCCTCTGCCTTTAGTGAGCATTCAGTGCTTTCTATTTGCTCTTGCAGCTTTGGTACTTTCCCAACACAGCAACGACTATTTAAAACTTATATAGGTGGTTCCAGTTCTACGTTCTTCCTGTGTCCGACCTGCACCCTTTGAGACTGAAGCCTTTCCTGTACTTCGCAGAGGCCCTTTAACCTAATAACCTACCCAATCCACGCCACACAGTCCCCGCTACCCGTGTAGCCGCCTCCTGCGTGTAATGGACTCCTGACCTATTTAGCGTAACCTGAAACCCTGCCACACTATGCTGCCAATCGAGATATCTGCCACATACACAGCTGCAGAACCGTCAGAGCCACTGATTCAGACCGTCAACTCGGCTCTGTAACAGTAGTCCGAAATCGGTCCTGTCGACTATGCTGCTAATGGTGAGCTTCGACTTCATTTTACAAGCCAGAGTGGCAGCCTTTACCTTTCTAATAGGCACTCGAAACCAGAGAGAATCTCTTCTGATCCAAAGTGCCACATATCATTAGTATGGACATGAACCACCACCTGTAGCTGGCTGTATACTGTGCTCTTCATGGCATCCAGAATGACTGCACCCGGTATGAACACGAAATGGCTTTCTTCAGCTTCTTGTCAGACATGTCCCTAACGCGCCCCATAACGAGGCTGACATTTTAACTATCAGCTTCCTGTAATTATACCCTCTGTTACTGTCCAGCTCTTGCACGGTGACGGGTTTCCTCTGAATCAGAACAAACGGCTGCGTCTGGTTGAGGGACATTCTCAGCCACAGAGATCACCAGGAACTTGTTTGTCAGACTAACCGGGGAGGCCTTACTTTCGGCCCTCTGGGAATCTTTCGCAGCCTGGCACGCCCCTATGCAGCTTCCCTATGCTCTATGTGTGAGGGGTCAACGTCATGTGAGCAGTAACTGGGCAGACGACCAGTGCGAACTTATCGGCGAACTCGTGGGTCGTGCTGGACATCTATTGGATCACCACGGCAGGTGCACAACAGGGATGCTCATCCACTGTAGCTTCAAGTTGTGTAATCGAACCAAACGCAGTCCGGAGCTGAAAGCGAAGGGTCACCAACTCGATGTGCATTTTCAACTTCTCGCGGCGTAATGAATAGTCCGTTAAATTTCGGGCATGCAGCCGCGCAAATAAAATTTCCTCCCTTCACAGACCATAGGTGTCCTTAAGACCTTAGTGCATCGGGCGCACTGTACAGCCGATAAAGACAATTTGCAAGAAGAGCTCACATACCTCAAGATCATTTTTAATCGAATGGATTTTCTCCGCAACAAATTCGTACAGCATTCGATGTAAAACCTAAAATGCATGAATGTGATGGGGAAGAAGATAGTAATCCCTTCAGATCTAGTGCGTTTCTGTCCTATGTGGATGCTCTTTCCTCGAAGATTCTTGAGAAACACTGTGTTAAGGTGATCTTTCAGCCCCCCACGAAGGTTGCAGCGTTACTCGGCTCTGTGAAGGACGATTTACAGCTTCGTAAAGCGGGTATGTATCAGATTCCTTGCGGAAATTGTGAGAAGTCGTACATAGGTCATACAACACGCACAGTTCATGAGAGGTGTGTGGAGCATCGAAGATACACACGCTTATTACAGCCAAACAAGTCAGCTGTGGCCGAACATTGTATTGATAAAGGGCATTCCATGAATTACAGTGATGTGAAGATTTTAACAGCCACCTCTTCTTTTTGGGAATCTGTCTTCAAGGAAGCTATAGAGATTAGATTAGCTAATAACTTAATAAATAGATATAATGGTTTTAATTTGGACAAAGCATGGAATCCGGCTCTTGGGGTAATTAAACTGCAGAGAAATCGTCATGGGGTCACCGCCGCCGATCATTCACGATAAGCGAATCTAATGTCTCTACGCCTTCACTACTGGCGCGCCATGAGTAAGTGTATTTTTCTGCCGCCGACCATCATCTGTGACCAGTATGCGCAGTATCGCCGCGGTGGAGCATAAAGGGCGCGCTTGACATCTTGTCGTCAGTTTTGTGACTCACTCTGACGATTGGCCGGACGATACGCGGCCGAAATATCAGTGGAGGAAATTTTATTTGAGCGGCTGCATGCCACAAATTTTATGGACTGTCACTAACTCAACTCGCAACCGTACACAGCAATTACAATCACTATCCGTACTAATGATGGTGGAAAACTGCACTACACGGAAAAACAAACGACTATCGACACGCGCTACTAAACTGTACAGTATACACTAACGAAAACGCAAGAACTGTAATAAAATGAGTGAACGGGTAGAGATTCAAAAATTAACTACCAAAGCTCACAGGTGAGACAAAATAATTCATTCCTCGTTAGGATATCGTAAAATGTCACAAAAGTGCTTAGTTTCCGACACAAACGAACACGCGGCAACTGGTATATTAAATATTAAGCTGACATGTGACTTTCGTTGCTTGTGTTGAAAATGCGACTAACTTCTAGCCAAACTAGCGTAAAGCACGTAGCATTGACTGTTATGTGTCCAACACGGATTTGTTTTCGGTACAGTCCAGTGGAAATGGTTCAAATGGCTCTGAGCACTATGGGACTCAACATCTGTGGTCATCAGTCCCCTAGAACTTAGAACTACTTAAACCTAACTACCCTAAGGACATCACACACATCCATGCCCGAGGCAGGATTCGAACCTGCGACCGTAGCGGTCACGCGGTTCCAGACTGACGCGCCTAGAACCGCACGGCCACACCGGCCGGCAGTCCAGTGGAAGTATATGCAAATGTGGCGTTGGTAGATGCCTATTTGCTGTACGGGTTATCTGATTGTAATGACCATGGCGCTCAACGTTTATGTCTGGAGAGATTTCCAGAACGACAGTGTCCAGCCAGAAGAACGTTTGAAGCAATTCATCGTCGCCTTGGGGAGCATGGAATGATTTAAGACTGCTACTCGCAGCTGGGAGTAGCCTAGAAACATGAATGCACCTCATCTGGAGCATGCGTGTGCACGCACTATCAGCAGCTTGTTTTCTTGCATGAGTGCCCTTCAGAAAATGTTTCATTCGACAATGCGTCAACCCTTACTTTATTGCACATGTGTTGTTTGCGGATAAGGCTTCGTTTCAACGTAATCAGATTGTAAATTTTCACTCTCTGCGCTTTTTTGAGTGTATCCAGGATTTATCGGCGCATCAGGAATTCAGTGTTACGGCGGATTGACTCATGTATCCTTCTTAACGGACGGCGTTTTGAACATTTATGAAAGCGTCCATACTGTGCTGATATGTTCTTTTTATTTGAGTTTTCCATGATTAATGAATTGAGGAATAGTACAAACTGAGATCTAACATGGACGTAAAGCGTTTCCGGATCCATGTTCGCATAATATATTTTCTTCTTCTACGCGTGTGGAATGTTTCCTCAAAGTTTGGCAGTATCTTTTTGTTATACGCTGTTTTACTTTCTCCTTGATATAACTCGCGATCAGAACTTGAAAGTGAAGTCATTGAGGTTCGAGATTACGCGGAGACATACCAGCAGTCTTTTATTTATTTCTTAGGGTTCGTAGAACAGTAGTTACTGATTAGCAGGATGAAACGTTCCTGATTAAATCATGGTAGCCTAAGAATTTTTCAATACGTTTGAAGATCAGCTAAATTCTTCTGCACTGTGGTAAAATACCTCTTTTCCTACTCTGCCCTCTACATCTATGTGACTACTCTGCTATTAACAATAAAGTGCCTGGCAGACGTGTCAATGAAACACTTTCAAGCCGTCTCTCTACTGTTCCACTCTCGAACGGCGCGCGGGAAAAACGAGCATTTAAAATTTTCTGTCCGAGCCCTGATTTCTCATATTGAATCGTGATGATCATTTCTCCCTATGTAGGTGGGTGTCCACAGAACGTTTTGGCAATCGGAGGAGAAAACTGATGATTGAAAATTCATGAGAAGATCCAGTCGCAACGAAAAACGCCTTTGTTTTAATGATTGCCACTCCAATTCACGTATCATGTCTGTGGCAAATTATCTCCCCTATTTCGCGATAATACAAAACGAGCTGCCCTTCTTTGAACTTTCTCGAAGTCATTCGTCAGTCCCACCTCATGCGGATCCCACACCCCACAGAAATACTCCAGAATAGGGCGAACAAGTGTGCTATTAACAGCCTCTTTAGTAGATCTGTTGCACCTTATAATTGTTCTGCCAATGAATCGCAGTCTTTGGTTTGTTCACCCACAACATTATCTATGTGATCCTCCCAATTTAGGTTCTTTGTAATTGTAATCCGTAAGTATTTAATTGAATTTACAGCCTTCAGATTTGTGTGACCCCTAAGCATAATCTAAATTTAGCGGATTTCATATAGTACTCATGTGAATAACTTCAAACTTTTCTTTATTCAGGGTCAGTTGCCACTTTTCGCACCATACAGATATCTTATCTAAATCGTTTAGCAATTCGTTTTAGTTCAAATGGTTCAAATGGCTCCGAGCACTATGGGACTCAACTGCTGTGGTCATCAGTCCCCTAGAACTTAGAACTACTTAAACCTAACTAATCTAAGAACATCACACACATCCATGCCCGAGGCAGGATTCGAACCTGCGACCGTAGCATTCGCGCGGTTCCAGACTGTAGCGCCTAGAACCACTCGGCCACTCCGGCCGGTTCGTTTTGGTCATCTGATGACTTAACAAGACGTCAAATGACAGCATCATCTTCAAACAATGTAAGACGGCTACTCAGATTGTATTTCTTTAATAGAGATCAGGAACAATAGAGGGTCTGTAATACTTCCTTGGGGAACGCCGAGTATAAATTCTGTTTTACTCGATGAATTTCTGTTACTATGAACTGTGACCTTTCTGTCAGGAAATTACGAATCCAGTCGCACAAATTGTAACGTAGCAAGTTATTACGAGATGACACTCTTTGCTGTAAGGCACGCAGCCGTTTGGTACGGTGGCTGCAGGATGGCTGTGTTTTTTGTCACTTTTTTCACAGCGCAGCTGACGCTGCCCGCTGTGAGTACTGCATAGTGTAACAGTCAGTCAATACGAATATTCATACTCTCTACGAATCTAAATAATCCATACTAGTTATTATCCGATTTTGTTCAAATTTGGTATACAGCTGTTTGTTATTAATGGAACGATGTTGTCAAAATATCAGATTTTTATTTATCATAGTGCCGAAGATGAATAAAATTACCTAAAACTCCTAAAGCCAATGCTTGTTTTCTAAAATAATTTTAGTAACAAATACAGATTGACTTGCATTATCATTTGAAACCAATACAAAGTTACCAGTGCATAAAAATCAATTAATTCAAATTTTCTTTTTCAACACTTTAGTCAGTGTGCATTATGTAATTCAAAAATCCGTCAAAACTATTATTTGTCGCGTGAGAGCGTGAGAACGATTCAGAGTGTGTATGTGGGACATACGTTAAAACTTAATATGTAATTTTTCATAAAACCTTGTACAGATAGACTGTTGAAAAGTTATGGTGCAACAATGATTCAGATGACTATGTCGGTGTGAGCTTGCTTATTTATAAAAGCAGCCAGAATGAAAGTTAGAAGCGCAATAAGTTTATTCATCGATTTTGAGAATAACTCGTACTTCGTTTATTTTTATTAAACAATATACTAGAAACTGAAGTTTTAATAACGTCAATTACTATCAGATTATTGATCGGATAAGGCAAATTTTGCCGCGATAATGATCTGGAAGGAACATTCTGATTGGTCGTTTCGATCAACAGCCAATCAGAATTATGCTGTTCCCGAGCGAATATAGTGGAGTGGATAGTGAGTAGAATAGTAGGAGATAGTCGCTTGCCATCGGGTGTATGGATAACACCATTTTAGATAGCTCTGTAAAAATACTCTGAAAAATGAAGAAATAGTGAGTTAATTGCGGTTCGACTACCTTGTGACTGAAGCGACTGGAGTTACGAACGTTTCAATAGAACGCCTCCCCCCTTCCACCAGAAGTTGTGCGAAGAATGAAATTAAGTGGTGCGGTGCCTCCAAGGGTTTATGGACTTCCAAAGATCCACAAGAATGGTGTTCCTCTGCGTCCAATAGAGAGTAACATCGGTTCTCCAAACTATGATTGTGACAAACACTTAGCATCGTTATTAAGGCCTCTGGTGGGAAAATGCGCTCATCATATACGTAACTTTGTGGACTTCATTGGCAAACTGAAATCACTCAAACTGAGCAATTCTGATACGTTAGTCAGTTTCGATGTAGTGTCGTTGTTCACAAAGGTTCCTCTAGCGGAATCATTGTTTCTCATTGTAAAAAGTTTCGATAAAGAGATTTCAGCTTTATTACAACATATTTTGACCTGGACATATTTTTTATTCAATAACGAATATTATGAACAGACTGACGATGTCGCCATGGGTAGTCCTTTGTCCCCTTTGATGGCCAACTTTTTTATGGAGGACTTCGAGCAGAAGGCACTGGAATCTGCAAGCTTGAAGCCCACAGTGTTTTGGAGGTAGGTTTTTTTTTTAAATTAGATTTATTTTCATTGCAATTGATCCATATTGAGGAGGTCCTCCAGGATGTGGAACATGTCATAAAACAACAATACATGACAAATATTTACAACTAAAACAAATAAGCTAATGTACCATTACACAGGTCCCAAGTGGAATGATCGTCATTTTTTAATGAACACTATATGAAAGAGTCATTTTACAAATACTAATGCACTGAATTTAAAATAAAAAAGTTTTTTATTTATTTATAAGGTAATAAACATGTAATACAACTACCATAATACTTTACAATGAACACATTACTGCACTGAAATGGTGCAGAAGTTAGATTGTACTTACACACACACACACACACACACACACACACACACACACACACAAATTTTCAATGAACACATTACTGCACTGAAATTGTGCAGAAGTTATATTGTACTAATATACAAATCAGTTGGTTTTACTGCGAAATTCATCAATGGAGTAGAAGGAGTTGGCCACCAATAAATCCTTTAGGCTTCTCTTAAACTGAATTTCATTGGTTGTCAAGCTTTTTATGGCTGCTGGCAAGTTATTGAAAATGTGTGTTCCTGAATAATGCACACCTTTTTGTACAAGACTAAGTGACTTTAAATCCTTGTGAAGATTATTTCTAGTATTGATTCCATGAATTGAGCTCTTGGTTTGAAAAAGTGATATGTTTCTAATGAGAAATTTCACCAAGGGATAAATATATTGGGAAGCAGCAGTTAGTATCCCTAGCTCCCTAAACAGGCTTCTGCACAATGTTCTTGAGTTCACACCACATATAATCCTTACTGCACGTTTTTGTGCCCGGAAAACTTTAGCTTGGCTTGATGAATTACCCCAAAAAAATAATCCCATATGACATTATGGAATGAAAGTAAGCATAGTATGCCAGCTTTTTCATTTTTATATCCCCTATGTCTGACAAAACTCGCATTGCAAACAGAGATTTGTTAACACGCTTCAGCGGTTCTGTGGTGTGCTCCTCCCAGTTGAATTTATTATCAAGCTGTAATCCCAGGAATTTAACACTGTCCACTTCTTCTACCTTTTTGTCATCGTATGATAGACATATACTCGTGGGACACCCCTTACAAGTTCTGAAGTTTGCAGTGTAGCCCCATGGTGAACACAAGTTTAAAGGATTCTTAGATCATATGAACTCCATCCACAGACAAATTCAGTTTACGGTGGAAATCTAAAAAGATGGATGAATTCCGTTTTTGGATGTGCTGGTACGGCATAAAAATGGTGGCACCTTGGGCCACGCGGTTTATCTAAAACCGACCCATACGGATTTATATTTAGGCGCAAATAATTGCCACCATCCTTCACAGACGATGAGTGTACTCAGAACTCTAGCGCACACAGCACATGTCATTGCTGACGAGAGCAGTCTGAAGGACGAGCTTTTACACATGAGGAGTGTTTTTGAAGCCAACGGGTACTCACAACAGCAGATACATAAAGCGCTACAAATGAAACCAACTGTGGGTATAAGAAAATCAGAAGAAGACAAGGAAAGTTTTAAATCGATGGCCTTTCTGCCATACGTGGGAAGCCTATCGTCAGAAATAGGACGGATCCTCAGTAAGCATGAAGTGAAAGTGATGTTTCGCCCTTCGCCAAAGACAGCAGCACTACTGGGTTCCGTTAAGGAAGCTTGGGGTATACAAGATCCCCTGTGAGTGCGGCTGTTCATACATCGGACAGACGACACGTACTGTCCATACTACCCAAGAGAGATGCACAGATCACCGCAGGTGCACCCGGCTCTTACAACCCAATAAGTCTGGGGTGGCTGAGCTCACTTATCGTGTACGATAACGTCTAAATTTTAGCATCGACTTCATCCTTCTGGGACTCGGTAATGAAGGAAGCAATTGAAATTCGCTTGCCGACAAATTTAATTAATAGAAATAGCGGCTTCAGGTTGGACAAAACTTGGAATCTGGCAATTTCTGTAATAAAATCACAAAGACGTCGCGTCGGTGCAGCTCGCACTGATACATCGATATCACCGTGTGTATCGACAGCGCAGCCATAGATAAATTTCCATGCATATGCCATACGCCTTTGCCGCCGATTACAGTCTCTGGCGCCTTGTGTATATGTGACCGCATGCGCAGTGCTACGGTCCACGGCTTTAAAAGAACGGAGCAAGTGCTGGAGCGTCAGTCACCTCGGCTCACTCTGAAGATGGCTCGACGATATTCAGCCGAAATATTAGAAGATGAAGCAAAATTTATGCGTCTGCACGCCCGAAATCTTATGGATCAGTATTTGCGCCGCGAAAATATGAAGATGCACATTTTAATAGAAGGTTGGTGTTTCTAAATTGAGTAGTTTGAGAGTTATGAGCGTGTTAACCTTCTGGTTATGGTAACATTCCCGTGTATCATGTTTCGTCCTCTATACGAAATACTTTGGCGAGCACTTCTTTCGAAGAAGACCACTGAAACTACCGAATGTTTAACTCGCGAATAGTTGTGGATCGGTACCTGGTAGAACGTGAAAATTAGTCGGATCGGACTTACAAAAATTCTGGCTGCTTTTCGAGTGAATATATGTTGTACAGACAGTGAACTTTGAAGGATAGAGCATTAGCATATTAAATAAAGACTTGATAGCCAATTCATGCGTTGTCATATGAATAAAAATCAGATTCAATCTAATTTTAAATGATTTCTGCAAGTAGACTGCATCCTCCGAACGCCAGATTTTTTAAAATGAACTTTCAGGGACTGACTTTCAACTCGGGTTACGCGGCCTCTGTGTGGTAGGTATTAGATAGTGGTTTCAACAACGCTGCTTTACACTACCTAGCACGTATTTGCCACTACAGAGTGAAGGAACGTTGGAGAGAAGCATATCGAGGTAGGTAGACTTTCGATAAGTGAAAGACAGAATGCACACAACCAACCCCGCCCCGCCGAAAACTGAGGAAATATTCTATTGGCACGCAGTTTTGTTAGAAGACTCGGAGACTCCACTTCTTTTCACGTTCGTCAGACATCAGCAAAAACACCCTGTGAGTGTGTTAACGTCACTAGAATACAATTTTGGGGTTGGGAGTGGACCCTTATTCTATGACAGAGCACATTGGTGTTTAGCTGAACACAATTTATTTAATTTCTGGATGGTTGTCAAAAAGCACATGGGATTACATAGATTGTGGCATGACACTTTAAGTCAGTTGTCAAGATCACGTATTACGTCCTGGTTAGCGGAAATAACACTGAACTCAACAATATCAAATTTAAATAGAAGGTTCTCTACAAGATTTTTCTTACTGCTAGACAGTGAAGTTGGCCAGTATTACGAAAATCCATCCGATTCCATTTCTAAGTTCAGTGCTATTTAGGATGAAAATCAAGTCTAAGGAGGATGGTTTGCTTTTTCTGACAAGATGAGCAAAAGATTACTCAAGGTTGCTCGAGTTCACAGTGGATGCAAGTTGGTTAACCAACAAGTTTACACTTCTGCCAGCGGCAGAACGTGCTGTCAGCTGCTTGGCTGCTCTAGCACTCTGAAAATTCTGTAAATAGCTAATCAAAATGTTTACTGATTTTATCAGCTGAAACTGTCCTATGTTTCTCATTAGGCGAGAAATCATGCGTTCATCCATAGTCTGGAAAATAAGGCGATATACGCGTGCATAGATGGAGCTGCGTGTATGCTTCAATGCCCTCTCAGTTCTTGCAAGAACAATTAACTACGTGGCTGTTTCGTTTCTCCGCTATCGGAGCTCAACGACTCATAAGCTAATTTCTAGCTGAATGTCAGCCAAAGTGAACGCAGTGTTCACACAAAAATTCATCTTTTGGCATCGTACAGGGTGTAATGCACCCTGTCCTACGCTTGACGCTGGTTCAGACGAGAGTCCACGAAGTTTTCGGTATTGTCTCTTTCGTAGCAAACTGTCCCCCCACCTGTGTCATTTTGTGCTGCACGTCATGGTTATTTCAGACCAATGTGAGCGTTCCTTTGATCTTGTTGAAAATTCCCTACCAATTTCAAAGGGTTCACCCTTAAATTACGTCTAAATATTACCCCTTTTTCTCCTTTCAAGTTTATTTTAGCCAACCGGACATTATGTACCCACTCCTGACGTCTAAAAGATACACGTGTACATTACGAGCGTACCACAGGCATTTCATGTGATCATCAGCGTCTCTGGTCTGTTTCTATCCATCTGGAAATTCCCCAAGGCAATTTTCTAAAGAATTACTCCATCGCAAGCAATGCTACGCCGCTACCTGCTCCCCTCAACGTATCGCCCGGTGCAGTCATTGTCCCTCTTGCCAAGGGTCAACAACCCCAGTTAGAAGCCTTTCGTTGGATGCAGGCTGGGACGACTCAACTCATGTCTGCCCCCAAACTAAAACGTTTCATCCAGCAGCTTTCTTCACCTTTTGCTCATTGACATGCAGGATTTGTGTTTAGTGTATTAATACCGCCGAAGCGAGTGTCATCCCTTTGTATTACGCACTGTACATTTTTATGGACAAATAAGCTCACTATCGCCAAAGTGTTTCAGGAGTCATATCCATCTACTTGTTACTCTGGTACCATCTGCCGCGGGTTTCGAATCCATGCCAGATGGCATGGACCTCGATTACCACTAAAGATCTCTCCAGCCATCACGCTGTAAGCCGGGACTACGCATCCACTCCTGATGCGCGTATAATGTGAGTGCGCCACTGTGGAGCACAAGGTCCCAGCAGCCAATAGCGATGTACTGTATCATGTATTTAAGCGCCTGCCTCTCGCTCAGTAGGCAGTCTGATATTCACATTAGTCTATCGACATCTTCCCCACAGACAGCGTGTTTACATTACTTTGTTTCCGTGTACGAGTGGACGTTGTGGATTCGTGAGGTTTCACTTGTGACCCCATTGCTATTTGCGTGTTGTTGTTCATTAGCTTTTGCTCGTTCGTCGTCGTTGTTCATGTCCATCCTTCCCCATTCGTTTTGTTTGTTCGTGGGCCACCACCAATCGGTCCCACTGCGCTTTCTTTCCCGGCAACCCCACGACTGTTCGGTCGCGGTTACAACATTTTTGGCGATGAGGTACGCAGTGGTAGTTGTTAGCATGGAGGCGAAGTTGGTCTGTCTTCTTTAGCAACAGCAGCAGCTCATGCAGCAGCAGCAGCAGCTCCAGTTAGACATCTGACAACAGTCACTGCGGTTGCTAACAGACAAAGTCGATGCCTGGGACGCATTACCACAACAGTTTCTGAGTCCTCGGGTGTCTGATTCTTTCCCACATCCCGCCATTTAATGACGCTAAAGAAGACTGGGAAACATATTTACATCGGCTGAAACAACATTTCACGGATTTTTAAGTCACAGATGACTCCTTGCCGCAGTCGTTCTTTTTGTCTTGGCCTCCCCAGACATGTTCTTTCTTCTCTGCAAGTTGGCACCGTTGTCTGTTCCTGTGGCTCTCTCTTTCCAGGAGATATGCCTTTTGCTGGCGAACTATTATTCCCACGCTACCATGTGGTCGCCTCTTGGCTGGAATTCCACCAGTACCATAAGCAGCCTGGTCAATCATATTGTTCCTGGGTCACGGATTTGCAGGGTCTCAGCTGTCGATGCGATTTTACGTGCACCAATCAGCAGTGTAAAGCTTCGTATGTTGACTACCTGATCTGGGATGTGGTGGTTCAGCTGGCTCCCAATCCTGAGGTCCACACTCTGGAGTTGAAACTCGATAACCCCTCCTTGGAAGAGATTCTCCGCGTTGCAAACTCCTTTGAAATTGCTCAGGGGTCTAATGAGCATCTTATGGCGCGGCCACAAGAGGCGGTGATCGATGCGTCTCGACAGGTTCCACCCTCGCAACATCGACGTGACCCTACCGACAGAGGCCAGCACCGTTGTGACTCCTCTTTTTCCGAAGTCTCAATGGCACTCGTGCCTCCACTCGAGCCTCGTCGCCAGGCGCATGGCCAACTTCCATCTTGCCCACAGTGCTTTACCGCACATTCTTCAGCTGATTGTCCCCACCGCTGGAAAACCTGCATGCTGTGTAACAAGGAGGGCCACATCCAATCGGTTTGTCATAATCGCTCGACTCGCTCCTGTACTGCCCCTCCTGGGCCTCAAGATACCGTCCATGGTCTGCAGTCGGTAGTCCCACAGAATGACCCACCAACGTGGAAGCTTTTCCTCACGTTCCACCTTTTCACTGAGGATGTCAGTTTTCAGGTCGATACTGGGACCACCGTCTCCCTGATTAATATGGCAACGTATACCTGCCTGGTCTCTCCTGAGTTGTCACCTCCCTCTCGGTGTTTGGTCGCCTACGGAGATGGTTCCATTCCCCTTCGTGGTCAGTTCGTTGTCCAGGTAGTGTACAAATATGTTCCTGGCTCCTTAGCCTATTTGTCATCAACCATCTGTCGGCTTTGAATCTTTTTGGCCTGGACGTGTTTCAGCTGTTTGGCTTTTCAGTTTCCAATGAAGTTAAGGTCATTTCCACAGTTGTTCTTTTTCAAGACTTGGTCGATCTGTGCTCCACTTTTGCGTCGCTGTTTGCAATGGATCTCGGATGTGTTTCCGATTTTCAGAGGCACATCACACTTCGACCAGATGCACAGCCTCACTTTTTCTGGGACCGACCCCTTCCAGTGGCCTTACAGCTGGCAGTCTAGCAGAAACTTGATCAGCTCCAGGCCGCTGGCGATCTGTAGTCTGTGACATACCGTGCCTGGGCGACACCATTGGTGGTCATATGAAAACCCAATGGGTCACTTCGCCTGTATGGGGACTTTGGCACTACTGTCACTGCTCTGTCCCTTGTAGACGCTTACCCCATTCCCCGACAGGAAGACCCTCTCGCCAAGCTTGCTGGGGGAGAGTACTTTTCCAAGATCGATCTGTCTGAGACATACCACCAGTTAATCTCGGATGTCGATTCCCAGAACATCTTGGTTATCAATACGCCTTTCGGATTGTACAAGTACAAGCACTTTCCATTTGGTGTTCCTTCAGCGCTGACCATTTACCAGCGGTTCTTGGAGCAGCTTAAGCAGCCTATCCCTGCGTGCATGAATTACCTGGATGACATCTTGGTCACCGGTTGTTCCCGTCAGGAACATTAGCAAAACCCCAGCAACCTATTTCACGCTCTGCAATCTCGAGGTTTACACTCTGCAGGAAGTAGAATACTTAGGCCATAGGCTTAGCAAAGATGACATTCGTCCTTCAGCTTCTAATGTCGCAGCCATTGAGGCCCTTCCTCATCCCAAGGAGTTATCTGAAATCTAGGTCTTTTTGGGCAAGGTTACATATTACTTAAGGTTCTTACCCCACGCTGCCTCGATTGCTCAACCCCTCAATCACTCGGGTCACAAAGGACTGCCTTTTCATTGGACTCCCGCCTATGACCAGGCTTTTCTACATTCAAAGGCGGTGCTGAAGTCCGGCCCTTGCCTTACTCCCTTATCTCCAGACCGCCCCTTGGTTGTGGCAGCTGATGCGTCAGCATACAGCATTGGGGCTGACCTTGCACATCGGAATGCCAATGGCTCTGAACAGACCATCGCTTATGCATCTAAGACCTTGACTCCAGCACAATGGAACTACTCTCAGATTGAAAAGGAGGCCATGGAGATCATGTTCGCCGTCCAAAAATTTCTCACCTATCTCTTTGGGGCAAAGTTCCCCCCCCCCCCCCCCTGATGGACCATAAGCCTTTAGTTACACTTTTTGGATCCCACTCACCTGCCAGAGCAGGTGGCTCAACGTCTCCGGTGCTGGGCGTTAATTTTATGAAATTACGCTTACATCATCTGGTATAAGCCCACCACCCACCATACTAACGCAAACACTTTTGCCACGTCTCCCAGCAGACACTGATCTTGCATTTGACCCACAGGAGGTCCTCTGCTTTCACATTGATTCCACCTGCTGGGATGCGCTGGACGGTCTGCCTCTTATGGCTGCTCATATTGCTGCGGCTACCCGGCGCTACCCTATATTGAGGCAGGTTCTCTGTTACATGGTCCGTGGGTGGCCCTCCTGTATTTCTCATCGGATGTGGACCATTTCAGCCTCTGGCGCCACCTGTCGCACAAGGTCTCCGTGATCGATGATGTCCTTCTGTTGGCCACAAAGTCAAATGCCTACCCGGTGGTCATCCCTCCAGATTTATGGCATCAAGTGCTCAGTTTGTTACACTGCGGACACTGTGGTATGTCCCACATGAAAGTTTTGTCTCGCTGGTATGTGTATTGGCCTGGTATCAATGGCAATATTGACTGCCTGTTTTGCGGGTGCACTGTGTGTGTGCATCACAAGGCAAGGCCCCCCAGTCGTTCACACCCTAGCCTGTGCATTGCCGGCCCTCGGATCGTATCCATCTAGAATTTGCTGGCTCGTTTTTGGCGGCCATTTGGTTATTTATCGTTGATGATTACTCCAAATACTCATATGTCGTCCACAAGGTGTCCACCACCACTGAGGCCACACTTAAGGCCCAGATCCAGGTTCTCAACATAGAGGGCCTGCCTCACACATTGGTCTCTGAAAATGACCCCCAATTCTCATCATCCTCCTTCCACGACTTCTGTCATGCCAATGGTATCAAACATATCCGTTGCCTGCCTTTCCACCCTCCCTCGAATTACGCGGCTGAGAGGCTTGTCCGCACATTTAAACAATAGTTGACGAAGGAGATCGACACATCTCCAAACATGTCGGCGCTCAGCCAGTTTTTTAGCAGCTATCGCACCACCCCAAATGACCGCCGCAGTCCAGCAGAGCTCCTCCATGGGCGACAGCCACGGACCCTGCTCCATTTGCTGATGCCGTCTCCCTAAAAAGAATGGTTCAAATGGCTCTGAGCACTATGGGACTTAACATCTGTGGTCATCAGTCCCCTAGAACTTAGAACTACTTAAACCTAACTAACCTAAAGGACATCACACATATCCATGCCCGAGGCAGGATTCGAACCTGCGACCGTAGCAGTCGCGCGGTTCCGGACTGAGCGCCTTAACCGCAAGACCGCCGCGGCCGGCCGTCCCTCTCACGCCCCAACTCTTGGACCTCTCGGCATTAAACCCCCAGCGCGGTCGAGTGGGCCCACGTGTATGGGAGTAAGGCGGGTTGGACCCCTACCACGGTTGACGCGGTCCATGGGCGGCGTGTGACGTCGGTGCATACGTCGGAAAGGTTGGAGCATCGCCATCATAACCAGCTCCATCCACGTTCCCACACGGGACTCCCACCACCGCCTCCTTCTCTGCTACCTCCTTCGGGTACAGACGTGGGGCTCGAGTCGCCGCCACTGCCCTCAGTTGCTGCCTCCCCGCAGGCCTGCCACCGACCCTCCCCGCCCCCAGGAGGATCGGCGGCTCCCTCCGCCAACCCAGCCTCTGGGTTGGCCATCATGGGCACCTTGGACGTCCCTTCCTCCCTGCCACTGACGCTTGACGAGCCTGGGTCTTCTCCCATCTACTGACCACTTCGGCACTGTCTGCGGCGTTTCCGCCCCTACACGCAAGTTTCAGGGGGAGGGATCTGGTACTGTGTGCCGTGGGTTTAGAATCCGCGCCAGACAGCATGGATCTTGATTACCACTTGAGGTATCTCCAGCCACCACGCAATAAGCCGGGGCTGCGCGTGAGCTCCTGTCCCACGTATGATGTAGGGGTGCCATGGTGGAGCACGTGACCCCAGCGTGCCTCTGACTCAGCAGGCAGTCTATCGACATCGCGCCTACAAACAGCGTGTTTACATTACTTTGTTTCTGTGTGCGAGTGGATGTTGTGGATTTGTGAGGTTTCGATTGTGATCACGTTGCTATTTGCGTGTTGTTGTTCACTAGTTCTTACTCGGTCGTCCGTCGTTGTTCGTGTCCGTCCATCCCCGTTTGTTTTGTTTGTTCGCGGGCCGCTCCTGTTTGGTCCCGCCTCGCTTTTGTTCTCGGCAACCGCGTGACCGGAACGGTCACAGTTAGAACAGTTATAATGTATAAATTCTCATGTAAGGTGCGAAATTGACTTTCATTCAAGCTGCCACCTTACAAGACGCTTGTGAGGAATGGCTTTGGCATCCTTCTGGAAATCTAAAAATATGGAATCAATTCGATATTCCCTGTCAATAGCACTCAGTACTTCAAGAGTATAAAGAGATAGTTGTGTTTCACAAGAATGATATTTTCTGAATCCGTTTTGACTATGTGTCAATATATCGCTTTCTTCGGTGTACTTCATAATGTTCGAACACAGTACATGTTCCAAAACCCTACTGTAAATCGACGTTAGTGATATGATCCTGTAATACAGTGGATTATCCTACTTCCAGTTATGGGTATTGGTGTGACGTGAGCAATTTTCCAGTCTTTAGGTACGGATCTTTCTGTGAGCGAGTGGTTGTATATTCACTATGTGATCAAAAGTATACGGACATCTGACTGAAAATGACTTACACGTTCTTGGCGCCCTCCATCGGTAAGGCTGGAATTCAGTATGGTGTTGGTCCACCCTTAACTTTGATGACAGCTTTCACTCTCGCAGGCATACGTTCGATCAGGTGCTGCAAGGTTTATTAGGGGAATGACGGCCTATTCTTCACGGAGTGCTGCACTGTGGAGAGGTATCGATTTTCGTCGGTTAGGCCTGGCAAGAATTTGAAGTTCCAAAACATCTCAAAGGTGTTGTATACGAATCAGGTCAGGACTCCGTGCAGGCCGAACCATTACAGGGATGTTATTGTCGTGTAAACACTCCGTCACAGGCAGTGCGTTATGAACAGGTGCTCGATCGTGTTGAAAGATGTAATCGCCATCCCCGAATTGCTCTTCGACAGTGGGAAGCAAAAAGGTGCTTAAAACATCAATGAAAACCTGTGCCGCATGCAAAACAAGGGGTGCAAGACCTCTCCATGAAAACCACAACCACACCGTATTACCACCGCCTCGGAATTTTACTTCTGGCACCAGACATGCTGGCAGATGACGTTCACCGCGCATTTGCCGCACCTACACCCTTCCGTCTGAACAGCACATTGTGTACCGTGATTCGTTACTCCACACAACGTTTTCCCACTGTTCAGTCGTCCAGTGTTTACGCTACTTACGCCAAACGAGGCGTCGTTTTGTATTTACCGGCGTGATGTGTGGCTTATGAGCAGCCGCTCGACCATGAAATCCAAGTTTTCTCACCTCCCGAGTAACTGTCACAGTACTTGCAGAGGATCCTGATGCGGTTTGGAATTCCTGTGTGATGGTCTGGATAGATGTCTGCCTATTACACATTATGACCCTTTTCAAATGTCAGCGGTTTCTGTCAGTCAACAGACGAGGTCGGCCTGTACGATTTTGTGCTGTCCGTGTCCCTTCACGTTGCCACTTCACTATCACATAGGAAACAGTGTACCTAGGGATTTTTAGGAGTGTGGAAATCTCGCGTACAGACGTATGACACAAGTAACACAGAGGCACCTGACTACATTCGCAAAGTCCATGAGTTCCGTGGACGGTCCCATCCTGCTCTCTCGCGATGTCTTATGATTACCGAGGTCGCTGATATGGAGTACCAGGCATTAGGTGGCAGCACAATGTACGTAATATGACAAATGTATGCTTTTGGGGGTGTCTGGATAATTTGATCACATTGTGTAACTGCTAAATAATTTTCTCCTGCATCTTTCCCAACAACTACGTCCTAATCCCCCATGACTATTTCTTACCTCCCTTTACTTATCTCTTTATATTCCTTTATGTACTGAAGCACCCGTTCATTACTCTCGTATAATTTATCTAGATCTTCATCTTCGGTTAGCGACGTCGGCAAGTATACCTGAACAATCGTTATCGGTGCTGGTTTTCTGTCGATTCTGATGAAAACAACTCTATTACTGAGACGTCCACAGTGACCCGCTCTCTGCTCTAGCTTCCTGTTCATAACGAATCCTACTAGTGTTATATAATTTTCTACTGCCTATTATTAAATGTTATTTTCTGCAAAATAAGCCATTCTTGCACAACCTCAAACCCTAACCTCACTGCACCCAAATCTTACGCTACAATACTTATTCTTGTAGTATCTAGTTTTGTAACTGACCATGCACTTGGACATTCCACAGTTATAGGGAGTTCAAATTGAGACCACACACTTACATTGTACGCGTCCAAAGCGCATACTGAGCCACACACACACACACACACACACAAACACACACACAGTCATTTTAAGTACATTAGTTAATACGTTAATCACCTTTTGCTTATTACATGCCCAAGAGCTCACCAGCAATTCTGTCAGTTTATTTTCGTACATTTGCTTTGTAATGTACATATATCTTATACCACGGTACAGAGCAGAAGCGAACTACTGTGGGGGTAGTAGCCTACCTGGGCAACATGGTAATTAAGGGGTCGAGAGAACGGCAGATTCCGTCAGAACCTGAGCGAGTTTATGCCCGCTGTTATCATGGAAATTGGGCAATGCTCCAGAGTCGTGTCTGCGTAATGTCTAAAGTAATAATTCCCGGAGTGCTTCCGTCCGTCACTCAAGGAACGTGAGTACGGCGTGGACGCAGGGGGCGTAAATACATGAATAATAATTAACTTCGGTGTTTCGTTAGTACGACCCGTGCAACCACCTGCTTCAGGGCAAACTGTTTTATCAGGCCGTTGTGGAATCCCACATTGTAACCTGTTTGTATCATTTTAAATGTTAGATATTACATAAAGTTTCTAGGTAAATCTAGAATGATTATGAATAATGTAAAACTATGTTTGATAGCAACTGAATTTATTAATTGTGAGTGCTGGATCACTCTGATGTTAGGAGGATACACTTTTGTTTGAACGCATGTAGAACCTTGTGGAACAACCTACTGTGATAGGTACAACTACTGTGACACTAATGAATGATGGAGGATGACACATCGTCACGTGTTGCTGAATGGATTTCGAAGGTAACTTGAAGTGAAGCAAATGATTTAATACTGCCATCAATATTATGCAGAGTTGGAATTTGCAGTGAGAAGTAACCCAGGACTATCGAAGTTGAGTCGATATTCGCTGCTTCTGGCATTGAGCAGACCACATCTAGTTAGAGAGATATCTTTGTCGCCACACATTCGCAACATACTGTGTGGACCGTGTAGTCTTAGGACATCATATGTGTATACAAAAAGTATTCTAAAGTGAATCAAATTTACGTAAATAAAAATGGAAACGGAAGTATGGAAATCATTTATAGTCAAAACTCACAGGATCTAAGTAGAGCTCTTAACGCCCATTTTGATAGTCTTCACACGTTCCGATCTGATCATGTAAGCGTAGAAAAGATGTGGAATGAGTTCGAAGAGATAGAAGCGACAGCAGTTGTGAGATAACTTAGTAAGTGATGGTACTGATCTCCCATGGTACACAAAACGGGTCAGATCGCTGTTAGAAGCAACAAAAAAGCCATACGAAATTTAAAAGAACGCAAAATCCCGAAGACTGGCAGAAGTTCAAAATATAGCGCATACTTCAATGCGAGATGCTTTTAATAATTTTCACAACGAAACTCTGTCTCGGAATCTGACTGAAAGCCTCAAGAGATTCTGGTCATACATAGAGCACACCAGTGGCAAGACGTAGCCCATTCCTTCACTGCGCGATGACAACGGTAGAGTCACTGATGACAGTGCTACTAAAGCAGAGTTATTAAACCCGGTTTTCCGAAGCTCCTTCACCAAAGAAGACAAAATAAATATCCCTAAATTCCAGTCAAGAACAAGTGCCAAGATGAGAAACGTAGAAGTAGATATCCTCGGTGTAGCAAAGCAATTATATAGAAGCGATTATATACCACGATCGTACACTGGCAGTGTACAATCGTGGTGTCACAAGAAAACCGAGAAGCCGCCAGCACCAGCCATAGGAGGCCGAAAATTGTGAAGATGGCTTTTACATAGGGCGAAACCTGTTAATAAGCAAATATTATTGACTCTTCATTTTAACTTAAACTCTGTTGAAGAATCACATGAGGAGGCGATATATTTGGAAAAGACTGAAAATAAAACATTCCAGTTCTATTACATCAAGGTCAGGCAGAAGTTCCTTAATCAGATACTGCATTGTAAGGCGTACGCAGGAGCAGATAATACCTGCTGTACTATAGACTCAGATCATAATTTGGTAATGACGAAGAGTAGGCTAAAGTTTAAGAGATTAGTTAGGAAGAATCAGTGATCAATGAAGTGGGATAGGGAAGTGCTAAGGAATCAAGAGACACGTTTGAAGTTCTCTGAATCTACAGGTATTGCAATAAGGAAAAGTTCAGTTGAAGAGGATTGGGCATCTCTGAATACGGCAATCACAGAAGTTGCAAACAAAAACATAGGTACAACCTAGGTAATAGTAAAGAAACCATGGGTAACAGAAGAAATGCTTAAGTTGATCGATGACAGAAGAAAATACAGAAATGTTCCGGCAAAGTCTGAAGCACAGAAAACCAAGTCACGTATGAATGAAATAAATGGAAAGTGCTGGGAAGCTAAAGCTAAATGGATGCGTGAAGAAAGTGAAAATATCGAAAAAGAAATTACTGTCCGAAGGGGTGACTCAGCATACAGAAAAGTCAAAACAACCTTTACCGAAATAAAAAGCGAGGGTGGTAACATCAAGAGTGCAGTGGGAATTCCACTGTTAAATGCAAAGAAGAGCTGGGTGGAAAGAGCACATTGAAGGCATCTTTCACTGAGAACACTTGTCTGACAATGTTGTAGACGAAGAAACACGAGTCGCAATAGAACAGATAGGGTATACACTAATAAAACTAAAATTTAAAAGAGCTTTAGAAGGCTTTAGATCGTATTAGGCAGAAGGGGTAGATAACATCCGACCATAATTTCTAAAAGTGTTGGGGGAATTGACAATTATACGAGTATCCATGTCGCTGTGTAGAATGTATAAGTCTGTCGATGCACCATCAGACTTACGGAAAAACATTATACACACATTTCTGAGGATTGAATGAGGCGATAAGTTCGAGATTTCTCGCGCATCCAAGTTGCTGACGAGAATAATATACAGTAGAATGTAAAAAAAAACTGAAGATGTATTAGATGATGATCAGCTTGACTTTAGAAAAGATAAAGGCACCGGAACAGTTCTGACGTTGCAAGTTGATAATGGAAGCGAGACTAAAGAAAAATCAAGCCACGATCTTAGCATTTATCGACATCGTAAAAGTGATCGACAGTGCCATATGGTGCAATATGTTCGAAATTATGAGAAATATATGGGTAAACTATAGGGAATGACCGGTAATATACAATATGTACAAGATCCAACAAGGAACAATAGGAGTGGAAGGTCAAGAGCGAAGTTCTCAGAAACAATGATGGAACTCAAAGAGTGGTTGACGATCGAAATTATAATTCAAGGTAAAAGGATATCAATGATAAGATTCGCTGATGACACTGCTATCCTCAGTGAAATTGAAGAACAATTACAGAATTTTCTGAATGGAAGGCACAGTGTAATGAGTGCAGAATGTGGATAAAAGTAAATCGAAGAAAGACGAAAGTAATGAGAAGACTGAAGTTAAGGACTTTTGCTACATGGGCTGCAAAATAAACCATGACGGACGAAGCAAGGAGGACGTAAAGCAGACTACCACTGGCTAAAAGGACATTGCTGGCCAGTGGAAGTTTACTTGGATGAAACATAGGCCTTCATTTGAGGAAGGGATTTCTGGGAATGTACGTATGTATCAGAGCATTGCATGGTTGTCAATCATGAACTTTCTGAAAACCGAAACAGAAGTGAATAGAAGCATTTGAGAAGGGGTGCTGCAGAAAAATGATGACAGTTACGTGATCAGTTAATGAATGAGGAGATTCTACACAGAATCGACAAGGAAAGGTATATAAATAAGACGCTGAAATTAAGAAGGGACATTATGATAAGACATGTGTTAATACGTCAGACATTAACTTCAACAGTACTAAAGGGAGCTGTGGACGGTAAAAACTGTAGAGCAAGACAGAGACTGGAATATATCCAGCTAAATAACTGCGGACGTTGGCTGACCTTGTTTCTCTGAGCTGAAGATATGGGTATAGTAGAGTAATTCTTGGTGGGCCACACCACACCAGTCACGAGACTGACGACTCAAAACATTTATAAAGACAATGTCATGATAATTTGCAGAAATTAAAGAACAGAAAATTAGCTGAAGAAGCAATAGGTCCTACCAAACAGGAAACCGAGGAAACACAATAAATCAAGACTCCTTCCAGTACAGTCGTAAAACAACCCCACCAAGTGGCACCAAAAGGAGGTAAGAGCAACAACTATTTATAAACCACAATACTCGGCCTCTTAGCCCACAAACCGAAGCACAGAAAAAGAACGCATCTCAGTCACATTTTACCATAAGTCCTGCATTCATATACAGTAAAATCAGCTTTTGCCTTCACTAAAAAGTCCCTCTACCAACTGACTTCTGGTATCGTTTTCACGCGCGATAGCTTTAGGTACAACAATGCTGCACGCACACAGACGTTGCTTAACAGATTCAACGAAATTGTATGATCATCCTCCGTACAGCAATGGCTTGTCATTCTACAGCGAGACAACTGAAAAACTCATCCTTGGATGTGGCAAATACCTTAATGTAGGACGCAATTACGTAAAAATAACACTGACAATTATAGCTTTGACTAGTATGTAATAAGCTTTTGTTAATTTTTTCCGTCGGCCCTTGTGGCCGAGCAGTTCTAGACGCTTCAGTACGGAACCGCGATGCTGCTACGCTCACAGGTTCGAATCCTGCCTCGGGCATAGATGTGTGTGATGTCCTTAGGTTAGGTAGGTTTAATTAGTTCTAAGTCTAGGGGTCGATGACCTCAGATGTTAAGTCCCATAGTGCTCAGAGCCATTTGCACAATTTTGAATTTCATTGCAGGTGCATGGCACTTGGTTGGTATCCAACCACAGAAACTGTGTCATTGATTTGGCTAGATTATTAATTTAATTTCTCAAAGTACTTATCAAAGGAGACCTTTGTACGTACAGCAAGTAGTAACTCGTCAGAACAAGAAAAAACTTCGCCGCACAACCCCTGTTTACCAGGCTCCATCCATGTGATAGAGTCGGGGTGAAGATAAAAATCGTCTACGGAATGGGAGTTGTCCAGGAGAAAGGATTTCAGGTTAGATTGTGAACTTGTTTTGCTACCTGTCACACATTTTATCTTACCGGACAAATTATATGGTTCAAATGGTTCTGAGCACTATGGGACTTAACAGCTGAGGTCATCAGTCCCTTAGAACTTAGAACTACTTAAACCTAACTAACCTAAGGACATCACACACATCCAAGCCCAAGGCAGGATTCGAACCTGTGACCGTAGCGGTCGCGCGATTCCAGACTGAAGCGCCTAGAACCGCTCGGCCACAACGGCCGGCGACAAATTATAAGAAATTTTTGTTGCTACATATTGCACTCCATTCTGTGTCACTGAGAGCTTTAATAATGGCAAATAAAGTAAATTCTTTTGCTCTAGTGTTTTAGATTTGGCCAGTAGTACTCTTTTCAAACTGTTATTCATTGTTTATGAGGAATTTCATCAGCGAATATACTAGACGCTTAATATCAAAAACCGCCAGGGTACTGAAGGCATGTTTTTCAATACTGATGAAAAGCCTCTGGAGGAAAAATAGTGATCGCTATAAATATTTCTCTTGTATAGTTACGTCCTCAACGGTTAAATATTTAAGTCCTATCTTTTTGTGAAATGTGATTCACAATGAACACACTCCTTTTTTGTTAAGTTTTGACTTCGCCATTTTTGTTGCAATTTTGTATAATTTTTCTCTTTTTTGTATATGAAAGTGTACCCTTCATAAATTCCGAAATCTTGTAAAAAAAGCAATTAAATGAATATAATGTGACATTGTGATCAGTTTTCGTTATAACAACAAAAATCACTTTGACGTAAATGGGATATTAGCATATCAAGAAAAATATCAAAAGACTGAGAAGAATGCAAAATACGATTTCTTTCACTAATAATTCGTAGTTCACTGAAATCGACAACACAATAAAATGAAAATGATCGGCCAATAACCAAGTGCATTAACAGAATCACCACTAGGATGGATATTATTCACATCTGCTGAGTAATATTTTTGTTTTAAGCCTTCAGTTTCCTTTAATTTAGATTACAATATCAGGAATTTCACTTGAACCACCGACGCAGACTTCGGGGACTGTGTTGCGAGTCTCATTACCAGCGAAAGCTCTTTCTCTGGCTGATATTATTATTTTATAAAACTGCAATGACCGAAGATCATCCCATGTTGGGCCACAGTTTTTCTACAGGAGACATTTTATGAATTTTCTTTTAAAGACAGAAAGAGTAATGCCTTTGATGACAGTGTGAGGCGTCACCCGAACCAGCGAATTTCGTCTTTTACTCAGACATTGGCATTTCCAAATATCATTTCGCAAAATACCTCATCATTTACATGGACAGCATTTTAGATCTTCTCCATTTTTTTAGTAATAATTATTTTACTCCTAGCTAATGAAAAATGACAATGAGAAGAAGGCTACAGCATATCAGTAGCTTGTTATTTCCAATCATTCATCTCACAAGCCACATCCATATGAAAAACATTTGCATGATTAGATGAATCTGTCAATATTCATGCGAAGGATTGGTATTGCCAAAGTCACAAGGAAATATTATGCCTTCAAAAATTCAGTGTAGAATGAGGTGACAAAAGTCATGGGATTTCATCTAATATCGTATCGGACTTGCTTTGGCCCGACGCATTTCAGCAAGTAAACGTGACATGGACTCAACAAGTCATTGGAAGTCCCAGGCAGAATCACTGACCCATGCTGCTCCTATAGCCATCCTTAATAGCTAAAATGTTGCCGGTGCAGGATTATATGTACGAACTGACCTCCCGATTATGTCCCATAAATGATTCATGTGATTCAATTCAGGCGATGTAGGAGGCCAAAACGTTCACTCGAATTGTCCAGAATGTTCTTCAAACCAATCACGACCAACTGTGGCGTGGTGATATAGCGCATTGTCATTCATAACAATTCCACCCAAACACCACCCACGCCGTCATGGAGTCACCACTAGTTTGCACAGTGCCTTGTGGACAACTTGGTCCATGGCTTCGTGGGTTGTGCACCACACTCGAACCATACAATTAGCTCTCACCAACTGAAATCGGAACTCATCTGAGCAGACAACGGTTTTCCAGTCGTCTAAGGTCCAGCCGACACGGTCACAAGCTGCAGGCGATGTCGTGCTGTTATAGGAAAGCCACTCGCATCAGTGGTTCAAAATGGTTCAAATGACTCTGAGCACTACGGGACTTAACTTCTGAGGTCATCAGACTCCTAGAACTTAGAAATACTTAAACCTAACTAACGTAAGGATATCACACTTCCATGCCCGAGGCAGGATTCGAACCTGCGACCGTAACGGTCGCGCGGTTCCAGACTGTAGCGCCTAGAACCGATCGGCCACTCAGGCTGGCCCAGAGTCAATGGTCTGCTGCCATAGTCCATTAACGTCAAATTTCGCAGCACTGTCTTAACCGATACGTTATGTACCATCCATGTTGATTTCTGCGATTATTTCTCGCAGTGTTGCTTGTCTGTTAGCACTGCCAACTCTAAGAAAACGCCGCTGCACTCGGTCGTTAAGTGAAGGCTGTCGGCCACTGCGTTGCCCGTTCTGAGACGTAAGGCCTACAATTTCGAACTCTCAGCACACTCTTGACACTACCGATCTCGAAAAGCCAGTTTCCAAACGATTTCGAAAGTGGAATGTACCATGTGCCTAGCTCCAATTACAATTCCTTTCTCATTGTCTGCTAAATGCCGCTGTGCGGCCATAATCACGTTTCAACACCTTTTCGCATGAATCACCTGTGTACAAATGACATCTCTACAAATCCACTGCCCTTTTATACCTTGTGTACGCAGTACTACCGCCATGTGTATACGTGCATATCGCTATCTTTTGACTTTTGTCACCTCAGTGTGAGGAATTATATTGCCTACAGATATGGTCATATTGTTGCAACACAAGATTCCAAACAAAAAAACATGAAGATTGCTGTTCGTACATTGACACAGTTGATTGTGATAGTCACTGCCATTTCACCCATTTTTCATATCACCAAGAATTCATTGCTTTGTAACATGGCTCATTTTGAAGTACATTCTTGTTTCACCTAACAGTGATTACTTCTACTTTATAGTTATAACTTTAACTAATTTTCGTGAAGTTTGTGAATAGGTCAGTAGACGTTTTACACTTGTTGTGATGGTGCAGTTAAAATGTGTTATTCCTTTTAGAAGTACCCACAAGATGAACGCGGGTGAACACCACATGTTGTTCTTCCTGCCTCGTGCCTTCAGTGTGCGAGGTCCTCGCGCCTGCAGCTACTCGCCGCGGGCCGGACCGCAGCAGAGCAGAGCTGAGGCGGGCAGACAGTAACCATAACGACCACTGGCGGCGCTGATGGCGCAGCGGCCGCCGCAGTCATTAGTCTGTCCGTGGCCGTCTCCTCTCCTCCCCCTTTTGTTACCGTGAGATACGCTGCTCTGTCTCCTAGCAGCCGCTTTTTATCTCCCGTGCTCTCAACAATAAATCCCCCACCCCACGCCTGTTCGCGGAACACGTTCCTGTCTGCAGTTAAATCTGTTGTCGGGACAAGATTACTTGCTACCGCGATGATCGAGTACAATGAATCTCAGGCGACGAGGAACCTCGTGCATCATTTCGTGTAGAAGTGGTGCTGCTACCCGCAGCAGTAACATCACAATTGGATCTTCAGTGCGCGACGACCTACACAAGCTAACATGTAAGATGAATTGTATAGTTCCGGACAAATACTGTCCAAATTAACCAATCAGAAGCGATAAGTTGTAGAGCTCAGGCCAAGTACTGTTCATATTAGGTTCCTTAACAGTCTAACCAATCATTGAACTTGTGTAAATATTACGATGTTACGTACGTGTATTTTATCGCTGTACTGAAGTTGTACCCTATACGTATGGTTCTCATTGAGGCGATAAGTTACGCGATAGACGATAGGCGTTGAACAAGTAAGGCAAAACATTTTTTTCGCAGCCAGTTTCGGTTAAAAAGTGCGGAATTCCTTGGGAGACATTGTGGAATATTTCCCCTATGGGCCCTATAGTTTAATGAAGTTGCAGTAGGTGACGGTGCCATACGTAGCCTTCAAAATTGCGTCTGCAATGGAGATGCGTTCCGAGCAGAGGACTGTCATTGAGTTTGTATTGGCGGAAATCCAAAGAATCGCAGATATTCTTAGGCTGCCGTGCGGGATTAGCCGAGCGGTCTCAGTCGTGGCCTGTGTGGCTGATCCCGGCGGAGATTCGAGTCCTCCCTCGGGCATGGGTGTGTGTGTGTTTGTCCTTAGGATAATTTAGGTTAAGAAGTGTGTAAGCTTAGGGACTGATGACCTTAGCAGTTAAGTCTCGTAAGATTTCACACACATCTGAACATTTTTCTTAGGCTCTTGTAGAATGTCTACGGAGACCTGGCAGTGAACTGAAGCACGGTGAAGCGTTGGATGAGGCGTCTGTCATCACCGAAACAAGGTCGCACGAAACTGTCCGACCTGTCGCGTGCCGACCGGCCGTACACAACTGTAATGGCTGCAATGTTGGAATATGAGGACACACTCAGTTTAGGTGATCGACAGATCTTAATCAAACACCTCACAGCACAGAAGGACCTCCCCGTTCGTAGTGCTGACATACTTGTCCACCAGTTGAGTTACCCAAAGACGTGTGCCCGCCGTGTTCCTCGTCGCCTAAAGGAACGCCATAAAGAGTAAAAAAGGACAGTCTGTGCAGAATTGCTTGCGCCTCATGAAGTAGATCACGACCATTTTATGTCGACTGGCGTCGCAGGCAATAAAATATGGGTTCATTACATTGAACGGGGATCAAAACGGCTATCCACGGAGTGTCGCCACACCACTCTCGTCCGAAGAAAAAGTTCAAAGCCCCACCCTCAGCCTATAAAGTCATAGCAGGGGACATCAGAGACTCTGAAAGGGTTAGTCTATTTGATTTACTGCCTCACGGCGCAACAATTAACTCTGAGGTGTACTGTGCTACCCATAGGCAACCGGAAAAACTACTTCAGCGTATGCGCCACCCCAAAAATTCGAACGAACTTCTCCTTATCGATGACACCGTAATACCTCGTACAAGGCTGCGCACCCGGGAGGAACTCACAAAACTTCACAGGACTGTTCTTTATCATCAACCATACAGCCTGGACCTTGCATCATCCGGCTTCTACCTGTTTAAGCCTGCCGCTGTGGCCGAGCGATTCTAGGCGCTTCAGTCCGGAACTGCGCTGCTGCTACGGTCGCAAGTTCGAATCCTGCCTCGGGCATGTATGTGAGTGATGTTCATAGGTTAGTTCGGTTTAAGTAGTTCTACGTCTAGGAGATTGATGACCTCAGATGTTAAGTCCCATAGTGCTCAGAGCAATTTGAACCAATTTTCTACCTGTTTGGCCCAAAGAAGGATGCACGTGGATGGAGGGGACGTTCGCCAGTAGAGTTGTACCACGCAGGCATACAGCCCTCACAGTAAGTTGGCGTAAGGCCGTCGCATTGAACGGAGATTATGTTGAAAAACAGATTTTTCTAGCCAAACGAGTTAGGAATAATATGTAGTAGTACAAACCTGAGCAAAGCCAACCTGCTTTCAGAAAAAAAGTGTGTTGCGTTACTTACTGAATGTTCCTCGTAACAGGCGATGTAGTAAAATAGGTGACGCGAGTTGCAATGCGATGCAGAAGCACCCAAAATTAATGGAGTGCGTAGAAACGTAGTTGAATCAACTTAACTGGTTCACACTACGGCAGCAACAATATCACACTAATATGATTTTGTGACATGTTATCTGGTACAACACGAAGTGCTAGGTGCTCGAAGCTACTGTATCGTACGCTAAGCGGTAAGGGAAATTTTACGCCGCCTGATGTGGCTAAAAAGAAATTGGTTTATGTTGATGAGGCAATGCTTTATACTCCTCGGAAACAATTAAAAATCACTGTTTTGGAATTCGCGTGGTTCTCCGCAATGCAGTATTTCTCATTCGACTTTGAGAAACTATTTTGTAAAAAGAAAAAAAGATTCTGAATATTTAGTCTCATACCTGATAATTAACTGGTTTTCTTCTTGTTTTACCCATAATTATTGTGGTTCTTCGAAATTAGGTAAAACACAGTGAGTAAATTGAGAAGATTGCAGTATAAAATATAGTCGCTGGTCGTTTACATATATAAAACCGTGACATGGGCATACGTACACTGGAGGATTCCCAAGGCACACACATACCAGTGGGTACAATAGAATAGCTATAGATATACACTCCTGGAAATTGAAATAAGAACACCGTGAATTCATTGTCCCAGGAACGGGAAACTTGACACATTCCTGGGGTCAGATACATCACATGATCACACTGACAGAACCACAGGCACATAGACACAGGCAACAGAGCATGCACAATGTCGGCACTAGTACAGTGTATATCCACCTTTCGCAGCAATGCAGGCTGCTATTCTCCCATGGAGACGATCGTAGAGATGCTGGATGTAGTCCTGTGGAACGGCTTGCCATGCCATTTCCACCTGGCGCCTCAGTTGGACCAGCGTTCGTGCTGGACGTGCAGATCGCGTGAGACGACGCTTCATCCAGTCCCAAACATGCTCAATGGGGGACAGATCCGGAGATATTGCTGGCCAGGGTAGTTGACTTACACCTTCTAGAGCACGTTGGGTGGCACGGGATACATGCGGACGTGCATTGTCCTGCTGGAACAGCAAGTTCCCTTGCCGGTCTAGGAATGGTAGAACGATGGGTTCGATGACGGTTTGGATGTACCGTGCACTATTCAGTGTCCCCTCGACGATCACCAGTGGTGTACGGCCAGTGTAGGAGATCGCTCCCCACACCATGATGCCGGGTGTTGGCCCTGTGTGCCTCGGTCGTATGCAGTCCTGATTGTGGCGCTCACCTGCACGGCGCCAAACACGCATACGACCATCATTGGCACCAAGGCAGAAGCGACTCTCATCGCTGAAGACGACACGTCTCCATTCGTCCCTCCATTCACGCCTGTCGCGACACCACTGGAGGCGGGCTGCACGATGTTGGGGCGTGAGCGGAAGACGGCCTAACGGTGTGCGGGACCGTAGCCCAGCTTCATGGAGACGGTTGCGAATGGTCCTCGCCGATACCCCAGGAGCAACATTGTCCCTAATTTGCTGGGAAGTGGCGGTGCGGTCCCCTACGGCACTGCGTAGGATCCTACGGTCTTGGCGTGCATCCGTGCGTCGCTGCGGTCCGGTCCCAGGTCGACGGGCACGTGCACCTTCCGCCGACCACTGGCGACAACATCGATGTACTGTGGAGACCTCACGCTCCACGTGTTGAGCAATTCGGCGGTACGTCCACCCGGCCTCCCGCATGCCCACTATACGCCCTCGCTCAAAGTCCGTCAACTGCACATACGGTTCACGTCCACGCTGTCGCGGCATGCTACCAGTGTTAAAGACTGCGATGGAGCTCCGTATGCCACGGCAAACTGGCTGACACTGACGGCGGCGGTGCACAAATGCTGCGCAGCTAGCGCCATTCGACGGCCAACACCGCGGTTCCTGGTGTGTCCGCTGTGCCGTGCGTGTGATCATTGCTTGTACAGCCCTCTCGCAGTGTCCGGAGCAAGTATGGTGGGTCTGATACACCGGTGTCAATGTGTTCTTTTTTCCATTTCCAGGAGTGTATTTAAAGGAAAAATCGTCCACGTAGCCAGTAAAAATCACTTTATTCTTAATTAGTAACTTCACTTACTTAGGAGTTAAATTAAATTCTCCTTATGGTGTTTTATTTAAATATATTCAACAATCCGTTTGGTTTCTTCATTATATATTAATAATAGCAGTAATTTACATACCTTGTCTCTATGTCATGATTATTCAACATATCCGTCCTATCTATGTCAGGAGGTCCGGATAGCAGGTCCTAAAATTTTGTTAATATAGTGAATTGAAACGTATCAGCATGCAGCGGCAAAAGCTAGCGAATCGGAAGCGTCATTTTTAAATTATAAAAGCAGAGACAGAATAAAGATTAGAGTTTAACCACCCACCAGCGTCACGGAGCACTTGCTAGGAGTGGGCATGAATGGAGAGGGAAAGCGGCCGTGTGTTCTTTGAAGGAGCCGTCAAAGCAGTCCCCTTAAGCAATTCCAGGAAATCACAGAAATGTAATAAAGCAGTTACTGCGTAAGTTATAATTGTTAAACTGAGTGTAATTCTTCGTCCCACACCCACTGAGAAACAGCACACGATTAGCAGGTGGAAATGCAAGCAACGTCCACAACACGCCGCACATCACTGACACACCGAATTCATATTACAATCACAGGACAGTTTTCTGTATATTGAGGCTGAGTTACGCGCGGTTCTCACTGAGGCAATACGATATGTATTAAGCCATTTTGCAATAAAGATCACACTACACGACTCTTTTCCCGTGCTACACACGTATTCACATCGGAGCAGTACGAGAAGCAATAAGACACAGCAGGTGGCAATATCCTCTTGTGTGGCGCATTCCTGGGAGGCTCGTTGCGGGCCGCTTCCAAGAATCTCACGAATTTGCTCGAGTGCGGAAAGAGAAACGTTCTTTCTCTCAGCGTTAAAACAGAGTGTTTCTGGATCACTCTGTAGCAATTCTGGACGTGTGGGTGTCGCATTGTCCTGCTGGAATTGCTCACGCCCGTCGGAATGCCTAATGGACACGAACGGATGCAGGTGATCAGGCAGGATGCTTACGTACGTGTCATCTGTCAGAGTCATGGCTAGACGTATCGGGGGTCTTATATCACTCCTACTGCACATGCCTCAGGCCATTACAGAGTCTCCACTATCTTGAACAGTCCGCTGCTGACATGCAGGGTCCATGGATTCATAAGGTTGTCTCCATACCCGTACACTTCCATCCGCTCGATGCAATTCGAAACAAGACTCTTCCGACCAGGAAACGTATTTCAATTTATCGACAATCCAATGTCGATGTTGACGGGCCCAGACGAGGCGTAAAGATTTGTGTCATGTGGTCATCAAGGGTACATGAGTGGGCACTTACCTCCGAAAGCAAATATCGATAATATTTAGTTGAATGGTTCGCACGCTGACAGTTGTAGATAGCCCAGCTTTGAAATCTGCAGCAATTTGTGGAAGGGTTGCATTTCTGTCACGTTAAACCATTCTCTTCAGTCGTAGTTGGTCCCGTTCGTGCAGGATATTTTTCCGGCCTTAGCGATGTCGGACAATTGATGTTTTCCGGATTTCTGATATTCACGGAACAGTCGTGAAATGATCGTACGGGAAAATCCCCACTTCATCGCCACCTCGGAGATTCTGTGACCCATCGCTCGAGTGCCGACTGTAACATGTTCAAACTCACTTAAATCTTGCTAACCTGCCATTGTAGCAGCAGTAACCGATCCAACAACTGTGCTAGACGCTTGTTATCTTATATAGGCGTTGCCGACCACAGCGCCGTATTCTGCCTATTTACATATCTCTGTATTTTGAGTACGCATGCCTATACCAGTTTCTTTGTTCACTTAATGTTAAGCACTGAAAGTTGAATACTTACATTTCTGATACAAGATATGCAATAATTGTAGTCAAACTATATCGACCTTCTACAACTGTTTGCCAATGACCATACTTTTATCTGCATTTCCTCTCTATCCTAAATCATGGCGGCAGAAAACGACATGATTAGCGGAACCTTCTTCTCCACATAAACAGGTTGGTGGGTTACTGTATCCCACTCGATGTAGGTATTTCGTATACGGACCAAGAACTCTTACGATTTGTTCACTAATGTATAAAAGTCCTTTTCAAAAGCATAAATCGCAAGGGACGTCCTTTTGTCAATGTACTCCTTCAGCCAAAGATACTGTTCGAAGAAATTGCTGTAAGTGATATTGATAAGTTCCGTACCCAATTTGAGACATTGTTGGATGTGTCTGTAGCGCAGATTATATCTCTTCTTATTCCCCAGCGTTCATCAAAAGCAAAATCATACAACTATACAACGAGATAGGTCTCATTTTCTCATGAGTCTGTATCCTCGTTATGTGAAGAGAGTAGCCAGTAAATACGAAGAACGGCTGAAGAAGAACTTTCTGAGCTCTGTACAGAAAAAAGCGTTAAACATCCTATATCTGTTAGGGTGTGGAGTGTCAGGTTAGTGAATGTTACAAAGATTATTTATACGGTGGAAAGCAAAAGCAATCAAACTGAGAACAGGAAAGTCATGGAAAAGAGGCTTTTAACTCAAGTGATGAACTGGTTTCTTGATAGTAATTTCGTATTCGTCACGATTGAGCATTCTGCCAAAAAGGTAAATCAGTTATCCAGTTCTTAACAGCAGAAAGCAAAGCGAAAATATTGGCATGGCCTGGGAGTATCCCGGAAAAGAACACTATAGAGAATCTAGGGTCAGTCGTTAGGCGGAGACTGAGGAAGAGTAACATTACACTGAAGAGGCACCTCACCGGGAAACTGATCCAAATACGTCATCATAGTGAAGATATCAAAACCTCATACTCACGAATTATAGAAAACACGCCAAAGCGTATTGAACTTCTCATAAATAGGAAAGGCATTTACATAAAATACTAATGCAATGTTCAGTTCACTAAAAGATGTTATTAGACCATAAACAGTGTTCATTCTAGCAAAATTTAACTTCGAGGCTAATACTTAACACATCTCTGCAGCAGACCAATCAAAAGAAGCGTCGTTCTGTATCAAGTTAGGGTCAGCCAAATTTACGCTGAACTGCTGTCATGAGTAGATAGTCTAAGTGCCGATGTATTGAAGGTTGCTCTTTTACATGAATGTTTCTGACTCAATAATCAATTCTCTAAGGCCACCTCACCGTGCGGAAAGCCAAGAAGAAGTAAGTTTAGTGCTTACATACAGACGATCTGCGCAATGTGCAATACTTAGATATGCATATTACACACAAACAATGCGTAATACTCTTAAGAGTCTCTCAAAATTACATAGTCTAAATTGAGGTTAGCTTGTAGCTAATCGTAGCGCCATAGGATGATTTTTATCGAATGTAATTTCATCACTTTAATCCTTACCTCATGAACCATGGACCTTGCCGCTGGTGGGGAGGCTTGCGTGCCTCAGCGATACAGATGGCCGTACCGTAGGTGCAACCACAACGGAGGAGTATCTGTTGAGAGGCCAGACAAACATGTGGTTCCTGAAGAGGGGCAGCAGCCTTTTCAGTAGTTGCAGGGGCAACAGTCTGGATGATTGACTGATCTGGCCTTGTAACATTAACCAAAACGGCCTTGCTGTGCTGGTACTGCGAACGGCTGAAAGCAAGGGGAAACTACAGCCGTAATTTTTCCCGAGGACATGCAGCTCTACTGTATGATTAAATGATGATGGCGTCCTCTTGGGTAAAATATTCCGGAGGTAAAATAGTCCCCCATTCGGATCTCCGGGCGGGGACTACTCAGGAGGACGTCGTTATCAGGAGAAAGAAAACTGGCGTCCTACGGATCGGAGCGTGGAATGTCAGATCCCTTAATCGGGCAGGTAGGTTAGAAAATTTAAAAAGGGAAATGGATAGGTTAAAGTTAGATATAGTGGGAATTAGTGAAGTTCGGTGGCAGGAGGAACAAGACTTTTGGTCAGGTGATTACAGGCTTATAAATACAAAATCAAATAGGGGTAATGCAGGAGTAGGTTTAATAATGAATAAAAAAATAGGAGTGCGGGTTAGCTACTACAAACAGCATAGTGAACGCATTATTGTGGCCAAGATAGACACAAATCCCATGCCTACTACAGTAGTACAAGTTTATATGCCAACTACCTCTGCAGATGATGAAGAAATAGATGAAATGTATGACGAGATAAAAGAAATTATTCAGGTAGTGAAAGGAGACGAAAATTTAATAGTCATGGGTGACTGGAATTCGAGTGTAGGAAAAGGGAGAGAAGGAAACATAGTAGGTGAATATGGATTGGGGGGAAGGAATGAAAGAGGAAGCCGCCTTGTAGAATTTTGCACAGAGCATAACTTAATCATAGCCAACACTTGGTTCAAGAATCATAAAAGAAGGTTGTATACCTGGAAGAATCCTGGAGATACTAGTAGGTATCAGATAGATTATATAATGGTAAGACAGACATTTAGGAACCAGGTTTTAAATTGTAAGACATTTCCTGGGACAGATGTGGATTCTGACCACAATCTATTGGTTATGAACTGCAGATTGAAACTGAAGAAACTGCAAAAAGGTGGGAATTTAAGGAGATGGGACCTCGATAAACTGAAAGAACCAGAGGTTGTACAGAGTTTCAGGGAGAGCATAAGGGAACAATTGACAGGAATGGGGGAAAGAAATACAGTAGAAGAAGAATGGGTAGCTCTGAGGGATGAAGTAGTGAAGGCAGCAGAGGATCAAGTAGGTAAAAAGACGAGGGCTAATAGAAATCCTTGGGTAACAGAAGAAATATTGAATTTAATTGATGAAAGGAGAAAATACAAAAATGCAGTAAATGAAGCAGGCAAAAAGGAATACAGACGTCTCAAAAATGAGATCGACAGGAAGTGCAAAATGGCTAAGCAGGAATGGCTAGAGGACAAATGTAAGGATGTAGACGCTTGTCTCACTAGGGGTAAGATAGATACAGCCTACAGGAAAATTAAAGAGACCTTTGGAGAAAAAAGTGCCACTTGTATGAATATCAAGAGCTCAGATGGGAACCCAGTTCTAAGCAAAGAAGGGAGAGGAGAAAGGTGGAAGGAGTACATAGAGGGCCTATACAAGGGCGATGTACTTAAGGACAATATTATGGAAAGGGAAGAGGATGTAGATGAAGACGAAATGGGAGATAAGATACTGCGTGAAGAGTTTGACAGAGCACTGAAAGACCTGAGTCGAAACAAGGCCCCGGGAGTAGATAACATTCCATTTGAACTACTGATGGCCTCGGGAGAGCCAGTCATGACAAAACTCTACCATCTGGTGAGCACGATGTATGAGACAGGCGAAATACCCTCAGACTTCAAGAAGAATATAATAATTCCAATCCCAAAGAAAGCAGGTGTTGACAGATGTGAAAATTACGGAACTATCAGTTTAATAAGTCACAGCTGCAAAATAGTAACGCGAATTCTTTACAGACGAATGAAAAAACTGGTAGAAGCCGACCTCGGGGAAGATCAGTTTGGATTCCGTAGAAATGTTGGAACACGTGAGGCAATACTGACCTTACGACTTATCTTAGAAGAAAGATTAAGAAAAGGCAAACCTACGTTTCTAGCATTTGTAGACTTAGAGAAAGCTTTTGACAATGTTAACTGGAATCCTCTCTTTCAAATTCTGAAGGTGGCAGGGGTAAAATACAGGGAGCGAAAGGCTATTTACAGTTGTACAGAAACCAGATGGCAGTTATAAGAGTCGAGGGGCATGAAAGGGAAGCAGTGGTTGGGAAAGGAGTAAGACAGGGTTGTAGCCTCTCCCCGATGTTATTCAATCTGTATATTGAGCAAGCAGTAAAGGAAACAAAAGAAAAATTCGGAGTAGGTATTAAAATTCATGGAGAAGAAGTAAAAACTTTGAGGTTCGCCGATGACATTGTAATACTGTCAGAGACAGCAAAGGACTTGGAAGAGCAGTTGAACGGAATGGACAGTGTCTTGAAAGGAGGATATAAGATGAACATCAACAAAAGCAAAACGAGGATAATGGAATGTAGTCAAATTAAGTCGGGTGATGCTGAGGGAATTAGATTAGGAAATGAGACACTTAAAGTAGTAAAGGAGTTTTGCTATTTAGGGAGTAAAATAACCGATGATGGTCGAAGTAGAGAGGATATAAAATGTAGACTGGCAATGGCAAGGAAAGCGTTTCTCAAGAAGAGGAATTTGTTAACATCGAGTATGGATTTAAGTGTCAGGAAGTCGTTTCTGAAAGTATTTGTGTGGAGTGTAGCCATGTATGGAAGTGAAACATGGACGATAACTAGTTTGGACAAGAAGAGAATAGAAGCTTTCGAAATGTGGTGCTACAGAAGAATGCTGAAGATAAGGTGGGTAGATCACGTAACTAATGAGGAGGTATTGAATAGGATTGGGGAGAAGAGAAGTTTGTGGCACAACTTGACTAGAAGAAGGGATCGGTTGGTAGGACATGTTTTGAGGCATCAAGGGATCACAAATTTAGCATTGGAGGGCAGTGTGGAGGGTAAAAATCGTAGAGGGAGACCAAGAGATGAATACACTAAGCAGATTCAGAAGGATGTAGGTTGCAGTAGATACTGGGAGATGAAGAAGCTTGCACAGGATAGAGTAGCATGGAGAGCTGCATCAAACCAGTCTCAGGACTGAAGACCACAACAACAACAACAACAATCCTAAAATTGTTATGAGTGGACAACACTTCATCAGAATTATTAAGTAGACAAAGAACAATATTTTCATCTAATATTTGTTCAAACTGAAGGCCTCACTACCTTGTTCTGCTCGAGCTATAGCTCGAAAACATCAGTATACAAACGATAAAAGTCTGCCACAGCAGTCTCCATCCAAGAATGATCTACAAAACTCACCATTCGTGATTTGAAAATCTGTACATCCAGAGAACAGGATTTTTATTGGTAAGTGGTGTTGGAAGCTATATATGACTGAATTATTTCATTATCTGGTTTGTAGATGATTAGTGAATTGACCCTGTAACACAAATGGAGGATATTACGTCAACAACTTCCTGAAGTAGTCTTCATTCGTCTAGTTTCTATCCTTTTTTTTTATTCTCTGATTGGCACACCTTGAATAAGAACTATGGGTTCACCTACAAAGTTTTAATGCAATAATTTTTGCAAATATAGGTCTTCAAATCTCAGGATGACTCGGCGGTCGATCGGTACCGTTGGGTCTTTTCGGGTGGAGATAGACTATAAATAAGAATTCAGATAATCTCAGTAATTATTTATTATTGTGGTCTTCAGTACTGAGACTGGTTTGATGCAGCTCTCCATGCTACTCAATCCTGTGCAAGCTTCTTCGTCTCCTAGTATTTACTGCAACCTACATCCTTCTGAATCTGCTTAGTGTATTCATCTCTTGGTCTCCCTCTACGATTTTTACCCTCCGCGCTGCCCTCCAACACTAAATTGGTGATCCCTTGATGCCTCAGAACATGACCTACCAACCGGTCCCCTCTTCTTGTCAAGTTGTGCCACAAACTCCTCTTCTCCCCAATTCTATTCAATACCTCCTCATTAGTTATGTGATCTACCCACCTTATCTTCAGCATTCTTCTGTAGCACCACATTTCGAAAGCTTCTATTCTCTTCTTGTCCAAACTATTTATCGTCCATCTTTCACTTCCATACATGGCTACACTCCATACAAATACTTTCAGAAACGACTTCCTGACACTTAAATCTATACTCGATGTTAACAAATTTCTCTTCTTCAGAAACGCATTCCTTGCCATGGCCAGTCTACATTTTATATCCTCTCTACTTCGACCATCATCAGTAATTTTACTCCCCGAATAGCAAAACTCCTTTACTACTTTAAGTGTCTCATTTCCTAGTCTAATTCCTTCAGCATCACCCGACTTAATTCGACTGCATTCCATTATCCTCGTTTTGCTTTTGTTGATGTTCATCTTATATACTCCTTTCAAGACACTATCCATTCCGTTCAACTGCTCTTCCAAGTCCTTTGCTGTCTCTGACAGAACTACAATGTCATCAGCGAACCTCAAAGTTTTTATTTCTTCTTCGTGAATTTTAATACCTACTCCTAATTTCTCTTTTGTTTCCTTTACTGCTTGCTGAATATACAGATTGAATAGCATCGGGGAGAGGCTACAACCCTGTCTCACTCCCTTCCCAACCACTGCTTCCCTTTCGTGCCCCTCGACTCTTATAACTGCCATCTGGTTTCTGTAAAAATTGTAAATAGCCTTTCGCTCCCTGTATTTTACCCCTGCCACCTTTAGAATTTGAAAGATGGTATTCCAGTCAACAGTGTCAAAAGCTTTCTCTAAGTCTACAAATGCTAGAAATGTAGGTTTGCCTTTCCTTAATCTATTTTCTAAGATAAGTCGTATTCAGATAATCTTAGTAAAGGCAGTTATTGTTTGACCCGTTCTTTTGTCATTCTTGTAACAAGTAGATGAAGTGTTATTCCAACAGGATAATGCTCGTGAAGCTGAACGTTCTCTGCAAGACGTCCAGCAACTTTCCTGGCCAGCACGATCTCCGGAATTGTCTCCAATCGAGCATATGTGGAATTTGATGGAGCGAGAAGTGGCTGGTGTGGTTCGTAAACCAACAACACTTACAGAACTGCGTGAAGAGGTCGAGCAAGCATGACACAACGTTTCCCAGGCCAGTATTCCTCGCCTGTACGATCGACTGGATGCCAGAGTGAGCACATGCACTGCCGCCAGTGGAGGCTACACCACATACTAAAATGGGACAGAACCGCTTGCACTACTAGTCTCTAAATGTAAACATTAAACATTAATGTACCATATAAGCAACATTCATACAACTGGCCATCAAATTTTCCCATTTTATTTGTAATTAATGCTCACAGAATATGGTATTCTTTGTAATAGAAACACTTGTAATGCTACCTTGATTCTTGGAAAAAAAATTACTGCTACTATACTTGATTCAAAATATCAGTGCACCATAGACAGATGTTAATACAATTATTACAATCATATGGTTCATTTTATCTCACCTGTATGTTGCTCCTTGTCTATAGCACAGGATTTAAATAATACCATATAAGTAGCATTCACACAAGCTGGTTACTACATCTATCAACTTCATTTGTAATATTATATGCTCATAATGTAAGGTTTATCTCTGTGTTTTAATTTTCATTAAGTTATGTTATTCTTTAAAACTAGTCATTCTGTGAAATCAAAGCAGCCTGTATATTGTGATGTTTCTGAGAGAGAACGTCTCTGACACTGTTGTGTTTGTAAATCTTCAATCTTTGGATTCCGTAGAAATGTTGGAACACGTGAGGCAATTCTGACACTACGACTTACCTTAGAAGCTGGATTAAGGAAGGGCAAACCTACATTTCTAGCATTTGTAGACTTAGAGAAAGCTATTGACAATGTTGACTGGAATACTCTCTTTCAAATTCTCAGGGTGGCAGGGGTAAAATACAAGTAGCGAAAGGCTATTTACAATTTGTACAGAAACCAGATGGCAGTTATAAGAGTCGAGGGACATGAAAGGGAAGTAGCGGTTGGGAAGGGAGTGAGACAGCGTTGTAGTCTCTCCCCGATGTTATTCAATCTGTATGTTGAGCAGGCAGTGAAGGAAACAAAAGAAAAATTCGGAGTAGGTATTAAAATAGAAGAAATAAAAACTTTGAAGTTCGCCGATGACATTGTAATTTTGTCAGAGACAGCCAAGGACTTGGAAAAGCAGTTGAACGGAATGGATAGTGTCTTGAAAGGAGTATATAAGATGAACATCAACAAAAGCAAAACGAGTATAATGGAATGTAGCCCAATTAAGTCGGCTGATCCTGAGGGAAGTTTTGCTATTTGGGGAGCAAAATAACTGATGACGGTCGAAGTAGATGTTTCAAATGGCTCTGCGCACTATGAGACTTAATATCTGTGGTCAGCAGTCCCCTAGAACTTAGAACTACTTAAACCTAACTAAACTAAGGATATCACACACATCCATGCCCGAGGCAGGTTTCGAACCTGCGACCGTAGCGGTCATGCGGTTCCAGACTGAAGCGCCTAGAGCCGCACGGCCACACCGGCCGGCCGGTCGGAGTAGAGAGGATATAAAATGTAGACTGGCAATGTCAAGGAAAGCATTTCTGAAGAAGAGAAATTTGTTAACATCGAGAATAGATTTAAGTGTCAGGAAGTCGTTTATGAAAGTATTTGTATGGAGTGTAGCCATGTATGGAAGTGAAACATGGACGATAAATAGTTTGAACAAGAAGAGAATAGAAGCTTTTGAAATGTGGTGCTACAGAAGAATGCTGAAGATTAGATGGGTAGATCACATAACTAATGAGTAAGTATTGAATAGGATTGGGGAGAACACAAGTTTGTGACACAACTTGACTAGAAAAAGGGATCGTTTGGTAGGACATGTTCTGATGCATCAAGGAATCACCAATTTAGTATTAGAGGGCAGCGTGGAGGGTAAAAATCGTAGAGGGAGACCAAGAGATGAACACGCTACGCAGATTCAGAAGGATTTAGGTTGCGGTAGGTACTGGGAGATGAAGAAGCATTCACAGGATAGAGTAGCATGGAGAGCTGCATCAAACCAGTCTCAGGACTGAAGACCACAACAACAACAACAATTTTTGTGATAACTTCACATGTGGCAAATTCTTTTTGGTGTGTGTATGTGTGTGGGTGTGTGTGGTGCTTTGCACAAGATGGTAATGTACAAATTACGTAAGTGCTGGATATATTTAGGAATATGCGAAAAATACAATCCTGCAACTTCGCAAAAAAATCGTGCGGAATTTTCGTCGTAAGTACCAGAACCACTTAACCTCATATATATTTACGCTGTATTTCATCGTTTGGAGGTTAGTTATTTTCACATAGGGTGATTCTAACACTGTTTTCTACCGTAGGGCAACAACACACTAAATATACTTTGCCACGATGGGATAAGGAACATCGAACACGGACGATAATGTAAAGTGTATCTTGAAAATCATGTGAACAGCCGTCAGATGATGAACTTGCCAGTTCTAAACCGGTAACGGCGGTATTTACCTAAAGAAATAGCAGTATTAATAGTGGCTGGTTGCTGTTTTCTTCTTTGTAAGAATTAACCTACATTAATTAATGTACTCCGTTTGAACTCTTGCAGCAATAAACCCTGAGTGAATTGGAAACTTCTAAAAGTGGTGTACTAATTTTTTTCGGCAGCGTAAAGTAATGAGTGAGTAGAGCATAAATGAGTAATAACAAAACTGAAACGATATAGAGTTCAAAATAATCAAACAGTAATAAACACCACGTAGGTATAGCAACACACGTGATCGTGAATCGAGTTTCTAAGAATGTAACAAATACAAGTTTCTACACACGTCATCCAATAGTTCATTAAATAACCGGAAATTCAGGCGAGAATGACGAAACTGAGTGCTTCAGTCATCAGATTTAGTAACTACGCCGTGGTTCCGCCATCAGCTTCTAACTTCTGAAAGTACTCAATCACTGTGTCTCTGTAATACTACGCGAATAAATACAAGACCGCGTTCGCAGTTCATCACCAACTTAACACACGAAATGATAGCAGTTCAAATGTCTTACATATTGTTTATTAGTAAGTGCTGGAAATAGCTGTAACAATCTTGCTAAATCTCCAACGGTAGTCACAAGCCCGAAACAATTTACAACTCATGGCCGCCACATCCGGTATACGAGTGTCAATTTAAACGGCGTGCGCCGCATGGCATCACAACCTCTCTAGCGCATGATGGGCCGGAGACTAGTAGAGCTCGCCGAAGACGAACCACTCGGCGATACAAGTGTCACACAATGAAACAGCTCAAAGAACTTACACGGCAAATCGATACCAAAAAAATGTCCAACTGTGTGTGAAATCTTATGGGACTTAACTGCTAAGGTCATCAGTCCCTAAGCTTACACACTACATAACCTAAATTCTCTAAGGACAAACACACACACCAATGCCCGAAGCAGGACTCGAACATCTGCCGGGACCAGCTGCACAGTCCATGACTACAGCGCCTAAGACCGCTCGGCGAATCACGCGCGGCAAATCGATGCCAAATATAAATTATCCTTTCGTAATCTATGCAGAGATTATTTTGTGATATAAAGAAAAGAAAACTGCGAGTAAAATGGAAGTGTTGTTTAACGGACGACTTTCAATACGAAGGGTATATTTTTAATTGTTTCACACGAAGTGAGTGAAAAACATTTTCTTTTCATTGTCATTTGCAACTGAAATTACCACATGGTTCACATGGCTCTAAGCACTATGGGACTTAACATCAGAGATCATCAGTCCCCTAGACTTAGAACAACTTAAACCTAACTAACCTAAGGACATCACACACATCCATGCCCGAGGCATAATTGAAACCTGCGACCGTAGCAGCAGCGCGGTTCGGGAATGAAACACCTAGAACCGCTCGGCCACAGTGGCCGCCCTGAAATTATCTATTTGTGATTGAAGCTGAAAATGTAATGAATATTAATGCAATACCAATCAGTTCTAAGCTCATTCCTGAAGCAGATGTACTTAATTTTCTGTTCATTAAAATAACAACAAATGCCACCACAGAAAAGTGTTTCTCCCTCTCCCTTTTTTTTTGAGTCATCAGTATTCTGACTGGTTTGATGCGGCCCACCAGGAATTCCATCTGTACATCTCATAGTAGCACTTGCAACCTACGTCCTCAATTATTTGTTGCACGTATTCATATCTTTTTCCTCTACAGTTTTTGCCCTCTACAGCTCCCTCTACTAGGATGGAAGTCATTTCCTGATACCTTAACAGATGTCCTATCATCCTGTCCATTCTTCTTCTCAGGGTGTTCCACGTATTCCTTTCCTCTCTGATTCTGCGCTGAACCTCTTCATTCCTTACCTTATCAGTCCACTTAATTTTCAACATTCATCTGTAGCACCACATCTCAAATGATTTGGTTCTCTTCCGTTCCAGTTTTCCCATAGTGCATGTTTCACTTCCATACAACGCTGTACTCCAAAAGTAGCTCAGTATGCAGAACAGTTGAAGAGGAATGGGCATCTCTAAAAAGGGCAATCTCAGAAGCTGGAAAGGAAAACGTAGGCACAAAGAAGGTAACTGCGAAAAACTCATGAGCAACTGAAGAAATAGCTCAGCTGTTCGATGAAGAAAGGAAATACAAAAATGTTCAGGGAAAGTCAGAAATACAGAAATACAAGTCGCTGAAGAATTAAATAAGTAGGAAGTACATGGAAGCTAAGACGAAATGGCTGCATGAAAAATGTGAAGAAATCAGAAAAGAAATGATTGCCGGAAGGACTGACGCAACATATAGGAAAGTCAAAACAGCCTTCGGTGACATTAAAACGAAGGGTGGTAACATTAAGGGTGCAACGGTAACTCCACTATTAAGTGCAGAGAAGAGATCGGAATAGTGAAAATCGTTTACGGAGGGCTTCTATGATGTGGTAATATTTGTCTGGTGTGACAGAAGAAGAAACAGGAGTCATTTTAGAAGAGATAGGGGATTTAGTATTAGAATTGGTGCTTAAGAGTGCCTTGGAGGACTTAAGATCAAATAAGGCAGACGGGATAGATATCAGTCCATCCGGATTTTGAGAACTTTGGGGGAAGTGGCAACAAAACGGCTATTCACGTTGATGTGTAGAATGTATGAATGTGGTGAAATATCGTCCGACTTTCGGAAAAGGCTAATTTAGAGAACGTCAAGCGCATATCGTAACTGCTTAGTATTTCCGTATCCCACTTCCTTGCGTATTGATTCGTCCTGACTAAATTCTTAAAAATTCAGTCCACTCTTCATCACTGCTACATTGTGATCTGAGTCTAAATCCGCACCTGGGTGCGCCTTCCAGTGTCTGATTTCGGAATCTCTATCTGCCTTTGGTGTAATCTAACTGAAATGGTCCCGTATCACCCGCCGTTTTCCAAGTTTACTTCCTCCTCTTGTGGTTCCTGAACAGAGTATCGGTTATTACTAGCTCAAATTTATTGCGGAACTCAATTAGTCTTTCTCCTCTCTCATTCCTTGTTCCAAGCCCATGTTCACCTGTGACCTTTCCCCTGCACCTTCCCTTACAACTGCATTCCAGGTGACCATGACTATTAGATTATCATCTCCCTTTAAGTATTGTATTATCCTTTTAGTATTCTCATATTCTTTCTCTATCTCTTCATCTTCAGTTTCCGACGTCGACATGTATACCTGAACTCTCGTTGTCGGTATTGGTTAGCTGTCGATGCTGATAAGATCAACTCTATCAATGAACTGTTTACCGTTACACACTCTCTGCCCTGCCTTCCTGTTCATAACGAATCCTATTGCCGTTATACATTTTGCTGCTGCTGTTGATATCATCCTATACTCACGTGACCTTTCCATTTCACTTCACTGACCCCTACCACATCTAGATTCAGCCTGTGCAGTTCCCTTTTCAGATTTTGTAGCTTCCCTACCACATTCAAGTTTCTGACATTCCATGCCCCGACTCGTAGAACGTTATGCTTTCGTTGATTATTCAATCTTTTTCTCATGGTAACCTCTCCCTTCGCAGTCCCCTCCCGAAGATCCGAATGGGGGACTATTCCGGAATCTTTTGCCAATGAAGAGACCATCATGAGACTTTTTCAATTACAGGCCACATGTGATGCAGATATACGTTATGTGTGTGTTGCAGTGGTTTCCATTGTCTTCCACATCCTCATGCCGTTGATCACTACTGATTCTTCCACCTTAGGGGCAGTTTCCCATCCCATCGACAAGACAGGGCTGTCCGCTTTTCCGCTCTCTTTGAAAAAGCCATTGGCGGAATGACGGGACTTCTTATAACGGAAATATACGGTCGACAATGGTGATTATTAACCAAAATGTAAGTTCTGTCAGGTTTTGAACCTGGAAGCTGCAACCATTTGATTAGTAATCACAGACACTATCCCGAGGCCCAAGTGCGATTACCTGAAAATTAGTAAATGTAATATATATTCACTGTCTAACTCCATAGCTGAGGGATCAGTGCATCTATCGGCAGTGGGGGGGGGGGGGAGGGGGGGGAGGGCATGACTGGGTTCAATTTCTGATAGTGCCAGGTACTTTTCCTTGGTGACACGACTGAAAAGGGGATCACTCAACCTTGTGATGCCAACTAAGACGCTGCTTGAATGGAAAGTAGCTGTTCGAAGGTTCGAAAACAAGAACATACGGAAAAGACGTGTGCTTACCTCAATTGTCTCTATATACAGGGTGTTACAAAAAGGTACGGCCAAACTTTCAGGAAACATTCCTCACACATAAAGAAAGAAAATGTGTTATGTGGACATGTGTCCGGAAACGCTTACTTTCCATGTTAGAGCTCATTTTATTACTCCTCCTCAAATCACATTAATCATGGAATGGAAACACACAGCAAAAGAACGTACCAGAGTGACTTCAAACACTTTGTTACAGGAAATGTTCAAAATGTCCTCCGTCAGCGAGGATACATGCATCCACCCTCCGTCGCATGGAATCCCTGATGCGCTGATGCAGCCGTGGAGAATGGCGTATTGTATCACAGCCATCCACAATACGAGCACGAAGAGTCTCTACATTTGGTACCGGGGTTGCGTAGAGAAGAGTTTTCAAATGCCCCCGTAAATGAAAGTCAAGAGGGTTGAGGTCATGAGAGCGTGGAGGCCATGGAATTGGTCCGCCTCTACCAATCCATCGGTCACCGAATCTGTTGTTGAGAAACGTACGAACACTTTGACTGAAATGTGCAGGAGCTCCATCGTGCATGAACCACATGTTGTGTCGTACTTGTAAAGACACATGTTCTAGCAGCACAGGTAAAGTATCCCGTATGAAATCATGACGGTGAATCGAGGAAGTACAGTACATACTGAAGAAACATGGGAATTAAGCGCTTCTGGACACATGTCCACATAACATATTTTCTTTATATGTGTGTGAGGAATGTTTCCTGAAAGTTTGGCCGTACCTTTTTGTAACACCCTGTATAATCTGAATGATGCTTTATGGTAGAGGACGACACGGTGGCTAGTAGGCTAACTGGGCATTGGGCAAGGATTAGTTCTTTTAATGTGAATTAAACTCTCTAACTTATGACCTAAGTACTCCTCAATAGACCTTTAGCAACCGAAATTAGGAAATAGCTAATTACTTCACTGTCTAATTAGCTTCGAATTGTGGTTTTTCACTATATTCCCTCAATACAGAGTGACGAAATTCTTCGCGTCCAACATTGCACCTGACTGTATAATTGGCGTCCACGGTGAGGCTTAAAAAATAATCCATTAAGTACTTAGTCAGCAACCAGCGTGTTACCTCACTAAATCCATCACTTCACTCTTTTCCACTATAGTAAAGTTGAAGTATCTATACAGTTACTACTGATTGAAAGGGAGACTACTTGCACAATACAATTATTTGATGGTTGTCAACAAGGGAAAAGAGTTAGTCTAGTCACAGTTGTATCTAAATTGCGAGTGGCCCACTTCAGAGGTTGTGAAAAATCATGGAATTGAAAAGAAGAATGTTACAGCTTAAGCCACGTTAATATGGAATTCACTGGAATATCTCGTCACTAAAAAATATCACTTACGGAGGGTAACGTAAAAGAAATGAGTTTGTCAGTTACACTGGTGCAGAAAACTTAAGGAAGAAAGTAACATTCACATGATGTGAAAATTATTGCACTATTTTACATTCTTATTTTCACTACTGGCCATTAAAATTGCTACACCAAAAAGAAATGCAGATGGTAAACGGATATTTATTGGACAAATATATTATACTAGAACTGGCATGTGATTACATTTTCACGCAATTTGGGTGCATAGGTCCTGAGAAATCAGTACCCAGAACAACCACCTCTGGCCGTAATAACGGCCTTGATACGCCTGGACATTGAGTCAAACAGATCTCGGATGGCGTGTACAGGTACAACTGCCTATGCAGCTTGAACACAATACCACACTTCATCAAGAGTAGTGACTGGCGTATTGTGACGAGCCAGTTGCTCGGCCACCTTTGACAAGACGTTTTCAGTTGGTGAGAGATATGGAGAACGAGCTGGCCAAGGCAGCAGTCGAACATTTTCTCTATCCAGAAAGGCCCGTACAGGACCTGCAACATGCGGTCGTGCATTATCCTGCACAAACGTAGGGTTTCGCAGGGGTCGAATAAAGGGTAGAGCCACGGGTGTGTAACACATCTGAAATGCAACGTCCACTGTTCAAAGTGCCGTCAATGCGAACAAGAGGTGACCGGGACGTGTAACCAATGGCACCCCATAACATCACTCCGGGATACGCCAGTATGGCGATGACGAATACACGCTTCCAATGTGCGTTCACCGGGATGTCCCCAAACACGGATGCTACCATCTTGATGCTGTAATCGGAACCTGGATTCATCCGAAAAAATGACGTTTTGCCATTCGTGCACCCAGGTTCGTCGTTGAGTACACCATCGCAGGCGCTCCTGTCTGTGATGCAGCGTCAAGGGTAACCGCAGTCATGCTCTCCGAGCTGATAGTCCACGCTGCTGCAAACGTCGTCGAACTGTTAGTGCAGATGGTTGTTGTCTTGCAAACGTCCCCATCTGTTGACTCAGGGATCGAGACGTGGCTGGACGATCCGTTACATCCATGCGGATAAGATGCCTGTCGTCTCGACTGCTAATGATACGAGGCCGTTGGGATCCAGCACGGCGTTCCGTATTACCTTCCTGAACCCACCGATTCCGTATTCTGCTTACAGTCATTGGATCTCGACCAACGCGAGCAGCAATGTCGCGATACGATAAACCGCAATCGCGATAGGCTACAATCCGACCTTTATCAAAGTCTGAAACGTGATGCTACGCATTTCTCCTCCTTACACGAGGCATCACAACAACGTTTCACCAGGCAAAGCCGGGTAACTGCTGTTTATGTATGAGAAATCGGTTGGAAATTTTCCTCATGTAAGCACGTTGTAGGTGTCGCTACCGGTGCCAACCTTGTGTGAATGCTCTGAAAAGCTAATCATTTGCATATCACGGCATCTTCTTCCTGTCGGATAAATTTCGCGTCTGTAGTACCTCATCTTCTTGGTGTAGCAATTTTAATGGTCAGTAGTGTACAGACAGTAAAGACTTCTACTCTGTCCAGTTCTTGCTAACCTACAGCCACTTTTTCGCTTTCTGATGTAACACATATCTTTTGTAACAGCACATACTGGCTAAAATATCGAAGGCCTCACACAATATTTGCAGTGTGCCACGCAAAAACGAGCAAAATAATAGAACAAAGACGAAGAAGACGCGAAGCGCGAACTCTACTACAACGGTGTGTGAGCACGTTTAAAGTAGATAACTTCAAATGTTTGCAGATGACGACATTGCTCCGTGTGTCAATCTCAACGTCAAAAATTTATTTCCGAGTAGCCAGGATCCAGACGTACCCTTTCGTTCTGTTGACGCCCTAAATGAATGCCACCATTTGAAACGTATTTAGGCAACTTGTGGTATTTCGTTCTGGCCCGTTCCTTTCCATAGCCTTTGAATCCACTTTTATTCAGACGAAATGCATATTCGTACTCATTACTCGGTTAATATCTGTCGTCCATATGTACCACGAATCTTCTGAAACAAAAGTGCCTGTCGATGTTAAATTGTGGAATTCTGCTAGTCACTGACCTATGGAAGTGTGTGTGTTACAGAGCTCCGGCTGTAAGAACAGAGCAGTGTACGCCGTTAATATCATCCCTTCCAGTTTCTGGGTCGTAACCACGACAGTGCCGTCACCCTGGACGGATCAGTAGGCTTTCACGTCTATTACGTGCTCACTGTCGTAAACGTAGCCTGGGATGAGTACCAGTGGCGTTTGGGTCGCCACGTCACGTAGTGGCTCGAGTCTCCTTTGAAGCTGCTGGCACGGCGTCTGCGCCGTGAATCAGTACCCCTTAGCGGATTCCGGAGGAGCCTGAGGACACGGCGTGCCTGCGGTCGCAGCCACCAGAAGGCGGTATGCCAACTGCAGCCACTGGCACGCTGCCTCCTCCCCCACCGGACTCCATCCCCACCATCTCCAGCCACCCCCTCGTAGTGTCACAGACAGGAAGACTCCCTTACCCGATGCGGCGCACAGAAGCTCTCTCCGTACACTAAACCCAGTAAACGAGTCTGCAAATCTGTGCAATTGCCTCGTACAAAAGTGGAAGACCAGCCGCTCATTTAGCACTGATGTCAACCACACATGTTTGAGGAACTCGTATAGTACAACTCTGTGTAACATTGACACTAAAAGTGTAGGATAGTGTGACGTGCTGCATTCAGGTACTGCATCCTCGGCTGACGTTAGTTTAACAGTTCTTCCGATATTTCGCCGTCACTAGTGGCTGGCATCGTCCAAGCCTCATTCATCATTGCAGGTAGCGGACTGTAATCGTCCCCGGCCAGAGGCCACATGCACCGGTCGTGCCAGCGTCTGAGGGCTTTTCTCTTATCATTACCGCTGTGGTTCTCCCTTTGTTACATATAGCGGTCGTCCGCTGGAGCACGGTAATCCAGGATCTGGTAAGTTGAGGCTTCTTTCTTGTTAAAACTGTTTTGAGGTTTGTGAATCTCCATGACTTTCCTGACTAGAAGAACCGACATGATGGTAGGACATCTGTTAAGACATCACTGAATAACTTTCATGGTATTAGAGGGAGCTGTAGAGGGTAAAAAGTCTGGAAGACAAAGGCTGGACTACATCCAGCAAATAATTGAGGACCTAGGTTCCTATTGCTACTCTGACATGAAGAGAATGGCACACGAGAGGACTCCGTGGTGGGCCGCATCAAACCAGTCAGCAGACGGATGACTCTGAAGAAGAAAGGAAAAAAAAAATCCCTCATTCCGCTGCCTCCAAAGCTTCCTAACGAAAATTATTCCTGCCTCGTCCGAACGGCGACAAAATGCTATTTTTTCCGAACGCTTGGCCGCTGGAACTTCTGTTTATGTCACTTTCATTTCTGGTTTGTTGTTTGGTTCTAGCTTTAGTTTGGTTCTAGCTTTAGTTTCTTCAACTTCACTATTAAATTCCCTGGCCGAGCGGTTCAAGGCACTCCAGTCCGGAATCGTGCTGCTGCTACGGTCGCAAGTTCGAATCCTGCCTCGGGCATGGACGTGCGTGATGTCGTTAGGTTAGTTAGGTTTAAGTAGTTCTAAGTCTAGGGGACTGATGACCTCAGATGTTAAGTCTCATAGTGCTCAGATCCATTTGAACCATTTTTATGAAATTTCCGAGCCTTCACGTGTGTGACAGTGTTTCAGACATGTGTCAAAGATCCCAAGACAAAGGCAGCAGGCAATATGCCAACAAGCGGTCATAAAAGACTAAGAATACTTGAGGATAGAATACTTTAGATTCATTTGATTAATTGCTTAAATGGATATTTAACTAAATTCATAATGACTTTTAAACTTCTTTTGTAAATTTTTATGTGATTTTGTACTATAGAAAGTACTGATCGATCAATGTATTGTGATAACTGACAGAAAGACTAGCGTTAACTTTGATAGCAGAGTGGAAGACCCTCTTCAAAAAAACGTGATTAAAGGATCCATTAATGCTGCAACTCCGTGTAACATACGCATTGTCCACAGGTGCTGTATCAGCCCATTTTAAGTATTTGTTATCTGGAAATCTTAGTTCACCTTCAGTTAGTCTATCAGATCACTCTTCTGCTTTTCGCTTCATGTAAATTATAGCTGGGTGAAAGTCTGCAAAGGGAATCACAGTTTATTGATTCTGTTTTGCCGTACTTCACATCAGTAGCCCCTACTATTCTCTGTCCACAATCCTCGTCATGGATACACTCGGTATTGTGTGGATGAGTGACTAATTGGATATGCACATGTAACTAGAGAATAGGATAGCTTTGTCTTATTCTTTCTTTGAGGAAATTGGGTAACATTCACTTGGATTTCGTTTTCAAACATTGCTTGTGGCCCGAGGTAGCCAGGACCAATGTGCGTCCCGCAAATTGCTTAAGTACGGCTTATAAGTGGTCAAGTAAAAATTAACGCGGGAATATCTGGGACTTTCCACTGGTGAAAACTCAGAATCTATCAGTTAAATTTGGTGGGATCAAGAAAACAACCTTTTTGGCCTTTACGCAGCTCATACCCAAATGGGTAAGTGCATACGTGGAGGAAAAGGTACTGCGGCGACTACAGCCGTTATGAAATATATGAAATCTATTCGCAGTTGCGAGTATGGACTACCATCAACTATATAGTGAAATGACGACAGTGAAAACTTGTGTTGGACTGGGACGTCAACCCGGATCTCCTATTTATATTGAGCAGTCGCCTTATAATTAGGCTGTCCGAGCACGACTGGCGACAAAACCCAAGCTTCCATATGTCGACAACCTGTACTCGTACATTCATTATATATATTTCCATACAGGGGAGACATTTTACTTGAAAGTCGCTTACCCGGTGTCGGCGGATAAACACGATACTGCAGTACCTGTATTATTCCGAATTAGGCTGGAAAGTTCCTTCAGACATGGATGCATAAAGCCATTAAGAGTTCCAACCTTCTTTACGTCTACCACGTTTGGGGGACGTAGCTAAGAAATAGGTGTACTACAGTAGATCTGAAACAGTCCTTCTTACACCTGCACCATCTTCCCCGTCTGCACCCTCTCATCACTCCCAATCTCAGCATGTGGTCTGGAACCGCTGCTTATTGTTATGCAACGGCTACATAAAATTGACCGAAATATTCAGCTGCATTATTCAGTTGGAAGATCTTTTGCAATAAATCATGTAGGTGTTCTCGCATCATCGTACGTCAGAGAAAGTCAATTGAGGTACCACAAATAGAGCTTGTAGGAGTTTCACGTTGAAACTACGACACGTCTGTTGTTTCACTGTAGAGTTGTCAGTTACAGAAGTTCGGTGAAATTTTGGTTGCAGCTTACTTTAATAGGACATAAACATTCCACAAAAGAAGTATTTCATAATTATTATAGGTAATGGATGTTATACTGGGACAGCTAGATGTAAGGTATGTTATAAAGTACGTCGCAAATGCAGCATTGGGTCCGTGATGGAGTGTGGTCGGTGTTCCCATTTCACAAAATAATATTTCTCGCATCTCGTATTTCTAAGTATTTGAATTTAATAGTACATATAATACTTTTGATAAAATATTTGCTATTTCTCGCCATGAATTTATACAAACACAAATCGCTAATGCCACACTTCTGACGTTACAGGCAATCCTCGCCAGAGAGAGACAGATACCAACAAGCATTTTATAAATTCACGTCGAATAAATTGTGCTAATAGCAATTAAATGAGTAAACACGAGAAGAAACCGATTCACACGAACTCACGTACAGACACAGGGGAAAGAGAGAAACTGGAGCAAAAACATTTCAGTAGAAATTACACACTGATCGACAGTCGCAACCGGTTCTGCCTCTGAATGAGGTACAGAGGGGCACAAAAATGTCATAGCTCAGACGCTGTTTTGGAAGGTGGTTTTCGATTAAGAATACATGGCACAAGATCTGAATGTATCTTAGCCGCCCGGTGTGGCCGAGCGGCTCTAGGCGCTTCAGTCTGGAACCGCGCGACCGCTACGTTCGAAGGTTCGAATCCTGCCTCGGGCATGTGTGTGATGTCCTTAGGTTAGTTATGTTTAAGTAGTTCTAAGTTCTAGGGGACTGAGCCGCGCGGGGTTAGCCGAGCGATCTTGGGCGCTGCTGTCGTGGACTGTGCTGCTGGTCCCGGCGGAGGTTCGAGTCCTCCCTCGGGCATGGATGTGTGTGTTTGTCCTTAGGATAATTTAGGTTAAGTAGTGTGTAAGCTTAGGGACTGATGACCGTAGCAGTTAAGTCCCATAAGATTTCACACACACATTCTAGGAGAGTGTTGACCTCAGATGTTAAGTCCCATAGTGCTCAGAGCCATTTGAACCAATTTTTTAAATGTATCTTATGACAAGATGACTAACTAAATGGACTAATAACTAATTGCAGTAATCCTAGTGGAACGACTACTACGACTGCTGCTGCTATTAATCATAAATAATAGTAGTGATAGTAAAAGTACAATATTTTGTTTATTGATGTACATAAGTGATATTTGTTGACATAGTGAATTCTGTCACAAAATAGTTAAGTAGACTGCTAAAGGTAAGGGCTTTGGGAAAATGACAAATCTTGTTGAAAAGAATTGTGAGGGCGTAAGGCAAGCGTACATGATTAAGGCAGAACATTACTCTTGCTTTCGTTGATATGTCATTAACTGCCTGCAATTCTCTAATACAGTGAGGAAGATCACTACAGAGACCAGTTCTTGTTACTGAAAATGCTTCAGAGAAAGCGGCTGTGATCCATTGGAAGACAAGCGATTTCTGCTGCATTGTTCACAGAAAAGCAATGTTTTCGAACCGAGAGATGTGGGGATATGTATGCTGATAAGACAGTAGAAGAGACAGACTGTACGGAAATCTCTTTACCTCTCCGCTTGTAGCCAGGGTAGCTGTAATAGGATGGTGAAATATGATCAAGAAGTCGAAAACCAAGGGCATAATGTACCGAGGCGTCCATCAGTAGTTCCAAGCCGGTTACACTTCTCTGAGAAAGACCTTGTGAATAACGTCACAATGCTCAAGAGTCTGTAGTAGCAGCTTTGTTATTATGTAAGAACCAATAGGCTCTAAATACACAAATGACTTACAGGAATGCAGTTAGATGAGGACGTTGACAACCGGTTGTCGATGTTACCCTGCTGCATTCCCGTAAATTATTTGAATATTGTATACGCCGGGAATAATTCAGATCTCACAGCCTCTAAACACTTTATAAAAGAATGCATGCTCCACTGTAGACTCTAATGTAAAGATTCTTCATTTCAATCGAGCGATTAGCTAACGACGATCGTAAATCATTTTCTGACAAGCACACGATGTGGAAAAACGCCATGTAATTCGTGGCATTAGGCATGCGCTTGAAAATGAATTATGGTCAAAATTAGCTAACCGCACTATTGAAATGAAGAACGTTTAAGTTACAGCCTGCGACGGACAAAGTTTTCTTTTGCAACGTAATCCAAGCGTTTAAACAAAACTCATTTTCAATTCAAAAGTAAAGAGAATTTTATATATTTGTAGGATATACGAAGATGACGATGGCATCTTCTGCTGTATAGCTACGTTCTCAGTATGGATGGGGCTTTCATCCATTAACTTTAACTAAATTGGCAGAGAAAAAGTGCAGCATCATCAAGGATTGTGTTCAGTGGTACCAGGTTACAAAATGTTAACACTGAGGGCTCGTAGCGTTAGTCATTTATTTGTCACGCACATTGGCGAACAGTTAGCGCTCAGGAGGCCTGTCTGTACAAGGTGCGTTTTACCTCTGTAGACGGCAGCTGCGCTTAGTTTACAGGTGAACAGCGTCTGCAGCATTCATTGTAGATACACCCATGTCCCATCGCCAGTTATAGGTACTCCTGCTGAACAGTTTCAGCCATTTGAATGCGAACGCGTTTTGGCGTGTGGGAAGCTGGATAGACTTACCGAAGCACTGCTGCTCATATTGGGCACAGTGTATCGTTGTTGTGTTGCTACTTTCAACAGTACTCCCTAGAGCATTCCCACTCTTGTAGACCAGGTTCTGGACATCCGCGTTGCACAGACACCCTTCAAGATCGACTCATTGGGCAGGGCAGCAGTGGCCGAGCGAACATCATCCAGGGACGAGATCCGAGCACATGTTCCACCTGCTGTGTCAACAGAGATCATTGGAAAATATCTGCTTGCAGAAGGATTAAAATCACGTCTTCAGTGATGAGAGTAGGTATTGAATGTATGCAAGTTATGGACGTACACATTTGTAATCAATTCCAGACTGCGTTCTCCCACGACTTGCAGGTCCCATCCTAGGCATCATGGTGTGTATCAGTTACAACTCGCGGGCCAGTTTTGTGTACCTGCAGCGTAAAACAACCCGCTGCATTTCACAGGCTGTTACTCCCGTGCTATTGTCATTTCTTCAAGGGGAAGACGATGTGCTTTTTCAGCAGGACAATGCACGTCCACATATAACTGCTAAGACGGAATATGCTCTTCCTCGTGCACAACAACTGCCCTCTGGATCAAGATCATCCGATCTATCTCCAATTGAACACCTGTATTACGTGATGAAGAGGGAAGCTATTCGGTCTCCAGGGCTTACAGGAACTATTGCCGCACAGAAATCAAAAGTACAACGATATTAGGACTATCTATCGATAATGACATCCGCCACCTTTGTGACCGTTTGTATGCGGGAATACACCCCTGAGCTGCCAACAGAGATGGATCCGCAGCGCATTGGTGCGACTGTTTGGGCATCCTTGACTGCAAATCATGTGCTTCAAACGAATTGAATTTGTTATATATTCCTACAATGACGAATTACCTATCACCGCACTTGCAGTAAAATGGCAAGTTTGTTGAAGTTGTTGCTTTCTATGTGGCGGTGTATGAAGTCTGATATCTGTTTATAATGGCAATAGTGTTCACTTAAATGTAACTGGAAGTCATCAGCGGATATGTGGTATTTACATTGGGACAAAACTGATTACATGCAACTGACGTACAATGAAGATAGTATAAGACCTAGCATAAAGCTGTCTCACAGTCACCTCTTCAGCTCATGCAAACAAATTGCTGAGGAGAATAATATACAAAAACATTGAAAAGAAAGTTGAGAATCCGTTGGATGACAACCAGTTTCGCTTTAGGAAACCAGAGGCACCAGACAGACTTGAAGATGTACCTCAAAATGGATGCATAACTTCAGGCAAATTAAGACGCTTTCATAGGTTTGGTTGACCTAGAAAATCAAAAATAAATAATAACTAGGTTAATCGACCGCTACGGACGATACTGGAACTGGAGAGGTCGATGTCAGGATGCTGCATTACCACCACTAAGGCGAATGGTGATGACCCCTTTAGATGGCCAATTAACTGTCAGAGAAACAGCAATGGACATCCATTGGTTTGTCGTTGCCTGGGAAGCCAGTATACAATGCACGTAAACAGCGCACAGCTAATCGAAGAAGACACTGCAGTCAGCATGTGGCGTGTGGCCACAGTAGTGGCGGGCGAGCAAGTGATGGAGTGAGTTCAAGCCCGCTAAACCAGCGAGACGAGCACCTCGTGTACGCTCCGCTATCTAGCGGCAGCCAGACATCTCTGGATGAGGCGCAAGGAGGTGGGCCAAATCATGCCACGGTCCTAGGGAAGAAGAGGCAGTTTACAACAGCTCGGTCTGCCGAAAAAGGGGAGTGGCAGGCAGCAATAAGTTTTCCTGCACAGACGGTGCAGAAGGAGCGGTTGCACGTCCCCAGGCAGCAGTCAAAAACCTCCAGAGTGGAAGGCCAGCAGCTACTGAAATGTGCCCCCCTCCCCTCCGCCCCCCCCCCAAGTGGCATACTGAATGGAGAAAGTCCACAGTGTCGTACTTGGCACCAGCAGTAGTAACTTAATTACGCGTGTCAGAGTCAGATGTGCACCCATTGGATGAGAATCATAGACTTGTAGACTAATGATATTTATAGTTACAGCCTTGTAGACTCATAGACATGTAGACTCATAAACTATTAGTTTGATGTACTCATAAAATTGTAGACTCATAAGCTTTTAGACTCATAAGCGTGTAGACACCTTTATTTGTAGACTCACAGGCTTGTGGTCTTATAAACTTACAGACTACTTGTAGGCTAAAAGGCTTGTGGACTCACAGGTTTGTGGACTCACAGGTTTGTGGACTCACAGGCTTCTGCACTGATGGGCTTCTGGAGTCACAGCCTTCTGGCTCATGGGATTGTCAACTCACAGGCTTTTTGGCTCACAGGTTTGTGGACACACAGGTTTGTGGACTCACAGGCTTGTGGACTCACAGGCTTGTGGACTGATGGGCTTCTGGAGTCACAGGCTTGCGGGCTCACGGGATTGTCAACTCACAGGCTTTTTGGCTCACAGGTTTGTGGACACACAGGTTTGTGGACTCTCAGGCTTGTGGACTCACAGGCTTGTGGACTGATGGGCTTCTGGAGTCACAGGCTTGCGGGCTCACGGGATTGTCAACTCACAGGCTTTTTGGCTCACAGGTTTGTGGACACACAGGTTTGTGGACTCACAGGCTTGTGGACTCACAGGCTTGTGGACTGATGGGCTTCTGGAGTCACAGGCTTGCGGGCTCACGGGATTGTCAACTCACAGGCTTTTTGGCTCACAGGTTTGTGGACACACAGGTTTGTGGACTCTCAGGCTTGTGGACTCACAGGCTTGTGGACTGATGGGCTTCTGGAGTCACAGGCTTGCGGGCTCACGGGATTGTCAACTCACAGGCTTTTTGGCTCACAGGTTTGTGGACACACAGGTTTGTGGACTCTCAGGCTTGTGGACTCACAGGCTTGTGGACTGATGGGCTTCTGGAGTCACAGGCTTGCGGGCTCACGGGATTGTCAACTCACAGGCTTTTTGGCTCACAGGTTTGTGGACACACAGGTTTGTGGACTCTCAGGCTTGTGGACTCACAGGCTTGTGGACTGATGGGCTTCTGGAGTCACAGGCTTGCGGGCTCACGGGATTGTCAACTCACAGGCTTTTTGGCTCACAGGTTTGTGGACACACAGGTTTGTGGACTCTCAGGCTTGTGGACTAACAGGCTTGTGGACTGATGGGCTTCTGGAGTCACAGGCTTGCGGGCTCACGGGATTGTCAACTCACAGGCTTTTTGGCTCACAGGTTTGTGGACACACAGGTTTGTGGACTCTCAGGCTTGTGGACTCACAGGCTTGTGGACTCACAGGCTTGTGGGCTCATGTGCTTATGGACTCATGGGCTTGTGGACTCACAGACACCTAGAGAAAGGTAGGTCCCTCCTCGACGATGGTTGTCGGCAGACTCTCATAGTCTTGACAAAAAATTATGCGTATAAATATGGACTGATATAATTGCGTAGACTTTCGCACCCAGAGTCAGTCGACATAAAAGTTTTCTGGGTATGGTACATGGTACCGCGTCGTAATGTGTAAAGCTAGTGCTGCTGGAGGAAAACCAACGTTTTGGCCATTGCTGGTAGACCCAGAAGAACGCCTCTGCAACCGTGGCCAAAACGTTGGTTTTTCTCCAGCAGCAGTAGTTTTAGACATTATAACTCGGTACCATACCCAGAAAACTTTGATGTCGACTAATATGGTCTACTCTGCAGTTGCTTCGGTTTTGAAGATGCAAACCACAAGAAGTTCACAGTTAGGATGTGAAGTATGTGAACCATCCACCTGGTGCTGTTCTAGCATTATGATGTGTCAATATTACTGTGACGTCGGTCTCTCTTCTTGGCGACTTCATAAAGCAGCCACCATAGCGTCTCGCCAGCAATAATTACTCCACCAGCAAAAGGTTACGGGAAACATTGCTCAGTCCATCCAAAACACAACTGAGGATTCTGGGTACAAGTGCTACTACGAGATGAAGAGTTGGGCACAGAAGAGGAATTCCTGATGGGCAGCACATAACTGGTCACAATACAAATAGCGAGATGAAATCGAACCCTGGGAGATGCCTGTACTGCCTGTATCTACTGTAACTACGTGTTCCCGGATTTGACTTTGTGTTGGCAAGATATCAAGTAAGTGAAAAATCTTAACACTTGCTACAGTGCCAGCCAATAAGGCCGATTGGCCATTGTCACTCTGAAAAGCTGGGATATGTATTCAGTGTCGTGAACAGGGCGTTGGGTGCGACGAATCATTTAATCCGCGGTTGTGGAATGAGAAGTGCATTCATATTAACATCACGCGTTACATCGCAACAACTGATCGTTTCTCCACTGGCGGCGTCACTGTGGCGGGCGACGACCCGTAGAGTTCGCATCAGTAAAACACAAGGCGGAATATTGGGCGGCAGGCGGCGGAGAACGCTGAACGAGTCAGGTGCGAGAGGCACTCGGACGAAGACTGAGAACTCAGGAGCCGTTGAAGATGCCCAGTAGATGGATGGCGTAAGACTGGAGGACACCCCAGCCGGATGGTGCCCGACCCTACTCCGATGCCATCTCGTCTGGAAGCGGCAAATAGATCAGTACATAGCAGAGGCTGATGCTAGTTGTGGCTAAGTGACCCATATCGGGACGACAGCTGGAGTGGACTAGTTCTCGCCGTAGGTAGCATTCAAAGACTGATACTGTTTTATCCGCACATGGAATATTTATCACAAATTTACCCAGCTCTATTGTGTTATCAGGCGAAACCTAGGGTCACATGGTGGGGGGAGGGGGAGAGTGGGGGATGATGCACATCATGGCATGAGATAACACTGTTCTTCAATGGGACACCACGCCACCGCATCATTATTCTGGCCCTGACGGGGAAATTTTATCGGCTTCTCTGCCTCACCACAGGTTTTTAAGCCTGCTAAGAAGGGTTGCTGGTGCAACACACTTCACTTGGAGTGACATTTAGACTCCAAGCGGAAAAGTAAACCGTCGTAGCTTTTTACAAAATGCAGAAGGTACCTGATGGTAGCCTCTTGTCTGCTTGTCTGTCCGTGGTGAAGTGGCTCCTTTCGTATAAAATGCTACTTAGTGAGGGTAGTTGTAGTTTCTCCGGCATTTAGGCAGATATTTGCAGTGTCGCTTTTGCAGTATGTAGCTGGACTCAGTCCAAACAAATATTGCTCATCACGTGTTTCATGAGAGGCCTAGCTTTGACGGAATTTATTTTTAAAGAGGAATTTCTCGTGAGCATTGGTAATAGAGGTCACATTTTAGGTCTATTATCAGTATATTTAAAATAATTTTAACGATGACTAACCCTATTATAAAAGGTTTGTCATCGTTAAAATATTTAAAAACATTTTAGCAGTGACCAACCCTTTACAGTGCGCTGATTTTTATCCACTTTACATCCTGTGCGTGAGGATTCGCGTAATAGAGATTTTAATACGTTAAGATGACAGCAAAGTTCATCAAAACCGAGAAATATTTTATGCTATGTTGGCTGTTGAATGGTTTTTTACAATTAAAACAGATCGCCCTTCAGTATTCTCAAAATGAGCAAATTCAATCATAGTACGATATCCTTTTTATCGATATGTATTAATATGGATATTAAAATGCAAAGAATAATCAGTATCCCAGCAGCGACTGAGCAGGGATGCTGCATGGTGGTAGCAGTCAGAGCAGACAAAAGCAGTCCTGCCGCTGCTGGAGTACTCGTTGTTCTTCGTGTCTTTTTGTCCATGATAAGGCGACTCAATAAAGCGAATATCGCACCCACCTAACTTGGACCGCTTTATCGATTGGGCTCATAAAATTTTGGTTTAAAAATCTTCTTGTCTGTGACGGGAGACAAACCGATGCTTTCTGTCGGTCCTGAGCGTCCCGCAATGAGCAGCATTTGTTTCTGCTAGCTCCAGTTGTATTTTGAAAGAAAAAAAAAAAACAAAGAAGAAAATGAAATTACAGATACCCTCCGAAACATCAGAGGAAATGCGCTTTATGACTCTAAGCAGTGGCATCTTGTGTATCATAAAAGCTGAGTGTTTTTACTTCAGTTGAAATTATAGTATACGAATTTATATGAATGGATGAAAATTAGCTTCTAGCCACAAGGTCATTGTTGGTTTATGGCACACTTGTTTACGATTGACAACACAAGTGGTTAATACTTTCAAACAAATTAAAGTATTTGGTAAAAAAATTATCGGATTTTGATTTAAGACTCAAACTCGACTTTTTCAATAACCCAACGGAAGGGCTCCTAGGTGCAGTGGAAGTACGCCTGGAGTGTTCATTAACCGTAAAGCAGCCGGGCGGTGCCCTAAACGCCCGTCCGGCGCCATGATACCAGTGCCGCATCCAGCAGCCACGCGATTCTTTAGAAGGGAAGTCGTGGCAGCGATTACAGCACTGTGTACTGCGTTACACATGACGCAGGCGTCGAAACGTGCTATACAATGATCAGCCAGACCATTATGCCCACTTAAACTAAGTGATCAAAAGTATCCGGACACCTGGATGAAATAGACTTACAAGTTCGTGGCGCCCTCCATCGGTAATAATGCAATTCAATACGGTGTTGGCCCACCCTTAGTCTTGATGACCGCTTCCATTCTCGCAGGCATACGTTCAATCAGGTCCTGGAAGGTTTCTTGGGGAATGACAGCCCACTCTTCACGGAGAGCACTGAGGAGAGGTATCGATGTCGGTCAGTGAGGCCTGGCACGAAGTCAGCGTTCCAAAACATCCCAGAGGTTTTCTATAGCGTTCAGGTCAGAACTCTGTGCAAGCCAGTCCATTACAGCTATGTTATTGTCGTGTAACCACTCAACCACAGGCCGCATTGAAAGATGCATTCGCCATCCCCGAATTCCTCTGCAACAATGGAAAGCAAGAAGGCGCTTAAAACATCAATGTAGGCCCGTGCTGTGATAGTACCACGCAAAACGACAAGGGGTGCAATCCCCCTCCATGGAAAACAAAACCACACCATAACATCACCGCCTATGAATTTTACTGTTGGCACAACACACTCTGCCAGATGATGTCCACCGGACATTCGCCATACCCAAACCATTCGTGTCTACTAGTTGTTGTTGTGGTCTTCAGTCCTGAGACTGGTTTGATGCAGCTCTCCATACTACTCTATCCTGTGCAAGCTTTTTCATCTCCCAGTACTACTTCAACCTACATGCTTCTGAATCTCCTTAGTGTATTCATCTCTTGGTCTCCCTCTACGATTTTTACCCTCCACGCTGCCCTCAAATGCTAAATTTGTGATACATTGATGCCTCAGAACATGTCCTACCAACCGGTCCCTTCTTCTTGTCAAGTTGTGCCACAAACTCCTCTTCTCCCCAATTCTATACAATACCTCCTCATTAGTTATGTGATTTTTCCATCTAATCATCAGCATTCTTCTGTAGCACTACATTTCGAAAGCTATTCTCTTCTTTTCCAAACTTTTTATCGTCCATGTTTCACTTCCATACATGGCTACACTCCATACAAATACTTTCAGAAACGACTTCCTGACACTTAAATCTATACACTTTCAGAACGACTTCCTGACACTTAAATCTATACTCGATGTTAACAAATTTCTCTTCTTCAGAAACGCATTCCTTGACATTGCCAGTCTACATTTTACATCCTTTCTACCTCGACCATCATCAGTCATTTCCCCAAATAGCAAAACTCCTTTACTACCTTAAGTGTCTCCTTCCCTAATCTAATTCTTTCAGTATCACCCGACTTAATTCGACTACATTCCATTATCCTCGTTTTGCTTTTGTTGTCGTTCATCTTATACCCTCCTTTCAAGACACTGTCCATTCCGTGCAACTGCTCTTCCAAGTCCTTTGCTGTCTCTGACAGAATTACAATGTCATCGGCGAACCTCAAAGTATTTATTTCTTCTCCACGGATTTTAAGACCCACTCCGAATTTTTCTTTTGTTTTCTTTACTGCTTGCTCAATATACAGATTGAATAACATCAGCCGGCCGTGGTGGCCGTGCGGTTCTAGGCGCTGCAGTCTGGAACCGAGCGACCGCTACGGTAGCAGGTTCGAATCCTGCCTCGGGCATGGATGTGTGTGAAGTCCTTAGGTTAGTTAGGTTTAAGTAGTTCTAAGTTCTAGGGGACTGATGACCTCGGATGTTAAGTCCCATAGTGCTCAGAGCCATTTGAAGCATTTTAATAACATCGGGGAGAGGCTACAACCTTGTCTCACTCCCTTCCCAACCACTGCTTCCCTTTCATGCCCCTCGACTCTTATAACTGCCATCTGGTTTCTGTACAAATTGTAAATAGCCTTTCGCTCCCTGTATTTTACCCCTGCCACTTTTAGAATTTGAAAGAGAGTATTCCAGTCAACATTGTCAGAAGCATTTTCTCAGTCTACAAATGCTAGAAACGTAGGTTTGCCTTTCTTTAATCTTTCTTCTAAGATAAGTAGTATGGTCAGTATTGCCTCACGTGTTCCAATATTTCTATTGAATCCAAACTGATCTTCCCCGAGGTCGGCTTCTACCAGTTTTTCCATTCGTCTGTAAAGCATTCACATTAGGATATTGAGGCGTTACTTTCGTTTATATGGTACCCGTGGTCATCGGTCCCGGGTTCGATACCCGCCACTGCCTAAATTTTGATAAATAATCAGCATTGGTGGCCGAAGACTTCCGGCAAACGAAGTCAGCCTCATTCTGCCAACGGCCTTGTCAAAGAGGGCGGAGGAGCGGATAGAGTTTCAGGGCACTCTCTTGTCATAGGGGTGGGAAATTGCCCCTAAAGGCGGAAGAATCACCAATGATCAACGACATGAGGATGCAGAAGGCAATGGAAACCACTGCATTAAAGACACGTAACGTGTATCCACAGGACATGTGGCCTGTATTTGAAGAAGTGTCATGATGATCTCTCCATTGGCAAAAGATTCCGGAATAGTCCCCCATTCGGATCTCCGTGAGGGGATTGCCAAGGGGGAGGTTATCATGAGAAAAAGATTGAATAATCTACGAAAGGATAACGTTCTAGGAGTCGGGGCGTGGGCGTGGAATGTCAGAAGCTTGAACGTGGTAGGGAAATTAGGAAATCTGAAAAGGGAAATGCAAAGGCTCAATCTAGATATAGTAGGGTCAGTGAAGTGAAGTGGAAGGAAGACAAGAATTTCTGGTCAGATGAGTATCGGGTAATATCAACAGCAGCAGAAAATGGTATAACAGGTGTAGGATTCGTTATGAATAGGAAGGTAGGGCAGAGGGTGTGTTACTGTGAACAGCTCAGTGACCGGGTTGTTCTAATCAGAATCGACAGCATACAACATCGACAACGATAGTTCAGGTATACATGCCGACTTCGCAAGCTGAAGATGAACAGATAGAGAAAGTGTATGAGGATATTGAAAGGGAACAGTATGTAAAGGGGCACGAAAATCTAATAGTCATGGGCAACTGGAATGCAGTTGTAGGGGAAGGAGTAGAAGAAAAGGTTACAGGAGAATATCGGCTTGGGACAAGGAGTGAAAGAGGAGAAAGACTAATTGAGTTCTGTAACAAGTTTCAGCTAGTAATAGCGAATACCCTGTTCAAGAATCACAAGAGGAGGAGGTATACTTGGAAAAGTCCTCCAAGGCTCTTTTAAATTCCGATTCTAATACTGGATCCCCTATCTCTTCTAAATCGACTCCTGTTTCTTCTTCTATCACATCAGATAAATCTTCACCCTCATAGGGGCTTTCAATGTATTCTTTCCACCTATCTGCTCTCTCCTCTGCATTTAACAGTGGAATTCCCGTTACACTCTTAATGTTACCACCGTTGCTTTTAATGTCACCAAAGGTTGTTTTGACTTTCCTGTATGCTGAGTCTGTCCTTCCGACAGTCATATCTTTTTCGATGTCTTCACATTTTTCCTGCAGGCATTTCGTCTTAGCTTCCCTGCACTTCCTATTTATTTCATTCCTCAGCGACTTGTATTTCTGTATTCCTGATTTTCCCGGAACATGTTTGTACTTCCTCCTTTCATCAATCAAGTGAAGTATTTCTTCTGTTACCCATGGTTTCTTCGCAGCTACCTTCTTTGTACCTATGTTTTCATTCCCAGCTTCTGTGATGGCCCTTTTTACAGATGTCAATTCCTCTTCAACTGCACTGCCTACTGCGCTATTCTTTATTGCTGTATCTATAGCGTTAGAGAACTTCAAACGTATCTCGTCATTCCTTAGTACTTCCGTATCCCACTTCTTTGCGTATTGATTCTTCCTGACTAATGTCTTGAACTTCAGCCTACTCTTCATCACTACTATATTGTGATCTGAGTCTATATCTGCTCCTGGGTACGCCTTACAATCCAGTATCTGATTTCGGAATCTCTGTCTGACCATGATGTAATCTACTTGAAATCTTCTGGCCTTCGGAAAGAAACAAATCAATTTTGTGGGCCACATACTGACTCCGGAAGGAATCCTTCCTGACGCAGATAGGTTACAAGCAATTAGAGCGTATCCGGTGCCCAGAACAAAGAAGAGTTTGCGCTCCTTTCTTGGATTACAAAACTTTTATAAGCGTTTCATATGCCTAGAGTTCATTTACGACGCCGACGTTGTGCCGGCTCATGGGCAAAAGACCACCATGGGATGAGATAGCGCAAAAAGGAATTCGAAGCCATAAAGAAACCTCTGCTCAATGCACCTTTGCTGATACACCAAGATATGCGTAAAGATTTGTGAATGGTCACAGATAGTTCCAAGAACGGGATCGGCGTAGCGATCTTCCAGGAAGACACTCAAAACGGAATGATCGTACCGAAAACTGTAGCCTTTGGCAGCAGAGTGCTTACCAAAGCTGAAAAAAATTATACGGTGACGGAGTTGGAAGCATTGGCGATAATATTTGGATTCACAAAGTTAAGATATTACCTGCACGGGAGAAAGACGAAGGTGTACACAGACCATAAAGCTCTGGAATTCTTAATGACCGCTAAGCTTACAAACGATCGTTTAATCCGTTGGGCACTGTTTCTGCAGGAATACGATTTCGAGGTCATGCAAATTCCAGGGACACACAATGTTGTGGCTGACGAGCTTTCACAAGGTCCCATTGGTCTGACTCGTGAATGTGATGAAGAACTAACAGAGAATAGAATAGATGTAATGTACATGAGTCCCGTCACTTTTGAGAATTACGGAGGAATGGCGCTCAGAAACATAGGGAGAGAGCAGGACAAGGACGAAATACTGCGGGACATCAAAATCAAAATTTTTAACAGGCAGGAAGCCAAACTGCGGCAGTTTTACACCATTAAGAACAATGTACTCTTCTTCAGACGTCCAGCCGACAGCCAGAAGTGGTTATTATGTATTCCTGAAGAACTAATAAATAAACTTGTTTGGTATGTACATTTAAGTCAAGGCCATTTCGGGGCGAGGAAATGTTGCCTCAATCTAAGAGAGTCCGTGTATTTTAACAATATGGAGAGGAGAATAAGGAAGGTACTAAGGGTGTGTAAGTTATGTCAGAAAGCAAAACATGTTTCCGGACCGACACAGGCACCCCTGTGCCCTATAGTTCCGAAGATATTGAAAGAGACAGGAGCAGCGGACCTTCTAGGCCCACTCCTAGTGTGGATTGAAGGGTATAGGTATGTCCTACTGGTCACGGAACTCGTGTCGAAGTATGCGACTTTTACGCCTTGAAAACGCGCCACAGGAAAATCCGTAGCGGCCGCTTTAACGAGGCATTTTCCACGTGACGTTGGACGTTTAGACAGATTGATTTCTGGCAACGGTCCACAATTTAGGTCGAAACACTGGAGAAACGCTTTGAGAATGAAGAAGATTAAACCATTATTCATCTCACGATACAGACCAGCAGGAAATCCCAGTGAGAGAGTAATTAAAGAGCTCGTTATGTAGAATCCATTGTAATAGACAGCACCGAAACTGGGTGCGAAATTTGATGGACTTAAAGAATACTATAAATGAAATGCCACATGGTGTGACAGGAATGTCCCAAATTGAGGTCCTAAGAAACGAAAGACCGCCGGACAAGATCCGGGAGTTAGTAGATTGGCCAGCTGAAATCAGGCGACGGCATAACGAGGTAATCAAAATGCGATAGACCAATACAGAAGGAAGCAGCGAGAAGAAAAAAAAAGCAAAAGGGGGAGATGCGCTCATTAACTCCGAGTATTGGCGATAAGGTGCTGATAAGAGCCCACAGGTTATCGAAGAAGCATAAACATATATACAGTAAGTTTTTTAATGTATATATAGGTCCATTTAGAGTCCGACAAGTCGCGCGCACACACGCTGTCGAAGTGAAAACGTTGAGGTCACGTAAACCTAGAGGCCTACACCACGTCTCAAACATCAAGTTATGGCAAGAATAATAGATCACAGGCATCGTTTAGTTATCATTTTGCAATGTATAAGTTGTGAGTGTAGTCATCGCCTTTACTTTTCTACGTTGTTTGTGGATGATGAAATACACAGGAGACCAAATCAGTGTCTTGTTCTATGGTAGTGACATATGACTGAAGGGCCATAGTCTATTGACATGCAAACAATGTGCAGCCGACACCAGCAGACAAACTCGTGCGTTAGACTTTGGTTACGGCACAGAGTGCGGCCAGCTAATAAGCCTTACTCGCGCCAAAGCTGCGCCAGTCCCGTCTTGCGGCGACGAAGTTTCACCGGGAACGCATTTTTGTTGTTATTGCAGAAGTGTAGAGCTCCTGTGGCAATGCCGAGTGATGCTGCCTGGGGAAGGATGAATCTGCGGGAACCATAAATGGAAAGCAACCCGGACGAAACGTGCCTGCCATCGGAACATTCTCAAGTGAAGGAAAATCCAGGGAGTACTGTAGACGCAAGCAAATGTTAACTATAAGTATTGAATGTAATAGATGTAAGATTTAAGCCCTAATCATGGTAATCACTAAGGAAATCTGCAAAAATAGAGAATCTATGTATGTTGTGTGTATGTCAACAGATCATGAGGAGATAAATGGACGGAGTGCAAAGGAAAGAGGCACCAGAAAACATATCCAAAACTTACGAGAGAATTAAGACATGTGGGAAGCGAAATTGACAGAGGAGCACAAACAGAGTATCAGCTGCTTGATAACAAAACAACAAAGGGGGTATAAGTATCAGTATGACGGTCAAGTAAGGTAGATAATTTAAGGTGTTTTGTCTATACAATGAGTGGGAAGTCCTTTGTTGTTTTTTTATTTGTTTAACAGCATGCAAAGAAAGTAGTAATTGCAGTATATAAACTAACAGTCTCCTTCATATTGTTTGTCATTAGATAGGCTAAGGAATAGACTAAGTGGAAAGTAGTTTGAAGTAGTGTATGTAAGACAATGACTAAATAAAAGGAGCTATGTGGCTTTATTAATAGTAAACGAGATCGGTGATGGTAGCTTGGAAATTACTTAAGTCTCCTATGTCCGAATTGTTCTAAATGGTTTACAGATAACCCAACTTTCTTTGAGAAGTAAATGACCTAAGCGATTATATTTTTTGAAATCAGAGTATCGAGTGGTAAAGACGCTCGTAAACTGAGAGACAAATGTAAGAAAGGAAACTGACATTCACTTTGTCATATAGCTTTTAGTTAGATGTACAATTACAATAGGTATCCCCTACTTTGTAAAGTTTAGAAGGAGTGTTCTTTACATTCTTTGTCATTTCATGTAAGATAAATTTTAGTGGATTAAGCTAGGCAACCTGTGCCCTCCAAATGTAAAGATCAAAGTATGAGGAAGAATTTACTTTTGTACCTAGGATAAGCGACCTCCGCCATATAAAGACATTAGGAGGAAATCTAAATACTGTATTTAGTTGTACGATTTGTGTAAATGTTTGTTTTGACAAGTGTCATGTAGGAGTTAACTGTGTAACTAGAGCATGTTGAAATCGTAATAAACAGGGATTGTAACTTGTTTGTTACGAGGAATGTAAACATCGGACCAGCACGCCAGCGCAGGTCGAGAGCTGAAAGGAGATAAGCGATCTGCTACCTGCGGCGGGACAGAGTGCGAGTTCCGTCCACTCCCCAGTCGGCTTGCCGAAGGGCGTGCCAGCTACGCTAAATCGACTCCAGCCAGGTGCGTGCTGGTCAGCCCATTGAAACAGACGGTGGCCTGGAAGAACCACACGTGGCGGCAAGCTCTGTCTCTACCACCAGACGCACAGCGGTAATATGGGACGCCGAGGCCACTGGACAGCAAAAGGAAACACGCCCGGGAGACAGCCAAGAAAATCAGCAAGTCTCTGGCCTGCAAAATATGCCCACAACACCACGTATTAGGAGGATGTACACTCCGCAACAACATCGAACAGGCAGTTAATTAATAATCCGCTAAATGACAATCAGCTTGGCAACTGCACTGGTATGCAGAAACTTGTTGTGTTGGAGTATGCAGCTCTTTATTAAATTCTCATTTGAGGACTCATGTCGAACAGTTTAAGACTGTGTAAGTGAATGAGAGAGCAAACTACCGTCTCATAGACAGCAATTGGGGACAGGTAGCCACTTATGAACTGTTTAGCTAATAGTGTAACATAATGATCATGATGAACTCACTGATGAACCATGACGTGTGCAAGTATATTTAGCAACCAGACAATTGCAGAAACTCTTAAAGAACAGAGTGGCGTAAATTTTGTGTTGTTTTGTCAGTAGAAGACAAATACTGGGTGGCACAACAACCCAATGTTGCTGTTACTACGTGTGGTTAACAAAAGTGGTAGTAGTATGGTCACGAACTCAATAAACGATAAATAGTAGAGGGGAGATCGCGGAGAAGATTAACGGGTAGCATTACCGATTCTTGCAGCACAAATAGACTTCACCATGAAGATGATTCCAAACAAATCGTGTGGATAGCTCCTCCAAGTATCTTTGGAAGAATGTCCTCCCCGTCGATGTCCCTAGGCTATGATATTAATCGTGCGTCGTATGAAACGAAAAAAGAATATGAGGAAAGTGCATAAGCTCAAAGAGAGCTACAAAGAGTCAACAATCTGAAGCTTGAAAGTGAAGTGAATCATATGTGTTGCGTCATTGATTGTCATATTTTGTATTATCATTTTTTTATGTCTATGTGCAAAGAAACTGGCTACAACAGCCATTTGAGCGAATTGTGTTTTATAAGCATAGGCAAAATGTTGGTGTTTTCAGTAATATTTGTTTTTTTTGTCTTTGTGTTTCATGTGTAGTAATGTCAAATACTTTGTATACAAATGTCCAATATTTAGATGATGCAAGCACCAGAGAGTGCAATGCAATGATCACGAGATGTGTGTTTTCAGTGGTGTTTTGCTTTGTTATACTTTGTGTTTCATGTGTAAAGAACACTATTTGTTTTGTGTATAAATGTCAGATGCAGGCACCATAGAGTGTCAAACTACCATATGTTCATAGGGTATGTGCTATTTTGAGTCATGCTAGTGTTGTGACAAATTAAGCTGTTGCTGTAACTTTTAGATTTGATTTTGTTTTGTAACATAGAAAATTGTAATGATTTTTTTTCTAAATGCTTTAAAATGAAACGATTACGAGATAATTGGAGAGTAGAGGTAGAATTTGCATGTGTTTGTTCTTTTTTTGTATTACTATGCCAAGGTATGTTGTAGTTCGTTTGAATCAGTCAATAAGTAGTCATGTTTACTGAAGTGAATAGCCTCTTTCTTTGAAAGTTCTAGATAATGTTAATGATTCAGACTCTTAAATTTGCTGTATGTGTAGGTTATGGGCTATGAAGATTTAAGCTCATCAATTTAATAGCATTTGAGTAATGTATAAATTTGTTTTTTATTATGTTGTTGAAACTATCGATGTACAATGTCATCTCACTCTAATTGTACCCGTAAGAGAGAAATCATGTGTTAGTTTTTGAATTTAGTATCACATATTTTAATAAAAAAAGAGGATTGAGGCAGCGTGGAGATTAGGGTCTCCTCAACACGATTTCAATAAAAAAGGTGTCCAGTATTGTCATTCCATTGGAAGGACAATACCTGTCCACATTTCTTTTATCCACCGGAGGGTGTGAGGCGTTACTTTCGTTTTGCTTCAGGTTACAATAGGAAGTAATTATGTTTTCTATATCGAGATATAATTTTTTCTTTGATTGCTAGCAGCTTCAATACTTCGCTGGGTGAAAGGAATATTTGACGCTTTTGTTTATTTCTTTTCAACATTTCACAAAGTGGTCACACGCCGTTCATATGTATACTCTTTGTTCCATCCTGTATGAGTGTGCATGGGTATGAATGGAAGTCAAATGTAGCGGGAGCATGGACCAAAGGGATTAGTTTAAGGGAATAGCAGTCATTGCCAACATTACAAGAATAACGGCAGGTAGGCCAGAGCAGCAGGCAAAGATGAGAACAGGCACGAGGGTATGACACAAAGTTGGTGCGGGGGTGAGGTGAGTCTCCCCACCACCGCGTCTGAATAGGAACGTTGGTCGGATTTTGGCGCGTGGAGAGCACTGTGGGGCCAGCCATGAGACGGACCGTACGCGGGTGCACAGCAGCTCGCAGATTTGGTGAGATAAAGATGAGGTAATATGGCTAAAAATTCACGACAGGGTATGCTCATAGCACGCATTCAACATACCTTCATCGATAAGGTTACCGTTTTAATTTATTTGCAATAGTTTTCTCTGAAATGTGTTTGTGAAATTTTGCTTTGTGGTAGTGAGCATGCAACAGGAACCATCAGTTCATGTAGCTATTTCCCGAGTTATAAGCTTCACTTTTAGCTCAATGAGTGCAGATTGCATATTGGATGGTAGATCGAGAAATTTCTGTCACGAAATTCAATTATTTTTGGTACTTTCTTTGTGAGTTCAGTTCGCACTTCATTTTGATGACAATATCATTTTTGCCCAGAATCATTTCTCTGATAGACGTTAGCTACCTTCAGCAGTGGCCTACCTTAAATTTCTAATGGTGTAAGTCATTCATGACGATAAGTGAGTCTTAAAGAATCGATGACGATTTTCCCGCTAAAGACGGTGTGGCCCACATATGTGTTTTTTGTGTTATCACGAAATTTGTGTCATATGTTTTTTGTGTTATTATGAAATTATGTGTCATATATGAAATTATTCGTGTAGTGTTTTTGTCATTGTCCTACACATGAGAGGTAATGCTGATTCAAAAATGGCTCTGAGTAGTATGGGACTTAACATCTATGGTCATCAGTCCCCTAGAACTTAGAACTACTAAATCCTAACTACCCTAAGGACATCACACAACACCCAGTCATCACGAGGTAGAGAAAATCCCTGACTGCGCCGGGAATCGAACCCGGGAACCCGGGCGTGGGAAACGAGAACACTACCGCACGACCATTGTCTGCTAAAATTTACTGTGGAACTGACGGAGACTGTCCCTCACTCATTTCTGCCACTGTAGCCCATTTCTCCCTTAATGATGTCCTGTTAGTTGCCGTACTGTAGTGTTCTAATCCCCCATGATCACTAAATTTTAATTTGCCTTTACACAATGAGTTATTCGTTAAGTTCCTCCAATAATGTTACTATCAATAATTGTGAAAGGGCAACGGAATACGTTCGAGTTAACTCTGATGATGCGGAAGGAATTAGGTTAGGAAATGAGACTCTGCAAGTACTAGGCGAGTTTTGGTATTTGGGCAGCAAAAGAATTGATGATGGCGGAGGTAGAGAGGATAGAAATAGCAAACGTGCAACAGAAGGAAAAGCATTCGTAAATGAGCGATTTGTTAACATCCACCATAAATTTAAGCCTTTTCTAAAGGTACTTTTCTGGAGAGTAACCTTGTACAGACGTCAAACATAGACGAGAAACGGTCCAAACACCAAGATAACAGATTTGACATTCGGTACTACAGGAGAACGTTGTAGATTAGATATTTAGAAAACCAACGAACAGGTATTTTACAGAATTTGAGAGAAAAGAGCGTTATGACAGAGACTGAGTAAATGGAGGGGTCGGTTGATAGGATATATACTGAGGCCTCAAGAAATCGTCAGTTTGGTTCTGTGAAGCCAAAACAGCAGGATCAAAGGAAGTTCAGAAGTTGTTAGCAACTTCCATAGGTTTAATTGAGATCTTAACCATCACTTAATTTTTTGTGGATGGTGGGCACGTGAACAGAGAGGCTGCAAAGCACCGTGCACTGTGTATATGCGGACTGCTGTGCTAACCGTGGGTCACTGGGACTGCAAACAGGTGGCGAGGACAGAGGCTTGAGAAAATCAGTCTTCTTCAAATCTAGCATAAGATCCACATCCCATATTTTCAATCACTGAATAATTTCATCTTTCCTTGTTACCAAAGTTGATTCTATATTATGAACAACTGATTGATTTGGAACATTATCTATAACAACGACTAAAGACATTCTGAGGTTTGTCATAAGCGTTGTTTCAAACTACTATTGGTAATCTATTCATCTCTTCATAACAATCGCCTGTCTTTTACGAACAGAACAAAACTCTTCTGTGCACTTGCCTATAAAACAATAACTCACTGTCCTTTTCCAAGAGAGTTTGCGATTGTGACCTCGGAGTTCCATTATTCCAACTTTTACGTAATGAATGACTAGCAGTAACCCACGTTTCGTCTGGTCACATAATACTTTTGAATTTCGCACCCATGATCCTCCACCGAAATGTAGTGTGCCATGTTACATTAGACCTTCCCATTATTATTTTCGTCCATTAATAAAAAAAACGAAAATGTATCTCTTTGAGCACTATAGGGAATAAGATTTTCCTACCCTTAAAAAGATAGCCGTTCTCAAGCGACACGAGCAGTGTGAATAACGTGGGATGTTCGTTTCTCCGACAGTATATTAGACGGCGATTAGTCATCATCATCATCATCATCATCATCATCATCATCATCATCATCATTTAAGACTGATTATGCCTTTCAGTGTTCAGTCTGGAGCATAGTCCCCCTTATAAAATTCCTCCATGATCCCCTATTCAGTGCTAACATTGGTGCCTCTTCTGATGTTAAGCCTATTACTTCAAAATCATTCTTAACCGAATCCTGGTACCTTCTCCTTGGTCTGCCCCGACTCATCCTACCCTCTACTGCTGAACCCATGAGTCTCTTGGGTAACCTTGCTTCTCCCATGCGTGTAACATGACCTCACCATCTAAGCCTGTTTGTCCTGACTTCTACATCTATAGAGTTCATTCCCAGTTTTTCTTTGATTTCCTGATTGTGGACACCCTCCTGCCATTGTTCCCATCTACTAGTACCTGCAATTATCTTAGCTACTTTCATATCCGTAACCTCAACCTTGTTGATAAGGTAACCTGAATCCACCCAGCTTTCGCTTCCATACAACAAAGTTGGTCGAAAGATTAAACGGTGCACAGATAACTTAGTCTTGATACTGACTTCCTTCTTCCACAAGAGAGTAGATCGTAGCTGAGCGCTCACTGCATTAGCTTTGCTACACCTCGCTTCCAGTTCTTTCACTATGTTGCCATCCTGTGAGAATACGCATCCTAAGTACTTGAAACCGTCCACCTGTTCTAGCTTTGTTCCTCCTATTTGGCACTCAATCCGTTTATATCTCTTTCCCACTGACATTACTTTCGTTTTGCAGATGCTAATCTTCAATCCATAGTCCTTACATTTCTGATCTAGCTCTGAAATATTACTTTGCAAACTTTCTATCGAATCTGCCATCACAACTAAGTCATCCGCATATGCAAGACTGCTTATTTTGAGTTCATATATCTTAATCTCACCCAGCCAGTCTATTGTTTTCAACATATGATCCATAAATAATATGAACAACAGTGGAGACAGGTTGCAGCCTTGTTTTGCCCCTGAAACTACTCTGAACCATGAACTCAATTTACCGTCAACTCTAACTGCTGCCTGACTATCCATGTAAAGACCTTTAATTGCTTGCAAAAGTTTGCCTCCTATTCCATAATCTCGCAGAACAGACAATAACTTCCTCCTAGGAACCCGGTCATATGCCTTTTCTAGATCTATAAAGCATAGATACAATCCCCTGTTCCACTCGTAACACTTCTCCATTATTTGCCGTAAGCTAAAGATCTGGTCGTGACAACCTCTAAGAGGCCTAAACCCACACTGATTTTCATCCAATTGGTCCTCAACTAATACTCGCACTTTCCTTTCAACAATACCTAAGAAGATTTTACCCACAACGCCGATTAAAGAGATACCCCTGTAGTTGTTACAATCTTTTGTGTTTCCGTGTTTAAAGATTGGTGTGATTACTGCTTTCGTCCAGTCTGATGGAACCTGTCCCGACTCCCAGGCCATTTCAATTATCCTGTGTAGCCATTTAAGACTTAACATTCCACTGTATTTGATGAGTTCCGACTTAATTTCATCAATCCCAGCTGCTTTATTGCACTGCAATCTATTGACCATTTTCTCCACTTCCTCAAATGTGATTCTATTTCCATCATCATTCCTATCCCATTGTACCTCGAAATCTGAAACATTACTGATCGTATTTTCACCTACGGCGATTAGTCTCCTTCTCAAAATCGTCCGAAGCTGTCACTTGCTTCTTCCTCGGTCGCTGTCTTCTAGGTGTGTGGAGGCTTGTTTTGACATTCTCATCACAGTCCATACTGGGTCACTCTTTCCCTATCGTTACACGAGTGTTTTTTCCTTGCTTTCAAAGCTACTGCAGTCTTATTTTAAAACTGAGACACAGGGAATAAGGGCTTATCCTCTCCCTTCTTTCTCAAAATATTCCCTCAACGAACACACGAATTTGCTGGCTTTGTAGCAGGTTTTTTTTTCTTTTTTCGTGTAACTTCACATTTAGAACTTTCACCTTTTGCTACACTGGACATAGTTTGAAATGAGAAAGAAATGAATAATAGCCAAAAACATCAGCAACAAAATAAACCAGGAACCAATCTTCTAGTTCAGGCGAAATGTAATACCAGTTATACACCAATAATCTCACTGTTACATTTCACACACACGCATGTTAGGGCGGCAACGCGGCGTGAATCGTGCTACCTACTCAGGGGCATTACTGGATGGCTTCCAACAGTAGCCAGGGAACTAAACGACGCTACTGAGCTGTCAGTACGACTGGAGGTTTACAGCAAATTGTATACGTCCTTGTAACACAGTCGTAATTGCAGTTAAAGATGTGTCCACCTTTATTGCGTGGAGTCTATCAGGAAGACAATAAGCTAATAATGCAACCTCTGGAACAGCACCTTTTAGGTTAGAGATGTCTCCAAACAGATTCAAACCGTTTAGCGTTTCATTGAGAAGCACTGAAACAATTCACCATTTCGCACGAAACGTCGATAAACGTTTGTCAGGCTCAGGCTTATTGTTGTGAGCAGTGGCAATTGGAAAGTAGTTTCCACTGTCTTGAGATCGTAGAATTATTTGTATGTTGTTAACGTATCCTAAGAACCTCACTTCTGTTGCTCCAAAGATACAGTGCAAATGGTTAATCATTAAGTTGGATAAATGCTGTAGGTGGCGTAGATGCTCCTCCTCGTTGGACAACGATGCAAGGAGGTTAGCAATACAGACGTTACAGAATCTTAGTATCCAGTTATTTCATCCACGAAACACAAACGGCACTGAACAGTCTAAATCGCTTACGCAGAAATTCATAGGTTTAGAAACGAAAGTTAACAGTTGTTTTGCTACACAATCTGGTGTAATGTATATATGATATAAAACAACGTCGAAGTCAAGAGGAGAGAAAGGCGTCTTCCTATGAATGCGTGTTGTCTTTGATCCAAGATTCAGGGCAGTGACCTGGCGTTAAGCTGACGATAGGCACCGCAAGTTTGCCATCCTTTGCTCTACTCAGGGACAATATGGAGTGGCGAGGCCGAAATACCATCTGCAGGGTGGTAGGTCCCTTGTGGTTACATGGTAACCAAGTGATCCTGTGTTTGCTTAGAGGCAGTCGACGAAGTTGATCATTGAGTGACGAACCGCTGTTTGAGTAGGCGACAGATGGAGCTATATGGTCCCTCTCTCCTTTATTTCAGTGTTTTAGTTTGGTTTTTTTTGTCAGATTTTTCACACATCCGTATGAACGGCTAGTTTACATGCTGGCAGAAATTAAATGCGCTACCTTAACAAGAACAGGTTGAATTAATGCTCCGCGAAATTTCACTTGTTAATGCAAATGCCCTCCCAGCGTATACCATGCACGTAGTTTGTCGAGAAAAAATTATAAATATTGCTAGTATCAAAAAAGTACTACGGAAAAGAATGAAACAATCAGCTACATGCCTGTATTGTTGCAATAATTATAGTAATATCCTTTTATAATCTGTTTATAATGGCGAAATGCTTGTCAGAAACTTAATCAAAAATTACAATGAAATGAATACCCGTAGCTGCACACAGGCGTTGATATAAGTAAACGGGGATAGTTGAAAATGTGTGCCCCGAGCGGGACTCGAACCCGTGATCTCCTGCTCACATGGCATACGTTCTATTTTTTTTTTTTTTTTTTTTAGACTGTTCAGTTATGAGTAGGTGGAGACAAGGCGGGCAGGGGTCGGAACCCGAGGCCTGGCCGCGATGTCTCCCCCCTCCCGTCCCTGAATCACTCCCTCAAAGTAGGTTTTTTATTTTTTTATTTTATTTTATTATTTTTATTATTTTTTTTCACCAGGAACAGGGTAAATGAACAGAAGATCTTTATTGGTACAAACTTAAATATAACAGAAATGCCATCCTTCCGGCGAAAATAACACAAGACATTATACTCGTACAAGGCGAGCAAATTTTTTTTTTTTATAAACAAGGTGTAGGAATAAAAGAATAATAAAATAATAATACTGATGTAAGCTAATGAGTGTGAAGCAATATACAGTGGAGTGAGGGAAAAACCATTGTGTTCTGGTATAGTGCATAAAAGAAAGGAGACGCGTGTCCATGCGCCTACTCCACTGTGGGTTACAATGTAGAAATTAGCGCGGGGAGTCTCAGATGTCAGCATGAGGGGCGGGAGTAGTGTCGGCTTGTGGCACCATCCAACTGAGCGGGGGTGACGTAAAGGTCGCATGTAGGTAATTAGCGAAGAAGGCGCGGTAGCGCGGTCGGCGTTCGACTTCACTGTGGGCGGTTTGTAAGTACTGCCAGAAATCAAGGCGTGATCTGTCGCCACCATTAGACATGTAGGTGATCGTCCATCCCTTGACCCATACAATCGCATGATTTTTGGTGGCGGGGAAATAAGTATTCTCAGGATGGATAAAAGTCCATGGGTCAATCGAGTCCGGTGGAACGCGGAGGTAACAGGCAACGAACTGTCGGGCAAGTTTCCAGACGTCACTGGTGGCATCACAAGTCAGTTGATGGACATCGCCATCCACGAGGTGGCAAATGGAACAAAGTGGAGAGTCCTATAGTCCGATGGCGTGAAGACGATGATTCGTGGCGAATTTTTCATTTGCGACTTGGTACCATGTTGCCCGGACGTTGGAGAGAAGAAAAGGCTGGTGGATATGGCGCCAAACCGTGGGCCACCTCGTGGACGGATGTCTCAGTTCGATATTGTTGCAGGATATGGAACGAAGGAGTGGGGTGTAAAAATCTTTAGGTCGAGGTGAACGCGTTGTCGGTAAGTGTGTGTGAGCATAACTGAAGTCGACGATGAAATCAGAAATGTGCGTCAGATGGTGCTTGATGTTTCCGACTGATACTGGTGGTGGTATGGTCGCGGGCACAAGAATTTCCAGCAAGCTGCGCGTAAGGGAGTTGCCTCCCGTGCCACTGCTTGTGCATGGTGGACATGCACAACGACACCGCGCGGAGTCGCACATTGACAAAGCCGAGGCCCCCCGCTCGCTGGGGAAAGGGTGAGCGTGTCATAGCGGACCTTAAGGAGCGTACCGGCCGTAAGGAAGTATCCGAAGGCAGCCTGGAGGCTGCATCCAATAGCTGATGGCCGCGGGAGTACCTATGCAATGTGGACCATTCTGGACGCCACATGTTGATTGAGGTATTGAACACGTTGTAAAGAATCGAGTCGTCGGAGAAGATTTTGTCGCACCGTCGTGCGGATAGTTTGATGGCAGCGGAGCAGCGCACGGTGGAGGTGAAAATGATACCAAGGTATCGTAGTTTTTGTACGCACGGGAGAGGTGCTAAGTTGTCGTGTGAGAGGCCGCATCCAATGGGCATCGCCACGTATTTTCTATCCAGCTGAGCCATCGAGGACACGGAGGAGCCGGCCGCGGTGGTCTAGCAGTTCTAGGCGCACAGTCCGGAACCGCGCGACTGCTACGGTCGCAGGTTCGAATCCTGCCTCGGGCATGGATGTGTGTGATGTCCTTAGGTTGGTTAGGTTTAAGTAGTTCTAAGTTCTAGGGGACTGATGACCTCAGCTTTTAAGTCCCATAGTGCTCAGAGCCATTTGAAAACGGAGGATAGTGCGACTGGCACGCCTCCCGTGAGCCCCACATTCTCAACTTATTGTCCCGCACTATATTCATAGTGCCCCTGCCCATTATATTCATTACTCGCGGCTTTTGCCAATTCCCGTAAGAGTTCGGGTACTGATTGTGCATCCGCACAGAGGAAGATGGTCAAATGGCCAGTGAGCCTTAACTATATATTTATCAAAAATAATTTCAGTTTTTCAATTAAGGCTGTTATCTCAATATTTTTTAACAACGATGTGCGTAATCGACGTTTTTGGATTAACACGCTTTTTATCTTTTTCTTTAGTTCTTATACTTTGTTCATGGGACACATTTTTAACAGAATTTTTCCAGATGAAGGTATAGTAACTTCAGGGGACTAGCGAAACAAATTATTGTGGATCGTGGCGGTCAGACTAATGCCAGCCATATTGTCATGGTATCTATGTTCATAAGTAGACAGCTATTTTTTATAGCATTCGTCGGTGATGAATATCCGGGAGGAGGTTGAAAAACGATAGGAAATGTACTCAAAAATGAGATGTAACATGTTGGTGATAATGCATCACCATAGGATTAACGCTGAAGATGTGTGATGCAATGCGACATGGCCATAGATGTTGTGGATACTCCAGTCACACATAACTGTTACCGATGTTTTGTTGTCAGGGACGTGAGGAAGGACGAATTGAGACACCAGCATCTGTATCAGTGCGGAACTATAGTTTATACGAGGGTTATCCCAAAAGTAAGTTCTCCTATTTTTTATAAGTACATAGACCTGTTTATTTCTACAATGGTTTACATTAGTTTACAGCTTGAACATTTAGCTATTTTTCGACATAATCACCATTTCTGTCGATGTATTTTTGTAGACGCTGTGGCAGTTTTTGTACGCCCAAGTCATACCAGCTCGCCACCATGCTGTTCAGAGACTTATGAACCTCTTCTTTTACCTCGTCGTCAGTGCTGAATCGCTTTCCGGCCAAGTGTTCTTTTAACCTAGGGAACAGGTGATAGTCATTGGATGCCAAGTCAGGACTATATGGTGGGTGGGTGATTATGTTCCATTGAAACTGTTACAGGAGAGCAACGGTTTGCCGAGTGATGTGTGGGTGAGCGTTGTCATGGAGAATGTGTACGCCCTTGCTCAACATTCCTCTTCTTCAGTTCTGAATTGCCATTTGAGTTTTTTCAGAGTCTTTCAGTACCTGTCAGCATTAATTGTGGTCCCAGCGAAATAGCAATTGGAAAAAGTTATCGGCAAAATTTTGGTCGCTATTGGTACAAGAACGCTTTAGGAAATAGATTGTGAAACCAGAGCCTTTCAATGTTAAAAATGCCAATTTACACCGATATTTCGTGAAACGTTTGAACGTGGGACACTTTCTTGATGAAACTCTAGCTTCGCGCGATATACTCCGTGCACTGAAAGCCAGATTGCCTTTTAACGTTAAAGAGAAGTTACTGTACATTCCAGATCATGATGCAGAATATTTTGTGACTTTCTTGATTTTCTTGATACGTTATATGAGGATCAACGTTCCGCACGGCGAAACAGCTGTCACAAAGTTTACGCCAGTGGTATGTAAAACGCGCAGGCTAGCCAACTTATCACCAGCGCACCGGCCGCTGTCGGTTACGTAGCGCAGCAGAATCAACAGCTTCCTTCCGCAAACCAATACACTGTAAGTAGGCTGTTTAGATTTTTATATTGGTAATGCCACGTAGCGCTCTGGCTGTGCTGTGTGCAGCCTGTGGCTAGTTTGCATTGTTGTCTGCCATTGTAGTGTTGGGCAGCGGCAGCTGGATGTGAACAGCGCGTAGCGTTGCGCAGTTGGAGGTGAGCCGCCAGTAGTGGTGGATGTGGGGAGAGAGATGGCGGAGTTTTGTAATTTGTCATGAACTGCTATATACACTCCTGGAAATGGAAAAAAGAACACATTGACACCGGTGTGTCAGACCCACCATACTTGCTCCGAACACTGCGAGAGGGCTGTACAAGCAATGATCACACGCTCGGCACAGCGGACACACCAGGAACCGCGGTGTTGGCCGTCGAATGGCGCTATCTGCGCAGCTTTTGTGCACCGCCGCCGTCAGTGTCAGCCAGTTTGCCGTGGCATACGGAGCTCCATCGCAGTCTTTAACACTGGTAGCATGCCGCGACAGCGTGGACGTGAACCGTATGTGCAGTTGACGGACTTTGAGCGAGGGCGTATAGTGGGCATTCGGGAGGCCGGGTGGACGTACCGCCGAATTGCTCAACACGTGGGGCGTGAGGTCTCCACAGTACATCGATGTTGTCGCCAGTGGTCGGCGGAAGGTGCACGTGCCCGTCGACCTGGGACCGGACCGCAGCGACGCACGGATGCACGCCAAGACCGTAGGATCCTATGCAGTGCCGTAGGGGACCGCACCGCCACTTCCCAGCAAATTAGGGACACTGTTGCTCCTGGGGTATCGGCGAGGACCATTCGCAACCGTCTCCATGAAGCTGGGCTACGGTCCCGCACACCGTTAGGCCGTCTTCCGCTCACGCCCCAACATCGTGCAGCCCGCCTTCAGTGGTGTCGCGACAGGCGTGAATGGAGGGACGAATGGAGACGTGTCGTCTTCAGCGATGAGAGTCGCTTCTGCCTTGGTGCCAATGATGGTCGTATGCGTGTTTGGCCAAGTATTTCGCAGCTGCAATTAACTAGATATTATTTTCAGTACTATGTTAATGTGTTCTCTTATTTTTGCTCTACAAATTGTGCTTTTCTGTGTTATCGTGTGAAATATTGTGAAAATAATGGCGTGTGAGAAACGTAACACTAGGCTCCAAAGTAAACTGAGAAATAATAGTGACGACGAGCGTAGCTTATCAGCGCCGCCGAGTAATGAATTTACTAATGTTCAAAGTAGTAATTTGGTAACTGTGCATAGGGAAATGGAGTGGGCGTCAAATAATGGTGTAGACAGTGAAACAGGTAGTGAGCAGGGAAGCATTATCGATCGATCGGTCGGCAACAGCTCGCCTCAGCAATCGGGAATGACAGAACACAATATTGCAAATACTGTAGACTCAGGTTTTGGGTTCTCACCGTTTTTTCAAATGAATCAAGACACATTTTCCGCTTGTCAAAATGTGAAAGATATTGAAAGAGACAGGAGCAGCGGACCTTCTAGGCCCACTCCTAGTGTGGATTGAAGGGTATAGGTATGTCCTACTGGTCACGGAACTCGTGTCGAAGTATGCGACTTTTACGCCTTGAAAACGCGCCACAGGAAAATCCGTAGCGGCCGCTTTAACGAGGCATTTTCCACGTGACGTTGGACGTTTAGACAGATTGATTTCTGGCAACGGTCCACAATTTAGGTCGAAACACTGGAGAAACGCTTTGAGAATGAAGAAGATTAAACCATTATTCATCTCACGATACAGACCAGCAGGAAATCCCAGTGAGAGAGTAATTAAAGAGCTCGTTATGTAGAATCCATTGTAATAGACAGCACCGAAACTGGGTGCGAAATTTGATGGACTTAAAGAATACTATAAATGAAATGCCACATGGTGTGACAGGAATGTCCCAAATTGAGGTCCTAAGAAACGAAAGACCGCCGGACAAGATCCGGGAGTTAGTAGATTGGCCAGCTGAAATCAGGCGACGGCATAACGAGGTAATCAAAATGCGATAGACCAATACAGAAGGAAGCAGCGAGAAGGAAAAAAAAGCAAAAGGGGGAGATGCGCTCATTAACTCCGAGTATTGGCGATAAGGTGCTGATAAGAGCCCACAGGTTATCGAAGAAGCATAAACATATATACAGTAAGTTTTTTAATGTATATATAGGTCCATTTAGAGTCCGACAAGTCGCGCGCACACACGCTGTCGAAGTGAAAACGTTGAGGTCACGTAAACCTAGAGGCCTACACCACGTCTCAAACATCAAGTTATGGCAAGAATAATAGATCACAGGCATCGTTTAGTTATCATTTTGCAATGTATAAGTTGTGAGTGTAGTCATCGCCTTTACTTTTCTACGTTGTTTGTGGATGATGAAATACACAGGAGACCAAATCAGTGTCTTGTTCTATGGTAGTGACATATGACTGAAGGGCCATAGTCTATTGACATGCAAACAATGTGCAGCCGACACCAGCAGACAAACTCGTGCGTTAGACTTTGGTTACGGCACAGAGTGCGGCCAGCTAATAAGCCTTACTCGCGCCAAAGCTGCGCCAGTCCCGTCTTGCGGCGACGAAGTTTCACCGGGAACGCATTTTTGTTGTTATTGCAGAAGTGTAGAGCTCCTGTGGCAATGCCGAGTGATGCTGCCTGGGGAAGGATGAATCTGCGGGAACCATAAATGGAAAGCAACCCGGACGAAACGTGCCTGCCATCGGAACATTCTCAAGTGAAGGAAAATCCAGGGAGTACTGTAGACGCAAGCAAATGTTAACTATAAGTATTGAATGTAATAGATGTAAGATTTAAGCCCTAATCATGGTAATCACTAAGGAAATCTGCAAAAATAGAGAATCTATGTATGTTGTGTGTATGTCAACAGATCATGAGGAGATAAATGGACGGAGTGCAAAGGAAAGAGGCACCAGAAAACATATCCAAAACTTACGAGAGAATTAAGACATGTGGGAAGCGAAATTGACAGAGGAGCACAAACAGAGTATCAGCTGCTTGATAACAAAACAACAAAGGGGGTATAAGTATCAGTATGACGGTCAAGTAAGGTAGATAATTTAAGGTGTTTTGTCTATACAATGAGTGGGAAGTCCTTTGTTGTTTTTTTATTTGTTTAACAGCATGCAAAGAAAGTAGTAATTGCAGTATATAAACTAACAGTCTCCTTCATATTGTTTGTCATTAGATAGGCTAAGGAATAGACTAAGTGGAAAGTAGTTTGAAGTAGTGTATGTAAGACAATGACTAAATAAAAGGAGCTATGTGGCTTTATTAATAGTAAACGAGATCGGTGATGGTAGCTTGGAAATTACTTAAGTCTCCTATGTCCGAATTGTTCTAAATGGTTTACAGATAACCCAACTTTCTTTGAGAAGTAAATGACCTAAGCGATTATATTTTTTGAAATCAGAGTATCGAGTGGTAAAGACGCTCGTAAACTGAGAGACAAATGTAAGAAAGGAAACTGACATTCACTTTGTCATATAGCTTTTAGTTAGATGTACAATTACAATAGGTATCCCCTACTTTGTAAAGTTTAGAAGGAGTGTTCTTTACATTCTTTGTCATTTCATGTAAGATAAATTTTAGTGGATTAAGCTAGGCAACCTGTGCCCTCCAAATGTAAAGATCAAAGTATGAGGAAGAATTTACTTTTGTACCTAGGATAAGCGACCTCCGCCATATAAAGACATTAGGAGGAAATCTAAATACTGTATTTAGTTGTACGATTTGTGTAAATGTTTGTTTTGACAAGTGTCATGTAGGAGTTAACTGTGTAACTAGAGCATGTTGAAATCGTAATAAACAGGGATTGTAACTTGTTTGTTACGAGGAATGTAAACATCGGACCAGCACGCCAGCGCAGGTCGAGAGCTGAAAGGAGATAAGCGATCTGCTACCTGCGGCGGGACAGAGTGCGAGTTCCGTCCACTCCCCAGTCGGCTTGCCGAAGGGCGTGCCAGCTACGCTAAATCGACTCCAGCCAGGTGCGTGCTGGTCAGCCCATTGAAACAGACGGTGGCCTGGAAGAACCACACGTGGCGGCAAGCTCTGTCTCTACCACCAGACGCACAGCGGTAATATGGGACGCCGAGGCCACTGGACAGCAAAAGGAAACACGCCCGGGAGACAGCCAAGAAAATCAGCAAGTCTCTGGCCTGCAAAATATGCCCACAACACCACGTATTAGGAGGATGTACACTCCGCAACAACATCGAACAGGCAGTTAATTAATAATCCGCTAAATGACAATCAGCTTGGCAACTGCACTGGTATGCAGAAACTTGTTGTGTTGGAGTATGCAGCTCTTTATTAAATTCTCATTTGAGGACTCATGTCGAACAGTTTAAGACTGTGTAAGTGAATGAGAGAGCAAACTACCGTCTCATAGACAGCAATTGGGGACAGGTAGCCACTTATGAACTGTTTAGCTAATAGTGTAACATAATGATCATGATGAACTCACTGATGAACCATGACGTGTGCAAGTATATTTAGCAACCAGACAATTGCAGAAACTCTTAAAGAACAGAGTGGCGTAAATTTTGTGTTGTTTTGTCAGTAGAAGACAAATACTGGGTGGCACAACAACCCAATGTTGCTGTTACTACGTGTGGTTAACAAAAGTGGTAGTAGTATGGTCACGAACTCAATAAACGATAAATAGTAGAGGGGAGATCGCGGAGAAGATTAACGGGTAGCATTACCGATTCTTGCAGCACAAATAGACTTCACCATGAAGATGATTCCAAACAAATCGTGTGGATAGCTCCTCCAAGTATCTTTGGAAGAATGTCCTCCCCGTCGATGTCCCTAGGCTATGATATTAATCGTGCGTCGTATGAAACGAAAAAAGAATATGAGGAAAGTGCATAAGCTCAAAGAGAGCTACAAAGAGTCAACAATCTGAAGCTTGAAAGTGAAGTGAATCATATGTGTTGCGTCATTGATTGTCATATTTTGTATTATCATTTTTTTATGTCTATGTGCAAAGAAACTGGCTACAACAGCCATTTGAGCGAATTGTGTTTTATAAGCATAGGCAAAATGTTGGTGTTTTCAGTAATATTTGTTTTTTTTGTCTTTGTGTTTCATGTGTAGTAATGTCAAATACTTTGTATACAAATGTCCAATATTTAGATGATGCAAGCACCAGAGAGTGCAATGCAATGATCACGAGATGTGTGTTTTCAGTGGTGTTTTGCTTTGTTATACTTTGTGTTTCATGTGTAAAGAACACTATTTGTTTTGTGTATAAATGTCAGATGCAGGCACCATAGAGTGTCAAACTACCATATGTTCATAGGGTATGTGCTATTTTGAGTCATGCTAGTGTTGTGACAAATTAAGCTGTTGCTGTAACTTTTAGATTTGATTTTGTTTTGTAACATAGAAAATTGTAATGATTTTTTTTCTAAATGCTTTAAAATGAAACGATTACGAGATAATTGGAGAGTAGAGGTAGAATTTGCATGTGTTTGTTCTTTTTTTTGTATTACTATGCCAAGGTATGTTGTAGTTCGTTTGAATCAGTCAATAAGTAGTCATGTTTACTGAAGTGAATAGCCTCTTTCTTTGAAAGTTCTAGATAATGTTAATGATTCAGACTCTTAAATTTGCTGTATGTGTAGGTTATGGGCTATGAAGATTTAAGCTCATCAATTTAATAGCATTTGAGTAATGTATAAATTTGTTTTTTATTATGTTGTTGAAACTATCGATGTACAATGTCATCTCACTCTAATTGTACCCGTAAGAGAGAAATCATGTGTTAGTTTTTGAATTTAGTATCACATATTTTAATAAAAAAAGAGGATTGAGGCAGCGTGGAGATTAGGGTCTCCTCAACACGATTTCAATAAAAAAGGTGTCCAGTATTGTCATTCCATTGGAAGGACAATACCTGTCCACATTTCTTTTATCCACCGGAGGGTGTGAGGCGTTACTTTCGTTTTGCTTCAGGTTACAATAGGAAGTAATTATTTTTTCTATATCGAGATATAATTTTTTCTTTGATTGCTAGCAGCTTCAATACTTCGCTGGGTGAAAGGAATATTTGACGCTTTTGTTTATTTCTTTTCAACATTTCACAAAGTGGTCACACGCCGTTCATATGTATACTCTTTGTTCCATCCTGTATGAGTGTGCATGGGTATGAATGGAAGTCAAATGTAGCGGGAGCATGGACCAAAGGGATTAGTTTAAGGGAATAGCAGTCATTGCCAACATTACAAGAATAACGGCAGGTAGGCCAGAGCAGCAGGCAAAGATGAGAACAGGCACGAGGGTATGACACAAAGTTGGTGCGGGGGTGAGGTGAGTCTCCCCACCACCGCGTCTGAATAGGAACGTTGGTCGGATTTTGGCGCGTGGAGAGCACTGTGGGGCCAGCCATGAGACGAACCGTACGCGGGTGCACAGCAGCTCGCAGATTTGGTGAGATAAAGATGAGGTAATATGGCTAAAAATTCACGACAGGGTATGCTCATAGCACGCATTCAACATACCTTCATCGATAAGGTTACCGTTTTAATTTATTTGCAATAGTTTTCTCTGAAATGTGTTTGTGAAATTTTGCTTTGTGGTAGTGAGCATGCAACAGGAACCATCAGTTCATGTAGCTATTTCCCGAGTTATAAGCTTCACTTTTAGCTCAATGAGTGCAGATTGCATATTGGATGGTAGATCGAGAAATTTCTGTCACGAAATTCAATTATTTTTGGTACTTTCTTTGTGAGTTCAGTTCGCACTTCATTTTGATGACAATATCATTTTTGCCCAGAATCATTTCTCTGATAGACGTTAGCTACCTTCAGCAGTGGCCTACCTTAAATTTCTAATGGTGTAAGTCATTCATGACGATAAGTGAGTCTTAAAGAATCGATGACGATTTTCCCGCTAAAGACGGTGTGCCCACATATGTGTTTTTTGTGTTATCACGAAATTTGTGTCATATGTTTTTTGTGTTATTATGAAATTATGTGTCATATATGAAATTATTCGTGTAGTGTTTTTGTCATTGTCCTACACATGAGAGGTAATGCTGATTCAAAAATGGCTCTGAGTAGTATGGGACTTAACATCTATGGTCATCAGTCCCCTAGAACTTAGAACTACTAAATCCTAACTACCCTAAGGACATCACACAACACCCAGTCATCACGAGGTAGAGAAAATCCCTGACTGCGCCGGGAATCGAACCCGGGAACCCGGGCGTGGGAAACGAGAACACTACCGCACGACCATTGTCTGCTAAAATTTACTGTGGAACTGACGGAGACTGTCCCTCACTCATTTCTGCCACTGTAGCCCATTTCTCCCTTAATGATGTCCTGTTAGTTGCCGTACTGTAGTGTTCTAATCCCCCATGATCACTAAATTTTAATTTGCCTTTACACAATGAGTTATTCGTTAAGTTCCTCCAATAATGTTACTATCAATAATTGTGAAAGGGCAACGGAATACGTTCGAGTTAACTCTGATGATGCGGAAGGAATTAGGTTAGGAAATGAGACTCTGTAAGTACTAGGCGAGTTTTGGTATTTGGGCAGCAAAAGAATTGATGATGGCGGAGGTAGAGAGGATAGAAATAGCAAACGTGCAACAGAAGGAAAAGCATTCGTAAATGAGCGATTTGTTAACATCCACCATAAATTTAAGCCTTTTCTAAAGGTACTTTTCTGGAGAGTAACCTTGTACAGACGTCAAACATAGACGAGAAACGGTCCAAACACCAAGATAACAGATTTGACATTCGGTACTACAGGAGAACGTTGTAGATTAGATATTTAGAAAACCAACGAACAGGTATTTTACAGAATTTGAGAGAAAAGAGCGTTATGACAGAGACTGAGTAAATGGAGGGGTCGGTTGATAGGATATATACTGAGGCCTCAAGAAATCGTCAGTTTGGTTCTGTGAAGCCAAAACAGCAGGATCAAAGGAAGTTCAGAAGTTGTTAGCAACTTCCATAGGTTTAATTGAGATCTTAACCATCACTTAATTTTTTGTGGATGGTGGGCACGTGAACAGAGAGGCTGCAAAGCACCGTGCACTGTGTATATGCGGACTGCTGTGCTAACCGTGGGTCACTGGGACTGCAAACAGGTGGCGAGGACAGAGGCTTGAGAAAATCAGTCTTCTTCAAATCTAGCATAAGATCCACATCCCATATTTTCAATCACTGAATAATTTCATCTTTCCTTGTTACCAAAGTTGATTCTATATTATGAACAACTGATTGATTTGGAACATTATCTATAACAACGACTAAAGACATTCTGAGGTTTGTCATAAGCGTTGTTTCAAACTACTATTGGTAATCTATTCATCTCTTCATAACAATCGCCTGTCTTTTACGAACAGAACAAAACTCTTCTGTGCACTTGCCTATAAAACAATAACTCACTGTCCTTTTCCAAGAGAGTTTGCGATTGTGACCTCGGAGTTCCATTATTCCAACTTTTACGTAATGAATGACTAGCAGTAACCCACGTTTCGTCTGGTCACATAATACTTTTGAATTTCGCACCCATGATCCTCCACCGAAATGTAGTGTGCCATGTTACATTAGACCTTCCCATTATTATTTTCGTCCATTAATAAAAAAAACGAAAATGTATCTCTTTGAGCACTATAGGGAATAAGATTTTCCTACCCTTAAAAAGATAGCCGTTCTCAAGCGACACGAGCAGTGTGAATAACGTGGGATGTTCGTTTCTCCGACAGTATATTAGACGGCGATTAGTCATCATCATCATCATCATCATCATCATCATCATCATCATCATTTAAGACTGATTATGCCTTTCAGTGTTCAGTCTGGAGCATAGTCCCCCTTATAAAATTCCTCCATGATCCCCTATTCAGTGCTAACATTGGTGCCTCTTCTGATGTTAAGCCTATTACTTCAAAATCATTCTTAACCGAATCCTGGTACCTTCTCCTTGGTCTGCCCCGACTCATCCTACCCTCTACTGCTGAACCCATGAGTCTCTTGGGTAACCTTGCTTCTCCCATGCGTGTAACATGACCTCACCATCTAAGCCTGTTTGTCCTGACTTCTACATCTATAGAGTTCATTCCCAGTTTTTCTTTGATTTCCTGATTGTGGACACCCTCCTGCCATTGTTCCCATCTACTAGTACCTGCAATTATCTTAGCTACTTTCATATCCGTAACCTCAACCTTGTTGATAAGGTAACCTGAATCCACCCAGCTTTCGCTTCCATACAACAAAGTTGGTCGAAAGATTAAACGGTGCACAGATAACTTAGTCTTGATACTGACTTCCTTCTTCCACAAGAGAGTAGATCGTAGCTGAGCGCTCACTGCATTAGCTTTGCTACACCTCGCTTCCAGTTCTTTCACTATGTTGCCATCCTGTGAGAATACGCATCCTAAGTACTTGAAACCGTCCACCTGTTCTAGCTTTGTTCCTCCTATTTGGCACTCAATCCGTTTATATCTCTTTCCCACTGACATTACTTTCGTTTTGCAGATGCTAATCTTCAATCCATAGTCCTTACATTTCTGATCTAGCTCTGAAATATTACTTTGCAAACTTTCTATCGAATCTGCCATCACAACTAAGTCATCCGCATATGCAAGACTGCTTATTTTGAGTTCATATATCTTAATCTCACCCAGCCAGTCTATTGTTTTCAACATATGATCCATAAATAATATGAACAACAGTGGAGACAGGTTGCAGCCTTGTTTTGCCCCTGAAACTACTCTGAACCATGAACTCAATTTACCGTCAACTCTAACTGCTGCCTGACTATCCATGTAAAGACCTTTAATTGCTTGCAAAAGTTTGCCTCCTATTCCATAATCTCGCAGAACAGACAATAACTTCCTCCTAGGAACCCGGTCATATGCCTTTTCTAGATCTATAAAGCATAGATACAATCCCCTGTTCCACTCGTAACACTTCTCCATTATTTGCCGTAAGCTAAAGATCTGGTCGTGACAACCTCTAAGAGGCCTAAACCCACACTGATTTTCATCCAATTGGTCCTCAACTAATACTCGCACTTTCCTTTCAACAATACCTAAGAAGATTTTACCCACAACGCCGATTAAAGAGATACCCCTGTAGTTGTTACAATCTTTTGTGTTTCCGTGTTTAAAGATTGGTGTGATTACTGCTTTCGTCCAGTCTGATGGAACCTGTCCCGACTCCCAGGCCATTTCAATTATCCTGTGTAGCCATTTAAGACTTAACATTCCACTGTATTTGATGAGTTCCGACTTAATTTCATCAATCCCAGCTGCTTTATTGCACTGCAATCTATTGACCATTTTCTCCACTTCCTCAAATGTGATTCTATTTCCATCATCATTCCTATCCCATTGTACCTCGAAATCTGAAACATTACTGATCGTATTTTCACCTACGGCGATTAGTCTCCTTCTCAAAATCGTCCGAAGCTGTCACTTGCTTCTTCCTCGGTCGCTGTCTTCTAGGTGTGTGGAGGCTTGTTTTGACATTCTCATCACAGTCCATACTGGGTCACTCTTTCCCTATCGTTACACGAGTGTTTTTTCCTTGCTTTCAAAGCTACTGCAGTCTTATTTTAAAACTGAGACACAGGGAATAAGGGCTTATCCTCTCCCTTCTTTCTCAAAATATTCCCTCAACGAACACACGAATTTGCTGGCTTTGTAGCAGGTTTTTTTTTCTTTTTTCGTGTAACTTCACATTTAGAACTTTCACCTTTTGCTACACTGGACATAGTTTGAAATGAGAAAGAAATGAATAATAGCCAAAAACATCAGCAACAAAATAAACCAGGAACCAATCTTCTAGTTCAGGCGAAATGTAATACCAGTTATACACCAATAATCTCACTGTTACATTTCACACACACGCATGTTAGGGCGGCAACGCGGCGTGAATCGTGCTACCTACTCAGGGGCATTACTGGATGGCTTCCAACAGTAGCCAGGGAACTAAACGACGCTACTGAGCTGTCAGTACGACTGGAGGTTTACAGCAAATTGTATACGTCCTTGTAACACAGTCGTAATTGCAGTTAAAGATGTGTCCACCTTTATTGCGTGGAGTCTATCAGGAAGACAATAAGCTAATAATGCAACCTCTGGAACAGCACCTTTTAGGTTAGAGATGTCTCCAAACAGATTCAAACCGTTTAGCGTTTCATTGAGAAGCACTGAAACAATTCACCATTTCGCACGAAACGTCGATAAACGTTTGTCAGGCTCAGGCTTATTGTTGTGAGCAGTGGCAATTGGAAAGTAGTTTCCACTGTCTTGAGATCGTAGAATTATTTGTATGTTGTTAACGTATCCTAAGAACCTCACTTCTGTTGCTCCAAAGATACAGTGCAAATGGTTAATCATTAAGTTGGATAAATGCTGTAGGTGGCGTAGATGCTCCTCCTCGTTGGACAACGATGCAAGGAGGTTAGCAATACAGACGTTACAGAATCTTAGTATCCAGTTATTTCATCCACGAAACACAAACGGCACTGAACAGTCTAAATCGCTTACGCAGAAATTCATAGGTTTAGAAACGAAAGTTAACAGTTGTTTTGCTACACAATCTGGTGTAATGTATATATGATATAAAACAACGTCGAAGTCAAGAGGAGAGAAAGGCGTCTTCCTATGAATGCGTGTTGTCTTTGATCCAAGATTCAGGGCAGTGACCTGGCGTTAAGCTGACGATAGGCACCGCAAGTTTGCCATCCTTTGCTCTACTCAGGGACAATATGGAGTGGCGAGGCCGAAATACCATCTGCAGGGTGGTAGGTCCCTTGTGGTTACATGGTAACCAAGTGATCCTGTGTTTGCTTAGAGGCAGTCGACGAAGTTGATCATTGAGTGACGAACCGCTGTTTGAGTAGGCGACAGATGGAGCTATATGGTCCCTCTCTCCTTTATTTCAGTGTTTTAGTTTGGTTTTTTTTGTCAGATTTTTCACACATCCGTATGAACGGCTAGTTTACATGCTGGCAGAAATTAAATGCGCTACCTTAACAAGAACAGGTTGAATTAATGCTCCGCGAAATTTCACTTGTTAATGCAAATGCCCTCCCAGCGTATACCATGCACGTAGTTTGTCGAGAAAAAATTATAAATATTGCTAGTATCAAAAAAGTACTACGGAAAAGAATGAAACAATCAGCTACATGCCTGTATTGTTGCAATAATTATAGTAATATCCTTTTATAATCTGTTTATAATGGCGAAATGCTTGTCAGAAACTTAATCAAAAATTACAATGAAATGAATACCCGTAGCTGCACACAGGCGTTGATATAAGTAAACGGGGATAGTTGAAAATGTGTGCCCCGAGCGGGACTCGAACCCGTGATCTCCTGCTCACATGGCATACGTTCTATTTTTTTTTTTTTTTTTTTTTAGACTGTTCAGTTATGAGTAGGTGGAGACAAGGCGGGCAGGGGTCGGAACCCGAGGCCTGGCCGCGATGTCTCCCCCCTCCCGTCCCTGAATCACTCCCTCAAAGTAGGTTTTTTATTTTTTTATTTTATTTTATTATTTTTATTATTTTTTTTCACCAGGAACAGGGTAAATGAACAGAAGATCTTTATTGGTACAAACTTAAATATAACAGAAATGCCATCCTTCCGGCGAAAATAACACAAGACATTATACTCGTACAAGGCGAGCAAATTTTTTTTTTTTTATAAACAAGGTGTAGGAATAAAAGAATAATAAAATAATAATACTGATGTAAGCTAATGAGTGTGAAGCAATATACAGTGGAGTGAGGGAAAAACCATTGTGTTCTGGTATAGTGCATAAAAGAAAGGAGACGCGTGTCCATGCGCCTACTCCACTGTGGGTTACAATGTAGAAATTAGCGCGGGGAGTCTCAGATGTCAGCATGAGGGGCGGGAGTAGTGTCGGCTTGTGGCACCATCCAACTGAGCGGGGGTGACGTAAAGGTCGCATGTAGGTAATTAGCGAAGAAGGCGCGGTAGCGCGGTCGGCGTTCGACTTCACTGTGGGCGGTTTGTAAGTACTGCCAGAAATCAAGGCGTGATCTGTCGCCACCATTAGACATGTAGGTGATCGTCCATCCCTTGACCCATACAATCGCATGATTTTTGGTGGCGGGGAAATAAGTATTCTCAGGATGGATAAAAGTCCATGGGTCAATCGAGTCCGGTGGAACGCGGAGGTAACAGGCAACGAACTGTCGGGCAAGTTTCCAGACGTCACTGGTGGCATCACAAGTCAGTTGATGGACATCGCCATCCACGAGGTGGCAAATGGAACAAAGTGGAGAGTCCTATAGTCCGATGGCGTGAAGACGATGATTCGTGGCGAATTTTTCATTTGCGACTTGGTACCATGTTGCCCGGACGTTGGAGAGAAGAAAAGGCTGGTGGATATGGCGCCAAACCGTGGGCCACCTCGTGGACGGATGTCTCAGTTCGATATTGTTGCAGGATATGGAACGAAGGAGTGGGGTGTAAAAATCTTTAGGTCGAGGTGAACGCGTTGTCGGTAAGTGTGTGTGAGCATAACTGAAGTCGACGATGAAATCAGAAATGTGCGTCAGATGGTGCTTGATGTTTCCGACTGATACTGGTGGTGGTATGGTCGCGGGCACAAGAATTTCCAGCAAGCTGCGCGTAAGGGAGTTGCCTCCCGTGCCACTGCTTGTGCATGGTGGACATGCACAACGACACCGCGCGGAGTCGCACATTGACAAAGCCGAGGCCCCCCGCTCGCTGGGGAAAGGGTGAGCGTGTCATAGTGGACCTTAAGGAGCGTACCGGCCGTAAGGAAGTATCCGAAGGCAGCCTGGAGGCTGCATCCAATAGCTGATGGCCGCGGGAGTACCTATGCAATGTGGACCATTCTGGACGCCACATGTTGATTGAGGTATTGAACACGTTGTAAAGAATCGAGTCGTCGGAGAAGATTTTGTCGCACCGTCGTGCGGATAGTTTGATGGCAGCGGAGCAGCGCACGGTGGAGGTGAAAATGATACCAAGGTATCGTAGTTTTTGTACGCACGGGAGAGGTGCTAAGTTGTCGTGTGAGAGGCCGCATCCAATGGGCATCGCCACGTATTTTCTATCCAGCTGAGCCATCGAGGACACGGAGGAGCCGGCCGCGGTGGTCTAGCGGTTCTAGGCGCACAGTCCGGAACCGCGCGACTGCTACGGTCGCAGGTTCGAATCCTGCCTCGGGCATGGATGTGTGTGATGTCCTTAGGTTGGTTAGGTTTAAGTAGTTCTAAGTTCTAGGGGACTGATGACCTCAGCTTTTAAGTCCCATAGTGCTCAGAGCCATTTGAAAACGGAGGATAGTGCGACTGGCACGCCTCCCGTGAGCCCCACATTCTCAACTTATTGTCCCGCACTATATTCATAGTGCCCCTGCCCATTATATTCATTACTCGCGGCTTTTGCCAATTCCCGTAAGAGTTCGGGTACTGATTGTGCATCCGCACAGAGGAAGATGGTCAAATGGCCAGTGAGCCTTAACTATATATTTATCAAAAATAATTTCAGTTTTTCAATTAAGGCTGTTATCTCAATATTTTTTAACAACGATGTGCGTAATCGACGTTTTTGGATTAACACGCTTTTTATCTTTTTCTTTAGTTCTTATACTTTGTTCATGGGACACATTTTTAACAGAATTTTTCCAGATGAAGGTATAGTAACTTCAGGGGACTAGCGAAACAAATTATTGTGGATCGTGGCGGTCAGACTAATGCCAGCCATATTGTCATGGTATCTATGTTCATAAGTAGACAGCTATTTTTTATAGCATTCGTCGGTGATGAATATCCGGGAGGAGGTTGAAAAACGATAGGAAATGTACTCAAAAATGAGATGTAACATGTTGGTGATAATGCATCACCATAGGATTAACGCTGAAGATGTGTGATGCAATGCGACATGGCCATAGATGTTGTGGATACTCCAGTCACACATAACTGTTACCGATGTTTTGTTGTCAGGGACGTGAGGAAGGACGAATTGAGACACCAGCATCTGTATCAGTGCGGAACTATAGTTTATACGAGGGTTATCCCAAAAGTAAGTTCTCCTATTTTTTATAAGTACATAGACCTGTTTATTTCTACAATGGTTTACATTAGTTTACAGCTTGAACATTTAGCTATTTTTCGACATAATCACCATTTCTGTCGATGTATTTTTGTAGACGCTGTGGCAGTTTTTGTACGCCCATGTCATACCAGCTCGCCACCATGCTGTTCAGAGACTTATGAACCTCTTCTTTTACCTCGTCGTCAGTGCTGAATCGCTTTCCGGCCAAGTGTTCTTTTAACCTAGGGAACAGGTGATAGTCATTGGATGCCAAGTCAGGACTATATGGTGGGTGGGTGATTATGTTCCATTGAAACTGTTACAGGAGAGCAACGGTTTGCCGAGTGATGTGTGGGTGAGCGTTGTCATGGAGAATGTGTACGCCCTTGCTCAACATTCCTCTTCTTCAGTTCTGAATTGCCATTTGAGTTTTTTCAGAGTCTTTCAGTACCTGTCAGCATTAATTGTGGTCCCAGCGAAATAGCAATTGGAAAAAGTTATCGGCAAAATTTTGGTCGCTATTGGTACAAGAACGCTTTAGGAAATAGATTGTGAAACCAGAGCCTTTCAATGTTAAAAATGCCAATTTACACCGATATTTCGTGAAACGTTTGAACGTGGGACACTTTCTTGATGAAACTCTAGCTTCGCGCGATATACTCCGTGCACTGAAAGCCAGATTGCCTTTTAACGTTAAAGAGAAGTTACTGTACATTCCAGATCATGATGCAGAATATTTTGTGACTTTCTTGATTTTCTTGATACGTTATATGAGGATCAACGTTCCGCACGGCGAAACAGCTGTCACAAAGTTTACGCCAGTGGTATGTAAAACGCGCAGGCTAGCCAACTTATCACCAGCGCACCGGCCGCTGTCGGTTACGTAGCGCAGCAGAATCAACAGCTTCCTTCCGCAAACCAATACACTGTAAGTAGGCTGTTTAGATTTTTATATTGGTAATGCCACGTAGCGCTCTGGCTGTGCTGTGTGCAGCCTGTGGCTAGTTTGCATTGTTGTCTGCCATTGTAGTGTTGGGCAGCGGCAGCTGGATGTGAACAGCGCGTAGCGTTGCGCAGTTGGAGGTGAGCCGCCAGTAGTGGTGGATGTGGGGAGAGAGATGGCGGAGTTTTGTAATTTGTCATGAACTGCTATATACACTCCTGGAAATGGAAAAAAGAACACATTGACACCGGTGTGTCAGACCCACCATACTTGCTCCGAACACTGCGAGAGGGCTGTACAAGCAATGATCACACGCACGGCACAGCGGACACACCAGGAACCGCGGTGTTGGCCGTCGAATGGCGCTATCTGCGCAGCTTTTGTGCACCGCCGCCGTCAGTGTCAGCCAGTTTGCCGTGGCATACGGAGCTCCATCGCAGTCTTTAACACTGGTAGCATGCCGCGACAGCGTGGACGTGAACCGTATGTGCAGTTGACGGACTTTGAGCGAGGGCGTATAGTGGGCATTCGGGAGGCCGGGTGGACGTACCGCCGAATTGCTCAACACGTGGGGCGTGAGGTCTCCACAGTACATCGATGTTGTCGCCAGTGGTCGGCGGAAGGTGCACGTGCCCGTCGACCTGGGACCGGACCGCAGCGACGCACGGATGCACGCCAAGACCGTAGGATCCTATGCAGTGCCGTAGGGGACCGCACCGCCACTTCCCAGCAAATTAGGGACACTGTTGCTCCTGGGGTATCGGCGAGGACCATTCGCAACCGTCTCCATGAAGCTGGGCTACGGTCCCGCACACCGTTAGGCCGTCTTCCGCTCACGCCCCAACATCGTGCAGCCCGCCTTCAGTGGTGTCGCGACAGGCGTGAATGGAGGGACGAATGGAGACGTGTCGTCTTCAGCGATGAGAGTCGCTTCTGCCTTGGTGCCAATGATGGTCGTATGCGTGTTTGGCCAAGTATTTCGCAGCTGCAATTAACTAGATATTATTTTCAGTACTATGTTAATGTGTTCTCTTATTTTTGCTCTACAAATTGTGCTTTTCTGTGTTATCGTGTGAAATATTGTGAAAATAATGGCGTGTGAGAAACGTAACACTAGGCTCCAAAGTAAACTGAGAAATAATAGTGACGACGAGCGTAGCTTATCAGCGCCGCCGAGTAATGAATTTACTAATGTTCAAAGTAGTAATTTGGTAACTGTGCATAGGGAAATGGAGTGGGCGTCAAATAATGGTGTAGACAGTGAAACAGGTAGTGAGCATGGAAGCATTATCGATCGATCGGTCGGCAACAGCTCGCCTCAGGAATCGGGAATGACAGAACACAATATTGCAAATACTGTAGACTCAGGTTTTGGGTTCTCACCGTTTTTTCAAATGAATCAAGACACATTTTCCGCTTGTCAAAATGTGAAAGTTGCCGGTGCAAATTCACTGCCGAAAAGCACTGAGGAACATGTTTCAGACACCAATGCATTGTTATTACAATTAATACAACAAATGGGACAAACACAGCAAAAGCTTCAAAAGTTAGACACAATGGAACAAAGTCAGAGACAAACACAGCAAAAGCTTCAAAAGTTAGACACAATGGAACAAAATCTTCAAAAGTTAGACACAATGGAACAAAATCTTCAAAGGTTAGACACCACACTTGCACAAACACGTGAAGATTTAACCACTGAATTACATAACATCGAATCGAAATGTCAAAAGGTCTGTAATGACGTAAAAACACAAATTTGTGAGCATTTCCAACCTATTTTTTCGCGTCATGAAAATGCATTACAGAATCACGAAGCAGCCATAAAAGAACTGCAAACTATTGTTCATGAAAATCATGAGACCTTGCAAGCTAAAATTGACTCAGTTGCATTTACCGACTCGGTTACGCAACTTGCAAAAACTCAGGAAAACTTAAAGGACACAGTAGTTACCCTGAAAATTGGTTCAGAAAGACACATGGAGGAAATAAGTACACTATCGGAGAAAGTAGCCGAACTTTCGGATCAGGTCACTAACTTATCTACAAAGGTAGATGATGATCTGAATGACACAAGACCTGTAGCCTTCACTGACACAGACGAGTATAAACAAATAAGAAAATTCAAACAAAATGAAAATCGAATCAATACACAGTACAAAAGAGAAATCCGGGAAGTACAAGATCAGCTGACACAGGTAATACAAGAATTACGTATTTCAGAGGACACTCTGGCTCCAATACGGGAAGAGGGACATAGAAATACGGAACAGCCACAAAATAATAACACAGGGCATTTCGGAAGCTATGAAAGGAATTGGCAAGGTACACCGAATTTTGAGATGGAACCGCCGACACGGCGTAACAATGACCGATATGCTACTCGCCGACACGATGATTTTGACTATAAGCTGTTCATTACTACACGTAAATTCAAAGCGTTTAAGAATTCTGCCAACGACATTCATCCACAAGCGTGGCTCCATCAATTCTCTCATTGTTTTCCTCCTAACTGGTCATTGGAGCACAGATTAGAATTTATGTGTGGCTACTTGGAGAATGAACCAGCTGTAAGAATGCGATCGGTCATTCACGATTGTCACAGTGAAGGAGAATTTTATCATCCCTTCCTCTCAGCGTATTGGTCTCAAGCTACACAAGACCGAGTAAAACATAGCATCATGATGATGAAACACTTTGAACAATCTGAATTTTCCAGTCTTGTCAAATATTTTGAAGACATGTTGCACAAGAATCAGTACCTGTCAAACCCATACAGCCCTTCAGAACTCATCCGCATTTGCTTACTGAAATTGCCTGAACATTTAAGAAATATTATTTTGGCAGGACGTTGCAAAGACGACATTGAAGCTTTTCAGGGACTCTTACAAGAATTAGAAATTGACACAGACAGCCGCGGGATGCGAAAACAGGAAAACAATCACTACAGGTCACATCCGTCGCAATTCCGCGATGAAAGAAATAATAACTAAACATGACAAGGCTATTCTCACAATACAAATCGTGAACAAAACAGACACCACCCATACGACAACCACTGGCAGAGTAATAGTTACAGAGAAAGATTGCCGTAGTAATGAATATGACGGAGACAATCATAGAAACAGACAATTTGGCAACCAGAACTATTATTATCACGGGAGACAGAATAACGTCAGACGCAACGGTCCAGCGCGCAGTTACGATTCAGGGAGAAATTCTCCACCACATGACTGACAAACAAGAAACTATGTAAACTACCGACAAAACGACAGACGTGAATTTCATCAGAACTGGCGGGTTTCTAACAGAGCTGGGCCCTCTCGGCAAGGCGAATTTGTGGAAGTTAGGTCTCCAAATCCCAATAACGACGCGCGCCAACAAAGAGACAATAGGCAATAACTCGCACCGCAGGCAGCCACCTGCGCCCGCTGGCTCAGGGAAAAATAACATTGACGCTAACCTTGAGCAAAATTCCAGTATTCTTTACGGACGAATACCGCATGATAATTGCATTCAAGTTGAAACTCTGCGTACTGAGAAGAGCAAAAGGTTTACACCACATTTCACATGTAAAACTGTTTATTGAAAGATAATCTGCTTTTTAACTTTGCCATAAAACGTTTCACTTCACGTTACTAGTATGCTTTAGAAACTGTTACCATGCAACAATGTTTAAAGTTAAATATCCAGTCAAGAACCAAGAGAACTTATTCAAACAGAAATTACGAATGCATTGTTATTGCGAACAGACGACACAGTGTTATTGTGTGTGTACATTCTTGCTTGTTAGTTGCACGATTACGTAACGACTATAAGGCTCACATACTTAGAACATATCTGGTACTGCTAATGAGATTTTAATGCAACATTTTGGTTCACTTGAAAATACATTCTGGATTTAAAGTACTCTGCGAGAGATACCAGATGACACAGTGGTTAGTTTATGTGACAGCTACACGATTATATCACGACGTTACTAATGTGTGACACAATTTACATTGTTGCTTTTGCGGAGTATCTGTTTTATATCTGCACGGTTTTTCTGAATTCTTCTGGAAAGCAAAACATGTTTTAGTAGTAACTTTTGTGGTATAGCTACAAGGAGACAGCCTTTTCTGTAGCACAAAAATACGTTACAGCACAGTACTTTCTTCATCATGGCAATAAGCGTAATAAGTAAGATATCTATACGCAAAGCATTTCACTTTTGTTTATCATGAGGTAAGTACATTGACTTCTGCAGAACTTAGCTTTTGGAGGACGATAACTACGACACTTCCACAGAGATTATCTTACAGCAAGACGCACATTTAGCGCTACAGGACACGCATTTGAGTGATTAATTTTTTTCTTAAGTCATTTATTTTTAAAGATATTTGAAGTACACTGATACAAAGGTTTTCCGTAATACATTTCATTCCATTCTTGTAAGCTGTAACACCTGAGGTTATAATTACATTAAACCTCAGGGGGGTACACGCCTACTTTGTGAGTCATGTGTTTGGCAAGCACAAGGAGCCCTAGCTAATATGGTATTTGCTTATACAATTTAACACATCGGTACCATATTTCTCTAACACATAAATTACACAGCTATCTGATCATTTAACAGAGAAACAAAAATCTTTTTACTACGTCAGTGACACATGTTTACGCAATTACAGAGTTGGATTACTTCACACTTACGAAATTGTATTTTGTCTGTACTTTGTGCACTGTTCATATTTTTTTGGAACCATTGTGATACTATGAGAGCTTTGAATGATATATTTGGTATGGGATCACGATTTTTAAAGTAAGTTTGAGGCAGATGACACTTTTGACATGAGCAGAGAATTTTTTTAATTATTGGAGGAAGCTACGACGATTTTGAGAGTTGACTGAGGTGTTATGATATTATTACGACGACGATGTGTATTATGCTGTTGAGGTATGTTTATGATCAATAAGCTGATGTTATATGAGGAATCTGATTATGCTATGTAGTTATTATGTGTTGATGAATACGAATATGTATATGAATAATGAATAGAAGTTAGGGACTCTTGACTTGTGAAAAAGGATGTTGGAAACCAAGAATTGTACTTTAAGAGTTATGAAATGTGTGTAAATGCGTGAATGTATCACAATGCCGGCGAAAATTTTTTTGGACACTGTTATATTCATAGGATTTTGTTTCTACACATTTGAAACGTAAATTCACGATCTGTGAAATTTTTATATGAGACTGTCACTGTAGCGGAAACTGCTGTCGTAAATATTTCTGTAAGAAAGTTAAGTGACCACCTGCACGTAATGCGTCATGGGCACGCAGCTGTGTCAGATGCCGGGAGAACAAGTCATTAGTGAGTGCCTCGTCAGAAGCACAAGTAGAAAAAAAGAAAGGGGAGGCCATTATCCTCGCTATTGACATTTCCTTGTCGATAGCATACTGTGGAGCTCGTAATTTATGATATTTACTGCAATGCCTAATGAAACGATGAGAAACATTTCACGGCTATTGTCTTGCTAGTTGAGAAAAATGCCATATGGCTTGCTTTATGTATTTATTTACACATTTTGTTTAATATCTAGTTTCTAGCTGCACTGCAGCATTGGTTAAAATAAAATTTAATATATGAACTAATATAGTTATTTTATGCCTACAGATCCAGTCAATAAGAAATTTATGATCTACTTCCAAGAAAACGAGGGCACATAAATATACATTTCCCTTCACAGGAATTGCATAAATAATTTCTTTACGATTTGGTAACTTATCTGCTAGTGTAAGTTCTCGTGATGCATCACTCTAGTGTTAAGATGTGACATAGGTATTAGACATGGCCATTTTAGTGTAATATTTTTTCTGCTTGAGCTATGTCATGTTTAGATATAAGTTTTGTTATTTGGTGCTGCTGTTTGCCAGGCATAGTGTTACTGAATTTGACTTTGTGTTACTCTTCTAAGCTAGTTTTCCTTGTTTGCTGCACATTGCCTTAGATTAGTTGTAATATTACAATTGCTTTGCTAATTTCTTAATGCTGCTTGCTTCGTAAATCTGCATTTTTTTTTTCATTGCTGTTTATATTAATTGTTTTATGTGATGCTGCATTACCTCGTCCCTTGGTATATATATCTGAGCTCAGTAGATTTAAGTTAGCTTAAGAGGGGTAGACTATATAAGAAACTAACTATGATGACTTGGAAGAAATGTATTGAGAAGCTATATGAAAATGGTTTGGGCAAAAAAAAAAAAAGAAAAAAAAGGATACTGTACAGTGGAGAAAAACTATTTTTGACAGAGGATGTGAACAGAATACAGAAGGCAGGCTTAGATAGGACTTTTGGGAATAATGATGAATGAAGGGAGATCTTCAAGAAGCAAAGAAAGTTTTGTTTGGAAAATACTGCAATGAAACAAACCCTGTCCTTTCCTTTTGTGTTATCCCACTATGTGTTTGGGTACCCGTGTGTAATTATGTTCTTCCTGTCTTTATGTGTTTAGCTGATGAGAGCTATGTTGTAGAATTTTTCTAATACTATGTTATTTACTTTGTAAAGATGTTGAGACATTATTTATTCTGTTTTGTTGCTCATATGTGAAGGTGATGTTTCAAAAGTTATTCTGATCTTTTATGTATCTACTTATCTCATAATTCCTGTAACATTGATGTATATGTTTATTTCTATTCTGTTGTAAAGCCTGTACTACAAATGTTATCTGTATTGTTATGTTCTTTAATGATGTATTTTGTACCTTTGTAATTGTATTCTAATGTTATAATATTGTAATTGACACCAGTTCATCAATTTAAGTAACTTGTAAGTTACATTTCACTGCACACGTTTCTGTTGGTCACAGTAATGCACAATATGTGAGAAGCTGGGACTGTTGTGTTTGCATGTGTGTTAATAATTCAGCAAGGGACTGGATAACAGCATTGCTGGTTCTAAGGACAATTCCAAAAACTTTGTGAGTGCACAAGTGGTCTTATGGACTTGCTGTCTTCTCTGCAAGACTCTTCCATGGTGATTGTGCACCTGCACAGTCGCAGCAGATGGCTGCTGGCCATCTCTACAAGGACTACAGTGGGTCTACACCTTGATGACCCACCAATACCATTATTTCTACAAGGACTACAGTGGGTCTACACCTTTGCTGACTCACCAATACCATTATTTCTACAAGGACTACAGTGGGTCTACACCTTTGCTGACTCACCAGTACCATTATTTCTACAAGGACTGCAGTGGGTCTGCACCTCTGGTGGCCCGCCAATACCGTCACCTCTACCAGGACTACAATGGGCCTGTCCACAATTTCTACAAGGACTGCAGTGGGTCTGCACCTCTGGTGCCCCACCATTACCGTAATCTCTACCAGGACTACAGTGGGTCTACTCTGTGATGACCTACCTACCAATATTCTTCAGAATTTCGAATGACTCTGCTGTGGGTTTGCTCTGTTGTGGCCCATTACCTGTCAGCATGTCAAGAGTCAGCACCGTCTTTCTGTTGGAAGGACAACACTACTTCTTCAAGACTGCATGGACATCCACTACTTCCGTTTGCATTGTCTTTTACTGTTCAGACTTTGATAAAAGAAACGGCAGTTTTACTGTGATGAATGATCAGGACTGTCTTTATGGACTGTGAGAAAATTTTAGCTTTTGACAACATTGTATAAATAAGTGTGTGCATTTGATATCTTTGTTATTGTAATTATGAAAAATTTTTTCAAATCATTATTGGCCACTGCCCAAAAATATTTTGTAAAATTTTTTGAGGGGAGCATGGGGGCTATGTAAGTAGGCTGTTTAGATTTTTATATTGGTAATGCCACGTAGCGCTCTGGCTGTGCAGTATGCAGCCTGTGGCTAGTTTGCATTGTTGTCTGCCATTGTAGTGTTGGGCAGCGGCAGCTGGATGTGAACAGCGCGTAGCGTTGCGCAGTTGGAGGTGAGCCGCCAGCAGTGGTGGATGTGGGGAGAGAGATGGCGGAGTTTTGTAATTTGTCATGAACTGCTATATAAATTATGACTATTAAGGTAGATACATTGTTTGTTCTCTATTAATATCTTTCATTTGCTAACTATCCCTATCAGTAGTTAGTGCCTTCCGTAGTTTGAATCTTTTATTTAGCTGGCAGTAGTGGCGCTCGCTGTATTGCAGTAGTTCGAGTAATGAAGATTTGTGTGAGGTAAGTGATTTCTGAAAGGTATAGTTTAATGTTACTCAGGGCCATTCTTTTGCAGGGATCTTTGATAGTCAGATTGCGTTGCGCTAAAAACATTGTGTGTCAGTTTAAGCACAGTCGTGTATCATTTGTTCTAAGGGGACGTTTCAACACGTACCAAAATCAGCAGACACGCTCCGATAGGATCAATAACCATAGCATAACATACACAACAAGCGGCAGCCCACACGAGAGGCGCCGCAGCAACAATAAAGGAAATAACAGAAACGGAAACAACAAGAACTGGAACAAAAACAGAAACAATTATCAGCCTGTGCAAAATTAACAGCAAAACAGGAACAATAACTACGTTAATGCTTACCAAAATACTGGTCCACCACCTCAGTACCACATCAACACAGGTCCGTGCAAATGCCACCACAGCCTGTACTAAATCCAAATTGGACTTTAACCACCAATCAGCACGTAAGTCAAGGTGCTCAGTCACAAAAGCTGCAACAGATTGGAGAGTGGAATACACAATACCCTAATGTAAAAATGTAAGTAGGCTGTTTATATGTTTGTATGTTGGCAGCGCATTAATATCACTGACAGCGCTCTGTACACTTGGTAAAAGACTCTGTGGCTGGAAGGACTCGGTGTTGGGAGTTAATAGTTAGCAATGTCGGAAGTTGGCTGTGTTAGCGTGAGTGGACGGTTTGGACGTGTGTCCTTCATGGAGATTTAGTGTTTGTTGGACACGGATTGTGAAATGATGATGTACGGTATTTGCTAATATTTCGGAAGTGGAAAATTATTTACGATTATATAATTTTTGGAACTGGATGTGACAAGATTAAAGCAAAATCTGCTAAAAAACTTTGTTTGCTCTGCAACAAAATCTTTCGTTTGCTCACAACCTGCCTATGAGTGGTCACAACCTACAGTAGTTAGAATCTGTTTATTTAGCTGGATGTAGTTGCTGCTTGCTGTTATTGCTGTACTTAGTGTTACGAAGATTGTCTGTGAGATAAGTGAGTTATGAAAAATTTTAGATTTTTGTTAGGATTTCTTCTAATTCAGGGCCTTTCTTTTGTGTTAATTATTTGCAGTCAGACTGCGTTGCGTTTGTGTATTGTGGGTCATAAATAAATAGGATAAGTTTCAATTATATTTGTCAGGGAAAATTCTGTAGGTCAGTGATATGATAAAAATGAGTAACAAGACAGCTGCACATAGCTGCATTCAGCTGTTTCAGAAATAAATAAAGAGGTTTCAAACTTAATAGAAGTGTCAAGTGAAACTTCGTCTCTGAGTGTATCAACACCTACACCAATTACAATGATGTCAAACTAAAGACAGTCTCTACTGTGGCCTAGGTCGTGGCTGAAAAAGGTTTGGGGGGAGGGAAGGGCATTACAAATCAAATCACTGTTTGATACACCCACTGACGAACAACACAATGATTACCTAGCAAACAGTTTTAAGCAGCAACCACTGCTGTTTATACCCTAAAATCATGATGAGAGCTTATCTGATGAACTACTGCAGGAAAAAACACAATGTCGTTCATCTAGCAGTGAATTAGTTTTAGCTGCAACTACTGGTAAAGTGGGAGGTATTCCAAACAGTATATTCTGGACAGGAGGGACTGTGCGTGTTTTACCGTATAATTCCCATGACTGAATTTACTGTACCAGAGTTTCCTGTTCAGAAGCGTAAGATTTTAGCAGCTGTAGGCAAGAAGTCTAGTAGAGATACGAAACAGGCTTATGCAGCCATTAAGATAGGCAATGGAACAGTACAATGGCCATTCCTCATGGTCCAGAGAGTAGTTGCTAATTGTATTATAGGTTTGTAATGTGAGTAGGAAAGTATTATTGACTTCTCGAAACGGTAATGTTTTCTTTGACATAAGGTCAGTGAAATCACGATTGACTTGAAAACCAGGACTCTCAAACATGACAGGTATTGCAGTACGAACAAAATTAAATTTTTGTAAGAGAGCCAGAAAACAAATACACAGCCATTAGCACCTGATACTGAATATGATGATTTGAAGACATTGATTAAGCATAAGTTAAGTGAAACCACTACTATTACTGGTGACGAACACAATTAACTTTATCAAGTACTATCTGAGTATATACAGATCTTTACTAAATGACTAGGTGTTATTAAGACAAATGTTTATAAAACTGAAGTCAAGCCTCACCAAATGTTCTATAACAAAACGTATAATGTACTACTATCTCAACGACCTGCATTGTGGCAAGAACTTAAATAGATGTTAGAGTGGAAGATCATCGAACCTTCCACATCTCATTACTGTAGTCCATTACTTGTTTTCAAGAAACTTAACACAAATATTGCAGTGGTGTTGGATGCACGTGCCATAAATGAAATTATACTCCCTGTACACACTAAACCAGAAAATTAAGAGGAATAATTACAGAAATATTTAGATGCTAAGAACGTTTCCACGATTTGCGTGACAAATTTGTTTTGGAAAGTGGCAATCACTCCTGCCTCCAGAAAATATAGAGCTTTCATATTCGGGAGGCGAAAATATCAATTCTGTGTTTTTCCTTTCTGATTGAGCGTCAGTTCAGGGCATTTATTACTGCTTTGGACACTCCGATTAGTGTCGAGTTACTCGAGTCTGCTACACATTTTGTATGGTTAACATACGAAACTTTATACAGATCACCAAGCTCTGGCATTTTTGTTATTATGTAAGTTAGTTCCTTCTAGATTATCACGCTGGGCTTTATCTCTGCAGAATTACTAATCTGAGATTGTATACATTAAAGGTAAAGACAACGTTATTGCTGATTCTTTGTCTCGTCGTCCACAAGGTTTGAATCATTGTAACACTGATTTTGAAAATGTGAACGACTAAAGAATACCCCTAATGCAGGAAAACTATATTATCAGTATTACATTGATTTGTGTAGAAATGTGGCAGCTTTACAAAAATCTGATCCGCACTGGAACAAGGTAAGAACTTAAGTCAAAGATCAACCTGACCATATACTGTCTAGCTGTAGATAATATTATAATGTGTTATTCTGTCGTCATCATACTGATGGCTCTAACTGGGGTGTATGTATTCCCAAGGACTCTGAAAACAACTTAATCTGGCACACACAGTTTGGGGACCTTATGGAACGAAGAAGTGCCTTGTAAACGATAGGGTGTCTTGTTGTTTCACTAATACGAGACAAAAGATTCACAATGTACTTAAAACATGCATATCTTGTCAGAAATCTAAACCTCAGAACCTGTCTTCCAAGACATATACTTTCCATACTACCCAGCAAACCTCTGGAGACTGTAAGTACGGACGTAAGTGGTTCACATCTAACACGTAGTGGTGGTGGGAAGCATATTTTAGCATTTTATGACATTTTTCTCTAAACATGTTAAGTATATGCCATAAAAATCAGAAACTGCTGACGCAATTGTCAGACGATTGTCACGTGACTACATTTCTCACGTGAAAAACCCAAGCCAATTTTATCTGACAACGCCACGTACTACACAGGGTACAAATGGCGTAAATCCTTAAAGGACAATAGCATTAAGAGCATCTTTATCTCGAAGTTTGGCCCACAATGTAATCCCACAACACGAGTTTTCAGAGAATTGAACAGATTCGTGAGGCCTTATATACCTTCATAACATTCTAAATGGGTAAGTTATTTGTTACTATTTTAAGACGTTCACAAGAATCTGGATATAAATGACACAACCTATACACCTAACGAGCTCATGTTCGAACGCAAAGATTGAAATGAGTGGAGCAATCCGTTGCCAAAATTTTCATCTCAGCAGCTGTTGCATGATGAAAAGGTAAGAGAGTCATAATTACGTTGACGCAGCATGCTAATGCAAGAAAAAGATACTTAACTCGCACTATTAACGAAAAGCAAGAATTCGAGGTAGGCATGCAAATACTATTGCATATTCACCACAAATCTTCTGCACTAAAGCGGCGCAACGCGAAAGTGCTTCTGCTGTACGACTGTCGATATGTAATTGTCAACATATCGCATCCTGGTGTATACCTATTGCAGAACCCAAAAACAAATAGAATCATTGAGCTTTACGCTCATCAAGACTTAAGAGTATTTCATTCTAAGCTGTAAACGTATAAGTAATGAGTAACTAAACTGTATATTTATAAAACACACGTACCTCTCAGTACTACTAAAGGGAAATTACGTAGCATAAGAAATTTTATTTCAGCTGATCCATCTAGTAGCAGAAGAAGAATGAAGAGATTTCGATTCGCCGAACACACATAAAAAACATCACTCAAAATTTTAATGCAAATGTTATGATGACATTTAAGCAAGTATGATGAAAATATTTTTGAAACAACATGATTAACTAACTGTAACGTCGTTCAAGGGCTATTCATGACTGATTGAGTTGTATATAAAAATACACGATTACCAAACACTATTACCTAGGAACGGATTAGATGCACTTCATACTGTATAACACATGTTGATGTGAAGCCAAGGCCACATACACACACTACGCACAATCGTAACGCGAGAATTCTGTAGGTTTGATTATAGTGTGTTGTTTTAGACGTTTGTCCGTTAGTATGTGTGCTCTTGGGCTTGTTTGCTGATGTATCCAAATATTGTGTTTAGGTGACATCATTTGCGTATGCAAAATTTGGTTGAAAAATATATAATGTTTGAAAGATTATGTAAATACTGATAATCCGTGCAAAGCCAAATTGTAACATATTTATGTGTAATTATATATATTTATGTAAAGGAAAATGTAGTACGTTTAAATGTAAATGTGAACAGAATTTGTAATATATATCAGAATACGTAAAACGACGAGATTTATGTGAAAGATACTGCTTTAAAGTCATTCTACATACATCGCAATGCCTGTAACAGCGACGAAGTATGTGGGCAACATTGTCAAAAACTACTCTTCGTACATCGCTATGAGAATGATCTTGTGAAATATTTATGTAAAAACTTGCTAACAAACGTTCTTTGTACGTCGCCAGATTAACTGTGAGCGCGATGGAAATGTGCATGTGGAGTGCAATAACATTTGTAGTGCAACGCCTAATGACATTTACCGCAATGCACCTGTGCAAAATAAGGAACTGGTAAATCACTGGACCTACGATCGCAACACATAAAACATTGAAGACCAGTCTACTGATGGAGCAATTTTGGATGGGACTTCAGGGAATGTAATGTTCTCGGGATAGGACAGCCACTCTCACCTGGACAAATCGAGGATCGATTTGCCGTCTTGCATCCAGGCCTTCACGGAAATTATGTTGTCGAATGGAAATCCACTGGTCTTCAATCGTGCAACGCATAACCTAGGAAGAACAGCGTTATCAGTGAAAATAAACAGTGCAATGAGTGATCATGCCCACAGTGAAGAGTGACGTCGAAATGCAATAACACGTTATGAAAACTACCAAAACAGTGCTTACGTTTGCATTTTGATTATATGTATTATGAATATGAACTGCAAGCGACGACACGGCGTTCAAAGACAGCTAATCTGATACAGAAGGAAATTTTAAATGCAATACTGTTTATAAGAGACAATGACCAATAATGAAATGTATTTTGCTTTAACACATGTAGTATTTTTAATATTATTGTAAATGTTCTAGATGCGCGGCAGCCGCAATACTAACATTCAAGCGAGTCATTAAAATATTGTATACCGTGGATTATATTTGAATATGTATGTAAATATTGTACTGAATGTGCCTTAGGGTAAATTGCTCGCCTCCGCGTGCGTCCTTTCGCCTCCCAATTCAGGAGGCAATTTAAAGCCACATTTGCAATGTAGGCGTTGATATATTGCAAAAACGTAGATAAAAGTTGGGATTATAGACGAAGAATTATTAGGATACTAATTAGTGTAAGCGGTTGTATCGATTGTGGACTGAAACCGCTGAAACATTAAAATAATTACGCAGTTCAGTTGTCTTGCCTAGAAGACGGCACCATCCTTGTTCTAGTAGCGGTCCATATCGGACGCATATCTGCCATCGCTACAGATAATTATTTGGCACATCACAATTATTGCTAATTTATTGAGACGCAATCTCACTAGGCGTACTCATAGTTGCACACAGCAACAGAATAAATGTGTCCATGTAATTTAATTTAGTGTAATATTTTGTGAATACAATGATATTTAATCTTGTGTTTCATTTAAGTTGCAAGCTATTGTTCCAATTAAACGGCGTCATGGCTTGGCTAAAAGTTCCGGTTACAAATGATATGAATGGTCCAGCACGAGCCAATGCTTTGGAATTACTGAATCTACGACGTCCGATAAAGAAATATTTGCGGAAGAGTCACTCACGGTCAAACTTACAATGAACGGATCTTATGCAAAAAGCCTCTGTCAAGCTCTCAATATTTTTAATCAGCGTTAGAAATTTTTGTTGTTGTTGTGGTCTTCAGTCCTGAGACTGGTTTGATGCAGCTCTCCATGCTACTCTATCCTGTGCAAGCTTCTTCATCTCCCAGTACCTACTGCAACCTACATCCTTCTGAATCTGCTTAGTGTATTGATCTCTTGGTCTCCCTCTACGATTTTTACCCTCCACGCTGCCCTCCAATGCTAAATTTGTGATCCCTCGATGCCTCAGAACATGTCCTACCAACCGATCCCTTCTTCTAGTCAAGTTGTGCCACAAACTTCTCTTCTCCCCAATCCTATTCAATACCTCCTCATTAGTTACGTGATCTACCCACCTTATCTTCAGAATTCTTCTGTAGCACCACATTTCGAAAGCTTCTATTCTCTTCTTGTCCAAACTAGTTATCGTCCACGTCTCACTTCCATACATGGCTACACTCCATACAAATACTTTCAGAAACGACTTCCTGACACCTAAATCTATATTCGATGTTAACAAATTTCTCTTCTTGAGAAACGCTTTCCTTGCCATTGCCACTCTACATTTTATATCCTCTCTACTTCGACCATCATCGGTTATTTTACTCCCTAAATAGCAAAACTCCTTTACTACTTTAAGTGTCTCATTTCCTAATCTAATTCCCTCAGCATCACCCGACTTAATTTGACTACATTCCATTATCCTCGTTTTGCTTTTGTTGATGTTCATCTTATATCCTCCTTTCAAGACACTGTCCATTCCGTTCAACTGCTCTTCCAAGTCCTTTGCTGTCTCTGACAGAATTACAATGTCATCGGCGAACCTCAAAGTTTTTACTTCTTCTCCATGAATTTTACTCTTATCAAAACCGTACACAACACACACCTGACAACAACAGCCCTACATACCCGTACACATGACACCTAATTACATCCGTGATATTTATGGGCAGTATATTCCTTTCCACTCAGCAGCCGATCATTGCATTAATTACAGTGAAAGCAATTGATATTACAGTGCCAAAGAAGAAGGAAGTCCGATTAAAAATCGGCAATTTCAACCTTTCATCCCAGAAAAACGTTACGCACATCCTCTAATTTTTCTGAAAGCGTTCGGAAATGCGTTCCCAACGGCACCTAGTGACCGAAAGAGAATTTCTTACGTTGTAGCTTATATCCAGGGTGACGCAGCTAAAGGCCGACGGATGGGTGACATATGATCAATCTGAAGGAAATTTCTTGGCCACATTTTGGTCGCAGTCGCGACAAGTACGTTTTGGGAAACACATTATGGAATCAGAGCCTTTCAGTGCTAAATATGCCAATTTGCAACGGTAGTTTCAGAAATATTTGAATATGGGACACTTTCTTAATGAACCTGTAGCTAAGCGCAATATAATCCGCGCACTGAAAGCCAGATTGCCTTTTAATTTTAAAGAAAAGTTACTGCACATTCCAGACCAAGATGCATAATATTTTCTGACTGTGCTTGATTCTCTTGATACGTTATATGAGGGTCAAAGTTCCGCACGGCAAAACAGTTGCCACAATGATTACGTCAGTGCTATGCAAAACGCACAGGCTAGCCATCTTAGCAGCTTCCTTCCGCAAACCAATGCACGTTCCAAAATCAGCAGACACACCCCACTGTGAACAATAACCATAACATATCATACACAACAAGCGACAACCGACACAAGAGGTGCAGCAACAACAACAATGGAAGTATCGGGAACGGAAACAACAATAATTAAAAAACAAAAACTATTATTAGCCTGTTAAAAGCCAAGTGCACAACTGGAACAATAACTGCGGAATTGCTTACCAAAATACTCGTCTACCACCTCAGTACAATATCACCACAGATCCGCGGCAAAAGCCCCCACAGCCTGTACAAAATCATCATCGGAAATTCCCCCCCAATCAGCACATAAGTCAAAATGCTCAACCACAAATGGCACAGCAGATTGGAGAATGGAATACACAATACCCTAATGTAAACATAATAGAAGTGCAAATGGAACTCCAACTCTGCCTGTATCAACACCTGTATCAATTCTCATAGCAATGTATGAAGAATAGTTTTAACAACTTTGCACACATACTTCATCGTGGTTACAGCCACTGCTATGTATGTAGAATGTGTCTAAATCAGTCTCTTTCACATAAATCTCGCGGTGGATGGAGCTCCATATTCGAAGAGCAAACATTTGTTTGGATGTTTCCAGCTACAGTGTTTTCAGAATATTATGGGACTTGTCAGAAATAGTTGTTACTCCCACGGACTATTAGACTATTCGGTCATCGGTTTTACCGTTCGTCAACCATGACGCGTGTATTACTCGTCACGGTTGACACTGCAGTTTTACGTAGCACGGCAGATGCGGAAACGTGTATAAGTTTTTTTTACCTATCCGGTGCTGCATTCAGTTTGTTTCCAGAGTGAGTCAGGACCATTCTGGTGGCTGACTGAGAAACTCGTGGGGACTAAATGTTGTGTGGAAATGTCAACCACAGTATGTAGCGTGATGATGACATACTGTACCAAAGGACACACCAAATCATCATACTGGGTTCAGCATGCTGTAAGAACGGTCATCTGTACTGTGATCATAAAATTACTGCCCATTGGTGTGAAAGACTACATCTAATCCACTGCAGCCCGAAGACAGATAAGTTTGCCCAATTATAACTCTCCCACAAACTGAAATCTAATCTTTGAAAGTCGATAAGGCATTGGGCTCTTACCTCTACGTCTAAAGTATATGGACTCTTACTTCTCGTCTATATCTAGACCTTTACTCCGCAAGCTTTTCTTATGGTGTCTGGCAAAGAGCTTGTGTCACACTGTCTCTTCTCCCCTTTCCTATTCTAGTTAACTAAATGGACACTAGAAGAAGCTGTGTGACCTCGAACACCACTAATGTAACCTTCATGGTCTTTTCGTGAGATACAAGCATACGCAGGAGGAAGTAAGTTATAGGTTCAAAGAACTCACAGAATTTTAACAGTAAACAACTCTGTGATGCGAAATGCCTCTCCTGCACTACAGCTGGACGACCACTACGTGAGGCTTTCACAATAACTAGACCGTATTTGAAACGAAATGCGCTGCTCCCTATTTCTGCATTCCGTTTATGACTCCTTTCGTGTTCGGCTCTCAGACTTGCGAGCAATATTCGGTATCTGCCGAACAATACTTTCGTAAGCTACCTTCTTTGTGGGTAAACAACATTTCCTGAGGATACTTCCAATAAATCTCAGTGTCTCATCTGTCTTTCCTGCGACATCTTTCACACGGTCTTTCTACTTTAAACCTATGCGTATGAACACTCTTGAATATTTGATGGATGTCGTTGTTGTCAATTCAGGTTATACAATCTGACTCAATCCGAGACAATCGAAGGCAACACAGTAACAAGCCTTCCCGCACAAGTGATAAATCAATATGCGCGAGCTCTTTGCTGTCCTCGAATCAGTCAAAAACCGCAGGAACGTCCCTGAAGGAAGTAATTTCAAAAAATGGTTCAAATGGCTCTGAGCACTATGGGACTTAACATCTATGGTCATCAGTCCCCTAGAACTTAGAACTACTTAAACCTAACTAAATAAGGACAGCACACAACACCCAGCCATCACGAGGCAGAGAAAATCCCTGACCCCACCGGGAATCGAACCCGGGAACCCGGGCGTGGGAAGCGAGAACGCTACCGCACGACCACGAGATGGGGGCAGGAAGTAATTTAACCCTTATCACAGTCTAGTAGCCAATCGCATTTGTCTCCCGTCAGAAGCCAAATAAAACCTCATCATGACAGTTGCCGCTTTTGCATTGCATTGCACAGTTTCTACAGATATTCTACGGATGTTCAGACAGAAGAATGTAGCGCCGGATGTACTGTGGCGCATCGAATCCATTCCGAAAGAGCTTGACTTAATTGCAGCTGCTGAAGCTCCGAGAGGACGCAACGAACTGAAGGCATTCCTCATAACGTCCTCATGCTTACGGCTACGTCGTATTCAAATATTGCGCTAGAACGTAGCGCTATATTGCGACGCATGAACGTAGCGAGCGCATCCATTTATTGCAGCAGATTTCCGGCTGCAGACAGTTTCGTCTCTCCACAACCTCTCTCATCCAGGAGTGACATCCATAGGAGACTAGTAAAAAGTATAAGGCTAGATAAGTAGAATATTTGTAACTCGTTTTCCACCAAGGCAATCGTTGTCAGCATAACAGAGTAACGCAGCACGCTACAGCTCGGCTGTATATTTTCACTCCGCCTTATCTATTCGAATGTGTAAATATATATCACTGGACCTCTGCCACCATCACAAGGATATCAATACTGGCTGACAGCGATCGACAGCTTCTTTCATTGTCTCGGAGACCTTCCTATGAATGATGCAACAGCATCGACTGTAGCCAGGACTCCTTCTGTGAGTGGATTGCCTACTTCGGAGTACCCCTGCGTATCAGTACCACTCAAGGCAAACTCTTGTCGTGCCTCTTTAAGGCACTCTCAGTAATACTTAATATGACCGCATCCGAACCAGTGACTACCATCGCGCCGCTGATGATCTCATGCTACAGTTACAGCTGCCATGCCACAGAGCATTGGATCGCCTCGATTGACCTCTATCCCTTCGAAAGCCTTTTTTAAAGAGGACCCGAACGCGACAACTGCTTTTCAACTCAATAAACCTTACCAACAGCCTTACACTTTAGGTTATTTTATTTCATTTCGAACACAACCTGTTTCGGCAATTCATTGTGTGAAGTGGTCGTCTGAGAACTTAGAGGACCCACCTTGCTTAAGTAGGATTTGACTTTCTTGTTTGTTTCACTGTGGTAAGGCCGACCTGTTAAGCGATACAAAGGAAAACAGTCATATCTTTTATTTCCGATTTACTGTACAAACAAGGCCACAAAATGTGAATATTCTTAGTGTTCGCAATGCATGCTATTTTTTCTTAATATGTCGACTGCCATTGGGTTTAGCGTTAAGCTGTTTTTAATGCTGTGACGACTACTTGTCTTACCATCAGTGATAATGCCTAGGCTGTAAATATGCATACTATTGTAATTCATACCTTACTGTCTGACATTTTACTTTAAATTAAGATTGGTACTAACATACACTAGAAGTTCCTCATCTAAAAGAATTTTATAGGATTTTTTTATGTAAAAAAATCACGAGCGTTGTTTCTATGGAGCTATTGACTGTACGCTGTCTAGTGCTGATCTTTTTAATGAATTTACTTGTTCCCTAGTAAATGTGTGATGTAAAATAGTTTTATGACTAACAGATGTGTGTACAGGTTTTAGTCTATTGTGCTGGATATACAGATAAGTTTGGTTTAATGGTACTAACAAATATATACACATGTTTTAGTCTATTGTGCTGGATGTACACATAGATTTGATTTAACACTAATACTTCCATCATTTTTAAGTTTAAGCGGTATAATGATTACCTGTCACTTATAAACTTGATTTGTACACCCTTATATTACTACATGTATACTCCTTTATTATGCAGGGGCCTGAAGATGGCAAAATGAATTGCCGAAACTGGTTGCGTTCCAAATATAATAAAATAACTTAGAGTACACGGCTGTTGGTAAAGTTTATTGAATTGAAAAGTACGTACCATCCGATGTGCTCTGATCGTAATGGACCAACAGAGAGTGAATTAGAGTGTTGACAAACACCTCGACTCCCTCCAGAATTCTTCACTGACAGTATTATTTGCACGCAATAAACACTGGCAGAACATCTGATATCGTCCAGTTGTTTCAAAAATTGTATAATATTCAGCGGCCATTCGTTTTCTGTACTTGCGGTCCTGCAAAGAGTTTTTCATTAGGTAGAGTGTCATTCAAAAACTTCTAGAGCCACTGTCCGATGGCTTTTACATAGTACTAGTACGCCAAGAGCGACCATTCAGTGTCACTGGTTCTTCCTTCACGATATCCATCGACAGACTTAAGCCTGCTTTCATCTCATCTCACACACACCAGTTCAGACACAGCAGCTAACACCGAGACGCTACTAGCGTGTGATTTCACGAGAAATAGGAATGCACACAGCTCTCCGCCGCCATTGCCTGTGCCCCAGAGTACACCACCAATACATCTCACCCAAGCTCTTAAACTTCTATGATTCTCCTTATAATAAGGTCTACAATTGTTAAACATATTTGCTGAGTCGGTGTGGGAAAAAAAAGTATTTTCCTCTAGAAGGAGATAATTGAACAGGTTCCTACTTTTTTGAATTTCTTATCTTTCCATCTGAAAGTATAGTTTTAGGCGAAACGGTTGTTTAATTGATGATACCTTGATACGAAGGGTTTAGAAGGTTCACACTTTAAATGTATTTCAATCTTTTATAGTTCTTAATATTTGTACTTTCGAAGAGATATCAGGCGTGTGCTCGTAATTCAGGAAGAGGTGCCGCCAAAACACTTCACGCAGCGAGAGCTCAACTTAGTCGTTGAGCACATGAAAACATAATAATAATAGTAATAATAATGTTATTACTCTTTATCTCTGTATGAATTATCTCTTTTAGTGAAATTTTAATTTTAATTGAACTATAATTAATAAGAGTTTTATGAGTTACAGTTTTAATTAGAGCGACACCAATGGCAATTTACTCCGGAGTAAATCAATAAAAAGTAATTGAATATTGTTAATTTCATGTTTTATGAAATTCACGGACTTTGTTATTACAAATGGTTATGAAAGTAACCGAAATGACGTTGTTTTCTGCAAATTTATGGTGAAAATGTAGTTTAAAAATTCACATACTGCATGTATTGATAATTTCATTTCAACTAAAATATAATTTACAATACGAGGCACTGATTAAATTTAGTCTCGAAAAACTATTAATTAGTACGTCAACGAAACAGAGATGCTATGCAGGGCCAGTTAATTTTTGTTTAGAAACTATGATGTGGAACATTGAGAGAAGTGTGCTTCACACATTGTAAACAAAATTACAACTAATTTGCGAGGAAATAAAAAAAAGGGCAAGTGAAAGGTGTTGTTCTACTCCAGTATCAGACTTGCAGGTAAATAAATGAATAAATGTGGTATATGGTCAGTTTAATGACACCTAGCAGGTGGGGTGGGGGTGGCGATGAGTAGGTGAACACATCTAAGATACTGCCCCTCTATCACCAAATCCATAGCCACTTTTCAACAAGACAGTGAGCAACGTCATTCTTAACCAATAGATATCTTCACAAGTAAACGTAACTTCTGTCGCACCCCAATGTAATACTAAAAAAAACCTTTGATCACATCACAATCCACTATCTGATCAAACGCATCGGGATACCCCTATCTAGTCCGGAATAAACTACTACGTACCACGAGAGGCATACCTGCCAGAATGAAAGAAGGCGGGAAGTATTACGTCGTCAGTACAGAAGTAGTAAGAGCAGAATCGGTCCGTCAAGAGAGCTCAGTAGCTTCGAACGTGAGCTGGTCATATTGGATGTCACCTAAGTAACAAGTCCGTCAGAAAAATTTCAACCTTTATAATCGGCTCAAGGACACTGTTGGTGACGTCATTGTGAAGTAGACACGCGAAGCAGCAACCGCAGCTATACTAAGACCACGCACAACTCATGTACTGGAGGAAGTCGAATACTGCGGAGGGTCGTTGTAAGAAATCACATAACATCACCTGAAGGAATGGATCTGGAGTCCCAGAGTGCTACCAGCAGTTCAGCTGTACGGTGACCGTGCGTAAGGAGTTAAAAGAATAGGGTGCAATGGTGAAGCAGTTCCAGTTAAGCCACACATTTCTGCAGCCTATTTTACGCGAAACTTGAGGTGACGAAAAAGTGACGCTAGTGGACGGTGGATGGCTGGTGGCGAGTGATATGGAGTGGAGAATCACACTATACCCTATACCAATCTGCTGGAAGGGTTTGGCGTGTTGAATGCCTCAACAATTTTGCCGGCCATCGAGTATAGTGCCGACAGTGAAGTACAGAGAAGGTGGAGTTGCGGTATGGGAGTGTTAGTGTTTGGTCCACTTGTTGTCCTTCATAAAACAGTGGACTTAATCTATATTAATTTCAACTAACAGGCGTCCAGATATTTTTGGTCGTATAAAAACCATGTTGTTCTTGTAGTCTTCAGTCAAGAGACTGCCTTGATGCTGCCACCCATGATACTCTATCCTGTACAAGCCTCTTCATCTCAGAATTATTACTGTAACCTACATCCTTCAGATTCTGCCTAGTGTATTTGAGCCGTTATAAAAACTGCTGTTTTGAAGAGCGCGCCGCAGCGCGTAGTGTGAAGCAGTCGCCCTCCGTTTCTGGCGGTGGCGCCGCTGTGGCAGTCGCAGCTTTGGTGTCTTCCTCTGGTGGGAAAGGGGAAAGGTTGCCTGTTCACGCGCATTTAAGAGGCGCTATGAGCTCGCCAGTCGGTCAGTCTCTCGTCCCCAGCTTGATAGTCTGTCTCTCGTCCGAATTTGTGGTGCAGTGAGAGAACTCAACGAGTGGTCGCCCGGTCGGGGGCTTAGTTCCTGCATCTGAGTCTGCGCGTTAGGCCGCCAGTCTGCTCGAGTTGCTTAGACAACGGTCATTGGCGGTTCGATCGATCGGTTGGTCGGTCGCGCACCGAGACACAAAATAATTTGTCCGCCTTGAGCGTCGACGCGTGTGAGGTCGCCACGTGAGTCCAGTGGGCCTAGCCGTATAGCGAGGGGTAGTGGCTTCGCGGCCGACACGAGAGCAACAGGAGTCAACCCACGACATTGGTCTGGCCGTTGCGAGCTGCGACGCCGTGAGACGGGAGATCGGCGCACCTTCCTGCGTCCGTTGAAGCGGCTGGCAGCGGACGGTTCGGGAGAGCGTTTTGGGGGTGCTGCGCCAGGTCTTCGCCAGATATCGCAGTTTATTATAAGTTAAGTGATTGGTGATATGTTGTTTCATTTACTTGTTAAATTCTACATGTTTTCTTGGTGAGGTCACCAGCCGCTTTGTTTTGGGGTCGTCGCACCATTCTCCTCCGTTTGCCTACCCGCGGGAAGGTGGTTATCTATGAATTGGGTGGTCCGTTTTTCCCTTGTAGAGTAGGGGCGGGGTAGAGCAGCCTGCGGTTCGGGTTGTTCGGTAATCTCCCTATCGATCTGCCGTACGTTAATAGCTGCCTCTGTCATGTTTGTAGGATTCGGTATGTTTACGAATTTACTGCTTGCAGCGTGATGGCCTAATTCCTGAAATATGTTTTTATCTTGCCTATCATCTTGAGAGGCGGTGTATGTGTACTGTAGAGCATGTTTTGCCAACCTTGTATAATTTTATGTAAGATTGCATTTCATGGGCTTTATTTAATTGGTCATTTTAGTTTATAAAGTTTCCCTTCCACCGTAATACTTTTCTTAGAAGTTAAAATCAAGTTGCACCTTCGATGGCAAGGTTAATATTTTAATTGTTAGTGTTTTGTACCATTTCCATCCCTCCTACGGGGGTGGGGGGGGTGAATAGATTGTGTGCTTGTGTAAATTGTTAAAACTTTTACTTTAAGGTAATCTGGTGTGTTGCAGATTTGCACCTGTGTAGTCTTTCAGAGGTTGTTGTGAGCGGTCGTGACTACGGCCGTGTAAAAAGGGAGCGGCAAGGCTCTCTGCCCGAAATCTCATACACTCAAAAGTTTGTTTCTTCCTGCATCTGAATAAATTGTAACTTGATATTTAGAGGGTGCTTTCTGCTTATAATTTTAAATCTGTTTCTTAAAAAAGGAAAATGCTTTTAGAAATAAAAATTCCCATTTGTTAAAAGCAATTTCATTTTGATTTCAACAGTTACTCCCTGGCAACTACTTCCACGCTCACGTAGTGTGATTAAATGTGTTAATGTTCTTGATGAATCGCTAGTAAATAAAGAAAATTCTTAAGAAAAGGTTATGAAAGTAAATTCACTGTTCAATATTTTTCTCTTGGTCTCCCTGTACGATTTTTACCCTCCACGTTGTCCTCCAATACTAAATTGGTGATCCCTTGATGCCTCATGAACGTGTCATACCAGCCGAAAGCTCCTCCTACTCAAGTTCTGCCACAAATTTCTCTTCTCCCAGATGTATACAATACCTCCTCACTAGTTATGTGATCTACCCATCTAATCTTGAGCATTATTCTGTAGCACCACATTTCGAAAGCTTCTATTCTCTTCTTGTCTACACTGTTTATCGCCCATGTTTCACTGCCATACATGGCTACACTCCATACAAATACTTCCATAAAAGGCCTCCTGACAGTTAAATCTATACTCCATGTTAAGAAATTTCTCTTCTTCGGAAACGCTTTCCTCGCCATTGCCAGTCTACATTTTATATCCTCTCTACTTCGAGCATTATCAGTTACTTTGCTCCCCAAATAACTAAACTCATTTACTACTGTCAGCATCCCATTTCCTAATCTAATTCCAGTAGCATCACCAGATTTAATACGACTAAATTCCATTGTTCTCGTTTTGCTTTTGTCAATGTTCATCTTATATCCTCCTTTCAAGACACTGTCCATTCCGTTCAGCTGCTCTTCCAGGACCTTTGCTGTCTCTGACAGATTTGTAATTGACGTCGGCAAATCTCAAGTTTTTATTTCTTCTCCATGGATTTTATTTCCTACTCCGAATTTTTCGTTTGTTTCCTATACTGCTTGCTCAGAATATAGATTCAGTAATATCGGGGATAGGCTACAGCCCTGTCTCACTCCTTTCTCAACCACTGCTTCCTTCTCATGCCCCTTGACTCTTACAACTTCCATCTTGTTTCTGTACAAATTGTAAATAGCCTTTAGCTCCATGTACTTTACACTTGCCACCTTCATACTTTGAGAGAGTCTGTTCCATTCTACATTGTCAAAAGCTTTCTCTAACTATACACATTCTAGAAACCTAGGTTTCCTTTCCTTAACTTATCTTCTAAGATAAGTCTTAGGGTTAGTATTGCCTCACGTGCTCCTACATTTCCACAGAATCCAAACTGATCTTCACAGAGTTTGGCTTCAATAAGTTTTTCCACTCTTTTGTAAACACTTCGTGTTCGTATTTTGGAACCGTGTCTCATTAAACTTTAATTTGGTAATTTTCACACTTGTTCTTTGCGATTGACATTATTATATTCTTCTTGAAGTCTGAAAGTATTTCACCTGTCTCATACACCTTGCTCACGAGATGGAAGAGTTGTGTGTGTCATGATTAGGTCTCCCAAGCTATCAGTAGTTCTAATGAAATGTTGTCGACTCCTGAGGCCTTGTTTCGACTTATGTCTATCAGTGCTCTGTCATATTCTTCATGCAGTATCATATCACCCATTTCATCTTTATCTACGTCCTCTTCCATTTCCATAAAATTGCCCTTGTACAGTCCCCCTATATACTCCTTCCTTCGTACTTTCTGCTTGCCCTTCTTTGCTTAGGACTGGTTTCCCGTCTTGATCTTAATACAGGTGGTTCTCTTTTCTCCAAACGTCTCTTTAATTTTCCTACAGGCAGTATCTTTCTTACCGCCAGTTATATATGCTTCTACATCCTTACATTTGTCGTCTAACCATCCTTGCTTACCCGTTTTGCTCTTCTTGTCGATATTATTTTTGATACGTTTGTATTCCTTTTCGCCTCCTTCATCTACTGCTTTTTTATATTTTCTCCTTTCATCAATTAAGTCCAATATCTCTTGTGTTAGCCGAAGATTTCTACTGACCCTTGTCTTATTACCCTGCCCAATTCTCTGCTGCCTTCACTATTTCATCTCCAAAAGTTACCCATTCTTTTTCTAGTGTACTTATTTCCCCTGTTCTTGTCAACCGTCCCCTAATGCTCCCTCTCGAACTCTCTACAGTCTTTGGTTCTTTCAGTTTAGTTAGGTCCCATCTCCTGAAATTTCTATCTTTTTGAATTTTCTACAGTTTTAATCTGCAGTTCATAACCAATAAATTGCAGTCAGAATCGACATCTGCCCCTGGAAATGTCTTACAATTTAGAAACTGGTTCCGAAATCTCTGTCTTACCATTATATAATCCATGTGGAACCTTCCAGAGTCTCCAGACCTCTTCCACGTATATATAACCCAGTGTTGGCATTGATTAAGTTATGCTTTGTGCAAAATTCTACCATGGGGCTTCCTCTTTCATTCCTTACCCGCAGTCCATATACGCCTACTGCTTTTCCTTCTCTTGCTTTTCCTACACTCGAATTCCAGTCCCCCATGACTATTAAAGTTTTGTCTTCCTTAGCTATCTGCATAATTTATTTTATAACGTTACACATTTCTTCAATTTCTTCATCTGATGAGCTGTTGGCATGTAAACTTGTACTGACGTGGTAGGCGTGGGTTTCGTGTCTATCTTGGCTACAATAATGCATCACTATACTGTTCGTAGTAGCTTGTTCCTATGTTTTTATTCATTATTAAACCTACGCCTGCATTACCGTTATTTGATCTTGTATTTATAACACTGTATTCTCCTAACCAGAAGTCATGTTTCTCCTGCTACCGAACTTCACTAATTTCCACTGTATCTGAATTTAACCTATCCATGTACCTTTTTAAATTTTTTAAGGAATCTGACATTCCACGCTAAGAACCGTAGAACGCCAGTGTTATTTCTCCGGATAACGACGTCCTTCTTAGTAGCCTCCACCCCGAAATCCGAATGGGGGACTATTTTACCTTCGGGATATTTTACCTAAGAGGACGCCATCATCATTTAACCATACAGTACAGTTGAATGCCGTCGGGAAAAATTACGGCTGTATTTTCCCCTTCCTTTCAGCCGTTTTGGTTGACACATTTATCTGGCCTCTCTACAGTATACCATCAACCAATCAAAAGGGTGCAGGTGAAGAACAAGCGCAGCCCATGACGTCTGACTTCCAAGATTTTATCCCTCCAGTGTTAGTGAATGAGAGCTCTCGGAAATTTGCAAGTAATTTCAAACCTTCAAGAATTATTTTCTCGCTGACTACCTCTGCAAAACAATTAAAGGATAAATGTTTATCGCTTATTACTTTTCCGCTGTTCATGCAGTAAAAGTACCGCGTGAGGAACTACGTTATAACTTATTACGTCTTCATTTATAGATGTATTCTCAACAAATTTCACAGACAATATGCACATTTACTGCTGAATGTAACTGCAAAATTGTATCATTCTACGACATATAGTTCAGGAGATATGGCGTCATAAAGTGGAAGTACAAGGCCAGACACAGCGTGGTACGGGCGTGGGCGCGGAGGCACAATTGTATACAAATACCTGGGCAACGTCTGGTTTCTATTTATGTACAGTAAATGAACTAGTGGATAACGTTAGGACTCCCTTGGGGATTTTCGCTGTAGATGTTATTACACAGAGAGGAGACGCAACGCGATAAAACTGTAGCGAAATGCAAGAAGACCTGCAGAGGACCGACATTTCGTGCGGCAATGGCAGTTGACCGCCAACGTCAACGTAATTAAATATGAAGTATTCCGCATAAATAGACAGAAAAATCCATTACTGCATGATTAAATGATGACAGAACTATCACTGGAAGAACACACATCTATCACATATCTCGCAGTGTGCTGGTATACGTCTGTCCTCATCACCCTAAGAGCAACATGATTCTTTCAGTATCAGGATAAACTCTGTAAGAGAATCCCACTGCTTAATCTTTCGTCATACACAGGATACTTCGAGCGGTTGTGCTGTAATGCTGATTACTTGCAAATCCAGTTCTTTTGTGTAGTGTATTTCATGCCATTTTCATGTTGGGGCATTCGGTGGCCATAGATTTGCCATTTTAATGGCTAGCAATGTGTTGATAAATCGATGGAAAGGATTTTCACATGATAGTCTCAATAATGAAAGAAATTACCCAACGAAAGCTTGAGTTTCGTCATGTATCTCGCTTTCTCCTCCAAATGCTACACAAAGCCGTTACTGCTCAACGGAGAACAGATCAATTGAGACCAAATTACGTTGTGAAAATAGGCATGGAGCTTTGTCACCGTGGCTTTAATACTTCACTAGCTTTTATCTTCTGCGCTTACAATTATACACTGTCTAAGGCGACCCAGAGTCTAGTAAGTCACCACAAACTGTGACGTCAGCCGTTTGTCGGATCGCATCATCTCATTTCTTAGGGCAAAGTTTCCACATCGTTAAATGCAGGCTTTTGAAAAGTTTTCATAACACTGAGTCTCTCGGCTAGTACGTACGAGCGAATCGCCAGCATGTTCCACGTCGCAGCACATCAATGCTTACTGCGGCGTAGCTAGACGGGCTGACTGCCTCCTAGCCGGCTGTGCCCTGTCAGCGTCTGCTGACCCGTCAGCAGTGTAGCAACCAAGCGGCAGAGAGCGGCTAGTTAGGGTCCTGCCATTTGGCTCCAAGCTTGCTGACCGAGCGAAGCAGCGCAGTGGTCAGCACACTGGACTCGCATTCGCGAGGATGACGATTTACATCGGCCATTCTGATTTAGGTTTTCCATGGTGTCCCAAAATTGCTTAAGGTAAAAGTCGGGATCGTTCCCTTAAAAGGGCACGGCCGATTTCCTCCCCTACATTTCCTTAATCCGAACTTGTACTGCAATGAGTTCGATGTCGACAGCAGATGTAGACCAGTAATGTTCCTTCCCTTTTCTTCAAGCTCACTGGCTTTTATTTTGCAGTGTGGAAGAAACAAGAGCGAGGAGACGGAACTGGAAAGAACTCGAGATTTATAAAGAGCACTTAGGCGTCCGCGACGTAGCATTAACAAATGATGTTAATTATCACGCTTGGCATGTTTTCAGTGTATATTTACAGTTACAATTAGCATGTGGACAACCACCGTTTTACGTATTTCACTACACTTCTTGTGTCAGGGTGACTGTGTTCCATTTCTCCTGAAACCACGAAATAAACTTGCCTGTGTTGCGTGGACGAGGTTCTTTGATGGTGCATCCTGTAGTGTAGCTCACAGGTGCTTAAGGGTTTGGCTGTGGATTGCTTCCAGGCCAGCCATCCCAAGTAATAGGGAATGTTTTCTTTAGAAGCGCCGTTGTTTAGTTTGCTGTGTGAATTGCTGCTTGATCTTGCATAAGAACAGCATTGTCTGGGTTTGGACTGCTTGAGCACAGATGGGAACAATCCTTTTCAACAATACTCACCATCGACAGCGCTCATTGAATCAACCACAAGCAGTTCAGTTTTTCCATAGCCACTGATGCACAGCAACCACTATGTTCAATCCTCGTTTTTTGTCTGTGGACTGGAGAAATTTTCTCTGGTTCAATTGTACGGATTTGTGTGTTTTCTTTGTTGGACTTGGGATAAAACGTTACTGGGGCTCGTCTGTAATTAAAATGTGCAATCTTTCTTCTTCCCTTCAGGGTTAGCATCGCGGAAACCAACAGATATTATACACTCGCAAAATTCTGACAATCAACGATACCGTTTTTGCTGACAGCATGGACTTTATTTGGTTAGGAATAAGCATGTTTCCCCAGGATTGTGCACGAATGAAGCCTTTTACAATTCTCCTACAGATGTTCATCTGTCTTGCTTAGTCATTTGAGAAATTGAGACATTTGGAAACACAGATGCTTGTTTTACCCGTTACCACATGTCTGATTTTTCTTTTGGTGTTTGGTGTGAGTTCTGGTGGTCGTCTAACTCCATTGCTGTCACTAACACTGCCATGACTAATTCAAAGGATGACGAGTTCTGGATCGGCGCCCAGTGTTTGAGCAATGTTGGTGTTTGACATTCCAGTGCAATGGAGGCCTTTTATCTGAGAAATAATGTTTACATTTTTGTCCCACTTTTTGACACTCTTAAAAGGACGAAAAACACAAATAACCACAGAGCAGTACACAGACAAAAAAATCAGTTTAAATAAGCGATATCTGATCAAAATTTACACTGCCCTTTCTTATAAAAATACTAAGACTTGGAGATAAAATTAATTTCTTTTCTGTTTCTGCATTACGCGCAAACATAAGAAAGTGCAGAAAAAAGTTTACGAATGACAAACATTCATTAACACGTCAAGTATAAGTGCGTTAAATTAATCAGCTTAGAAGTGCAGCACCACAGCAACACTTGCCAGCAGCAGGGAAAGAACTGTGGGAAAGTGTTCACTATGATTAATCAAATAATACAGTTTAACTTAAAGTTTATAGAGCCAGTACACCCGATAGTGTGAAGTGATACTGTCTCCACTGAGCATCAAACCTCGGTCGCAACGAATGCAAAAAAAAAAAAAAAAAACTTCACTGTCCTATTTGCGTGCGTTTCGTGAGTATATGTGCGAGTTGTATTTTCTTCATCCTAATACTTCTAACTCTGTGAGGGTGTATGTACCGGAAACTCAGAATTCTCGCTGGAAATGTAAATGTGGGTAACAGCTTCGGAGACAACAAAAAATTGCTAGGAGACACCATCAAATCGCAACACTGAAAATTATCTAATAAAAGCTATTATTGATCTCATGAAATTAAAAATTCTTCAGCTTCTGTCATTATCATAGAAACTATTATGTTTCCATACGACCGACGCACACCCTATTTCACCTGGCAAGACACTGGAACACGGAACCACAGGGGGCTGAATAGAGTCCGATACAGAAGCAGCGACACACAAATGCGCGCAGGAATCAAACGAGACACGATTAACACGCTCACAGCTGGGAGCACATCAGTCTTTACGAACGCCGCGTGGTCCCAGCAACAAGCAATGAACTAAAAGTACCTCACTAAGCATCAAAAGCCGCTGTGCGGTGACGAAGAGTGGAAAAGCTTGGAGTTGCCAGGAAAGGCGTGGTTAACTATGATCTACTGACCGCCTTCAAATCTGGTCGGCCGAAAGAATAATGTTGACTCCCGTTTCAAGTGACCGACTCTCGTATGCGGAAGACGATCCGTCAGACAAACTTGGAAGTTACGTGTGTGGTAGATTAAACAGTTAGCCTGTTGCCCCGCGGGCCTGTGTTGTCCGTTCTGTTCCATCCATCACTTCTATTGGAAAACGGCCTCAATGCCGCTCGCGGCGAACGTGCCATGACACCTTCACGCCACAGATCGTATCCTAGTAGACGTGACGCAAGCTATCGATCCCGCAATGGCTCAGTACCAGAGCACTGTAGTACAGTAGTGTTGGTTGGTTCGTTGATTTGGGGAAGGGGACGAAACAGCGAGGTCATGGCTCGCATAGGAGGAGGAAAGGACGGGGAAGGAAATCGGCCATGCCCTTTCAAAGTAACCATCTTGGCATTTGCCTGAAGCGATTTAGGGAAATTTCGGAAAAACTAAATCAGGGTCCCCGGACGCGGGTTTGAAATGTGTTTCTCCCGAATGCGAATCCATTATGCTAACCACTGCACCAGATCGCACAGTTGTACAGAGTGTGAAATCTTTCACATCAGGACACTATGTTCCAGTCTCTGGCGGCAATGCAGGCGTGTATTCTCCCATGCAAATGGTCATAAACGTGTTAAGTATTATCCTGTGATCGATTACTCTAAGCACGTGGCGCCTTTTGTTGCAATTCCGCAATGCCTGTTGTAGGCTCTGGAGATTGAGTAAATTCACGCTTCACCATTTCCCATACGTGTTCAGTTGGCTAGAGATCTGGTGATGTTGGTGGCAGAACAGTTGCTTAGCACAGTGAAGAGTATGTTGCGATGCAGCAGCCTTAGCTGGACCCGCATTGTCCTACTGAAAAAGCATTTACCTTCGTGTAGAAAAAATCACACTAATTCCGGGATAAGAGCCTGTGCAGTGTAGCGGGCACTTTACTTTGCAGAAACTCAAAATGTGATCGTGAGTAGCGACTGATATCTCCCCGCCCCCCTCATATTATGAAGGCTGGGGTAGGAGCTGTCTGTCGTGGCCAATGCACGGGGAAGTCCATCACTCTCACTTATTCTCATCACTAATGCACCATTCCATTCTCCAGTGGACACTATGAAGATAATACAGTGATCTTGCTTGGTGGTGTCATGGTGTCAGTGGTGACCTGGCTAGAGACACGTGTGATCTTACGTTAGTCCTGCTGACGCTTCGCAGTGTCCCCTGGCGACACAGTAGGTGGAAGATGTGGCCGGATTTAGTCCCTGGACGGAGTTCGGTTGGCTCGCATAGTGCGTCGATCTTGACATGCACCTGTACTAAGCGGATGTCCAGAACTTGGTCTACGGAGTAACAGTATTCCTCAGAACATTGTGACAGCAGCGACTCACCACCTATGCATTATGCCCAACATGTTCAGCAATATGTCGATACGTTCATCCAGCTTCATGCAGGCCCACAATGTGACTCCGTTGAAATGGCTGAAGCTGTTTAGCAGGTGTACGTTCTCGGCGATGGGGCGTGATTGTATCGTCGAACTAAGACGGCATATTCTGTTCATTTCTAAACGCAGTACAGTTACTGGTGCAGCGTCAAAGCAGAGGGTTCGCAGACAGGTCTGATCGCCGATGACCGTGAGAAATAAATCACTAATATTAAAACACTTCAATTCATCTCCTCCCTACCAAATTCAGCATCGACAAACTTAATTCGCCTATGTTTCACAACCATTGTTTTTATTATGTTGATTTTCATCTTGTATCCACCTTTCAAGACAACTACCATTCCACTCAGCTGCTCTACCAAGCTTTTTGATGTCTGTGATAGACATTTCACATCCTTCCCCAAATTTGTTGGTTTTCCTTATCGCTTCTTCAGTACGTCAAGAGAATAAGTAAGAGACTAAAAACCTGAGACATCCCTTCTCAACCACAGCTTACATTTCATGCCATTCGACTATAACTACCCTCTGTTTTCTACACAAGTTACAGATAGCAATTCGCTCCCTGTATTTTTTCCTACACCTTCAGAAATTCAAATAATGTTTTCCAGTCAACACTGTCAAAACCTTATTTAATCTACAATTTCTATAAGCGTAGGTTTCCATTTCTTTAACTGATAATTTGTAATTTGAGTATTGCATCGCGTGTTCCTGCTTTCCTCAGGAGCCCAAACTGCTCTTCCTTAACGATGGCTTCTTCTAGTTTTTTCCAGTTCTTGTGTAGTTCGTGTCACAGTTCCACGAACGCCGCGCGGAGTGGCCGTGCGGTTAGAGAGGCGCCATGTCATTGACTGCGAGGCCCCTCCCGCTGGAGGATCGAGGAGTCCCTTGGCCATGGGTGTGCGTGATGTTCTTAGCATAAGTTAATTTAAGTAATGTGTAAGTCTAGGGACCGACGACCTAAGCAGTTTGGTCCCTTAGAAATTCACTCCTCCCCCCCCCCCACCCCCCACCCCACCCCGGCAGTTCAACAACCATCTACTGATGGTCCAGTAATATCCAGCAATATTCACGGCTGATAGCAATTGCTTTCTTTGGAAATGGAATTATTGCATTCCACCTACATTTCCCTTGTCTCCGATATCTTGCACGCCAATTTGGGCAGTTCTGTGTTGGCTGGCTCCCCAGAACATATAAGTAGTTATGGGGGCAATATTCTGCTCTAGCTTCCTTGTTTTTATTTAGGTCATACCTCCTATCTCATCTGCATATACTTCCTCTTCCCTTTATGTAATATTTCCGTCAATTTCATTTCCAAAAAATGTTCAGATGTGTGTGAAATCTTGTGGGACTTAACTGCTAAGGTCATCAGCCCCTAAGCTTACACACTACTTAACCTAAATTATCCTAAGGACAAACACACACACTCATGCCCGAGGGAGGACTCAAACCTCCGCCGGGACCAGCCGCACAGTGCCTGACTGCAGCGCCCTAGACCGCTCGGCTAATCCCAAGCGGCAATTTCATTTCCCTTGCTCTGCTCCTCTGTGGGTCCCTGCCACCTTTCAGCTCTTCCTGTTTCTTTGGTACTGGTTTTCTATCTGAGTTGTTGATATTCATACAGTAGCTTCCTTTTTATCTAAAGAGCTTGTCAATTCTCCTGGAGGTGGCATCTACCTTTCCCCTCCTAACCTTCCGCTTCTGTAGCGATGCATTCGCATTTGTGCGCTCGCCATTCCTGTTTAGTCGTCCAGTCAACCACACTTTCAGGCGTCTATATTCCGTTTCGACAGCTTTATTTTGCTGTATTTTTATATTTCCTTCCTTCATTAATTAATTTAAATATCTTGTGTGACATCCAAGGATGTCTTCTTACCCGCCGGCCGCTGTGACCGAACGGGTTCTAGGCGCTTCAGTCCGGAACCGCGCTGCTGCTGCGGTCGCAGGTTCGAATCCTGCCTCGGGCATGGATGTGTGTGATGTCCTTAGGTTAGTTGGGTTTAAGCAGTTCTAAGTTCTAGGGGACTGATGAGCTCAGATGTTAAGTCCCATAGTGCTGAGAGCCATTTCCACCATCTTTTTACCCAGTGATTCTCTGTTACTTTCAGTATTTCATTTTCGAAAGCTGCCTACTCGTCTTTTACTGTATTCTCCCCCCCCCACCCCTGTTTCAGTCTTTGACTATTGCTCCCTTTGGACCTCTTAACAACCTTTGGTTCTTTCAATTTATCCAGGGCCTATCTCCTTAATATGGTACCTTTTTGCACGTTCTTCGGGCTTAACATACAGTTAAATAAATTGTGTTCAGAGTCCACACATGGCACCGAAAACGTTTTACAGAATAAATCTGGTTATTACTATAACAGCGAAAGGGGTCAGAATACACCTTTTAATTTTTATTTCCTTAAACCAGTTTTTAACATTTTTCCACCCAACCTCTTGACTTTTCCTCATTTTTCTCTACTTTTGTCAATAATGAACTGCGGTTTGCTGAATTCTCACGATTTCATGAATATTTCATGCACTACACCTAAGAGAGAGTGAAGCGTTAATTTACAAATATTGTGACTCCTTGTTAGAAACTGATTTTCTCATAATTACAAAACTACATTAGTCGCTTTTGTTGTCGTCAAAAATTGTTGCCTCGATTGATGAAGTGCGCACTGCCTAAAGGTTTACACGTTGTAAACGTTTAACGTAGATTTTCCGTCGTATTTCGTGTATACATCTGGTTACTCACCTCGTCAGAGAGCGTTTCTTTCTTTTTTTTCTTTTTTCCCTCTAACAAGTGCTTTTATTATTTCGCGTCATCGTGCTCTATTACAGAAAAGGTACTGCGTAAGCTGGAGAATTCATATATCATATCAGAAAATGGCTTGTCCGAGTCAGACGATGATCTTGTGTCACATACAACTTACAAAGTAGGTAACAGGTTTTACAGTCAGTAGATGACTCCCCATGTCATTTATTTCCACAACAGTCTCTGGGGTGAGCCCGAACAACGATGAAGATGGCAGCTAGAAATGTAACGGAGTGGAGGTACTTAACACGTGTTCGCCTGGGAGACGGGGTGGTATGAACGGCCTTGAGGAGAGAGCATGACTCACAGCGTACATTTGACACGAAATGGATGACTCCGTCATCATCGAGCGAGGTAACACTGCGTTCAGCGCACTGGACTCGACTACGGAGGTCGACGGTTCAAATTCCCGTGCGGCCATTCAGAATTCCATTTTCTGTGATTTCTCTAAATCGCGTCAGGCAATGCCTTCTTCCCTCCCCACCCCCACCCCGCCTTATTCGTAATCCGAGCATCTGATCCGTTTCTAATGATCTCGCTGTCGACGGGACGTTGAACTCTAATTTTCCTCCTTTTTTTGCTCCGACATCACTGCGTTCCGACGTCTTTTTGATTACCCGATGCAGCACGTCATATAAAACACGAAGAAGGAAAATCTTGAAATGAAATGAAAAGCAGTTTTTTTACCTTATCCGTGGAAGAACTGTAGAAGATGATATGTTTCATCCACGGCGGAGGTGCTTCTTAGCCTAATTTCACCATAGATAAAATGAAAATAAAACTATTTCGAGAACTTACGGGACCCTTCTGCTTTGATGAAATGTCTTCCGAACTCAAAGCATTACAGCTAAACATTTAGCTCTTATTACTGCGATATGGTACAGCTTCGACCAAAACTGACATCCCTCTTGTCGGTCTGGTGAACATTTTACGGTTGATGAGCAATTACTACTAAACAAAGCAAGTTGTACGTCTACGCAGTTTATGTCAACCAAACATGGCAGATACGGGCTCACATTTGGGAAGGAAAGTCTAACCGGACAACCAGCCATTCAGAGAGTATGTCGTTCTTGGCCCCACGGAGTCACTGTAGACTAAGGAAGGAGGGAGGATTACTACAGACTTCTGTTTCAATTCCCTTCAGCTTGTCAAGAAACTCAAGGAGAAGAAAGTTTCGTTAGTGACAAGACTGGACTAGAGTCAATGAAATCTCTCTAAGTGCGTGAAGAATAATACTGACTTACATTGCACTATCATCTTGAAGAAGACTATTACGGCAGAGTCCATCTTGGCTATACACCAATGCAAGAGGATTAAGAATATCGTTATGCAAAGCATCCTAAGTTCTGAAGTAGCAATGAGCGGAGAAGGAAAGAGCAAATTCGAAACTGCTACAAAGAATGGTGCGACCGTTGCAGGACAAATGATTAATTATTGAACGAATGTTGCTTGCAGCACATAGTCGGTGCATATCTTTTACAATGTCCCGTACAAGGCCGCAATAAATGCTTGGATTATTTGTGATAAATTAATAGAAAGTCAGCTGAAGGAGTTCATACTTCACCTGCTAAATGATTTCATAAACGGGAAACTACAAAGAGCAAGATAGGAGCAAGAAAACTAATCGAACGAAGAAGCGGATGCAGGACCGAACAAATCAAAAAAAGCGAAAGACGTGTCAAACTGTATAGCAAAGGAAAGAACACCGACATATGAGAAAAATACAAAAAATCCGTCTGCAGAAAACTTGTGAGAAGTTTATTTTCAATGTTTCTAGACGGAAAGGTGTAAAAATTGGCGAAAAGATAGGAACTTTAGCAATAGGTCTCATTTCTGAGAAGATGAAGGCAGAATATGTGGGTCTAGCTTTTTATGTTTTGGATTTTTAACGTATATACATAATTCTGGAACAGTTGGCCTTTTCCGGCTATTATAGGGGTGCCACATAGTTGTTCTAATTTTAAAGTACCTTCCATGAGGCCTGCTGTTCCAGTACGAGAATAATTTCCTCTTAGCATTTGGCAATATTTACTCTTCCCCGATGGGCGTCTCGGGTTTTTCATCTCGGCATGAAAACTATTTATTGATAACTTTCAGTCCTTACGCATGACCACCATTTTCTGAAACAACCGCACAGCGATTATTACAACTAGTCTTAAGTGATTCCTTACCTCTAGTTCGCGATTAACTGCATAGTGTCGTCCATTATTGTCTTGTAAGTCTTTCCAGGTACCGACGAGTAATGTCTCCGATATACTGCTCACCCTGATTCTGCAGGTCAGTACGCTGGGTGCCCGTATTGTTCGAACCTTGAACTTGCCTCAGATCCGTCTGGTGGCTTTCTTCTGTGTCCAGGTGACTTGGCTTCTCTCAGTAATGAAGAAATGAATTCTAGACAGCAAATACATTGGAGACAGAGCCTTCTGATCAACATGGTGAATGGACAGTTCTTTGTGTCACACGGTCGGAGAGTTACCAACATATACTGGCTGTACCATGACAATGAGTGATAGGGCATGCAGCGCACAAGATTCTGGCGCTTTTCATCATGTATGTCTATGACATGTGGCACTCTATTTCCAAGCTAGGAACAGGACACATGTTACTGTTGTACGAATTGTGGGCATTTTCTCCTGGAGAACCCCTCTGCCAGACACGTCCGTGGCTAGCAAAGTGTCAACGCAGCGATCGATCTCAGTGCAACAGATCACTCATCAACGCAGTAAAAATTTTCTCGTTCCCTAGAGGCAGGCTGTTTCAGCAAACGGTTTAAAAGTGTTTCACAACAGAAAAGAACAAAAACAGTCTCGGTTGTGAAATTTTTTAATGTCAGTGGTGTGGATCACCCTTTTGGGGCATGTCAGATTGTGTAGAAGTAGCTGTACATGTGACCCATCAGTCATAATACCATATGTCATGTAAAATACTAATTTATATTATATGTGGTTTATGACTGGTGGGTCACGTATCCAGCTACTTTTACACAATCTAATGATGCCCCAAAAGGGGGAAACGCGTCATTGACATCAAAGAATTTCGCAGCCGAGACTGTTTTTATTCTGAAACATCAAGTGAGTGTTGAATATCAGAATCTGATGATAAAGCATACCATGGGATGTAGTAGCTATTGATCCCATATATTAACGTCTTATGTGTTCTGCAGTGTGTCTAATCATCTTGCCCACAGCAAATAACTTGTTTCTCAGAAGTAAAATGAACTATATATTTAGCAGACGATGTTCAACTACCATCAAGACATTAACCAGGATGATTACCTTCCTTATAACTGTGTTCGTAACGAAGAAAAGCAGTACTTTTTTTACAATGCACCCTACTTTTTTATTCGATAATACACTTGATCTCCTCAAGAATTGTTGTACCGCCTATATAAAAAATAGAACACAAATTTGACTATGCTGTAGAAGAACACAGAGCACATACCCTGATTAACATAGCGTGTCCACTTGCTGGAGCAGATATCAAACAAAAGGAAAGACAAAGAAAATAGACACTGGTCGGTCAAGCGTCTTTGGCTGGAGTCATATGTACATGCGGTGTTCACAAACGAAGAGCAGGTAAAAATTGCTACTTATCTATGGAAAACGTAAATTATCTGTACAGTATTACACAAAACTTATTGTTTAGAGGCACCACAGTGCTGTATTACATGTACATGTGTTGCAAATAAGGAAATTACTTATAAATAACATACGTTCTCCATGCGTGGGTATCAATGTTTTACTTTTTCTGCAATGGTGTACTTGTTCTCATTACAACCCTCAACTGGATAAGTGTCTAAACATGTGTGTGGTGCTCAGCGATACGTCTTCCAACAATTCTTGAAGAGAAAATGTGGATTACCGGATAAAATAAACACTGTGCTTTCCAGAAAGAAAGAAACATATTGTAAGTCATATCTTCGAAACTAACAAAGTTGCAACGAATGCAGTCCTGCTGGATAATGTTATCATGGCAGCTAAACATCATTTGCTTGAAACATTTTATCTAAGTAAATAGGACACCCTATATAATAAAAAGCATAACATTATTGTGGAAAAACGAATACCGTCATTGACATTATGGCCCCTGGATTGATGAGTCACTATACACGCTGTCACTTGTCGAAAACCACATAGTGAAGTGTGTCTCACTTGACAACAGAGCATAATTCAAGTTAGGAAAAAGTCCATATGGCATGGATATGACCACCGATGTCCCATCACTTTTCATGGTCCAATTATGTCCACAGCACTCTGCTGGAGAGTTGTATCTTCAGCAACAGAATGCACCAAGCCATCAGTTGGATCAGGACTGTTTGAGGATAATTCAATTGCTATGACGATGATTGTGTGTTCCTCTCTTCCACTTACAATGACCGTAGGACTATTAAACTCATCGGAGACACCACGAAGGTAGATATGAACCCACTGGAATTATCTACGGCCAGTCTCTTAAAGTTGCGGATGCTGGTTGCTGGTCAAGATAACGATCGTCCTTAATTACTTCACTGTCTAAGCGCATCTCAGCTGAAATTGTCCGTGGACATATATACAAGATGCAACAACACTTTTACACAAATCACATCATCAGAGAGAGCTTTTCTTGAGTTTGAATTCTATCTTTCAGATCTCATGGCAATAAGTGTTTTGTACGTAACATGCTTCATTTTTAAGTACTATCACTCACATCGGTGCAAATACACAGAATTATTTTTATTGAAAATGTGCCGGTTGGCACGACTGCTAATCGATAGTGAGTACGGATCGATTTCTTCTGAGAGTCGATTGTGAGAAGAATGACCCAGCAGGTGTCATGGGGAGTTGTATCGAGAACCACCTGGAGAAAACGGCAAAAGACAGTTGTGTAGAGTTCTGAGCTGCAGCGAGGGAAAGGAGGTCTATTCGTGACATGAGAAGCCTGTAGCGTTCGATGTATTTGGAACTATTTGACGAATTCTTTATCTACTGGTTCCTAGGACGATGCGAAGGGAATACTGAATGTACTTCAGTGTTATTTGTACCTTTAAAGATAATTGTTACCTGAAAGACTGTGAAATATCCAATTGTCAGGTCAAGATTCTGTTATTCCCTGCTAGTTGTCTCTGGGTTTCGGATAGTTACACTCGTGTTTTGTATATACCCCGCCTCGCGGTCCTCTTAAGCTCTACTAAGTGAAACAGGGGAGGAGATGTGCCATGGTCTGGAATGTGACTTCGTGTTCTTATCCAATATGCCATTTTACTCTGTAATTATCATATGTACAAAAAATAATGTACAGTTTTTTTTTCGTTTCCGTGGGCTCTTCAGAGATTAGTCGTTGTGCAAGTAATAGTAGATGGTTATCATCAATTACAACGAATCTTCCTAACTCACTGAATTTTGCAACGTTTTGGGATACATTTTCCAGTTGGATATATAGTGGAAAACGTAATCCGCTCTCGAAGGCTTCTTAAGACATGGTGTAATGTCTTCTTTTTTTTCCAAGCGACAGATGTACGGAAGCTGTCATTACTCTTACCTATATTTTTATTCTAAAAACCACACTTTTTCACCTGGATCTCATTTTCTTCGACGACAAACCTCTGCCTGCTACTGGCGTATTATGTGCTCGATTTTACAAAGTTTTTAAGGCTTAATATAAAATAGATATTTAAAAAAAGAGTGAGCGACCTTTTAAGTATGCAAATGCAGACGTGCACGGAAAGCACCTCCTTTATTGCTTTCTTGAAGGAGGACTCTTTTTTTCATAATGTTCTCAAATTGCTTTCCATGTTTCCTTTCTTTATCCTCCTTTGTAATCTGTTCAAATGGTTCAAATGGCTCTGAGCACTATGGGACGTAACATCTGAGGTCATCAGTCCCCTAGACGTAGATCTACTTAAACCTAACTAACCTAAGGACATCACACACATCCATGCCCGAGGCAGAATTCGAACCTGTGACCGTAGCAGCAGCGCGGTTCCGGACTGAAGCGCCTAGAAATGTTCGGCCACAACTGCCGGCTTTGTAGTCTGTACAGTAGACGAAACTTCTCACGTCTTCGTAATGAAAGCTCTACAAGTCATTCCTGTTAGTTTTTTATTATATCAGAGCACAAGATGTGGAATATTATCAGTTTCGATTCACTGTTAACAGTCTGTGATAGGATATGAAGATAAGTCGTAATATTAAGTTGTTATCAAAAATCTCGAAAAATTCTTGGTCGATTTGCTTCAGATTTTTACATGTTATTCTGATAAACGTACGAACGGACATAGGCTACATTTTAAAAAATATATATTGTATATAAATATTTATATAAAAGTCGCTCTTTAATATTCTTACCAAAAGTTTCGATACGTTCTTGACCAGTTTACCTAAAATAGATATGATACTCTAGTAAACGTTTGAACAGATATAATGTACATAATTTTTAATGTATATGGTTCATAAATATCGAATAATGTATAGACAGTAAACGTTATTAGCGAAAATTTAGAGAAATTCCTGAGCAGTTTACTTCAAATTTTAAAAAAATTCTCTAATAAACGTTCGTACAGACATAGTTAACTTATTTTTAATGTATATGATATGTAAACACATACATATCGTATAAAGGGGAAACGTTGTTACCAAAAAATCTAAGAGTTTTTGTCCAATTTACTTAAGACTTTCACATGATTCTCTTATACATGTTTGGGTACACACACACACACACACACACACACACACACACACACACACACTAACACTAAAACATACGTGGAAACAGTGTTAGCGGAATGCAAAACTTTACAAATCTTCTTGACCAGTTTACTTCAGATTTCTACAACATACGACAGTAAACATTACGATGTACACAGCCTATGCATTTTAATAAACTTAATATATAACTATGTCCATCATATAACAGAAAAACGATGTTGATAAATATCTCGAAAGTTTCTTCACCAAGTTTCATCAGATATTAGGACATTCGAGCAATTCACAGCATAGGCTATTTATTTATTAATATATATGACCGGCAGTGTGTGAAATCCCGGTATTCTATAGAACGCAAAGATACTATGTAGATTGCCTGATGGTTTTAGGCAAACTATGAAATATAAGTTTTTTGGGAAATGTTCCATACTTTTTCTATGCTTTGTGTACTATTTCTAGGCATTGTTCAGAACGACCAGTATCATTTGCACAAAGTGTTAAAAGGGTACAAGATGATTATTAGCTAACACGTATTTGAAACTGAAAGGAAAGAAGTACGAAATAAGCGAAGGATCATCTTACAGGAAATCTTTAAAAGCAGAACTGAGATTGGAGTACTCCTTACAATAAGTACTAAATGTTCTTATTCACAAACGGAAAAACGCTTTACGTTTTGGCTGTTTGATGATGTACATACAGTCATGCTCAAAAGTATCCGAACGACCTGAATTGCATTTCGCCTCATTCGCATGCAGCCCACATAACGCAGCTGTCTAGCAGGTCCTCTAATCGCTCCTTGGTACAGTCGTTTGACTATTGAAAATGGTTCCAAAAAGACACCACTAGAAAACACTGCTCCGTATCGCAATAACTCAAGATGTAAACTAATACAACGATTCTACAAATATCAGGGAACACCCCACCACAGGTAAGACTGTCCTTAAGGTTTCTAAGCTCACATTTATTGCAATAAATGACATACCTGAAATGTTACCACTGTCATTATCACGTCAGATAAGTAATGCACGTAGTAAGTTCGTCGTATTCATAATTTCCTCTTCAAAGTAACACACCGTACTTATTATTTAACACAAAATGACATAAACATTTAAGTTATTCACGAGCAGCTAGTTGAGATGTGTACGAACTTCAAATGACACGACGAACCGTCTCGTTCTGCATATGGATTCATGCAGACTAAGCAAAGATTACGTGAATGACGGAAACTAACAGTCATTCCCGATTGGGCATATAGAGAGTGATATACCTCGATTTTAGACAGTATCAGTTAGCAAATATCAACTTTAAATTACATAACGCAAATATTTTTAACGGACGCAAATTCCTACCCAGCACCTTTTGTCCATGTTAACGAACTACGAGAGATGTTAAATATTGCTTCTTAACAAGTAACTTACTTGAAGTTCCGTGAGGTAAAACTTTGTGTTGGACAGGGATTCGAACCCGGAACCTAATCGGATAGATATCGAAGCACAATCAACTGTGACATATCGGATTTTGTCGGCAGTAGCAAGATGTTTTAACTGAAATGACGAGACGAAACATTAATTTTTTCCTTCCCAGGACTCCAGCCCGGCACCTATCGCTGTTATATTCTAGAGAAAATGAACGTTAAATTTGGGTTTGTTGCATGTTTGAGCATGTTTGAACTAGAAATAATATGATCAAGAGTTCAGTGCTGACTGGGAATAGAGCCCCACACATATCGTTGTTGACTACAAACAAAGAGACGTCAGCTACCGAATTTTTCTCCACCAGCAGCTCGGAATAACATCTTGGAACTTACAGTGATCTCGCAAACAGTTCTTTGTCTCACTGGGAGTCAAAATCGTCAAATATCGTTAGTGTTGACAACGAATGAAAATACATTAAAAATCTGAAATTATTATCCACCAGCAGATAGGTGTTCTCATGCTAGAGCTTGATAATACATAATGAAATCTTTAGTGCCGGGACAGGATTCGAACCCATTCACGCGCAATATGTGGAGATGTTGAGGAATCTGAAGTTTTGAACAAACAACTAATTGTAGCCGAGCTTTATTGTCACGAAGGGAACAAATTCCGCGTTAAGGGCGGTCTGAGTTGCATTCCCAGTTCAGAACCAATTTTATCGACATACAGAAGCTCAGATAAAAGATGGAATAAATGTCCTGTGAGCCAACATAGTGTTTGTTCCGCCACTAGAAATAAATAACTGGTATAAGAAAGGTTACTGGTGATAGTTTCTACATGTCGCCACTCCAGACTTTATTGTGGCTCAACCTAACGTCTACTTGGTAGAGAAGGAATATCATTTTTAATGTGAATTTCAGACCACAATGCATTTATATCTTCTTCACTTGGCGTAGCCAGAAGAGAATGGAATCTGTCTCTCGCTATCTAAAATCATAGACCGAAGCCTTTGTACCACACTGGCTTAGAATTCTGACACACAGGCTCCCTATATCAATTTGCAGCATGTTCAGTAAATAATTCATTTACTTGGTTGACCGAATCACCATGAACTAGCTGCCTCGGCTACCCAGTGCATACATTCAACTTTATTTTGTGATCACCAAAATTAAATCACGTAACTGCCGCCAACACAGAACTGCCAACAGTGTGGGATGCAGAAATTTAAATAGGAAGTGTTCCTTTCCACTTGAGCTACTCTATTGCGCTATCTGCTTGTTGAAAACGCCGTGCAGTGCAAAAGAAAAGGTGTAACTGTTTGTCTCTCATAAGTATTCACCTGGCCATATGCATTATCCCATAGCGCTGTGGAATGCAAAAGTTCTGGAGGAATTGTTGTTGAATTCTGGAGCTGTTGTAGCTATGTGTCAGCTACGAGCGTAATGGTGTCGCGAGTTCGAGTACATTCAGTGCTATATTTCTTAAACCGCAATTCTGCTGTCTGCTAAAGTTATCAATCTAATGGAACTTTTAACATAATTCCCTTCACTTCTCAACCCAAAATAGTCGCATGTGGGGAAAGGGCTAACTTCTGCGACATTTTGTTCATTTCAGGTTTTATAGACAGCCAGAGAGTAGATGCATCTCGAAACTTTTGTATTATTTATGGGGAGAGCGCATCGTACCAAATTACGTCGGAAAAATATTTTCTACATTAGCTGTCGTCTGGTAGTGGTATTTTATTCTTCTTCAAACCTTGTTTGACAGCTTTAACTGAGAAAAAGTTTTCTACATGCATGTAATCAATAAACCGCATGTGCATTTTCAAACTGTTATAGATAACATCAGAGAATTCGCATATATTTCTCTCACATGTTTACTATTGTTTTAACAACATTAAAGGACACCTTACGAAAATTGTGAACTGTATTATAAAAAGTGAAATAAAACTACCCACGATAACCTTACGACGAAAGTCTGTTTTAATAACACTGAGTATCTGTACACAAGCATGTCTCTATCGTCACGAATTAGTAAAATACTACTCACATAGATTTTGATTGGGTCTGTGTTTAATTGGTATGCTGTGTTATACTCAAGAGGTATGCAAATGTGGCATTTCATTAATAAAGTTATGTATTCCTGGAAACCAAAAATTTGCTTGTCAGCAGCGGAAAGAGGCGTTACCTGTTGTGCAGCATTGTAAGTTTTTCACCATTGCACTATGAGCCGAAAGTATTTTCTTGCGCTTTCCTTATCGATGTTTGATCTGAGTGTTTGTAGCTCTTTCACAGGAGGGATAAAAACGCTACACTCAGTGAGACTGGAACTGCGAAACATAACAGACGCTTTTTCACAGGTCAGCACATTACCACAGAGCTGGCGAAGAAGCAAGCGTCTTAGCTTCCTCTTACGAGACCAATAGTGGCTAGAACTCGTAAACCGCTATTTAAAAGACGAGATTAGTTGCGATTTCCACGTGCAACGACTTTCCTGGGCTGAAAACCGTAAATTTACAATCTTTGGTTACACATCAAGCGATAATAACTCGATTATTCAATGGAAATGACAGGTAAAATCAAGTGAACTTTGAGGCTTAATTCCGTGCACACCAGTAAGTAACTCGTCGATCACAGAGTTGCCAAACATACATTGCCTTGTTGGCAAATCTCAGTTACAATACCAGCAGGAAGACGACGAACCGATGTGATCCTACAGCGGGCTGGGAAGTGACCATAGCTGGTGCCTCCAAGTTGCGGCTGCTACGGCCTGGAATACGTAATGCGTCTGATTCGCATTTCTGTAACTAGGTTTAGGGACTGGAGCGTACTTACTAATAACTCAGATCTGACTGCAAACTAAGCATCATAAATCAGTAACTCAAATAGCTGTTTTTATGTTTGTTTCGTAGGTGTACTCAAAACTAAGAAACTCATTCACAGACGTTTTCGTGCCTCGCCGATAGTCGAGCACAAGAAACAAATTAAAAAAATAGTATGTGTGTGTGTGTGTGTGTGTGTGTGTGTGTGTGTGTGTGTGTGTGTGTGTGTGTGTATGAAACATCGTATTCATGATCTATGAGACAAGAATTAATCTAATGTAATCTAATCTAATCATATCATATTGATGACTAGCCATGAAGAGTCATGAATTACCGAAATTTTTGCCAATACCAGTAACGTAATCTATACTTGAAAATAAAAGTCGACAATTTTTGTAATAAACTGGGACTTCTGTCAAGACCTTTTCGTCTCTGTTAATTAACCATGAAAGATGTCTGATATACCTCTATACTGAAGTAAAACAAAGTGTGCATGCATATAAAGATGAAGTGCATGATGTGAAGTTCTGTGGCGGAGATACGAACCCAACACGGTTCTTTCCCTGTCCACGAAAGCCTTTTCATGTTAATATCAAACATCAGCAATTACTCGTAGATTACATTAAAACCAAAGTAACTGATGAAGACATTACTTGATAACAAAAACGCGCTGCCTTTCTTCATTTTCTTGCGTCTAGAAATGGCTACCGTGCACTGCCAAAGCAAAAGACAAGAGATCTTAACTGCCTTCCGATACACGTCCCTGTCAGTTCTTTCATATTATTTGGTCGACATGACCTGTTTCAGGTTGTGTATGACAGACAATGTTTTAGAAACCAGTTGTTTTCTTTGCAATAAACAGAAAGATTTTCATTCTAAGCTATCCACGTACAAAATTTTCACAATATTCGTTCAAATTTAATATTCGCTTCTGTAATGTAGGAACGTATTTCACAATTGCAAAACTCGCATCCGACTCATTGACCTTACACTTAGTCGCGGACCATAAATTCTAGCTCAGAGTGACACCAGTTCACGTAACCTAATGTAGCGAAGACTGTTTGCCAGTGCTCTTTTTCACCGGAAAATACGCAATTCACTCATTGGGCTCCATAAGTACACTGTAACAGTATTTTCTGTGTGTATGGAGTGCAAACGGATTATAGAATTTAGTGGTACTCTCTCTTCCACTTCTGTACACAATACGCCTGACCTAAACGGACCCTTTATCATTACAGGCCCTGAGCAGTGCAACATCATACTGACAACAGTAATGTGCTTGTACTGACAACCTGAATGTTCGTTTTACCTGATTTTGTAGTCGTTTAAATAAAACAACATGACCTTCCAGTGGGAGACATTTCGTATCTCTTTTCCTTCTGTGAGATTTGTCAGTAAGCTTTTTGCCTTCCAGCTACGGAAATGCGACAGAGTTCGGCCGGTAAACGATTCACAAACCACGATATAGTGCCGTTAAGACGATTTCTTTAAACATTGTCGTTGCTGAAGGAATTTAGTTTCGTCTTAAATCGTCTCAAGCAGCAACGTTCATAGACATCGCAAATTGGAATAAGTTCATTATCCAGGTACGAAGGTTGAAAAACAAACTTCCCACAGTTTGTGTCAAAAAATGGTTCAAATGGCTCTGAGCACTATGGGACTCAACATCTTAGGTCATAAGTCCCCTAGAACTTAGAAATACTTAAACCTAACTAACCTAAGGTCATCACACACACCCATGCCCGAGGCAGGATTCGAACCTGCGACCGTAGCAGTCCCGCGGTTCCGGATTGCAGCGCCAGAACCGCTAGACCACCGCGGCCGGCAGTTTGTGTCAGGTTGATCTTTTCGTCAGATAGCACTGCGTAACTATTTTGTCTATGAGGTATCACAAGTATTGTTCCTGTAGCTGTGCGAATCATTGGTTGAAAACGAGTTTAACACCAATGATTACAGTACAGCTAAATATTCAAAATGATTATCAACCTAAGTCTGAGTTCATCCGCAAACTGAGGCGAATTTATAATATTGAAGCTAGACTGTGTATCTTTGTCTTCCTTGAGTGGGCATTAGAAGGCGTTTACACACACTTATACAATACTACGAATACTTCGAACGCTATAGTTAACTGATTGTCTAAAACATTGTCTGTCATACACAACCTGAAACAGGTCATGTCGACCAAATCATATGAAAGAACTGACATGGACGTGTATCGGAAGGCAGCAGGGTGCTATACAGTGGAGAACTACAGGGTGGGGCAAAGAAAAGTGGCGCGGAGAACAGAGTTCCAGGGTACACAGAAACACATCAGAGAAAATGAAATACAGTACTAACCCGACTATAGCAGATGTTGGAATTAACCACCAGTCATGTCTTAATCCCGGTCAACAAGTTTCTGAAGGGGGATCGAATCTGTGAAGCTGTAATTGCTGTAATCTCATCCGAAATGTCGTGCTGCAGTTCTTGAAGACTATGAGGGTTGTTGCGATACACAAAGTAGTCGCACACTGACAGATCAGGTGACCTGAGCGGCCAGCTAGGGCCGCGACCAGAATGCAGGTCCAGGTGGAGTATTCGGTCGCATGATCGACGTGACGTGCCTGTCTTTTCGACAGGCCATCGGTTGATTTGATAGGTCCCTGAAGCATTTTCTGGTGAACTGCAGCCACATTTTCTGGTGTTTGGGCACTTCTTGTAATGTTTTATGACTTGTTTAAAACAGGTACTGCCTGACGCCATTTTCGGACTAGTTGTTGCATGGCACTCTTTGGTGGCACTTTGACACAATTAAACTTCTCAGCAAACAACTGACCAGATCGTTTCCACAACTCTGTTGTCACATAACTTTCCATAACGAACACCTGCTGCTCCTCGGTGATTACCTTCGTTTCCTATACACTGCTTTACTCACAGTAACACATCCCTCACTACGCTCCAAATCGTTGTGGTTTGCGTGGTGGGTGTAACCATGCTGTTTGCGTAACGGAATGTGGTTATATGCATAAATTGACGTCCAATCGTATTCACTCTCTCGGGTAATTTTTATTAACCCCGCCCTGTGGTATGGCGAACATATGCTGTATACCATTTTAAACAATAATGTACAAGTTCGCTACTAAACGGACTGTGGAAAAGAAAATGCTGTGCTATGGGAAGGTGCAATTTTATTTCCGTAGTCGCTTTCAGTTTTAACTACAGTAGCAGATCACCTAAACATTAGACATATGGCTTCTCCCATATATAACTTCTCAACACGTAAGTAATTTTAAACAAAAACTGGATATACTCGCAGTTGGTTTTAACGAAAAAAACATTGCTGCATCTATTGCTATCGACTTACGATTATAATACTACCATGTAATCTGAAACGTGAGGAATGTTTTAATCATACACGGTTGCAGATTAAAACTATGTTAATTACTGTCGTTGATCCTGAGAGATCCAGCGGCAGTAAATGTCTTTTTTTCTCGTATTAAATGTTCGTAATCGATTTAGCCTTTCATTTTAGGTGATTTCAGTTCTCAATCAAGGATTCGTAAGCATTAACAATGAACAACGCTGAAGGTTAGATAAGAAGGGGGGGGAGAGGGAAATGGACAGAGAGAGGAAAAGAAACAGATAGAGAGAAAGAGGGGAGATCTGGAGACGAAGGTAGGGAGTGGAGGAGTTGGACAGTGAGGTGGAGGAGGAGAAGATGGAAACAGAAAGGGGGAAGGAGTGATGGTCAGGGAGAAGGGAAGGATTACGTGACGAACAAAGAGAGGAGCAGGAGGAGATGGGCAGAGAGAGAGAGAGAGAGAGAGAGAGAGAGAGAGAGAGAGAGAGAGAGAGAGAGAGAAGATGATTAAAACATGTATGTAACCCATGCACATTTAGCCACTGTGAAGCATTGCAACGTTCCCTAGTATACTATTTAATAGGATAGAGTATTAGTTAATAACTGATTCTAAATTGTTAAACAGTGAAACTCTATAGGGAAGGTAATTTTAATGCCTCTAGCAGTGATTTGTTAGTGAAGTGATGTGGTCATGTAAAATTATTATAAATGCTACCATGAAGAAAAATTATTACACCATTGGCAGCGATGTTTGGCAGTTTGACAGGTGGATGTTTGGCTCAAAACGACAAACAATCAGCTTTTTACTAAATAACGTATTCCTCAAAGAAGTCATACCAATTTTTTCTGAATAGAATCATACCTCAGACGACATGCGCCATGTATAACACCACATCATTACTTTACAAATTCTTTTGGTGAAATAATTAACTGGCTATTACTGTGTTATTCTTCCCTCTAATATTATTGCTATTTTCTTAGGCAGAGGTAGTTTGTTTTGTGTTCTAAGACAAAATATAGCAATAGATCAAATGGCCAGATACACAAATACCGATTCCGGAAGGAGTCATGCTCGATTGGTTAAAAAGAGAAAGAGAGAGAGAGAGAGAGAGAGAGAGAGAGAGAGAGAGAGAGAGAGAGAGAGAGAGAAGGAGAGAGAATTTTTGTGGGAGGCATTGGCCGATACCTGTGAGTATGGCCTTACGACGTGAATGAAAGTGATGATGTAATACTGCGTGATATGAATGCACGACAAGACACAAGAAGAGGAATTTCACAAGCCATCTAGGTAATTGTCCCTGGTTTATCTACTAGGCACAGTTCTTGTACACCTGCATGCGTATTTAGAAAGTTCATCGCTCAGTAAGTATTCAGCAAGTGTAACCAATTTCTCTGATATGAGCAACTCGAAACCTATATAAAACACACGTCCAAAAAAGTTTTGAATCTTCCCGGTTCCCTGGCTCCTGAAGATAGACGTTGACTGTGGGTATTGTATCCCAGTCACAGTCCTTTTGACTGTTCAGAGGTGTCAATAAACCTGCCCAAAGATGTAAACAACCACGCACGAACTTCGCCTATTAGACGGAGGGGGTACGACAGCCGATCAGTTCCAATCATTCCACAAGGAAGGAGGTACACGGCTCGTGTTGTCTGTAGTTCACCCATGTCTCGACGGTCAATACCGCGGTTCGATCGCGTCCGTATTGTTACTTTGTGCAGGAATGACTCTCAACATGGGAAGTGTCCAGGCGTTTCGGAGTGAACCAAAGCGATGTTGTTCGGACATGGAGGAGATACAGATGCCGGTGACATGTATCACTCAGGCCGCACAAGGGCTATTGCGGCATTGGATGACCGATACCTACGGATTATGGCTCGGTGGAACCTTGACAGCAACACCACCATGTTGAATAATGCTTTTCGTGCAGCCACAGGACGTCTTGTTGCGACTGAAACCGCGCGTAGTAGGCTGCATGACGGGCAACTTCACTCCCAACGTCCATGGCGAGGTCCATCTTTGCAACTACGACACCATGCAGCGCGGTACAGATGGGCCCAACTACATGCGGAATGAACCGATCAGGATTGGCATCACCTCTTCACCGATGAATGTCCCATATGCCTTCAACCAGACAATGGTCGGAGACGCGTTTGGAGGCAACCCCTTGCAGGCCTTGACACACTGTCCAGCGAGTGCAGTAAGGTGGAGGTTCCCTGCTGTTTTGAGGTGGCATTATGTGGGGCCGACGTATGCCGCTGGTGGGCATGGTGACATAACGGCAGTACGATACCTGAGTGCAATCCTCCGACCGATAGTGCAACCATATCGGCAGCATATTTTCGAGGCATTCGTCTTCATGGACAATTCGCGCCCCCACCATGCACATCATGTGAATGACTTTCTTCAGGATACCGACATCACTCGAATAGAGTGGCCAACATGTTCTCCAGACATGAACGCTATCGAACATGAGTGGGATGGATTTAAGAGGGCTGTTTACGGACGACGTGACCCACTAACGACTCTAAGAGATTTACACCGAATTGCCGTTGAGGATTGGGACAATCTGGACGAAAAGTGCCTTAATGAACTTGTGGATAGTACGCCACGACGAATACAGGCATACATCAATGCAAGAGGACGTGAAACTGGGTATTAGAGGTACCGCTGTATACAGCAATCTGGACCACCACCTCTGAACGTCTGGCTGTATAGTGGTACAACATGCAATGTGTGGTTTTCATGAGCAATAAAAAGGCGGAAATGACGATTATGTTGATCTCTAATCCAATTTTGTGTACAGGTTCCGGAACCGACGGGACGCAAAACTTTTTTTGATGTGTGCACGTGTGTCGTTAGATCCAGATAAGTAGATATGACTTACACTGGTGTCAAAAATTAAAGCAACAAACGAAAACTTTGCAAGGATGCGTTTATTTTGCCACAAAATAGTAAAAACAGGTGATACTGAAGTAAAAACAATGTAAAGAATACAGAACGGATACAACTAGACATGCATTACGCTAGAAATAATCTTCAGCGATGTTCTTCGTTTTGTTCCATATTAACAGATTTGCACACACATTCCGACAGTTGGCTGATGTGTTCAAAATCTATAGGGCGTGACCACCTCTGGCAGCAATAGAGGGCTGACAACTACGGGGATGCTGTGAATGATGCCATCTATCCCATACCGAGGCAACAATGCCCATTATTCCTGCAGAACTGCTAGCAGTTCTTGAGAGTGGTTGATAGATGCTGACATGTTGCAAGCAGTCTCACCAGTGCATCCTAGATATGCTCTATGGGATTCTAATCGGGAGAGTGAGCAGGCCATGACATGCCATGCGTGCATTATCATTCGTTTCCAAGAAAACATCAACCACCAATGATCTATGAGGTTGAGCATTATTGTCCATCATTATAAAGTCTGTACCCACAACACCTCGCAACAACTGCAAATGAGGCCCAAAGACCTCGTCATGATATGTGACAGCTGTTAATACTTGCCAATTCAACTGCACAATTTCATGACAAGGTTTTAGAGTGCTCAACATTGTCACTGCTTACTTTATTAGGGATCCTACTTGATGTCAATCTCTTTCCACAATGTATGGGTCCCCAAATAGTGTTCCATGTTTCCTCCAAATGTGAATTCGTCGAGAATCACTCTCCAAACCAAAATATCACTCTCCACTCCAAATCTGGACTCATCTGCGGAAAGAACATTGTCCCACTGTTCGACCATCCTGGTGGCACACTGTCGACTCCTCTCCAGACGTTCCCTTTTCTGAAGATGCGTCAGAGGTATACATAAAGCAGGTCTCAGATAATAGAGGTCGTTCTGCCGAAACATTCTGTACCACGCTTGCCTCGTTATAACACTTCCAGTGGATGCTGAGTGGTCAGATGCTAGTTGCCATCCAGAACTAAGGCAGTACTGTCGTGCCCTTACAGCCTAACAACGTCTCTCTTATGCCACATGTGGTCGCCACTGCCCCGGTCTTCGGTATATAGTTCCAGTCTCTAAAAACTGTCGCCACATCCGCGAAACGACAGAACCATTCACAGAAGCCATCAAGCCACGTTAGTTTGCGACTGTCCTGCTTCCATTCTTCCTATGGCTCTCCACTACAGATAGTCTGGCAGGTGTCATCTCTGTGCCATACCCCACAGTCTGTGACTGTGTACACAGCGATTGTGGATGTGGGACTACCCGGCAAACCCTAACCCGTTTTACAGGTGGCCTGACGTCTTCTTTGGCGTGTTTATCCGGTGACGGGAATGCCATCTTCCGTGCAGAACACGATCGTACGGACATCTATTGATATTTTGTGCGAATGCATCAACAATTAGAAGCAGTACGGAGAAGTAGCTTTTTCTTCCTTCAATATTTTACACAAGATTAGTGATACCAACAAAATAGAACCCTCCTTTTTCACGAAAGGTTGTAAACTGAATTAATCTTCTGTACAGAATATGTTCAAATCAATCGTATCTGCAGAGCAATCTGTTAATTTCAACGATAGTGACCATAAACTCTTTGACAACACGTTAAGCTATCAGCATGTCAAACATGAGAGAGGATAAGTCACACTCGCACTTATTTTCATATTCAGGGCTATTCTCCAATGTTGTTATTACTCCCTAGACATCATAGCTGTGAGACGATAGGAAGTTATCAACATGAGCAAGCACTGATGAGAACATGTGCATTGTTAACTCATGCGGGATCTTTACGGCAGGTCTCTTCCGAACAGCATTTTCCGGAGTTGAGAAAGAGCTGGTGGTTTGGTTATGTAACAGTAATTATTACGGTGGGCATTCAGCTTTGGTAGCAACACGCAGCTGCTACACAGAGAGGAAAGCACTAACTGGGGAAAGAATGCTGGTCCCAAGAATCTCTCGACTGATATGCAGACAATGATTCCCGCAGAAGAGTCGAAGAACAGTATACCTGGATCTACCTGTTAGGTGTTTCCCGCCACGGCAGTGATAGGGGCATAGGAGAGAAAGTAGGTCACCAGTCCCAAGTATTTAGATTGTGTTGTACACCTCCAATGTGTTTGGAGCTGACATCCACAAAAATCCCCTAGTTTCCATGTTTGCATTGGACCAGACACTATAGACAGAGCCATGAGGTGCTATCGTCCCTCTGCCTGCGGAAGCCTAGGGCCTTCGGAAGAATTTTCGAATGTAACATTTATGGCAGCTCTGAAGTGGTCTATGTTGGGACACAAAAAACTTAGTTTACCCGAGGCCCCTGGTCGAACATGTCGTATCGTTCGGCATGTCATGATCTCATGTCTGTGATAAATGTACTGTACACGTTAGGCCTAAACGAAAACACTCAAAATACACTGCGTAATGTGGCTGTAGGAGACACACTTCGGGAATGTAATGTCATTTCCTCCCTGCATTGAAATTTGTGACTCAGGGATTGACGGCTTCTCCAGATATCATTAACATTGGTTAGGATTGGTCAGGAGAGAGAGTAGACGAGCTAGTGGAGAGATATGGCGCACGTGGAGCCTTGTGACTGGCGTGAAACCCATGTGGGGTGCTTGCGTTGGTGCAGTATTCGACTTTTCCGATTTTAGATGGAAAGGTAGTAAGGGGAGGAATGGTCTTCTGATTCCGACTCCAGTCCTGAGAGAAATTTCTGGTTTTGGCCTTGTCAGGAATGGGTTGCACAGGGGACACTCGTAACTTCACACTGGCACTGGGGAACCTTCGGCGAACTCTTGGCTGTGCCGAAATTTCTGATCTCAATCATCTCGGACAACTTAATCTTTTCACGGCTGCCGCCTTAACGTTCACAGTGCTGTAGATGTGAGTCAGATTTGTCCATAATATGATTGGCGAATGGGACTGTCACATGCTGAAATCTGTGGAAATTTCAGGGCTCGGTTTGAGAATAATTGCGAACCATCTGACAGATTGCCTGTGCAGGACTTCGCATACATCGTGTTCGCGATAACAAATTACAGGCGCCCCTTATCGCTGCTCTGCCGATGCTTGTGCAAGGCCGTCACTTCAGACAGAGCTACGCATCAAGAAAGCTGTCGTCACTTGTTCTCAGCTGCACCAACGTAGTGTAACTTCTGTGTAGAATAAATCCATCTAAGTCTATTCAGCGTTAGCTAATTTCAGATTGCGTTATCCATGTTTTGAGTCATTGTAAATTGATTACACAGATATACTTTAGTCTTGGCAAACCAAACAGCATGTAGTGGAGTGCTAATTACTTGTTGCTTCTATTTATGTTGCAAACAGCTCATGATTTATTTGTCATCTTGCCTAACCTATGTTGTTTCCTATTTTATTATTAGTAAACTCTCGCCATTTCTGTAAATCATTAAGCCCATGTTGGTATATTTACTACCCATCAACTATTGAGTACAATAACGACAGGGCCACCATTTTATTAATTTTTCTTAGAATTTCAATTTTTATTTCATATTCTGTTAAAAGTGGTGACCTCCAGTGCGGTCAGAGGACAGATTTAATCTAGTAAATGCATGGTCAGGTAGACAAGTGGAGGGCTTAGAAGTTAAAGTGACTGCTGTCAAGGAATAAACTTGAAGTCGGCCGTAGTGTTTCAAATCAACCTCAAGTCTTGCAAACTCTAAGAACTATGAATGGTCAGTGGACGGTAAGCGAAATTTAACTATGAAGAAAAGACAGACTGCTGCCTGCTTTAGAACATTCTTAATTGAGTGTAATGGGTAAAAACAAACCTTTCAACTCCATGTGAATTTTTCTCTAAAATTTGAACATGTTTCATAGTAGGACCTTGGATCCGACACAGGTGAGGTGACTTGCGTACCTCTAAGATGCCGAGATATGGATGTATGTTTGTGAAGACTCCAGACTAACATATAATTCATGAAGAGAAGCAACGGCCTTTTCCGTAGTTGCAGACCGAGCGAGGTGGCGCAGTGGTTAGACACTGGACTCGCATTCGGGAGGACGACGGTTCAATCCCGCGTCCGGCCATCCTGATTTAGGTTTTCCGTGCTTTCCCTAAATCGCTCCAGGCAAATGCCGGGATGGTTCCTTTCAAAGGGCACGGCCGACTTCCTTCCCCGTCCTTCCCTAATCCGATGAGACCGATGACCTCGCTGTCTGGTCTCCTTCCCCAAAACAACCCTCAACCGTAGTTGCATGGGCAACAGTCTGGATGACTCATAACATTTAGCAACGCGGCCTTGCTATGTTGATAATGTACACAGCTGAACAAAGGTATAAGTCTTTTATAATACTTTTTTTTATTTTATCAGTCAACTCAATGGATTAATTCGGCCCGCGACGAATTCCCCTGTCAAAGTAGCACACGCGCCCAGCGTCCTTAGTGTTTGTTGGAAGTTCCTCAGTCTCTGGCGTAGTATTTACCTTCCACAGATTCGTCTAGTACCATGGAAGTCCTTCCCAGACGTTTTGATAAATGTCGCACGATGCTGTCGCTTCTTCGTGTCACTGGTTGCCTGCTTCACTGATTCTGCAGAGAACCTCCCCTTTCCTTATCTTGTCAGACAGCATAGTTTTCTATATCCTTCTGTAACTACGCATCTCAAACGCTTCCCTTCTCTTCTATTCTACCGTCCATGATTCACTGCTATACAATTCTGTACTCCAAACGCACATTCTCATAAATTTTTTCCTCATACTGACGCCGATATCTGATACCAACACATTACTTCTGGCCGGAAAATCCATCTTCTCCAGAGCTCGTCAGCTTTTTATGACCTCCTTGCTTCGCTCGTCAAGTGTTAGTTATTTTCCTAGATAACAGAATGTCTTCACTTCGTCTACATCGTGGTCACCAATCCTGATGTTAAGTTCGTCGCTAATCTCGTTTCTGTAACTCCTCATCACTTTCGACATTCTTCGGCTTACTCTCAATACATAATCGGTACGTTTAACTGTTGGTTCCATTTAACAACTCCAGAAATCTTGGGTATTTTTAAGGCTTGCTGCTAGAATTGTCAGATGGGAAACTTTTTTATCCAATTTGTTTCTCTGAAAAACTGAAGTATGTTTTGTTTTATATCATTTTGCCTAGAAGTGCTTGGACAATGTGGATGTTACTGGAAGGTTAACGGTTCTTTTAAACTTGCAGTGAAACTGTACGAGATGGAATTTTGTATAGGTTCTTGTCAGCTATGTTCAGTCGGCACCAGAAAATCTTCGTTAGAAAAACTTACAGAAGAAACGATAAAGTACGTTATAGAATATCAAACTGGGTTTCCCGAGTAACAAATCACTTTTGAAAGACTGTAAATGTTTTGAGTATAATGTCTGAGTTTCGTATACATTAGGCTTACGGAGACAGTTAATAGTATTCGAAGAAATTTTTTTCAACACCGAGGTCTTTCATTTTCTTTGCTTTTGCTCCTTTTTAGTCAGTCTTCTGACTGTTTTGACGCTGCCCGCCATTAACAACTCTCCTCTATAAACCTTTCCATCTCAGACTAGAACTTGCGCCCTTCCCCCTTTGCTGGATGTATTCCAGCCTCTGTCTTCTCCTGCAGTTTTCACCCTATGCGGCTCTCTCTTATCATGCAGGTTTATTTCCAGATTCCTTAAAAGATGACGTATCATCCTGACCATTCTTCTTGTAAGTGTTTTCAATATTTTTCTTTCCTCGCCAATTCTCCAGAGACCCTCCTCATATTTTACTTTATTAGTCCACCCAATTTTCCTTATTCTTCTGTATCACCACTTCTTTAATGCTTGGATACTCTTATGTTCCGGTTTTCCCACCGTCCATGACTCACTAGCATACGAGGCTGTGAAACATACACTATCAGAATTTTCTCCCTCATATGAGGTAGAGGCGTAAGTAGAGAAGTGAGGACAGCTCGTGAGTCTTCCTTGGATAGCTCAAGCGAGAGAACACTTGTCCACGAAAAGAAAAGATCCCAGTTTCGTGTCTCAGTCCGGCACACAATTTTTTATCTGCTGGGAATTGCCACCATTCAGAATGTTTAGACGTTTTAGGATTTCATTATAGACAGGTGGGAAGAGAAGATCTGAAATGTAGTGTACTCCACAGTGACAGACTAGCAATCGTAGGAAAGATATGAACTTCCATACGTTTGATTATGCTTTCTGTGTCATGGTCACTAAAAACTACCGAAATAATTAGCGAAGTACAGAAGTTAATTTCACAGAGAATGATATAATGTTCAAATAAAAAACCGTAACATTCACCTTTTGGCAAAGGAAAAACGAGGGTATTCTTTTCTAGGAAGAGGATTAACTTACCAGACGTTTATTCTAGGGCCGATATACTTTGTTGCCACTGCAAGATATCCCACTACGAATGTTACGAACCTTACTCAATTAGAGATGCCGACTCACAGTCGTAAAACTACCGTAATCTGCTGGAGCTGCGGAATTTTAGTGTGCGCTGCTGCTGTGGCGCTGATTCACGTTTTAATATTTGATATGTCATCAAGTCGGAGAAATGTCTCAACAGGCGGCTCTCTGCGTCTGCCTCTCGTGGGATTTTGTAGAGAATGCTCCGCGCTAGCTGTAAAGTTCTCCATAACTCCAAAGACAACGGGTTTTGCAGTATTGAAAGAAATGAAAGAATAATCGGCAGCCTGTCGTTGTGTAGTGTTCCATCCAAAGACTGGTTCCATAGAGCTCTCCATGCTACTCTACTGTGCAAACCTCTTCATCTCCGAGTAACTACTGCAACCTACATCCTTCTGAATCTTCTTAATATACTCACCTCTTGGTCTAACGCTAAGATTTTTAACCTCCACCCTCCTCCCAAGCTTCTCTCCAGTACTAAATTGGAGATACCTTGATGCCTCAGAACGTGTCCTACCAACCGATCCATTCCCCTAGTCAGGTTTCACCACAAATTTCTCTTACCATTTCTATTAAGCACCTCCTCATTAGTTACGTGATCTACCCATCTAATCGTCAGCGTTCTTCTATAGCACCACATTTCAAAAGCTTCTGTTCTCTCCATGTCTAAACTGTTTATCGTCCATGTTTCACTTCCATACACGGCTGCACTCCATACAGATACTTTCAGAAAGGATTTCCTGACACTTAAATCTATACTCGATGTTAACAAATTTCTCTTCTTCAGGAATACTTTTCTTGCTATTGCGAGTCTATATTTTATGTCCTCCCTACTTCGATCACCACCAGTAATTTTGCTTCCCAAACTGCAAAACTGATCTAGTACTTTAAGTGTTCCATTTTCTAATCTAATTCCCTCAACATCATCTGATTTAATTCGACTACATTCCATTATCCTCGTTTTTCTTTTGTTGGTGTTCATCTTATATCCTTCTTTCAAGACGATGTCCATTCTGTTCAGCCGCTCTTCCATTCTTTGCTGTCTCTGACAGAATTACAGTGTCAACGACAAACGTAAAAGCTTTTAGTTTTCTCCCTGGACTTTAATTCCTACTTCAATTTTTTTCTTTTGTTTCCTTTACAGCTTGCTCAAAATACAGATTCAATACAATCAGGGATAGGCTACAATCCTGTCACACTCCCTTCTCAACCACTGCTTCCCTTTCGTTCCCCTCGAGTTTTACAACTGTCATCTGTCTTCAGTACAATAGCAAATAGCCTTTCGCTCCCTGTATTTTACTCCTACCCCCATTAGAATTTGAAAGAGAATATTCCAGTCAGCGTTGTCAAAAGCTTTATCTAAGTCTACAAATGCAATAACCGTAGTTTCCCTTTCCTTAACCTATCGTCTACGAGAAGTCGTAGGGTCAGTACTGCCTCGCGTGTTCCTACATTTCTCTGAAATCCAAATTGATCTTCCATGAGGTCGGACCATGAGGTCCATTCTTCTGTAAAGGATTGGTGTTATTACATTGCAGTCGAGACTTATTACACTGATAGTCCGGTAATTTTCCCATCTGCCAGCACCTGCAATTTTTGAAATTAAATTATATTCTTCTTGAAGTGGTGGGGTGGGGGATTTCGTCTCTCTCATACATCTTGCTCACCATAGGGACGAGATCTGCCGTGGGTGGCTCTCCCTAGGTTATCAGTAGCTCTAACGGACGTTGTCTGCTCCCAAAGCCTTGTTTCGACTTAAGTCTTTCAGTGTTTACTCAAATTCTTCGCGTGGTATCATATCTCTCTTCTGATCTTCATCTATGTCCTCTTTCGTTTTCGTAATATTGCCCTCAAGTACCTCTCCCTTGTATAGGCAGCATCTATCTTCATTTAGTGATACATGCTTCTACACCTTTAAACTTGCCCTCTAGCCATTCCTCCTTAGCTATTTTCCACTTCCTGTCGCTCATATTTTAGACGTTTGTATTCCCTTTCGTTTGTTTCATTTATTGCATCTTCGTATTTTTTTTCTTTCGTCGATTTCATTCAATATCGTTTGTGCTAGCCAAGGATTTCTAATAGCCCTCGTCTTTTTACCTATTTCTTCTTCTACTGCGCTCATTATTTCATTTTTCAATGTTACCCATTCTTCTTTTACTGTATCCCTTTTCCATATTCTTGTGAATGAAACTTTTTACAGTCTCCTCCGATTTTTTAAGTTTTTCCGGGTCTCATCTTCTGAAACTCCTGCCTTTTTGCAGTTTATTCAGTATTAATCTGGAGTTCATCACCAATAAATTGTGGTCAGAGTCCACTTCTGCCCCTGGAAGGGTCTTACAATTTAAAACCTGGTTCCGAAATCTCTGTCTAACCATTATTAATCAGTCTGAAACCCTTTGGTGTCTCCGTGTGTATAAACGTATACAATCTTCTTTCATGATTCTTAAACCAAGTGTTAGCTACGATTAAATTACACTCTTTGCAAAATTCTACCAGGCGGCTTCCTCTGTCATTCGTTTCCCCCTGTTCATATTCACCTCCTATTTTTCTTTCTCTTCCTTTTCCTACTATCACATTCCAGTCCACAGGACTACTAAAGTTTCGGGTCCCTTAACTATCTAAATGATTTCTTTTATCTCATCATACATTTCCTCAATCTCCTACTCATGTGCGGAGTTAGTAACTATATAAATTTGGTGGATGTGGGCTTCGTGTCTATCTTGACTACAATAATCCGTTCACTATGTTGTTTATGGCATCTGATCCGCACTCCTATTTTTTTTACCACTATTAAACCAACTCCTGCAATACCCCTATTTAATTTTGTATTTATAATCCTGTATTCAGCTTACTGTAAGCACAGTTCTATGTTTCTATACAGTGTGCCGATGCATGGAACTGTTTCAGTGTTCCGAAACAGCTATGTTCGATTCGATCTCGAGCCAGACACAGAAACTGCATCGATGTTTCAAAATAACGCTGTTTCAGTCCACTTGTGTTTGGAACGGACTAATTGTATCGAAACAGGGATGTTTCATTCCTCTCTGTCTCGGACGAGATTCGGGCACGGCACAAAAACTGAAACATGTTTACCATTCTACTTCATACCCTTTCAAGAGTGTCTAAATCTTTTTGACACACAAACAGCATGAAACTTAAGATTTCCGTAAATAAAGCTTCGTCTCTAATTGAATGCGCTATTTCGAAATGGGGTAATAACTGCTTTATAAGCACTAACAAACAATAAAATAACGCACACTGTTCGCATTTAAAATAATAATAGTGTGAAAAACATTCAGTTAAATTACACTTCTTATAACATACGCTTCTCTGTTCATGTACAGTAATCATATTAAAAAATGCAGGTAAACCTACAACATTTTGAATTACACTGCTGGCCACCGTAAATGCAACACCCTGAAGGAAGCATCCGAATCAAGTGAAATTTACACCATGGGTTTGCAGCGATGAGATATGCAACTGATTAGAATTTCAGCGCAGATGCACATCACGCGCGCCTGTGGCGCCACTTCATAGCGCCATTTAAGGCTTGGCGATTTCGACGAGTGTACGTTCGGCACGTGTGTTTATCTTGTGGTTGTTTCACAAGACGATCAGTTATGCCTCGTAGACAACAGCGAACATCTTTTGATCAAGTATCCGAGTTCGACAGAGGAAGGATAGTGGCTTACCGAGATTGTGGATTATCATACAGAGAAATCGCTAGTCGGACGAAACCAAACAACTGTAATGCGGATATGTGACCGTTGGATGCAGGAGGGTACGACGGACCGACGTGGTCGATCGCTTTCACCTCGGTGCACCACTGCACGTGCTGATAGGCAAATTGTGCGCATGGCAGTGACGGATCGCTCAGTGACATCCCGAACCATAGCACAGCACATTGCGTCTGTAACGCATCATCCAGTGTCTGCGCGTACCATTCGACGCCGTTCACAGCAGAGTGGTCTGTCCGCAAGACGTCCATTGCTTCGTCTACCATTGACGCAGAACCACAGACGTCTCCGTCGCCAATGGTGTGATGACAGACGGATGTGGACGGCAGAATGGAATGACGTTGTCTTTACTGATGAGGCACGCTTCTGTCTGCAGCACCACGATGGTCGGATTCGAGTGTGGAGACACCGTGGAGAGAGGATGCTGGACAGCTGCATTATGCACCGCCACACTGGTCTTGCACCGGGTATTATGGTATGGGGCGGTATTGGATATTACTCTCGCACGCCTCTAGTACGCATTGCCGGTACTTTAAATAGCCGGCGCTACATATCCGAGGTGCTGGAGCCAGTTGTCCTTCCTTACCTTCAGGGCTCGGCCACAGCCATATTTCAACAGGATAATGCGCGACCACACGTGGCACGCATTGTCCAAAGATTCTTCGTCAATAACCAGATTGAATTGCTTCCCTGGCCGGCTCGCTCTCCGGATCTTTCGCCGATAGAAAACATGTGGTCCATGGTTGCTCAACGAGTGACCCAGATTACATCCCCAGCTGCCACACCAGATGATCTTTGGCAACGTGTGGAAGCTGCTTGGGCTGCTGTACCCCAGGAACACATCCAACGTCTCTTTGACTCAATGCCGAGACGTGTGGCAGCAGTGATCTCCAACAATGGCGGCTACTCTGGCTACTGATTCTGGCAGGAACCACATGTCACAGACGTCTGTAAACGTAATGATTTGATACTTGGTCAACATGTTATCTACAAAATAAATTTTGTTGTGCTACCTCTTGTCTTTCATTGTGTTGCATTTACGGTGGCCAGCAGTGTAAAAAAGGCGTAGAGTGGCAATTGTTAGACATATACTTAAATAGGATGCACCTATACTTGCAAGCAATCTGATTGACGGATCATTGATGGTGTGGTGGTGAACGGGAAGGACGTATGGTGGAGTCATAGTAATGGGTCGAAACACCATGGGGAACAAAACGCTTTCTCTTATATTTTGTCGTTTATTCGAATTACGTGGCGTTATTTGTGAGTCTATAGTCAATTTGCCTATTCTCCACAATGATTCCTTTCAGGTGCATGGAAATTAGCAGGACTGGTATATTATCCACACTAACGGAATGTGGGAATCCCAGTACCGTATACGTTGTTCCTGCAGTTTGCTCCCGCCTCCAGTTCCGTTCGTGTTATTTCTTCTGTATTCAGCTATGGCGTTACGAACCCTGGTGTGGGATTATTTTTTGAAAATGAATCCTGAGAAAATTAAATATGACTTGTGCTCGGCAGTGTTGTCGTTTAAACGTAGTTCAACTTCTTGCTTAAACACACATTTCCAGCATAAGCATCAAACAGTTAATTTAAGTGAAACTCGTTGGAAATCACATATTACGAACGTGGGCAGTGACGAAGCCAGTTCAGTTTACACAGCAACTGTTCAGGAATCCGCCATTTCAGTGCCTCTGCGTCAAGATGAACAATCTGTGCAAGAAATACCCAGCACTTCCACCGATTCAGTCCTGGGTAGGTGCGGTACACAAACAAAGATTACTGGATTTGCATCAAGACCATCCAAACGAGCGAAAATTGATGAACAGATTTGAAGAGTAGTTGTTAAAGAATATCTTCCATTTAATGTAGTTGAGAGTGTAGAGTTCAGAAAAATGACTAATTTATTAAATGAAAACTATGCACCTCCTAGTAGAAAAACAGTCTTCAACAGTTTACTCTCTCAAGTGTTCGATAACACAATAGTACGAGTACGAACTGCAGTGCAAGCTGCATCCTACATCTGTATTACGAATGATGGATGGACATATGTGAAAAATGAAAATTATATTGCAGTGACTGCTCACTTCATTGATGAAAGCTGCAATCTGAAGTCATATTTGTTATCTCATTTGAAATTCCGTGACTAACATACAGCTGAAACCATTTTCAGTGAATTACAAAATGTGATTTCAACTGGGGGTATTGCCAATAAAATTGTTGGTAGCACTACAAGTAATGCACCTAATATGGTGAAGGCAGTGATGATGTGCATGTTCCTTGTTTTGCACATACACAGAATTTATTTGTGCAAGCAAGCCTTGAACCAATTACAGACACAAGAACAAAAGTAAAGTCAATAGTGGTATTTTTCAAAAGAACCCCTCAAGCTCTTGTGAAATTACACAATATTCAGAAGCAAATGGGCTTCCCTATTTTAACACCGAAACAAGATTTCCCTACGAGATGGAATTCCACGTATGAAATGTCTGACAGCCTTACGAAAATTATTATTGAAAAATTTTGTGAATTACTATCTCGTTTTGCGCAAGTCACAACAGAGGCAGCGAAAGAAATTTAACCTTGTCAAAAGTTGTCTTATTAAGCAAAGGTTTACAAAGTCATTGTCTGAGACTGAAAAACTCAGATTGCAGCAGTTGAAGCCATTAATACTGCAAGTGCTAAACTTGAGGATGGAATCTGTACCCACCTCGTTCAAAAGTTTGCAGATAAAGCAATTGCTTGTGAAACAACATTATTGGATCCTCGCTTCAGGGAGCATGGATTTTCAAAAACTGGGCATCAATTAAAAGAAATAAAAGATGCCATAATTAATTAACAAGTGTTGTGCAATATGACAGAAACCCACTCCGTGTTCTACAGACAATCCACGATCAACCAAACCAGTTGTGATGAGCACATTCAACTCTAGCAGTGGCAACATTTGACGAGATTTTGACCAAGCTGTAGGAGGGCTGATCCAAAGTACAGACAATCAACTTGCTGCAAGTATAGTCGAGTTTGATAAATATATGAAGACGCCCCTGATACATATATCACAAGATCCATTGCCGTGATGGAAAGAAAATCATGTGCTGTTTCCTACGCTATTTGAAATAATGAAACGACTTCTTTGTATTATGTCCACCTCTGTTCCATGCGAGGGCATATTTCCAAAACAGGGACAGACAATAAGAGACAGACGATCCGCTCTTCCAAGCGAAAAGGTATCAAAAATGAAACAGTAAAATTTCTGTTGATTTTGTTCTTCTCTGGACAATGTGCAGTGAATTAGTATTTGACTGAATTTTGTTTAGTCCACTAAATCTTACATGTAGCTACCTTACAAAAACATTTTTCTCAAATTTGTTGTATGCAGCAGACATTTACGTTTTTGGTCACCATACAGTGAGTTTAATTTTTTTTTAATTTTGTTTTTTATTTATGTGTTTGAGAATAATTATCGGATTGTGTATGTACATGTTTGGTGCTTTGTTTTGTAAATGGGTTATGTTTGGTTATTACACTATAGGTATCGTAATACTTGTGTATCGTAAATAATTCTCAGGCAGATCAACAGCGGTACTTGGATACTGTTGTTTATGGCGTTCAGATACTGTGATAAAAATTACATTTTAACAACAACTTCATACCTGATTTCCTGGGGAAGTTTAGAATAAAATGATAATATATCTGCTTACTGTGAGTAGGTGAGGGAGCTCCATATACCTCTCCCTCAAAAAAAATTTTTTAGCATGAACCGTGAGTGGTGTAGAGCCAGATCTGCCATGACATAGGTATCACAAAGGCATTACACTGTACGAATTGTTTCAAATTTTAGTCTGGAATTTATGCTTCACGGAAATATACCGACGTCTGCATTTCAGTTACCTTGAAATGTTTTAACATGTTTTCCAGTTCTATCAAGTGTACATATTATGAGCTGCATCCAACTAACTTGTGAATGTTTGATGAAAAACTGTCATATTTGACCATGTGCTATATGCTCCGGTCTGTTATGGTAATTTTCTTGACTTTTGTGCATCAGTCACTTTGCATCCTGCTCTGTGTGACAAAAATAGAAATTTAACTGTGAGTAAAAAAAAGTGTGAGTGACACACTCGTAAATGTTAATTCAGTGCCTCGCTTCCCAGTATGCTATCTCCATAAATGATATCTCATGATATGCCTTTTCAAGCGCACATACAGATTATCACTTATAAAACTTAACAAAATTAGCACTACAATACGGGGGAACGAGTTTGGCAAAATGTGTTACGTCAAACCTACAAAGTTTGTCTTCAGCCAGACACGAAAGCAGCGCATTTGCTGCAGGAAATACGAAATTGCCAAGACGCCTAAGTGAAAGTTTCATACTTGCTGCGGTTTGATTGGCGCTCCCACACGTCACGTCATTTGTGTTTTTATGACAATATTTAAACAGCTGACACTCAACATGATACAATGTGAAGGCATATATTATTATAATATTGTTCCATTCTATTCGAAACAGTTATGTGTTTCAGTTCGTCCATCTCTATTTGCATCAAATCTGTTAATGGTGTGAAATGGATGCGTTATTTATTAAATGAGCACATTCGACATGGACTTAAGTTATGTATTAAACTGAATAAAATGCGAATGTACGCAGCTGTGCGTTTAACTAATATCATTGTAATATTCCGGCTGCGAGTATCAGTGAGGAAGAGGATGATCTACCGTAACTGAGACGACAACGCTCTTTGCTGAGAAAAATAGCATCTGTGCCTCTGTTGAACATTGTTCTTTTGGGTTCATGTACGTCGTTTGCATATACACGTAATTTGAAGTGCAGAAAGGGGCAACTAGTAATCGCAATTATCAAGATTAAAAAATTTATTTTGTGAAAAAGGTCAATATAGTCTACTTTTTTATTCGATGTTGGGTTCGGACCTTAAAAACTATCTGTGTGTTTTGCAATCCAGTTCATAGCGGCTGCTTCGCAAATTAACAGTACTGGGCGAATCTCCTACTATAACTGTCCGAACGACGCGACATATTTCCCCGTCAGTTTGTGTGTTAAAAACGTTCCCTCAGCGATCAGTTTGTTAGTAAGAAGATATCATACTGCCACTGTTGTTCAACCTTCTCATTGTGGAAGTGTTTCCAGAAAATCTCACGGCGACTGTCCGTACTTTAGCTGCCACGAGAGAAGGAGTTTTCATCGCGAGTTGTAGCAGTTTTCTCCGACTTTGCCTTGCGTTCTCTGAGAACCGGAGACACAGAAACTTCCGACCGCCAACTCATCCTGTACCTAAGCCGTTCTCTTCTTTGAGCAGCCAAGAAGAAAACATATTCATCTGTAGGCAAAGTTTTTCACAGATCTTTATATTATACAGGTGTGCCAAAAATTGTTGGCAAGCGGGGTGCATTCAGCCCCTGTGACGCCTGTTGAGGAGCTATTTGACTGAGAAATCGAGACACCGGCCAGGAAAACAGACAATGGCTGGAAGAGCGGTGTACTGATCACATACCCCTCCGTATCCACGTCCGGTGATGCCTTCGCAGTGAGGATGATACTGCGACTGGTCGGTCCCGTTGGGCGCTCAACGCTTTTTTGGACATGTTCGTTTGTATACTACGGGCAAAGAGTTACGCGGACCTCTACTAATGGCCAGAACTGTCTACCACCGTGGTACAAGAACTGAATGCCGGTTTGCAAAATGATGGGGATTGTAACACCTCGGTTCAGTTTACAGTGATAAAAGCTATAGAAAGAATAATTTAAAATTAAGAATAGAATTTTTAGAGGGGGAAAATAGTGTAGAACTAGAGTTCGGTAATTGCAGATCAAAATTATAGTATATCAGCAAGAAATGCAAAGACACGGAAGCTCCGTCATGCAGAAGGCAGTGACGTTAAATTCTTGTGATGAAAAACCTATAAAAAGGCATGATCGTCATTATTGCGGCCTTTTTTCCTTGATTGTTTCGTTAAGGGGCGGGGAACCCGTGTCAGTCAGCGAGACAATAATTAGATAAGACTTTATGGTTTTAAGATTCACGGTAAACTGTTAGAATATTACTGAGATTAAAAGTGATGTACTGTACGATCTCTGACTGTTGGTAGCAACGGAGTATTAAGGGGATTTTAGAACTTTAGTGCTAGATTGGAACTTTACGGGCATATAGAAGGCAGAAAATCAAATTATCTGCTGATACGAGTGAATTCAGAGGTACCGGTATTCAGATATTAACGTGTGGACTTTTGAAAGTGTCGTGTGCCGTTAGTTGCGAATCTGGACGTAGGACGCATGCATATCGGCATTTGCGGACTATTTAGATTCCTCCAGGCTAGGAACCTTTTAAATAGACCATCATTCATCACCATTTTAATCCTTGAATATAGAGTGAAAGTGAAATACAACAGTGTTGTACTTATTTCATTTACCTAGTACTAATCAGTGAAGGTTTTACGGAACGAAAGCTATTCAGCAGTAAGTCAGCACCATCTACCGGCAAGCGTAGGCATTAACTAACACGCTAACTGAAGTGAACGTTTACGTGTTTTACGGACTGCTTAATATGAACTTTTGTGACTCTTTGACGTCCCCACTCCCTCCGAAAGGTGGCGCAGGCTGTCTTAATCATAAAAGGGGAGAGTTTTAGCCGGGCAAATTACTAAATAAAAGCGATATTTACCAAATGGTTCAAATGGCTCTGAGCACTATGGGACTTAACATCTATGGTCATCAGTCCCCTAGAACTTAGAACTACTTAAACCTAACTAACCTAAGGACATCACACAACACCCAGTCATCACGAGGCAGAGAAAATCCCTGACCCCGCCGGGAATCGAACCCGGGAACCCGGGCGCGGATATTTACCAGACTCGCAGTAATAGCAAAACACAAGGCCATCACCTAATCGGAGAGTCGTCGCTGTCACGTCGGGAAGTAACGCAGAAAATCTACCGACGATACGTATCTCCGAGCAGACGTCGACGTGGACTACCTGAAAAGGGAACCACAAGAGACTTGGGGATGCTTCAGGATTCATCATTAGAGTGAGAATTTCACAGATCTTTGGAAGTTTTTCACTGAAACAAAGCAAAAGAAATTTACAACATTCCATTGAAATTTTTAAAATCAAATGAGGAAGTGGAATCAGTAAGACTTTAACAAACCATTGCGCTCCCAGAACCAAGCATGGTACTCTGGTTTAGAAAAGAGTCGAACATTTAAACCTTGGGCTCAGATGATTCCTTGACGATCTTGGATAAGGATTTCTCCATCTCCGATAGCAAGAGAAGGATTATGGTAAAAATGCCTCGCCCCCTCCTTCCTGCTTTACATACATGAGGCACTTACAATTGTATCGGAGTATGTGTGGCGTAGACACGTGGGAATTTTAGGAAACAGAATTTCTTCCACAGGCCCGATAAGATTCAGACAGGGAAGACTATCATCATCATTCATTACAGGAAGTAACGTTCATAATGGCAGATCTGGGGAAGAAAACATTAACGTTAAATGGAGGGGCTTCTGTGGAAAGTTCCAAAATCAGTCTCTCATAAAAACTGTAAGAACGCCTACATCGTACGAGGATGAACCCATGTGTACAACAGCAATGAAGATCTAAGTCCTGTAGAATGTAGGTTGACAGAAAAAAATCGCAAAATCAAAAACTAAATAATGTAGAGAAATCAAATTTCTGGAATAGTTTTCTAGGTAACATATTGAAGTGATTGATAGTGCAAGATCACAGTTTAACGTAAGGACAAGCTAAACCATTGGAGAAGCGAAATGCCAGTTCTTTAAAAACCGGTGTAACCGCAAGAATATTGAATGCAAGCACGCAAACGTGCATCCATTATTTTGTACAGGCCCGGATGTCAGTTTGTGGGATGGAGTTCCATGCCTATTGCACTTGTCAAGTATGGGAACGTTAATGCTCTTTGCGAATGACGCTGGAGTTGTTGTCTCATGATGCCCTTCATGTGCTCTGTTAGAGACACATCTTGTGATCGAAGAGGGAAAGGCAGCATGTCAACATTCTGTAGAGTACGTTGTGTTGGTTGGTTGTAGTCTTCAGTCATGACACTGGTTTGATGCAGCTCTACATGCTACTCTATCCTGTGCAAGCTTCTTCATCTCCCAGTACTTGCTGCAACCCAAATCCTTCTGAATCTGCTTAGTGTATTCATCTCTTGGACTTCCTCTACGATTTTTACCCTCCACGCTGCCCCCCAATTCTAAATTTGTGATCCCCTGATGCCTAAGAACATGTCCTACCAACCGGTCCCTTCTTCTCAAGTTGTGCCACAAACTCCTCTTCTCCCCAATCCTATTCAATACCTCCTCATTAGTTATGTGATCTACCCATCTAATCTTCAGCATTCTTCTGTAGGACCACATTTCGAAAGCTTCTATTCTTCTCTTGTCCAAACTATTTGCCGTCCATGTTTCACTTCCATACATGGCTACACTCCATACAAATACTTTCAGAAACGGCTTCCTGACACTTAAATCTATACTCGATGTAAACAAATTTCTCTTCTTCAGAAACGCTTTCCTTGCCATTGCCAGTCTACGTTTATACCCTATCTACTTCGACCATCATCAGTTATTTTACTCCCCAAATACCAAAACCCCTTTACTACTTTAAGTGTCTCATTTCCTAATCTAATTCCTTAAGCATCACCTGACTTAATTCGACAACATTCCTTTATCCTCGTTTTGCTTTTGTTGATGTTCATCTTATATTCTCCTTACAAGACACTGTCCATGCCGTTCAACTGCTCTCCCAGGTCCTTTGCTGTCTCTGAAAGAATTACAGTGTCATCGGCATACCTCAAAGTTTATATTTCTTCTCCATGGATTTTAATACCTACTCCGAATTTTTCTTTTGTTTCCTTTACTGCTTACTCAATGTACAGATTGAATAACATCGGGGAGAGTCTACAACACTGTCTCACTCCATTCCCAACCACTGCTTCCCTTTCGTGCCCTCGTCTCTTATAACTGCCATATGGTTTCTGTACAAATTGTAAACAGCCTTTCGCTCCTTGTATTTTACCCCTGCCACCTGTAGAATTTGAAAGAGTATATTCCAGTCAACATTGTCATAAGCTTTCTCTAAGTCTACAAATGCTAGAAACGTAGGTTTGCCTTTCCTTAATCTTTCTTCTAATATACGTCGTAAGGTCAGTGTTGCCTCACGTGTTCCAACATTTGTACGGAATCCAAACTGATCTTCCCCGAGGTCGGCTTCTACTAGTTTTTCCATTCGTCTGTAAAGAATTCGCGTTAGTATTTTGCAGCCGTGACTTATTAAACTGCTAGTTCGGTAATTTTCACATCTGTCAACACCTGCTTTCTTTGGGATTGGAATTATTATATTCTTCTTGAAGTCTGAGGGTATTTCGCCCGTCTCATACATCTTGCTCACCAGACGGTAGAGTATTGTCAGGACTGGCTCTGCCAAGACCGTCAGTAGTTTTAATGGAATGTTGTCTACTCCAGGGGCCTTGTTTCAACTCAGGTCTTCCAGTCCTCTGTGAAACTCTTCACGCAGTATCGTATCTCCCATTTTATCTTCATCTAATCCATTTCTATAATACTGTCCTCAAGTACATCGCCCTTGCATAGAACATCTGTATACTCCTTCCACCTTTTTGCTTTCCCTTCTTTGCTTAGAACTGGGTTTCCATCTGAGATCTTGATATTCATACGAGTGGCTCTCTTTTCTCCAAAGGTCTCTTGAATTTTCCTGTAGGCAGTATCTATCTTGCCCCCTAGTGAGATAAGCCTCTACATCCTTAAATTTGTCCTCTAGCCATCCCTGCTTAGCCATTTTGCACTTCCTGTCGATCTCATTTTTGAGACGTTTGTATTCCTTTTTGCCTGCTTCATTTACTGCATTTTTATATTTTCTCCTTTCATGCATTAAATTCAATATTTCTTCTGTTACCCAAGGATTTCTACTAGCCCTCGTCCTTATACCTACTTGATCCTCTATTGCGTTCACTACTTCATCCCTCAGAGCTACCCATTCTTTTTCTACTGTATTTCTTTCCCCCATTCCTGTCAATTGTCCCCTTATGCTCTTCCTGAAACTCTGAACAACCTCTGGTTTAGTCAGTTTATCCAGGTCCCATCTCCTTAAATTCCCACATTTTTGCACTTTCTTCAGTTTTAATCTACAGTTCATAACCAATAGATTGTGGTCAGAGTCCACATCTGCCCCTGAAAAGGTCTTACACTTAAAAACCTGGTTCCTAAATCTCTGTCTTACCATTATATAATCTATCCTATACCTTCTAGTATCTCCAGGCTTCTTCCAAGTACACAACCTTCTTTTATGATTCTTGAACCAAGTGTTAGCTATGATTAAATTATGTTCTGTGCAAAATTCTACCAGTCGGCTTCCTCTTTCATTTCTTACTCCTAATCCATATTCACCTACTATGCTTCCTTCTCTCCCTTTTCCTACTCGCGAATTCCAGTCACTCGTGACTATTAAATTTTCGTCTCCCTTCTACCTGAATAATTTCATTTATCTCATCATACATTTCATCAATTTCTTCATCGTCTGCAGAGCTAGTTAGCATATAAACTTGTATTACTGTAGTAGGCATGAGCTTCGTGTCTGTCATGGGCACAATAATGCGTTCACTATGCTGTTTGTAGTAGCTTACTCTCACTCCTATTTTCCGATCCGTAGAACGCCAGTTTCCTTTCTCCTGATAACGACGTCCTCTTGAGTAGTCCCCGCCTGGAGATCCGAATGGGGGACTATTTTACCTCCGGAATATTTTACCCAAGGGGACGCCATCATCATTTAACCATACAATGAAGCTGCATGCCCTCGGGAAAAATTACGGCTGTGGTTTCCCCTTGCTTTCAGCCGTTCGCAGTACCAGCACAGCAATGCCGTTTTGGTTAGTGGTACAAGGCCAGATCAGTCAATCATCCAGACTATTGTCCCTGCAACTACTGAAAAGGCGGCTGCCCCTCTTCAGGAACCACACGTTTGTCTGGCCTCTCAACAGATACCCCTCCGTTGTGGTTGCATCTACGGTACAGCCATCTGTATCGATGAGGCACGCAAACCTCCCAAGCAACGGCAATGTCCATGGCTTTGTGTTAGAACAGCGGTATGTGGGCACGCGTTACCCTACTGGGAAACACCCCTTGGAATGCTGTTCATGAGTGCAGCACAACAGGCGGAATCAACAGACTGGCGTGCAAATTTGCAGTCAGTCAGTATGAGAGCGATTATTAAGAGAATGCTCCTGCTGTCATACGAAATCGCAACCCAGACCATAACTGTGGTTGTAGGTCCAATGTGTCTACCATGCAGGCAGCTTGGTAGCAGGCTCTCAGTGGGTCTCCTGACCAACACATGGTCATCACTGGAGCCGAAGCATAACCAGTTTTCATCAGAAAAAACAAGAGAGCTTCATTCTGTCTTCCAATGATTTCTCGCTTGAAACCACTGAAATAGCAAAAGGCGATGCTTTGGGGTCAGTAGAATGCACGCTACAGGATGTCTGGCTCGGAGCTGCACTTGAAGTAACCGATTTTTAACAGTCTTTTGCAGCACTGTGATGCCACCTGATGCTCGAATTACTGATGCAGTTGCAGTGCGATGCACCAGAGCCACACGCTGCTCACGATTGTCGTTACACTTGGTAGTGCCATGTGGCTGTCCGGAGCCTGGTCTGCTTGCGACCGTATATTCTCGGGACCACCACTGCCTGCAGTCATGTGTAGTGGTTATATTCCTACCACGTCTTTCTGCAGTATCGCAAAAGAAACATCCAGCTTCTCATAGCTCTAGTGCACGACCTCGTTCAAACTCTGACTGATTTGCATCCTCATAGTAGCGCTACTATCGTCACTCGTAATATGAATGGCGTGAAATTTAAATAGACATGATCGTTCGGATGTAGAAACACGCCTACAAAATTTCGTTTATGCCGCATTAATCATTCTAGTGATGCAGTTCTTTTTTCTGTGATTGTATTTGCTAAACGTATTTTGCAAGCCGGTAGTGGAGCGTTATTACGTACGATAATAACGAGATTCTATTATTTATTTATTTATTTTGCTTTCGGCAATACAGCGACAATATTTTATATAAGTACAACAACAGGTAAACGAAATGTATAAAACAAAACAGTGTGTAAATAGTACATGTGTACAAAACAAGCAATAGCACAAAAGGATAAAGTACAAACACACAAGTCAAAATAACTACACATTAAAAGCTTGGCAAGCCTGACAAGAAACTCATTCATATACTTAGAGCTCAATATGTAGATTGCACAGCCAATCCAAAGCAGAGGGTTTCACATACATAACCTCAGAGACAGGTCCGGCGTATCTTCTTAAGGGGCATTCCTCAATAATATGGCGGACGTTCTGTTCTGGTGCTCCACAGTCACAGGCTGGAGAGTCGCATAGACCCCACTTGTACTTATGCCATCTTGCATGGCCCGGTCTGATACGGTTTAATTTAGTCCAGGTACATCTCTTCAGGTCAAAGCCCGGTCATTCCAGAGTAGGATCTTGGATACATTGTTTATTAATTCCAGAATCATTCCAAAAGTGCCGCCATTGGTCCTTGATGTCAGGTTTATGTTCTTGTGTATTAACCCGTATAGGCTTCCGTGACTTCAAGCGGGTCGATGGTATTTCGTTCAAAACATCATGGATTGGTAGATTCTGTGAGTAATCTGAGTCATGAATTTTTGAACACTCTCTTGCTGCTGCATCTTGCCTTCTCAATTTTGTAGGTGGGATATTGCTTATAGTATGCAGCCAAGGGACTGGGGTGGCTTTAATAGTACCGTTATTATCCTCATTCACTCGTTCAACTGGGCGTCGATTTTCTTTGTCTGAGTGCTCGAATGCCAGACAGCAGAACAATATTCGGCAACAGGATATACCAGCGCTATTGCGGCAGTACGTAAGGTGGATGCTTGAGCTCCCCAAGTCGAGCCAGCCAATTTTCTCAGGGTGTTGTTGCGACTTTTTAGCTTTTGGCTTACGTTTTCTAGATGTTTTTTGTAAGTCAGGGAGCGGTCTAGTGTTATGCCAAGGTATTTGGGGTTGAAATTGTGTTTGACTCTTTGTCCACAGAAGTTCACATTCAGTTCCTGGTGGGCCATTTTATTGTTAAAGTGGAAAGCACACACGTCAGTCTTGGTTGGATTAGGGCAGAGTCGCCATTTTTTATAATAGGAATTCAAGGACTCCAGATCTTCTGTGAGTACGTTCGCTCCTTCCCCATGTGTTTTAGTTTGTACAACTAGTGCCAAATATCGGCTCAGCAAAATTTCCTGCTGACTGTATTTGGCAAGTCGCTAATATACAAATTAAAAAGGGTTGGAGCCAACACAGATCCTTGAGGAAGGCCATTTTTTTTTTTTTTATTTTATACGATGTGCTGGTGTTGTAGCCGATGCTCACTTTGAAAGACCTGTTCAAATGGTTCAAACGGCTCTGAGCACTATGGGACTTAACAGCTGAGGTCATCAGTCCCCTAGAACTTAGAGCCGGCCGGTGTGGCCGTGCGGTTAAAGGCGCTCCAGTCTGGAACCGCGTGACCGCTACGGTCGCAGGTTCGAATCCTGCCTCGGGCATGGATGTGTGTGATGTCCTTAGGTTAGTTAGGTTTAATTAGTTCTAAGTTCTAGGCGACTGATGACCTCAGAAGTTGAGTCGCATAGTGCTCAGAGCCATTTGAACCATTTGAGAACTTAGAACTACTTAAACCTAACTAACCTAAGGAGAGCACACACATCCATGCCCGAGGCAGGATTCGAACCTGCGACCGTAGCAGTCGCGCGGCTCCGGACTCCACGCCTAGAACCGCTCGGCCACCGCGACCGGCGAAAGACCTGTTCGTCAGCATGTTGTTCATTAAGGTTGCCAGTTTTAAACTAGGTGTGTGTCACTTAAGCATAAGACCCTGGAGCCACACAGTGTCGTATGCCGACGACAGATCAACAAAAGCTACACTTGACTTCATCCTGTTCCTGAATCCACTTTGTACATAAGATGTTAGGGCTAAAACTTTCGCAACAGCTGCGCTTGTTTCTGAAACCTGCCTGATATGGAGGGGTTATTCCATCCACGATATCCTGAATTCTATTAAGTATTAGGCGTTACTCAAGAGGGCGATGGGGCGGTAGCTAGTTGGATCTTCTGGTAGCTTTCCAGGTTTAAGGACTGCTAGCGTGTGGGCTATTTTAAATTGTGGTGGAACTACTCCAGTGTTTAAAATGTTGGTGTAAAAGTTTCTTAGCCACGCTTTCCCATTAGATCCGAGGTGTTTTATCAATTCTGGGAATATACCGTCCAATACCACCGCTTTGCGTATTTTTAAGGTCTTTATCGCACCCTTGATTTCCTCTTCGCTAAATGTTCTTGTTTAGTTTCTGCTTCAGTTGTTGGATCAAGAGGGGTTTTCTCAGCACGCGCCTTTATGTGCAGTGCTATCTCCAACGGTTTTATTTTAGGTTCCTTGTGGCGTGCTGAAGAGGAGTTACCATGTTTCCCCAATAATGGCCAGGCGTTTCTGCTGGAATGTGTAAAATTCAGCTGGGACGTGAGTTCCTACCACTTGTGGTTTCTGTGTGTGTTTAGTGCGACGTGTAGACAACCTCCAAGGTGGTGCACCCCGGGCAACGGACTGCGATAGCAGGACGGCGGAAAGTCTACACAAATGGCGGCCGAACTAGATCATTGATCTCTCACGGCAACACACAGCGACAAAACAAGAAAAAGAAGAATGCTATCATCGAGAAAGGCTCTTCTGAGAGCCAGCAGACTAAAGATATTGGACCCATCGTCCATGTTCTGCAAATTAATGGGGAAGGCCTGATAAGGGATAAATGTGACTACATAAGCAAGCTGGTTAACGATCATAAAATCGACATCATAGCACTCCAAGAAACTCATCAAGCGCAGGAGCGCATAACAGCATGCGCCATTCCAGGCAACAGGATGGTCGCAGCACAGCCATCGCACATTCGTGTATCCGCTTTGTATCTAGGTAACAACATTGCTGGGCATAAAGAAGTGAGATGCCAAGAAATTAATGACATAGAAATAATTGCTACTGAACTTAATAACGAGATAACACCTAGTGACATTAGTACATTTTCTAACGCTAAATAACTTGGATGAAAATAAGCATTATAGGTGGACAAACATAGTAATCCAGGGATAGCCAAATTTGTGTGCCTACCGCCCACTTTTGTATCTCTGTTAATAATAAAATTTTCTAAACCCCCGCCGGTTCCACAGTAATGGTGAAGTAACGTTGCTTTATTAAATTTATCAAGCATAGTAGCATCATGTCGAAGCATATAATAATTATTACTTACAAAATAATGTATGTGAAAATTCTGTGAAAACCCGAAGAAACTATTTTTAAAATCAATATTGCTTGCCAACCATCATGAAAGCTGGAACGCCCACGAGTTGGCGGTACTGACCAGATTCACTCACAATGTGATAACCGGACGCTTTACTACACACCCTCCGGCATTAGGAGCAATAGTACCAGACCATTTTAGGGAAAACTGGAAAACGTAAAGGGTAAATTTCCTACTCATCTCGCAGTATTAAGGAGAGATTTCAACCTAGGCCGGGAGGCTCAAGTGATTAGGGAGGGTAGGAGGGACAGGGAATATTGTGATGTTGTTCAAATTGTCTTATTCAAAAAATTATCTTGAGCAGTCAATCAGTGAAGATAACATCTATGAGTTAAGGTTACCAACAGGCCAGAACTTTTCAGCTAAGTAAAACAGCGATCAGTGATCATAAGGTTGTTACAGCATCTCTGTATTTGGCTATAAATAGAGCAATAAAAGAGGTAGGTACATATTTCTGGTGAGCAAGACGCTGAGGGCGAAACATTCATTTCTAGCACTGAAAAGGTCGAGTGTAAATAGACATGATTTAAGAGTAAACCTGATGCAGTTGGATACCGAGAAAAGACGTGACATGCCAAAGACTCGTCGTGGATAGAGAGCCATGTTAGAAAGCTGCTCCGAAATCAATAGGTTCAGTGGTGATTTAAAAATGCACAAAACTTCATACACCAACATAAACAGAACTAAGCGAAACTTAGAGTAAGGAACGTCGTGCGCTGAGCGCCCAGCGAATCCGAAGGCAAAATTGTGTTTAATGACCTGCTAGAACTTTCTAAGAAGGTTTGTTCTTACGGTAAATCAGGAAACGGATTGAAGCCATCTGTTCAAAAACTATATGACTACAATGGCCGAAACCGAGTGACTGCTACAATCGCAGGTTTGAATCCTGCCTCGGGTATGGACGTGTGCGATGTCCTTAGGTTAGTTAGGTTTAAGTAGTTCTAAGTCTAGGGGGCTGATGACCTCAGATGTCAAGTCCCATAGTGCTCAGAGCCATTTGCACCATTTGACTTCAAAGGCTTCGAAGCACAAGATTAAAGACAGGAAGCCGAAACGTCAACCTTATCTTCCAAAAACTCTTACACTAAGTGAAATAATACTGTTGTTCCTCCTTTAATTCGCCACACGAACATCAAAATAACCTATTTCGAGATAAGTGAGCACAGAATAAAAAGTAGATCCATTCGCTATACAGATGAATGGGTACTGGGTCTGATAGTTACCAATAGTAATCACACGGAGTATGTGAAAGAGCTTGCTCCTCTTGTAGCCATTGTGTGTACCGTAGATCTCAGGCAGAGCGGAGTATTCCTAGTGACTGCAAAAAGCACAGGTCGTTTCCGTTTCTAAGAAGGGTTATGGAAGAGACATACGAAAACATAGGCCCTTATCGCTGAGAGTGTGGTCGAATTTTGGGACACGTATTATGATCGCGTTTTACCGCATTGCTGGAGAGCAATAATCTCCTCTAAAGGATACAAGAGAATCTATAAAACAAAGACCGTGAAATGCAAATAACTCCATGGGATATAGGGATGGGAGAAACAGATTGCTTAAAACCGATACCGGTATTTTAGTTCTGAATAATCGGTGTTTGTTTCTTCTCGGTTATAAAAGGTTTTCGCATCTATTTCTAATATCCGGGATGAGAATAACGGTCAACAAATTTCCCATAGCAGCAGCGATAAAATTCTTGTTTTTTAAATAATTTTCTTTTTACATATGTAATTAAAGTCTCACAGAGGAGCACAAATGAAACGAAGCCAAAAGTATCGTAAGAGCCCTGAGTAAAATGTTGAACGAATTCGAAAGCCAAATTCTGTCTATCGACTTGAGAGAAAATCTTAAGCAGTTTTGGTCCGATGTTAATTCAGTAAACGGATCCAAGTTATCTGTCCACATACACTATGTGATCAAAAGTATCCGGACACCTGGCTGAAACTGACTTCCAAGTTCGTGGCGCCCTCGATGGGTAATACTGGAATTCAATATGGTGTTGGCCCATCCTTAACCTTGATGACAGCTTGCACTATCGCAGGCGGACGTTCAATCAGGTTCTGGAAGGTTTCTTGTGGAATGGCAGCCCGTTTTTCACGGAGTGCTGAAGTGAGGAGAGGTATCGATGTCAGGCGGTGATGGCGTTCCAAAACATCCCAAAGGTGTTCTATAGGATTCAGGTCAAGACTCTGTGCAGACCAGTTCATTACAGGGATGTTGTTGTCGTGTAAGCATTCCCGCACAGGCCGTGCATTATGAACAGGTGCTCGATGGTGTTGAAAGATGTAATCGCCATCCCCGAATTGATCTTCAACAGTGGGAAGCAAGGAGGTGCTGTGTGATGGTCTGGATAGATGCCTCCCTATTACACATAAGGACGCTCTTCAACTGTCAGCCGTCTCTGTCAGTCAACAGACGAGGTCGGGGTGTACGGTTTAGCGCTGTACGTGTCCCTTCACACTTCACTATCACATGGGGAACAGTGGACCTGGCGATGTTCAGGAGTTTGGAAATCTCATGTACAGACATATGACACAAGTGACGCACAATCACCTGATCACGTCCGAAGTCCGTGAGTTACACGGAGCACACCATTCTGCTGTCTCACGATGTCTAATGACTATTGAGGTCGCTGATGTTGAGTACCTGCCAGTAGGTGGTAGCACAATTCACCTAATACGAAAAACGTATGTTTTGGGGTCTGTCCAGATACTTTTGATCAGATAGTGTGTTCTGTGATCATAATGGCACTGAAACGGAGGACGACATAGAACATAATGGCTGGTATCAATGTAAGTGACCATGGGATGGGAAAGCAACTGAAATCGCTCAACAGAGGGTAGGGCACACAGCCAACCGGAACACGATTACGATTCAATAGAGTATGGAAAAGGACTTGCCCCTCCTCTAGCAGCGGTGTACTGCACGTCTTTGGATAGCTAAGTGTTCCTGATGACCGGAAAAAAGCACAGGCAAGTTCCATTGTTCAAGAACGGTCGTTGAATAGGATTTCAAACATCACTTATACACAGAATTCGCAACACTTGAAAACCGAAATGACCTGTTGGAAGATCTGAAGAGAATTGGTATTTAGTGCTAAAATTGGCAGTAGGCCCTCAGCATAAAGAAACTGAATGTGTTGCACATTAATGGACAGAACGGCACATACGCTTTGGCGATTTAAGAACAGTCACAGGAAACAGCTGCATCTATCACATACAAAGAAATACGTGTACGGTGCGATTTAAACTGGAACCAAAGAGACAGATGCCAATCCTCAGCAAGTGTAGTGGATCCGCAAAGGAGATAGCTTACAGAAATCTCGTCCGATCAGTACTTGAACATTCCTCCTTTGTTTTGGATCCATAGTAGACAGGACTGATGGAGGAAACGATATCCTAAGAAAAGCAACGAGTTACATTACAGGTTTATTTAGTAAGCGTGAAAATGTCAAAGAAATGTTCAGTCAGTCCAATAGCAGGTACTGTCAGGATTCAGCTGCACTTTCGACATACCCCTGTGGATGTCAGAATGATCCGCAACACTTGCAGTAGCTGCTAGTCAGATTGCGAGCCGTAGGCTCTTACGAATTTATCAAAAGGAGTGCCGCGCCGGGGTAAGTGATGGGACATAGGTGACCCCAGTAAACATGAGACATGAGTGTATTCACTCACAAAAGATAACTACCACGATGATATCCTAATTATAAAACGCAACAGTGGTCCACATTGTGATTTTTCAATTTCTCCAGGCGTATTTTACGACGAAATAAATCTCGGGTGAACAGCCTGGTATGAGTGTGCATAGGACACAGTTCACCCTAGATTTATTTCGTCAGTGGTCAACATTAATCTCTGTTTATCAGAAAGTTCTCTGATGTCGTATATGAATAACATATAATTACAGGAACTGTTCACCTTCGAAAAGTGCAGAGAACAAAATAACTCTTTTTGACATAGGGTAGTACTAACCCAACACTTGACTGCCCCAGCAACAATTGGATGGTTTAGATGAAAGGAAGAAGCGGTAAACGGTACAAGAATTACAGGGACTTAAATCGTGGTCAATAAATGATTGTGGTAATTCACCAGAGGAATAAAACACAATACATGCAAACAACATTGCTACCGAGTCATGAATGAGCCTTCACTCACTACAGTAAAGTGCTAATATCGCGATATGTAGGAAATGCTAACAATCCACCTAATAACGCTTGTAATTCTCACACCCTGCTCGACCAGGCTCCAGTTTCTCAGAATATTCAGCACTCAGTTGAGAGGACCGTAGCGAAAGCAGTTGTTGTTGTTGTTGTTGTTGTGGTCTTCAGTTCTGAGACTGGTTTGATGCAGCTCTCCATGCTACTCTGTCCTGTGCAAGCTGCTTCATCTCCAAGTATCTACTGAAACCTGCATCCCTCTTAATCTGCTCAGTGTATTCACCTCTTGGTCTCCCTCTACGATTTTTACCCTCCACGCGGCCCTCCAATACTAAATAGATGATCCCTTGATGCCTCAGAACACGTCCTACCAACCGAGCCCTTCTTCTTGTCAAGTTGTGCCACAAGCTTCTCCTCTCCCCAATCCTCTCCAATACCTCCTCGTTAGTTATGTGATATACCCATCTAACCTTAAGCACTCTTCTGTAGCACCACATTTCGAAAGCTTCTATTCTATTCTTGTCTATTTATTATCCATGCTTCACTTCCATACATTGCTACACTCCACACAACTACTTTCAGAAACGACTTGCTCACACTTAAAGCTATACTCGATGTTAACAAATTTCTCTTCTTCAGAAACGCTTTCCTTGCCATTGCCAGTTTACATTTTATATCCTCTCTACTTCGACCAACATCAGTTATTTTGCTCCCCAAATAGCAAAACTCCTTTACTACTTTAAGTGTCTCATTTCCTACTCTAATCCCCTCAGCATCACCCGACTCAATTCGACTACATTCCGTTATCCGCGTTTTGCTTTCGTTGATGTTCATCTTATATCCTCCTTTCAAGACACTATCCAATCCGTTCAACTGCTCTACCAAGACCTTTGCTATCTCTGAGAGAATTACAATGTCATTGGCGAACCTCAAAGTTCTTGTTTCTTCTCCATGGATTTTAATACCTACTCCGAATTTTTCTTTTGTTTCCTTCACTGCTTGCTCAATATACAGATTGAATAACATTGGGGAGAGACTACAACCCTGTCTCACTCCATTCCCATCCACTGCTTCCCTTTCATGTCCCTCGACTCTTATATCTGCCATCTGATTTCTGTACAAATTGTAAATAGCCTTTCGCCCCCTGTATTTTACCCCTGCCACCTCCAGAATTTGAAAGAGAGTTTTCCAGTCAAAACTGTCAAAAGCTTTCTCTAAGTCTACAGATGCTAGAAACGTAGGTTTGCCTTTCCTTAATCTGGCTTCTAAGATAACTTGTAGGGTCAGTATTGCCTCACGTGTTCCAATATTTCAACGAAATCCAAACTGAACTTCCCCGAGGTCGGCTTCTACTAGTTTTTCCATTCGTCTGGAAAGAATTCGCGATAGTACTTTGTAGCCGTGACTTATTTAACTGATAATTCGGTAATTTTCGCATCTATCAACACCTGTTTTCCTTGGGATTGGCATTATCATATTCTTATTGAAGTCTGAGGGTATTTCGCCTGTCTCATACATCTTGCTCACCAGATGGTAGAGTTTTGTCAGGCCTGGCTCTCCCAAGGCTGTCAGTAGTTATAATGGAAAGTTGTCTACTCCTGGGGCCTTATTTCGACTGAGGTCTTTCAGTGCTTTGTCAAACTCTTCACTCAGTGTCATATCTCCCATTTCATCTTCATCTACATCCTCTTCCATTTCCATAAAATTGTCTTCAAGTACATTGCCCTTGTACAGGCCCTCTATATACTCCTTCCACATTTCTGCTTTCCCTTCTTTGCTTAGAACTATGTATCCATCTGAGTTCTTGATATTCATACAAGTGGTTCTCTTTTCTCCAAACGTCTCTTTAATTTTCCTGTAGGCAGTATCTATCTTACCCCTAGTCAGATAAGCCTCTACATCCTTACATTTGTCCTCTAGCCATCCCTGCTTAGCCATTATACACTTCCTGTCGATCTCATTTTTGAGACGTTTGTATTCCTTTTTGCCTGCTTCATTTACTGCATTTTTATATTTTCTCCTTTCATGCATTAAATTCAATATTTCTTCTGTTACCCAAGGATTTCTACTAGCCTTCGTCTTCTTACCTACTTGATCCCCTGCTGCCATCACTACTTCATTCCTCAAAGCTACCCATTCTTCTACTTTCTTTCTTTCCCCCATTCCTGTCAATTGTTCCCTTATGCTCTCCCTGAAACTCTGTGCAACCTCTGGTGTAGTCAGTTTATCCAGGTCCCATCTCCTTAAATGCACACCTTTTTGCAGTTGCTTCAGCTTTAATCTACAGTTCATAACCAATAGATTGTGGTCAGGGTCCACATCTGCCCCTGGAAAAGTCTTACAATTTAAAACCTGGTTCCTAAATCTCTGTCTTACCATTATATAATCTATCTGATACCTTTTAGTATCTCCAGGCTTCTTCCATGTATACAATCTTCTTTTATGATTATTGAACCAAGTGTTAGCTATGATTAAGTTGTGCTCTGTGCAAAATTCTACCAGGCGGCTTCCTCTTTCATTTCTTACCCCCAATCCATATTAACCTACTACATTTCCTTCTCTCCCTTTTCCTACTGCCGAATTCCAGTCACCCATAACTATTAAATTTTCGTCTCCCTTCACTATCTGAATAATTTCTTTTATCTCATCATATTCTTCAATTTCTTCAATTTCTTCGTCATCTGCAGAGCTAGTTGGCATATAGACTTGTACTACTGTAGTAGGCGTGGACTTCGTATCCATCTTGGCCACAATAATGCGTTCACTATGCTGTTTGTAGTAGCTTACCCGTACTCCTATTTTTTATTCGTTTTTAAACCTACTCCTGCATTACCCCTATTTGATTTTGTGTTTATAACCCTGTATTCGCCTGACCAAAAGTCTTGGTCCTCCTGCCACCGAACTTCACTAATTGCCACTATATCTAACTTTAACCTATCCATTTCTCTTTTTAAATTTTCTAACCTACCTGCCCGATTAAGGGTTCTCTGACAGTCCACGCTCCGATCCGTAGAGTGCCAGTTTTCTTTCTCCTGATAACTACATCCTCTTGAGTATTCCCAGCCCGGAGATCCCAATGGGGGACTATTTTACCTTCAGAATATTTTAACCAAGAGGACGCCATCATCACTTAACCGTACAGTAAATCTGCATGCCCTCGGGAAAAATTACGCCTGTAGTTTCCCCTTGCTTTCAGCCGTACGCAGTACCAGCACAGCAAGGCCGTTTTTTAGTGTTACAAGGCCAGACCAGTCAATCATCTATACTGTTGCCCCTGCAACTACTGAAAAGGCTGCTGCCCCTCTTCTGGAACCACACGTTTGTCTGGCTTCTCAACAGATACCCGTCCGTTGTGGTTGCCATCTGTATCTCTGAGGCACGCAAGCATCCCCACCAACGGCAAGGTCCATGGTTCATGGGCACTTTCTCAGATAATTCAGCACTCAGTTGAGAGGACCTAGCGAAAGCAGTTCTCTACCGCAAACTATGACACATCGGCTCCCTGTCGGATCTCCAGGCGAAGTCTCTAGGCCAGTTGTTCCCTTCGTGAACCCTAGAAGAAAATTTCTATATCGTGATCAAAGCTAAAGTACCCACCGCCGTTACAGAGTTTCTTCTCCTCTCTACAATGCTACAGAATTTCCTTGCGCCGATGAACGAAGCTCTGAAATATTAGGCCAATAATATTTATATCCCCTGCTAGAAAATGCCATACAACGTTAACCGATAGCTACACACCAGAGCACGCGTTTGTGAGCTGTTCTCCGACTCCTCATCTAAGTTTGTTACTTCAACCTGTATGTTAAACTCCACGTACGTCTACGGTTCGAATCCTGCCTCGGGCATGGTTGAGTGTGATGTCCTTACTTCAGTTTGGTTTAAGTAGTTCTAAGTTCTAGGGAACTGATGACCTCAGATGTTAAGTCCCATAGTGCTCAGAGCCATTTGAATCCACGTACTTATTCCTCGGCAATTGGCGATCTGAATTTTCCTGCTCTGCCATTTTTTCTTTCCTTTTTTTTTTTGGAGTAGCCAATAAGGATCACACTTGCAACTTTTTCGACCGGAGGTAATTCACCCTATGGATGTCAGCTCACTGCATTACATAGAGGAAAGAATCCCCATCCACAATGCAAGTCTGGCGCTTCTCATGGAACGCCGATATCAATCTGTCACTGACTACCCCTCGCCAAGCGTTCTGGAAAGGCAACTCTTCGTTGCAAAACAAGGTTCGTTTGAGGTTCGATTTGAATGAACGAACCTGCTAGCAAAAACTCAAACTTTCCATGAGTGCAGGTCTGTGTCACAGCATGCTGTACGGGTTCTGTGAATGCTGTCCTTGACCCCATGTCACGGAGAGCTAATAATGCGAAAAATTGCAGGAACGCGACTCCTGGACGCCAGCACTGACAGTAACTGTCTCGCTGGCCGCTACGTTATCTGAGCGGTCAGCACTTCTCATCCCCTCGCACTTATCTCTGAAAGGTGGGCATCAACTTTCAGGGGGCTTGTTCCGCACAAGTCACTGGCCCGAGGCACACTGACACAGCCTATCTCAACGTGTATCAAACTAAGGAAAATTACATGAAAAACAACCACCACGATATAGAAGGAATTAATAAATATATAGAGGGCTAAATCCTATTATTATTGATGTTATTAATTACAAGCGTTAATTATTTTATTAGATGTCAGAATGGACCTCCCCCATGACCCATGTATCTTACCGTTGGCGGTGAGGCTTTCGTGCCTCAGCGATAAGGATAGCCGTACTATAGGTGCACCCACAACTGAGGCAAGACAAACATGTGATTCCTGAAGAGGGGTAGCAGCCTTTTCAATAGTTGCAGGGGCAACAGTCTGGATGATTGACTGATCTGGCCTTGTAATATTAACCAGGACGGCCTTGCTCTGCTGCGAATGCTTACGGCTGAAAGCAAGGGGAAACTACAGCCGTAAATTTTCTCGAGGCCATGCGGCTTTATGTATGGTTAAATGATGATTGCGTCCTCTTGGGTGAAATACTCCGGAGGTAGAATGTCCCACATTCGGATCTCCAGGAGGACGTCGTTATCAAGGGAAACAAATCTGGCTTTCTACGGGTCGATGCTTGGAATGTCAGATCCTTTATTCGGGCACATAGGTTAGAAAGCGTTGAAGTTGGTAATAGTGGGAATTAATGAAGTTCGTTCGCAGGAAGAACAAGGCGTTTGGTCAGATGAATACAAGGTAACAAAACCAAATAGTTCTAATGCAGAAGTAGGCTCAATAATGAGTAAAAAAATAGGAGCGTGGATAAGCTACTACGAACAGCACAGTGAACACGTACTGTAGCCAAGATAGACACGAAGCCCACGCCTAGTGCAAGTTTATATGCCAATTAGCTCCGCAGAAGACGAAGAGACAGAAGAAATGTATGAGGAGATAGACGAAATCATTCAGATAGTGAGGGGAGATGAAAATGTAATAGTCATGGGGGACTCGAATTCGCGAGCAGGAAAAGGAAGGGAAGGAAAAGTAGTAGTTGAGTATGCAACGGGGGTAAGGAACGATAGAGGAAGCCGCCTGGTAGAATTTTGCACAGAGCATAACTTAATCATAGCTATCACTTGGTTTAAGAATCATCAAAGAAGGCTGTATACGTGAAAGAGGCCTAGGGACACTGTAAGATTTCAGATAGATTATATAACAGTAAGACAGAGATTTAGGAACCTGGTTTTAAATTGTAAAACGTTTCCAGGAGCAAATGTGGACTCTGACCACAATTTATTGACTATGAACTGTAGATGAAAATCAAAGAAATTGCATAAACGTAGGAAATTAAGGATATGGGACCTGGATAAAGTGAAAGAACCAGAGGTTGTAGAGAGTTTCATTGAGAGCATTAGGGAAAGACTGACAAGAAGTGGGAGAGAAATACCGTAGAAGAAGAATGGGTAATTTTGAGACATGATATAGTGAAGGTAGCAGAGGATCAAGTAGGTAAAAAGACAAGGGCTAGTAGAAATCCTTGGGTAACAGAAGAGATATTGAAGATCAAAGGAGAAAATATAAAAATGCAGTAAATGGAGCAGGCAAAAGGAATACAAACGTCTCAAAAATGAGATCTACAGGAAGCAGGGCTGGCTAGAAGACAAGTTAAAGGGTGTAGAAGCATATATCACTAAATGTAAGATAGATGCTGCCTACAGGAAAATTAAAGAGACTTTTGGAGAAAAGAGGTGGAAAATTTTTATAGAGTGTACATACAAGGGTAATATTACGGAAAGATAAAGATAAGAAGAGAGATAGGATACCACGTGAAGAATTTCAGAAAGCACTGAAGCCCTGAGTCGAAACAAGGCCCCGGGGGTAGACAACATTCCATTAAAACAGCCTTGGGGGAGCCAGCCCTGACAACTCTATCATCTGTTGAGCAAGATGTACGAGACAGGCGGAATACATTCAGACTTCAAGAAGAACATAATAATTCCAGTGCCAAAGAAAGCAGTTATTGACAGGTGTGAAACTTACCCAACTATCAGTTTAATAAGTCACTACTGCAACACACTAACACGAATTCTTTACAGCCGAAGGGAAAACTAGTAAAGCCGACATTCGGGAAGAACAGTTTGGATTCCGCAGAAAAGTTGGAACACGTGAGGCAATACCAACCCTACGACTTATTTTAGAAATTAGATTAAGAAAAGACAAACCTACGTTTCTAGCACTAGTAAAAATAGAGAAAGCTTTTGACAATGTTGACTGGAGTATTCTGTTTCAAATTCTGAAGATGGCAGTGGTCAAATACAGAGGCCGAAAGTCTATTAACAATTTGTACAGAAACAAGATGGCAGTTATAAGAGTCAAGGGGCATGAAAGGGAAGCAGTGGTTGGGAAGGGAATGAGACAGGGTTGGAGCTTATCCTCAATGTTAGTCTATCCGTATATTGAGCAAGCAGTAAAGAAAACAAAAGAAAAATTTGGAGTAGGAATTAAAATACATGGAGTAGAAATTAAAACTATGAGGTTTGCCAATGACTTTATAATTCCGGCAGACACAGCAAAAGAAATGGATGAGCAGTTGAACGGAATGGACAGTGTCTTGAAAGGATGACAATAGATGAACACCAATAAAAGTAAAAGGAGGATAATGGAATGTAGTCGAATTAAATCAGGTGATGCTGAGGGAATTACATTAGGGAATGACACACTTAAAGTAGTAGACGAGTTTTGCTATTTGTGGAGCAAAATGATAGTCGAAGTAGAGACGATATAAAATGTAGACTGGCAATATCAAGGAAAGCGTTTCTGAAAAACATCGAGTATAGATTTAAGTGTCGCCCGCATCTCGTGGTCGTGCGGTAGCGTTCTCGCTTCCCACGCCCGGGTTCCCGGGTTCGATTCCCGGCGAGGTCAGGGATTTTCTCTGCTTCGTGATGGCTGGGTGTTGTGTGCTGTCCTTAGGTTAGTTAGGTTTAAGTAGTTCTAAGCTCTAGGGGACTGATGACCATAGCTGTTAAGTGCCATAGTGCTCAGAGCCATTTGAACCATTTAAGTGTCAGGAAGTCGTTTCTGAAAGTATTTGTATGGAGTGTAGCCATGTACAGAAGCGAAACATCCCTCACAAAAATGAAGATTATTATTATTAAGCATAAGTCTTCGTCTCAGGAACAAATTTCTGAGAATATTCGTCTTCTACACCGCACTGTATAGAACTGAAACAAAGATTCAGAGAAAATTTGAAAAGAAGAGTGGCAGCGCCTGTGAAGTAGTGTTACGTAATGATGCTTTAAATGAAGGGAACTGATAAAAATACAGGTTCTCTAGAGAAAAGGGATATGTGAATAATAACTAGAACAAGGGACGGGACGATGGTACGCTACTACTGATACCATGTAATAACTTCCATCGATTTAGAAGGAGTAGTTCAAGGAAAAACTATAGAAACAAACAGATTAGATTTTATTCCCTAAGTAATTTAGGACCTTTGGTGTAAATGCAACGCTGGTGGGAAGAAACCAAAAAAACTGTTATCTGTATTTCTACTTTAGTGGTACTGAAAGGGATGTACCCAGGTAAATTAATTCAAGTTCTGTAATAAAATATTATACCGAACCAGAGATGCTCAAATGTAGTATCAATTGTGTAGTGGCGTCGCTTCTCCACAGAGATCGCTAATTCAAGGTGTTAAGGGTAATGGGTTACAGTGACTTTAGAACGGGTGATCTAGGGAGGACTCTCAAGTGTAAAGACGTGTGATATCTGATGAGCCCTGGATATATACTTACTCGCTGCGGGCAGTAACGATTTTTTTTATTTGCGACATACTATGATGTTTGCTAACTGTAAAAGGAATCTCAACAGACGTTCGAAATAATTAAGGTAAAAAAATCGGTTTTGTTACTAATTCAATGCGCGTATTCATAAGTGATGATTGAGAGGATGTATACCAGTCACATCCAGTTATTTTGTAAAGCTAATTGTCAGTGTATCATCAGTATGTTGAATGTGTTGACTCAGCATTATTAATTTTCAAAGAGTCTAAATAGAAGTTTTCAAGTTAGTGTCATAGTGTTACTTGCCCCAAGTCAATACCAGTTCCCAGATCAATGTCAGTTTTGATTAACTACTTTTCTCAAGAAGTTATTGCCTTACTAATATTAGAGTTAATGAAAATATATGCTAAGCAACAACCGCGCACAATAGGTTTTTGCTAATTATAGAATTTAAAATACTAACAGAGAACAGTGTGAAGAGCGTTACATCGCGCAGATTTATTGTTTCACGGAGAGCATTCATTAGGCACAGGGTGAATTGTTTTCAAATTGATAAAGTTTTGTTTTATTACCCGAACCAATTTCAAATCAATTGTGTTGCATCAGATTCAGTTTTATTGTTACGAAAATTCATGCAGTTGTGGTTTGCCTTTAAGTTATTGACAGTTTATAATCTCGGAGCTAAATTTAATTAACATTCTCGCACGCAGAAAACGTTAGTACAGGGCGAAGCGCATAAGCGGCGAGATAAAATACACGTTCACATGTCATTCCCATTCTAACGGTTGTGTTTCAGACCTCTGTCAGTTATGTGATCTCAATCATATTTCAAAAGTAAATGTTTCAGTATATATTACTTAAAAAGGTCTATATTGTATTATTTTCAGATTCAATGTCAGAGTTTCAAATATGGAATATAGTGACGCTGAGTTGGTACAGATTTTAGCAATAGTGGTACTGGTGCCTAACCATGCTTCCATACTTTGAATACTTTCTGGTGGGTGAGCCACTTTCCTTAGTTTATTGCACGTGTTCCTGACTGTTTTCACAAGATTAAGTTTTGTTGTGAATGCGGACACACAACTCCCAGGTGCCGAAACGTCTTCTCCCAAGGTCACTGCTAATCGGTTGCCCATTATTATCGTTACAACAAATATTAAAAATTGCAGGCTTCCAATAAACAAAATGCAAAGGATATACAAAAAGAAATTATTCCAGGTTTAGTAAGGAAAAAATGCGATACATTATCCCCACGAACCGCCGAAGTAGGCGAATTGGAATAATTTCTTGACTGGTATTTAAGAATTGACGTGGTAAGTGGTAATGGACGTGGTAAGTTCGCAAATACACAATGTGGGAAATCTAACGGGACTCTCGTGGAGTACTATAGATACTGTATCATCTCAACGAAGAGTAGAATGTTTCATTCAAGAATACCCAATGGAGATGTACTCGTATTTTGGAGTGATTCATTTTCATCTACATTTACATGGATATTCTGCGAATCACATTTAAGTACACCTGGCAGAGATTTCATCGAACCACAGTCGCAATAATTCTCTATTTTTCCACTCTCTAACAGTGGCGCAAAGAAAGAACACCTATATCTTCCCGTTAGACCTGTGATTTCCCTTATTTTATTATGATGATCGTTTCTCCATATGGCATCAACAAAATATTTTCGCATTTGGAGGAGAAAGTAGAAAAAAATGTTCAAATGTGTGTGAAATCTTATGGGATTTAACTGCTAAGGTCATCAGTCCCTAAGCTTACACACTACTTAACCTAAATTATCCTAAGGACAAACACACACACCCATGCCCTAGGGAGGACTCGAACCTCCGCCGGGACCAGCCGCACAGTCCATGACTGCAGCGCCTTACACCGCTCGGATAAGTAGGTGATTCAATTTTCATGAGAAGATTCCGCCGCAACGAAAAACGCCTTTTTTTAAAGATGTCGACCCCAAATCCTGTGTCTTTTCAGTGACACTCTCTCTCCCATTTCGCAGTAATTCAAAACGTGCTGCCCTACTCTGAACTTTCTACATGCAATCCGTCAATACTATCTGGTAAGGATCACAGACCGCGTAGCAGTATTCCAAAAGAGGGCGGACAAGAGTAGTGTGGGCAATATCTTTAGTGGATCTGTTACATTCTCTAAGTGTCCTGCCAACAAAACACAGTCTTTGGTTAGCCTTCTCCACAACCCTTTCTATGTGTTCCTTCCAATTTAAGTTGCACGTAATTGTAATTCCTGAGTATTTAGCTGATTTTACGGCCTTTATATTTACTTTATTTATCGTGTAACCGAAGTTTAACGGATTCCTTTTAGCACTAATGTAGATGACGTCACACATTTCGTTATTTAGGGTCAGTTGCCAACTTTTACTCCATCTTTTCTATCGTTGTGCAGTTTGTTTCGTTCTTCTGATGAATTTACTAGTCCATGGACAATAGCATAATCTGCAAACAAAGTAAGACGGCTGCTCAGATTGTCTCTTAAATCGTTTATATAGATAAGGTCTATAACACTACTTATAACACTACCTTGGAGAAAGCCAGAAATCACTTCTGTTTTACTTCATGACTTTCCCTCAATTGCTACGAACTCTGAGCTCTCTGATAGGAAATCACGAATCCAGTGTCACATAACTGAGACGATATTCCATAAGCACGCAATATCACTACAAGCGGCTTGTGTGGTACAGTGTTAGAGGCCATCTGTAAATCTGGAAATATAGAATCAGTATGAAATCCCACGTCAATAGCGCTCAACACTTTGCGTGAGTAAAGACTAGTTGTGTTTCACAAGAACGATGTTTTCTAAGTTCGTGTTGACTCTCTGTCAATAGACCGTTCTCTTCGAGGTAACTCATAATTTTCGAAGACAATATATGTTCCTAAATCCTGCTACATATCGACGTTAATGATATGGGCCTGTAATGTAGTGGACTACTCCTACTATCTCTCTTGAATATTGTGTGACCTATATAAGTTTTCAGTCTTTGGGTAATCTTTCGTCGAGCAAACGGTTGCATATGCTTTTTAAATATGGAGCTATTGTATCAGCATACTCTGAAAGCAACATAACTGGTATAGAGTCTGGATCAGAAGACTTGATTTGTTGAATGATTTAAGTAGTTTCACTGCTCCGATGATATCTACTTGTACATTACTCATGTTGGCAGCTGTTCTTGATTCGATTTGAATATTTACATCGTATTCTTCGGTGAACGAATTTCGGAAGGCTGTGTTTGGTAACTCTGCTTTGGTAGCACTGTCGTCAATATTACTTCCATTGTTATCGCGCAGAGAAGTCATTGATTTTGTCTTGCCGATAGCATATTTCACAAACGACCAAAGTCTCTTTGGATTTTATGCCCAGTTTCGCTATGGAAACTATTATAAGCATCTCCCATTGCAGGCCGCGATGAATTTCGAGCTTCTGTAAAATATCGCCAACCTTGGAGATAGCGTCCGTTTAAATTTGGTATATTTTTTTCGTTGTTTCTGTAAGAGTGTTCTGACCCATCTTGCCGTTTTGTGTGTCAAGGAGGATCAGCTCCATTCTTTATTAATTTATTTGGAATAACTCTCTCAATTGTTGCCAATACTATATCTCTGAATGGAAGCCACATCTGGTCTAAATTTACATTGTTAATTTGGAAGGAGTGGAGTGTCTCTCAGGAAGGCTTCAAGTGAATTTTTATCTGGCTTCCTGAATAGGTATATTTTTCGTTTATTATTGTAGGATTTTGGGTTAAAGTATTCAGTCTCGTTACGACAAACTTGTGTTCTCTAATCCCTGCATTCGTTTCGATGCTTGTTACTAGTTCTGGATTATTTGTTGCTAAGAGGTCAAGTGTTTTTTCACAACCGTTTACTATTAGTGTGAGCTCATGAACTAACTCCTCGAAATAATTTTCAGATAATACATTTATCACAATTTCGGATGTTGTTTTATGTTTATTGTAACGTCCCCTTGGAACAATTTATACCTGACTGTGCTTAAACTGACAATATTTTTAGCGCAACGCAATCTGACTTTCAAAAATCCCTACAAAAGAATGGCCCTGACTAACATTAACCTATACGTTTCACAAATCACTTACCTCACCAAAAATCTTCCTTACTTTAACTACTGCAATACAGCGAGCGCCACTACTGCCAGCTAAATAAAAGATTCAAACTACAGAAGGCACTAACTACTGATAGGGATAGTTAGCAAATGAAAGATTTTAATGGAGAACAAACAATGTATTTACCTTAATATCATCACAAGTCATAATATATGTAATTTCAAAACTCCGGCATCTCTCTCCTCACATCCACCACTGCTGGCGGCTCACCTCTAACTGCGCAACGCTACGCGCTGTTCACATCCAGCTGCCGCTGCCCAACACTACAATGGCAGACAACAATGCAAACTAGCCACAGACTGCACACAGCACAGCCAGTAATTTTCATATAGAGCGCTACATAACGTTGCCAATAAGAAAACGTAAACAGCCTACTTACAGTATCTCCGAATTTAAACATCTATTTTCGTCAACATGTAGAGCATAAATTAAAGTTACTACCCACTATAATTGTGTGAGTCATGCACGTGTCTGCAATCAAAGTAAAGTTTTTAGGAACCTTTCAGAAATTTGAGAGGTCTATAAAAGGATCCAATTATTATTTTATTGTGGTTGCCAAGAATGAAGTCTGCCCATACTATTTCACAGGAACTGTCTACTTCAATTTCGCGACAGGATAAACTACTTCTAACAGCAACAAACACGCCTCCGCCAACTATGTTTAACCCTACCCTTTCGGAACACGGCTAGGTTCTCAGCATTAATTTCGGCTGAACTTATCTCCAGCTTTAGCTAGCTTTCAGTGCCTATAACAGTTTGAGCATCAGTGCTTTCTATTAGCGCAGGAGCTCTGGTACATTACAAAAACAGTTACAATTTACAACTGTTATACCGATGGTTCCTGTATCTACGTTCTTCGGCCTACGCCCTTTGAGACTGAAGCCCTTGTGTTTTCCCGAACCTCTAACCTAAACACCCACGCAGTCCACGTCACGCAGCACCTGCTACCTGTGTAGCCGCCTCCTACGTGTAGCAGACTCCTGACCCATTCAGTGGAACCCGAAACCGAACCATCCTATGGCTCTCAAGTCGAGGAATGCGCAGCCTACACCCTCGCAAAACAGTCTGAGCCTCTGATTTAGACCCTCCATTCGGCTTTGTACCAGAGGTCCGCAATCGGTCCTCTAGACTATGCTGCAAATGGTGAGCTCTGCTTTCATCTCGCAAGCAAGACTGACAGCTTTTCATCATTTCTGTTAGCCACTCCAAGCCAGAGAGAAACTCTTTCGACCCAAAGCGACCCACATCCTCGGTAGCGATGTCAGTCACCAGCTGCAGTTGGCTGCACCCTGTGCCCTTCGTGGCATCCGGAACGACCCGTTCCACGACTGGAATTTACCTGTACAAAATTAAGAAAAGCGTACCGTGTTTAATCGCTACCATCACATAGAAACAGTTTAAAATATAATTGCGTAGGCGCCCTCGGCCAGAAATCAGTCGACATAAGTTTTCTGGGTTTGGTAACGCGTCAAAGTGGAAAAACTAATGCAGCTGGAGAAAAACCTACGTTTCGGCCACGATTGCAGCGCCCTTCTTCTGGGTCTAATGGTGCGTTCTAGCTATGCAGTGTCCTTTATATTTTGTTGTTAGTGTTCACTGCGCATGCCATTACGTCATAATTTTAAAAAGGCAGTTAGTTTCATTGGTCACTTAAGGAAAAAAGGGAGGGAACTTTATTTTTAATAGGTTATTGCGGTGGAGGGAGAACGTGACCTCTGTTGCCTATTGGCTCTTGTGTTATGTACCATGATTGGTGGTCACCGTCGAATGAGAAGTCTGCTGCTGTCCAGCAGTTAGTAAACAGCAGCAAACTTCTTATTCGACGGTGACCACCAATCATGGTACATAACACAAGAGCCAATAGACAACAGAGGTCACGTTCTCCCTCCTTCGCAATAACGGCCGCTGCAATCGTGGCCGAAACGTTGGTTTTTCTCCAGCGGTAGCAGTTTTTACACTATTACGCGGTACCAAACACAGAAAACTTTTATGTCGACAGTTTAAAATGTTAAACAGGCTAACTAAGTTACAATAGTACATTAATCGCATCATGAAAGTTGCTGAGCAAAATTCAGTACAGTTTCGAAGGAATAGTAATGTAGATGACTGAAGTACAAGAGGAAAAAGTAATCTTCCTTTTCATTTAATAAGAAAAAAGTAGCTTTCAAATTATTGACTTCAGCTTATTATACACATAAAATATTACGTCAGTACCGATGACAAATACAGAGGCAGCAAAAACCATTCGTAACTGAAATACCCCGCGACGGAGAGGACTGCTGACACCTCCGGTTAAACGAGTGCAAGTGCCGCCTAAGCTGCTACAGTGACGTCACGCGTGCCTTTAAATACCACTGTGCCAAACATGTCGTCCTAAGCGTCTAGTAATCCAATCTTCATCAGCGATCTGAACAGAATTACAGTCTCGCTACTTACAGGTTAACTTTACTGGCAAAAAATATGTGCTGCTAGCTGCCTGTTTGCAACTGTGAGACTGCAGCCTGGCGGCTGTAGATGGACAACACTGGTCCATACTGCCTCTAACGACAGGTCGCAGCCTGACTCACAGAAGATGCAGAGCTACTGGGTCTTCCTCTGGCGAAGGGACAAACCGACTTCCTGCAAACTACAACCTTCTGCTTGCTGGGTGGTCATCTGTAGGCTGCCCCCCCCCCCCCCCCCCCGCCTCACAGACTGTATTTGTACTACCTTTCTGGCTGTATGACGTGGTGCTGAGGGAGTCCTGGGTTCTGCCTGCATAAGTGATACCCAAAAGATGTTTTGGGTGAAGGTTTAATTATATGTCCGCATTCGAGAGTGCTGAGGTCCATCGTATCCACAGAGGCGTGTCCAATGTGCTGCCTCGCTGTCGGGCAGTGTACCTGACCTGCCGCAAGCTGCACTAACAGCCATTAAAATTGCTACACCAAGAAGAAATGCAGCTGATAACCAGGTATTCATTGGACAAGTATATGATACTAGAACTGACATATGATTACAATTTCGCGCAATATGGGTGCATAGATCCTGAGAAATCGGTACCCACAACAACCACCTCTGTCCGTAATAACGGCCTTGATACGCGTGGGCATTGAGTCAAACAGAGCTTGGATGGCGTGTACAGTTACAGCTGCCCATGCAGCTTCAACACGATACCACAGTTCACCAAGAGTAGTTCAAATGGTTCAAATGGCTCTGAGCACTATGGGACTCAACTGCTGTGGTCATAAGTCCCCTAGAACTTAGAACTACTTAAACCTAACTAACCTAAGGACAGCACACAACACCCAGCTATCACGAGGCAGAGAAAATCCCTGACACCGCCGGGAATCGAACCCGGGAACCCGGGCGTGGGAAGCGAGAACTCACCAAGAGTAGTGACTGGCGTATTGTGACGAGCCAGTTGCTCGGCCACCATTGACCATTCACTTTCAATTGGTGAGAGCTCTAGAGAATGTGCTGGCCAGGGCAGAAATCGAACATTTTCTGTATCTAGAAAGGCCCGTACAGGACCTGCAACATGCGGTCGTGCATTATCCTGCTGAAATTTAGTGTTCCGCAGGTATCGAATGAAGGGTAGAGCTACGGGTCGTAACACATCGGAAATGTAACTTCCACTGTTCAAAGTGCCGTCAATGCCAACAAGAGGTGACCGAGACTTGTAACCAATGGCACCCCATACCATCACTCCGGGTGATACGCCAGTATGGCGATGACGAATACAAGCTTCCAATGTGCGTTCACCGGGATGTCACCAAACACGGATGCGACCATCATGATGCTGTAAACAGAACCTGGATTCATCCGAAAGAATGATGTTTTGCCATTCGTGCACCCAGGTTCGTCGATGAGTACACCATCGCAGGCGCTCCTATCTGTGATGCAGCGTCAAGGGTAACCGCAGCCATGGTCTCCGAGCTGATAGTCCATGCTCGTCGAACTGTTCGTCCAGATGGTTGATGTCTTGGAAACGTTCCCATCAGTTGACTCAGGGATCGAGGCGTGCCTGCACGATCCTTTACAGCCATGCGGATGAGATGTCTTTCATCTCGACTGTTGGTTATACGCGGCCGTTGGGATCCAGCACGGCGTTCCTTATAACCCTTCTGAACTCACCGAGTCCATATTCTGCTAACAGTCATTGGATCTTGACCAACACGAGCAGCAATGTCGCGATACGACAAACCGCAATCGCTATAGGCTCAATCCCACCTTTATCAAAGTCGGAAACGTGATGGTACGCATTTCTCCTCCTTACACGAGGCATCACAACAACGTTTCACCAGACAACGCTCTCAAGTGCTGTTTGTGTATGAGAAATCGGTTGGAAACTTTCCTCATGTAAGCACGTTGTAGGTGTCTGCACCGGCGCCAACCTTGTGTGAATGTTCTGAAAAGCCAATCATTTGCATACCTCATCATCTTCTTCCTGTCGGTTAAATTTTGCGTCTGTAGCATGTGACCTTCGTGGTGTAGCAATTTTAATGTCCAGTAGCGTATGTTCTCACCTGAGTGCTATGTCTACCACTCCTTAACGACGCCTGAGCGTGCAGTCACGATAATAAAATGTTATTATAAATACATCTGTTTCCCCGGTTCCATCAGGCGTGAGGATGAAACATGCATTACCGTCGGAGCACGGCCTGCGACACTTGCAACGTCACTGCTTCACCTGTCCAACCTCGGTGCCTACATTCTTAATACGAAGGGTGTCCGTTACATAAGTATGCCTCCGCTACCTGCGACGTCCGTTTGTCCTACCACGTTACCGCTGCACACACCTAGATCAGATTATTTCGGCCGGACAAGTTACATGGCTACCATATATGCAGTTCCGTCTTTGTCAGGTCCTCATTGCACAGGTATCTATATACCCAATATCAGTGATCTCGTAGTCAAAATCGCAACTCAAGTTAGCACTTACATACATCCTAGCCGTTCCCATCAATAGAATAAAGGCATAGATTCACTCATTTTCTGTTGCTGCCGTCCGCCTCTGAAGCAAAACATCCTGCGCTCTGCGCACAATTGAAAGCTCTTTTGTGTTTCAAAATGCTTAACCACTCATCTTGACACCTTCAAAAAAATGTTCTCTTACATTAACATATATTGCCAGTTGCCCTCCGTTAAATAACAAAGCTAATGTTCCCATCTTCTTCTACTCCGCATCTTTCTCTACTAATTTGGCAGGCGGTCATGCCACTTCATTTTCTCTTGTTTTCTTCACTAGCATGCCATCGCTTTCCATTTTTTCTCTTCCTCCACCACCTTCACAGTCATGTCCACTGCCACTTTTGCTCAGAGTTTAAATCTTCTTTTCTATACTTTCTTTTTCTGTTCTTCCATGAAACAATATAATCTGTGCTTTTTTTTCTACTAATGTTCCTACTACGTTTCTTATAATTATTTCTTAACTGTTATATCACAAATTAAATGTATTACTTCTTAAATGACGTACGTTACAATGAACTATGGAAAATAGGTAGAGCGCACTTTTAAATGTAAGGGAGGTCCTAAGGTGCCACGCCATAAAAAATAAAATGATTAATAAGTAAATAAAATGATTGAAATTGTGATATGAACAACCGAAAATATTTTTGTAGATAAAGAAGCAAATTAAGGATCAAAAATCTCTCCTAGTCCCTACAAAAATCTGCTTATTTTGATGAAATAATTTTCAGACCTTACTTGTTTTCATAGAAACCTCGTATAATATCGCTGCAACGAACGTTTTCGCACTGCAGCTTATTGATCATCAACTTCACGAATATCTATAGTATATTAACGAAGTCTTACAGGGCGTTGTAATGAAAATTTGTTAGGGAAAAATTTCATTACATGGTGTCTCAGAAATGTCATTACAGATAACGCACTAACTTAAATGGAGAAGACAACAGATGAAATTGGACAGTGGAAGATACCATATGGCTTGTGCATGAGGGCAAAGATACTGATTACTTAACTGATTATGTTCTTGCAGTCGTAAGATCAGGTTTGCCGCTGTTAGATCCGATGAAAAGATTTCGGGTACATTGCTACTTATTTATGTTGAGGATTTTATTAACGTTTCTGTAGCATGTCCTTCTAGCGGATACACAATTCTCGTGATGGTCTCTTACACTTCTCGCCGAAACATCTGTCTAACTTGAAGCAGTCATAAATCAGAATTTTTTTTTAGTATATTTGGAAGTTAGTCTTTTGAAATGTGATAGTCTCCTCACAAGTCTTAGTACAGGTACTTGATTCGTACCTTTCAAAATACTTACATTAACCTCACATCACAATAAAAGCATGTATCAAGTCTGGACAAAAATATGAAAACACCCTGAGAAATGCTTGACATATACGGCGATGCTAGCCAAGCCGGCAGGCTGCGCGTTAGTATCTGACAACGGACGAAGTCTTAAGTAATGTCACCATCAGCCGAGAATACTTACACTGCATGATCGTCCCCAAGTGTCACTCGTGGTCAGAACTGTGTTCTGTGTAGTTGTGAGTGCATGACGTAGAAGCTGCTCGAATACGAATGTGCTGCCCATGTGAGGGAACTTCCGTCATCAAGAAAGTCAAAGTGTTTCGTGTTTCAAAAGTCACCCTACTGAAGATTTGTATCACATGCATGAAAAGCACAAACACATCATCCACCAAGTCACAACGCGGGCGAAAGTGCTTGTTGAGTGATCTTGACAGACGCTCACTGAAGAGTACTGTGACGAAAAATAATGTCGCCTGCTGTGAAAATCATTCCGGAACTGAATGTCACTCTCGCGAACTCTGTCGGCATCGAAACAATACGAAGGCAGGTCCACAAGCGGGAAATTGCATGGGACCTGAATTTCCAGAACCGGTCATCACTGACAAAAATGCCCTTAACGGACAAGCCAAAAATCCTAGACTAAGGAGCAGTGAAACAACGTCATTTGGTCCAATGAGTCCTGTTTCACACTGTTTCCAACTTCTGTCACAGTTTATATCCCGTGAGAGAAACATGGCCGGAGTTCGGGATGAATTGGTAACCATAGCGTGGTACTGAATGTTCCCCATGGTTACCCTGCAAGCCTGTATTACTGCCAAGGATTTTGGAACATTTTGGACGATTAGATGTATTCTATGGTACAATGTTTGTTACCCAGTTGCGATGCTGCGTTCCAAGATGCCGGGGCCTGCGTTCACACTGATCGCATCATCCAGGATTGGTTTTATGATCATAAGAATTAATTGTGTCACCCTCCTGGGGCACTACCGTCATCAGATCTCAATATTATTGAGACTCTAAGGTCTACTTTGTTGAGAAGGATGCGAGATTGCTTTAAATCTTCACCATTCTTACCTGAACTTGCCACTATTTTGCAGGAAGAATGCTTTAAGATGCCTTTAAAAGCAGGAAAGGACTTGTTTTGATCCATTCAGAGAAAACTGGAAGCTGTTTTTAATGCCAACGGGTCTTCTATAGCATATTGGGCATGGTAACTTGTTGTATTTCCGGTGATTCCATATTTTGTTCTGACGCTGCCCTTCACATTTTGAGTTATATTGTAACCAATATGCTCATAATACTATGAATGATCAGTTTGCTATAAATTCAGTAACTGAATACTGTTACAGTATATTACTGTAACTTAGTAGAGATCTGTATAGATTGGTTGCTTTTAATTTCCTTTGTACTTATAGCATTTGAAGACTACTGCCGAAACAACCGTGCGCAATGCATGTGCTAACATTTGTAGCTTTTATTTTAGCAAAAGTCTTGTAATCACGAAGTTGCTAGTTAATTCCGCCAGAATAAACTACGTTTTACATTTGCCTGAATTATATACACTGAGACGACAAAAGTCTTGGGATACCTTCCAATATCGTGTAAGACCTCTTTTAGTCCTGCGCAGTGCAGCAACTCGGCGTGACATGGACTCAAAGAGTCGTTGGAAGCCCCATCAGAAATATTGACCCATGCTGCCTCCAGAGCCGTTCATAATTGCGAAAGTGTTGCCAGTACAGTATTTTCTCACGAACGGAACTCTCCATTATTTCCCATCAATATCGTTGGGCGTCACGTCGAGCAATCTGAGTGGCGAAATGAGTCGCTCGAATTGTTCAGTGTTTTTCAACCCAATCGCGAACAATTGTGGCCCTGTGACACAGTGCATTGTTATCCATAAAAGCCTTCATCGGTTTTTGGGCTGGTGAAGATAAAATGGCTTTGTTCCCTTGGCCTAACATGTCTTTCCTTCAAAGATGGGCTTATGTACCCTCACTACAAACAACAGTGGAAAGGCTCAGAGAACTTATAAACGTTGCTGTGATGAGCACTTTGTGGATGTCGGTACAGTAGGTACAGATAAATTAGACTACCTGGACATGTGCGGTGTGGCCAAGGGGCACTCGCAGAAAATTTGTAGAGTGTAAAATGCAAACAATACGATTTTACGGTTCTGCTCAGCCATAAATTATATTTGCACTTGTAATGTTGAGCTATGAGAACGACTAAATCATTTATAGTAGCCTTGTACTTTATTTTGCATTTGTTGGGCTACATTTTAATTACTTACTATTGTTCAATAATTCAGCTGGTAATTGCAATCGGTTAACAGATGTTTAATTTATCAATGGTACTGTCACACAGTTAGTAACTAAAGGTGTCACGTTTATTAGAATTTATGATTCAATATGTGTTAATTAAAATTTGAATTAGATATTATGTATAGAAGTCAAATATAAGTAATAAAAATCCCAGTTGGTCCAACATGGCCAAGGGACATCGGTAAGCACTTTTCAGTGTCACACTTCACCAACAGCTGTATGCTTTAAGATATTTTATTTTATTCTGAAAGCAACCAGTTTCGGCAATTCATTTGAAGATGGAAAAATAAATTGCCGAAACTAGTTTGTATCAGAATAAAACAAAATATCTTAAAGTATACGGCTGTTGGTGAAGTTTGACATTGAAAAGTAATAAAAATGTTGCATCTAGCGAGAATCTAAGCAGCAAGACCACAACGATACTCATATCTGCACATAGTTATACTAAATAACTCCAAGGCTTTTAAACTTAACAGGCTAACAAATCTTCAGAGATTTCCAGTGTTTTTGATAAGTACATCGTACTATTTGAATTATTGATGTCCCAGCATTTGGCTTCGAATTTTGCATGAATAAAATTGAAGAGGGATAGTCTGTAGTGTGTCTTTCATAGTTGCTGACATCTGGAAGTCCTTACATCCAGGCGAAAAGATACAGGTCAAACGATTTCTAGCCATTTTAGGGTAATATTAGTAACAACTATAGCTCTTACTCGTACTGCAGTTATTGGTATTCTTATTCCTTAGCATTCTAACAGTAAACAGGTGTAACGTAATGCAAAGTAATACCTCTCATGAAGACATCTATGGACAAACTCCCTAGCAGCGACTAACATTTCTTCACAAAACGTGGCATCTCTGCCCCAAGGGTCTCTCGCGATCGACCATTAAAATGCAGTCACAGACTTGAAGACGAAGTTCGTCAATAACGGGGTCAAAAGAGGATTTATCTGAGGAAAGGAGAGCTAATAAAAAGTTGTGAAGTGTAAGTTCACTTTCGTCAAAGTTCCTTCGCGCACAAGAGATTTCTTAATTACAGAAGTCCGTAGCGCCATGAGAAAATAAATAGAAGACGCTCTGGAGGAATTTCGTCATGTTACATGTCTGTAACATTTTAAAAACAGATATTTAGCAACCATTTTCTCAATAGAAATTCACATGTTTCCGTACGTGGTTGCACTTTGTACGTAGTAGCTTCAAACTCATCAAAAATATCGTTCAATATTAAATTATCCTATAGATTTCAGTGAATGGTTTAATCCCGTACTATTTTTCGACCGAAGGCTTGTAAATCTCGTTTGGCATTACGTCTTGAAGAGACATTTGCTTCTTTTTACTGTGCACCTTTACTTAATTTTTTTGATGCTCAGCTTGTAGAATATTGTTCTAAATCTAAATGAAAGATGTCTGTTCACAGTTTGCAAACAGAGTACAAACGTTGGCCTAATTACAAGTCGAGATCCTTCATCGTTTAAAATCTTTTCAATCAACAACAAAGAGAATAATAAATTTAGTCTTGCAACAAAAGAGACGATAAAAGTTTAAGTTTTGGGATTCTATTGCCTTTGTTTGGTTACAGTCTTTAGTGATACAGTGACTTACGTATTGAAATCCTTTTACGCGCCGTACTTTGTCATTACTAATTTGAGCACTTCCAGTGAGTTCTGCTAGATGAAATTAATAGCCCAGCCTGCCTTCCTTACACGTGGAATGTTGTTCCTGTGCATCAGGTATAGTTAGAACTAGGTCGCCTGCTTGGACTGGACAATCTAGTTGTGCACCTTTGTACTCAAGTCCTAGTCTACATTTTGGGAAGCTTGCTTTTACAGATTCTTTAAAAAAAATTTTAAAGGCAGAGTTGAAGAGGACATGGGATAGACTGTTCCCTTGTCGTGTTTACTTGACAATATTTGTTGCCTCTGGTTTAATCAGAATTCGGCTAGTGTTCGTAAAATTCTCATACTTCTTGAATTCTACAAACGTAATCAAGTAACTATTATTAGCAGCGCTGAAAAACTGTTTCATTGAAATTTTCAGATTAACAATTTATACTAGGCACGATTGCTCTTTCCTGAGCCAATCTTCGCCTGGTTGAGGTTGATGTGAACTTTGAACAGAATTTTATAGGGAATTGAAAGATTTCAAAATGAGTATTTCGACCTGCTACGTTTAAGTTTATAGAGCTTCTACAGTCTCGTTTCCTATCATTTGAATGAGTTGTCGAACACATTGTCGAACGTCATAGAGTACATGTTTACAGTGGACCTTGCTGGTGCGGGATTACCTAATTTCAGAACATTTATCGTCTACGATTCAATTTTCAGGATCACAACGAACGTTGATGATTAGATTGTACAGCAAAGACCTGTCCTAAACTACTTCTTACTCCATTGAAACTAAGGATGCGATGAGTACCAATTTCGGTTACACATCCCCAGAACACATGAAAATAACCATAATAGTAAATATTTATATAAATTTAAACTTTTTTTAAGATAAAACGTTTTGGGAAATTATTAAAAAGTATAGAATACTTTTTCCTGCCCTACACAGATTCCTAACCTATACAAGTAGTCCTGAAAATATGTGCTTGTGAATTGTTAATAGGGATGACAGTACTCTAAAAACTTAAAACGTAAAACATGGGGCACATGCTTTTGTTGAAAAAGATCACACAACAATTCACACCATTTTCAAAAATACAATAAATGTCTCAATGAATTGGGTGAACTATTCATACGTCATTTATCTACTCCATGCGACTTACGATTTTCCTTCCAAATTTTACAAGTACTGTCATAGCTATTAAGAATTTGCAAAAACAAAATTTCACGACCTCTCTATTGGACTAGGAAAAAGAATTCAATACTTTTTGATCCATTTTGACGACGTATTATATGACAAAGTTGTATTTAATTAAATACTTTCTGATTTTTTGTGTTGTATGTGTGAAATTTTCCACCCGATTTCAAACATTTTGCTGAGATACGGTGACTAGTGATAAAATTATGCTTTATTTCATTTTATCTTCAAATGGTTCTAATGGCTCTGAGTACTATGGGACTTAACATCTGAGGGCATCAGTCCCATAGAACTTAGAACTACTTAAACGTAACTAACCTAAGGACATGACACACATCCATGCCCGAGGCAGGATTCGAACGTGCGACCGTAGCAGTCGCACGGTTCCAGAGTGAAGCGCCTATAACCGCTCTGACGCTGTGGCCAGCAGTTTATCTTCACCTCGGTCAAACAATGTATTGCTTAATCCAACGTATATCCTACGGAAAGACCGTGACAGTAAAAATTAGAGTCCTGGGCTCATAAGGAGGCTTCCCAGCAATAGTGCATGACGTGAAACGTTGGCTACTGGAACAGGAAAGGTAAAAGTAGCTGTGGTACACAAAACACCCTCCACCACACTCCAGACAAAAATGTTACTCAGCATTACACTGATGGCCACTTATGAGGTATATTTAATGTTTCGAGTCTCTAGCTCATCGAGAAATTAGTTTAAAAGCAATTGCAAAATGTGTTCCAAGGACATGAACACACAGGAAATCGAAGGGCCTTCGCCAAACAACAGACACGAAAGGGAACTGATATTACATTGTTTTCCAGTTCTAAGCTATGTTGAAACTTCAAAGTCTTTAGCTCATCAAGAAGTTAGTTTAAAATTAATTGCCCAATTTGTACTGGACAGAGAGACCGAAATACAAAGCAGCCTCTACCACCAACCAGGCAAAAGGGTGAGTTAATATTTAATTGTCACCAGGTTCTGAAATACGCTGAAAGTTTGAGGTCTCTATCTCAAGGGAGAGTTAGTTTAAATCAACGGCGAAATTGGTACCGAACAGTTTAACAGACAAGAAAGCGACATAATAAAAATGTTTTAATAAATGGCTGTTAAGATTTATTTCCAAACGTTAGTAACCTACCCTGCCGGCCAATGTTAGTGCGGTAGCGGTACCCTTCAAATCAGATCGATGGAATGAATTTTCACCATAGCTTGGCTGACAAGAACAGGAAAGGTAACATTCGTGTCCCTTTCACCAGAATCGACGACATTTATCAGGATTAAACACCGTGGAATGAATGCATTACGCTCATCACCGAAGCCATCGGTCATGTGGGGACATTCTGCCTGACTAATCCCTCGATGCGATTTCAGAAGTGCAAGCTATAAACTAGCACCAAAATTCATCCTGTTCGTTTCTAAGCAGTGTAAGAACGCGAAGTCAAACTACACTGCAGAAGCACTCATTACTCAAGCAGTGTGAGGTTGTGTCCCATGCCTTCCTATTTTGTAATAGCCTTACATATACACGAAGAGTGATTCACTTGCCCCTATCTATGTTGCTTTATGCAACCCGCTATGTTATCCCTGGCCTTCATGAACCATGCACGAGATTTTCATGTTCTCTCTCATGCTACCATCAAACTAATAGGAATACACAAAAAAATCAACAGCAAGTTTTTGTAGGAAGTGTAGTGATATAAAATTTGTAGTGTGATGCTTTTCGCTAGAGGCCGTAGTTTTAGAGTTACTCAAGAAAAACACACAAAAGTGATTTTGAATCGCATCCGCTGTCCCACGCTCATTCCCCCCATCGTTCACGGCATTCCCCCAATCACTTTGCACACTGTACAAAAATTTGCGACTGCATGAATTATATAACATATTCTCCCTATTTTCATCTTCATGAGTGATCTTCTTACGCCACCGGATTAATCGAGCTCGTACTATTTGCAAAATTGCCATTTGTGTAAATTTTACCTAACAATTTTGTGAATTTTAACAGCATATAATAATTACATAGTTTTATTAGTCAGACATTCTGACTTCAAAACTACTGTCCTGTTAAGTATTACGTTTACAACTACTGACATTTTAATTAGTTTTGATGTAATGCTTACAAAAATAGGTTTTCTCTAATTACTCTCGTGGACTCGTCGAATTAATAATGCTAATGAAACAGCCGAATGTGCTTGTGGCGTAACAGCCCAATCAATACCGACCAAAAAATTTCGGATATCGGGAATAGTTGGTGTAGTCGGAAATATTTGTACAATGGTAGGATGGAGTGCCACTAACAACGAACTAGTAATCGTGACTGGCGAGAGATGAGGGCACGGGGAAAGGCTCGTTTGAAGGTCACTTTTGCATTTTATTTAATAATTACACCGAAAATGTATCCAAATTTAAAATTCAACTACATCAAATTTCCTACAAAAAGGTCCTGTTAACTTTTCTCTAAGACAAATAGTTTGAGGGTAACGAGAAAAAACGGAAATCTCGGTCATGGTTTACGAAGGCCAAGTGTAACATCGCGGGTTGCATAAAACGTTAATAGCATACGCTATGTCTCATCAGTACAGAATTATACGTGAAATTATTTCTTTACCCTCCCTTTTAGTATTTCTTTACTACACGCTTATGATGTCCCGTAACTTTTAACACCCTGCGACAGCATTGTATTTAAAATTGTGGCAGTTTCCAATTGCTCCCTTATATCTCGATTCACTTCAACACAAATACTTCGAGAAAATTTGCACTCGTTTCCTTAGCAATATGTGTCACCAATAGAGCTCTTTTGCTGATGAATGCCGTTACCAAATGCGCACATACAGGGCGAAAAGTATTTAAACCGACAAACTCTGGGAGGTTGTAGGGGACATCAAAACTAATATTTTTCCCTAATGTCATTTTTTCCAATGAGGAGCATTAAACCGGTAGAGGAAGATTTCTCCGGCGGCAAATTAATTAAACCAACAAACACTTTTCCATTTTTTTAGGACCAAGAGACAACACATTAACACAACCCAATTTCAGTTACAGTATATTTTCAAAAATGACTCCAGTGACACGTAAAAAAAGGTTACACTGTCGGATCATGTTCTGTCTGACACGGGCAAGAACATCAGGAGTGTCCTGAGTTGTTCCCCACACAAAAAATGGGGTAGAGCAGGCCATGGTACAGGACCACCTCTGCCAATCCACGTGTCTGGGAAGCGTCGGTCCAGGAATCGACGCTCATGACGACTGAAATGTGCCGGCGTCCCGTCATGTTGGAACCTCATGCATTGTTTTGTAGGGAGATGTTTTCCAGCAATTCTGTCAATGCTCTAGCGAGAAAATTGTAATAGTGCCTGCCATTTAATGGCCTAGGTAGCAGATACGGCCCACTAAACAGTCCCCAACAACACCGACCCACACATTAACGAAGAACCGCACTTGATGAACGCTAGCAACTGTGACATTCGGGTTATCCTCACTCCAAACTTGCGAATTGTGCATGTTGAAGATTACATCACGCCCGAACGTTGCTTCATCGACAAACAACACAGAAGATGGAAATGTAGGATGCATTTCACATTGTTCCAGGTACCACTGCGAAACCTGTGTTCTGGATGGATAATCAACTGGTTCCAGGTTGTGGACACGATGTAAGTGAAATGGACGTAACAACTGCTCTCGAAAGACTGTTCTTACACTCGTCTGATTCGTCCCCATTTTACGTGCTATTGCGCGAGCGCTGATTGAAGGATCCCGCTCCACATGCTGCAAGACAGCTTCCTCAAATTGCAGCGTTCTTACCGTACGACGGCGTCCATGTCGAGGTAATCTGTTAAATGATCCAGTCTCACGCAGACATTGGTACACAGCAGCAAAGGTGGTATGATGCGGGATACGGCGATTAGGATATTGTTGTTGATAAACCCGCTGTGCAGCTCGTCCGTTGTGGTGCGCTATGTAGTAAGCACCAACCATATCAGTGTATTCACTCCAAGTGTATCGCTCCATTAGTAAACAGAGACAATGCACTACTACACTGGTGGACAGCAGTTTCCTACAATTGAAGATCGTAATACGGCCTCTAACAACTGAAGAGTAATACGGCCTCCACCGGTTTAAATAATCCTCAGGAAAAAATGACATTAGGGAAAAATATTTGTTTTGATGTCGCCTACTGCCTCCCACATTTTGTAGGTTTAAACACTTTTCACCCTGTATACTACTTATATCTCCCCTGCTTCTGCTATTTTCTCTAGTCTTACTTTCACATCACCTAGCAGTAATTACGGCTAAGCCATATGCTGCGCTGAGCATATCGTTTATACCATTCAACATAACTCTTCCTTATATTATTGTTACAAGCCGTGTACCTCTCTTCAAACGGCCAAAACCGACTGGAAACACGTTTCAAAGATAATGTTGTAGTTTCAGAATAGATAAAGCTACGCGTGTGGCCGCTAGCGCCATCTGACGGTCAGCTCACTAGCCCCAATGTGCCTTAGCTCTATAGGCAGTACGAGCGTGACCGTTATAGCATGCGGCAGTGAACTGCAGGTACTGACGTCAAACATAGCTGTAGTCAATTAATCTTCTGAACGTTGTGAACATGTTGCGCGGAAAGATACGTCGAATTTATAGACCAGATAATGAGGATGCAGTTGGAATGGGGGATGAGCAAGTTGCATGCATGTTACGAGATATCATAATGTAAAAATTCTATGGAGATTTAACAGGAATATATACTGGCACAATGAATAGGGTTAATGATTGTGAGTCTGACGGTGGAGAAGAACTGCACATAGGTATGGGAGTTCAAACAGTTCGGGAACGTCGTCGCCCGCAAATGATGGAAATGTACGTCAAAGTGAATATGTACCTTCACCCCCAAAAATATCACGACCCCATGTGCTACAGTGTACTGATAACTGATCATTGGACAGTATTAATAAAAAGTATTTAATTCCCAACAGGAAACTTATGAAGAATTGTAACTGCAGCCATTCAAAATCCAACTCAGGCCACTTCAAGGAAAAAATAGTAAAAAAACTGACAGCTGTAAAAGAAAGTGTCAGAGCACAGTTTGACAAATCTAGAGACTATACATCAGTAGTCCACTACTGGCACATTCATGCGTAGGCTCTGGAAGCTGTTAGAGCAGTTGCTCTAGAAAAATTTAAAGCTTCTTTGCATTTCGTTAGTAGCTCCAAAGAATAATATATCATTTCTACCTGTCTTATCACAACGGCCATAGCTCGCAAAGAGACTGAAGAAGATCATACTATGAGAAAATGCAGAAACACTTGTGGCAGATGTAAACTGGTTCGTTAAAGACGAAAACATTGTTAAGGCACAGGTTTGGATTAGTGACAAGAAGGAAATTTTTAGGTTCTAATGCATTCTACTATCACACACAGGTGAAAACTCAACAATTGGTGTTGTACAGTCTGTTCACAGCGGCACACAGTTACGCAATAGATGTATCTGTGTAGATGGATGATACATTTTGGAACAAGCAGGAAACATAGGTCCGCGGGTTGCATGGGAAGTATCACCAATGTGGCTACGGAACATCCACATTGAAGAGAGTAAAACTGAAAAAAATGGCAAATGAGTACCTGAAAACGTTTTTCAGTTCGGTCCTTTATGAATATGTTGGTGAGAACGGTCTATGATTTTGTGACTCATGATCAGGGAACCAAGACTACAGTCTGATAGAAGATTGTTTTCCCAAACAAGTATTATGTTTACGGATACTGCCCCCAAAGACAGTCAAATACGGCGTCTCCGCATATGAACTTCTTTAGACAGTACAAACTCTGCTACAGACATCTTGTTCATTTTGTACGCAAACTGACAAACCACAGATCACATTGGAAGATCGATATTTCATCATCCACCATCAATCTGTTATCTACAGCCAATTTTTTGCACATAGGTACAGATCTATGTTAACACATGCGTGGTAAAGGTCCACATACGTTTTTGATGTTCCTTTCGCATCATTTGAGAGAGTGGTCACTATGGTTTTTGATACTAGACTGCTGCAGAGCTAATACAGCGAAGCACGTCAGCATGTTGCCCTTGTCAAGTGTGCATGCTGGTCCATTCCGTTGTGCCTTAGTCACTTCATTGAAACTCCACATTTGAACTTTTATGACGAATATGGGAAGAACGTTCCACAAGACACCATCTACTAGTTGGGAAAATATGTAGAGATACGTACAGCACCTGTTGATATATAATATTGCTTACAGCAAATGTCGTGTAGCTTTTATCCATACAGTGTTTCATTTACGTCTTTTATGGATCTGGTACAGAATATTATTTTATCAGTGACTTATGCTTCTCAGTTATTTAGATTCGTTATCCTTCAAACAACGACTGTACACAATTAAGGCGTTTTGCAGATAAATAACCCTGATGGGTGGTAGAAGAGGCACAGCTTTGTGTTATACACGCATCTGTATTCGGTTTTAGCTGTTAGAGTTGGGGTACTTCTCTTATTAGAACAATACTTGTCTCCAGTTTACTTGCATTGCTATTTCGAACTTCCTAGTGCTTTGTTTACTGCATCTTTGTCTTACTGTTCATTAAACAGTGATAATAAACCTCGCACCCGAAGCGAGTGTGTTCTTTCTTGTTCTCCCATTACCCTACGATAGTAGGCTTTGTAAATGCTACAGATTACTCGTATCTCTCTGTAGCTTAGTTCATTCATCTCTGATATATGAACATATTATTTCATCTCACGTAACCGAAAGTTACCACTAGGCCCACAAATGCTAGAAATTTCTTTATTTTTACTTCCATTATGAAGGAATTTATATGAATTGCTTCTCTGGCACACTTTCCTTCTCGTAATCTCATGTAGTTCTTCTCAGATTTTTCTTTCTAATCATATGTCCATTGCTCAAGTAAAGATATGGGATATGTCAGATACGGGATATGTCAGATTGCTCGACAGACAGTTTTCACGTTTATTTCTTTGTATATTCTTCGAATATTTGGTGATAATTCTTTTTCTGGAAATCTGGTAAGTCATTTATACCTGATCTCCGTCAAACTGTGACCTCGTTACTGCAGTACCTGTTTCCATTTGTATTCAATCACTACTGACATCGTTACAGCCGGCCGCAGTGGCCGTGCGGTTCTATGCGCTACAGTCTGGAACCGCGTGACTGCTACGGTCGCTGGTTCGAGTCCTGCATCGGGCATGGATGTGTGTGATGTCCTTAGGTTAGTTAGGTTTAAGTAGTTCCAAGTTCTAGGGGACTGATGACCACAGCAGTTAAGTCCCATAGTGCTCAGAGCCATTTGAACCATTTTTGACATCGTTACTGATGGGACGTCATAACCTAATCATCCTCCTTTTTACTTCTACCACACAATAAGACTAATTTTCTTCATTGTGCAAGTCCTTGACGAACTCCTGCCATCTATCTCCATCCTTATATTCTTAACATATGTTCACTATTTACATAATATGGGTTAACATTTTTACCTTTGATTTCTTTGGATGTGCCTTGCGGACAAACAGGTCACCATACGAATGTATATTCATTTTAAGGAATGCATTTCTTACAGATAAACACATTGTAAATCTAATGATATTTTTTCAGTTTCATTTCACATCACCAAACCACATTTGGCTGAGTTTCCTGCCAAAATGTGACTCAATTTGCTAGTAAACTTACATTTTTCAAACACTTTACTCCTTATTCTTCCGTCACCAGTGCTTCTTGCCCAAAAAACCCAAGCAACAGCTAGAAACGTTTCCTGTTGTAGTCAATGACAGTACGCACCCGCAACCACAGTAATACACAGGAGCAACCTACTGGTCACACAGCCACTAAAGAACACTTGTATTTGCTGTTCCACACTGTGTCCGTACAGATAAATTATTACAAAGATTTAAGAGTCGCGCTGCGTGTATTATTCCGGTAGCATAATGGAGTCAGTCTGCTGTGTATCAAGTAAGAGCGACTGGAATGCCACGCTGTTATATCTCCCTCAGAGCCACATAAAAACATGTATCTACTGGCAGTCCGTTATTAAACTGCAGTTTAATCTTTCGAAGCATTAGTCGAATTTATTCAGTTTCGCAGTCATCCGGCTTCAAAATGTTGTGGAGCATTAATTTCATTATCTTTTCCATGACGAAACCCCATGAGATTCAGAAAATATTCTAATTTGGCTTCACAATGTAGTTACGACGTTTTGATGTGTGACGCTGCAAAAGTTTTACTATTCTGCGAAAAGTTTAGACAGTATCACCTCATCTTGCTGGAGATGACATGTCGCAACTATCTACAGAACACTAAACATTTTATCAGCGATGTGTCTTATGAAAGGTTTCGACAACAACTGAAATAGGTTTTACGTTCGACCTAAATGACGACTCAAACATAAGTGATATCTTTCCTACCCCATGGAAGTGATATGGTCCCCTACTGCTCCTAATTTATATAAACGATTCCAGAGGCAATCTGTGCATCCCTATTAGATTGTTTGCAAATGATGGTTTCATTTACCTCCTCTGAAAGTCATCAGAGAATCCAAACCACTTGTAAAATGATTAAGGCAAGGTATCTGTATGGTGGGAAATGTGGAAACTGGCTTCAGATAATGAAATATGGGAAGTGACTCACGTGAGTCTTAAAAGGAATGCGCTAAATTTTGGTTACACGATACATCACACGAATCTAAAGTCTGTCAATTACATTACGAACAACTTAAACTGAGATGATCACATAGATGACATTGTGGTAAAAGCTAACCAAAGACTACGTTTCACTGACAGAATACTTAGAAGATGCAACAGGTCTACTAAAGAGACTTCCTACAATGCACGTGTCCATCCTGTTCTTATAGTGCTGCGCATCAGACAGGATTGATGGAGGACATCGGAAAAGTTAGAACAACTGCAGTTCGTTTTGTATTACCGCCAAACAGGGATGAAAGAGTCACAGGTATGACACACGAGAAGGGATGCCAATCATCAAAACAAAGGCGTTTTTAATTTCGTCAGAGTATTTTCAACAATTTTCCAGCATCACTTCCCCCAAACGCGAAATTATTTTTTGGGGTCCATCTACAGACAGAGAGACGATCATTGACAAAATAAGAGGATTAAGAACTTGCACGGAAAATTTAGGCGTTAGTTTCTCCCGCACCCAATTCGAGAGTAGACAGAAGAGAGAAAGTCTGAGTGCCAGGCACTGGACTGTAAACTGCAGAGTAGTGATATAATCATACCTAAACTAGGTAGACAGGATCAAAGTTATGCTAAATGAGTTCACCTATATTAGTTTACTATATTAGTAAAATACATGTCCCACAAATAGATTCTTCCATGTCTTTGTTTGGAGCTGCACTGTTTTACACAGGACTAGCGTATGATGTATGTACGATATTATTAGTGCCAAAATTAGGTTTAATTGTTATGGTTCTCTCGACTGGAGGATTTCCCCTTTTCATAGTGCGTAGGAGGTTTAATTTATATTTTCTCCATCTTCGGTATAACGACACATCTACTAGGAGCAGGACCGTAATTGATTTCAGCAGTTTTATGCTTCTGAGGAGGGGGTGAGAAGGCGGAGATTATTGTCATTATTATATTAAATGGTTGTTTGCCACCAGCCATGACTTAGTTTCCTGTGCCGAACTGTTCATCCCATAGTAGTACTTACATCCAACACTCCCAACTATTCGTTTGGTTTATTCCGGTCTCCGTCTTCTTCTACAGGTTTACATCAATACGGCCACCTCTAGTAGCATGGAAACCATTCCTTGATGTCTTGACACATGTCCGATCATTCTGCGCTTCTAGTTATTGTTTCCCAGACATTCAGTTTCGGGACGATTCTTGAATATTCTCATTTTTATTTCGTATCAGTGTTCATAATTTTCAGCATCTCGTGTAAAACCACATCCCGACGATTTTCCTCTTTACTTGTTCTAATCACCTTTCCGTATCTTCATTACTTCATGTGCAAATCGTTATAATGGTGCCAAGGTGGGTGATTACCACCACTTCATCTACTACACAGTACTGCAATTTGATGTTAACTTACCGCTAACCTCAATGGAAGGGGGAAGTATAAAAAAAGTTTGCTACGTCTTGTACACACATAAAAAAAATGTTTGGCATCACCTCGATTCCGAGATCTCCGGAACCTGTACAGAAAATTGGAAGAGAGATCAACATAAACATCATTTCCGCTCTTTTTATTGGTCATGAAAACCACACATTGTCCGCGGCTCGTGGTCTTGCGGTAGCGTTCTCGCTTTTGCTCGCACGGGGTCCCGGGTTCGATTCCCGGAGGGGTAAGGGATTTTCTCTGCCTCGCGATGACTGTGTGTTGTGTGTATCATCATCATTTCGACCTCATTCACTCGCAAGTCGCCGTAGTGGCGTTAAAGAATTTGTGGAGCGGCGGCCGAACCGCCCCGCGAGGGGTCTCCCGGCCACCAATGCCATACGCTCATTATCATTACCACACATTGCATATTGTACCATCATACGAGACCTTCAGAGGTGGTGGTCCAAATTGCGGTACACACTGGTACGTCTGATACCCAGTAAGTAGGACGTCCTCTTGCATTGATGCATGCCTGTATTCGTCGTGGCATACTACCCACATGGCACTGTTAATCCAGATTGTCCTACACCTCAACGGCGATTCGGCGAAAATCCCACAGAGTGGTTGGTGGGTCACGTCGTCCATAAACAGCACTTTTAAATCCATCCCAGGCTTGGGTTCATGTCTGGAGAACATGCTGGTCACTCTAGTCGAGCCGTGTAGTTATCGGCCGGCCGAAGTGGCCGTGCGGTTAAAGGCGCTGCAGTCTGGAACCGCAAGACCGCTACGGTCGCAGGTTCGAATCCTGCCTCGGGCATGGATGTTTGTGATGTCCTTAGGTTAGTTAGGTTTAACTAGTTCTGAGTTCTAGGGGACTAATGACCACAGCAGTTGAGTCCCATAGTGCTCAGAGCCATTTGAACCATGTAGTTATCCCGAAGGAAGTCATTCACAAGATGTGCACGACGGGGGCACGAATTGCCGTCCATGAATACCTCGCCAATATGCTACCGATGTGGTTGCACTATCTGTCGGAGGATGACATTCACGTATCGTACAACCGTTACAGCCCCTTCCATGACCACCAGCGGCGTACGTCGGCCCCACATAATGCCACCATAAAACAGCAGGGAACCTCCACCTTGATGCACTCTCTGGGCAGTGTGTCTATGGCATTCAGTCCGACCGGGTTACCTCCAAACACGTCTCCGACGATTGTCTGGTTGAAGGCATATGCGACACTCATCGGTGAAGGGAACGTGATACCAATCCTGAGCGGTCCATTGGGCATGTTGTTTTGCTCATCAGTACCGCGTGGTCGCAAAGATGGACCTCGCCATGAACGTCGGGAGTGAAGTAGCGCATCATGCAGCCTATTGCAGCCTATTGCGCACGACGTCCTGTGGCTGCACGAAAAGCATTATTCAGCATGGTGCCGTTGCTGTCAGGGTTCCTCCGAGCCATAATCCTTAGGTAGCAGCCATCCACCGCAGTAGTAGCCCTTGGACGGCCTGAACGAGGCATCTCGTCAACAGTTCCTGTCTCTCTGTATCTCCTCCATGTCCTAACAACATCTCTTTGGTTCACTCCGAGATGCCTGAATACTTCCTTTGTTGATAGCCCTTCCTGCCACAAAGTAGCAATGGGGACGCGATCGAACCGCGTTATTGACCGTCTAGGCATAGTTGAACTACAGACAACACGAGCCGTGTACCTCGTTTCTGGTGGAAAGACGAGAACTGATCGGCTGTCATATCCCCTCCGTGTAATAGATGCTGCTCATGCATGGTTGTTTACATCTTTGTGCGGGCTTGGTGACATCTCTGAACAGTCAAAGAGACTGTGTCTGTGATACAATATCCACAGTCAACGTCTATCTTCAGGATTTCGGGGAACCGCGGTGATGCAAAACTTTTTCTGATGTGTGTCTTTCTTCGATTTGAATCCGCTATTCAGACGTACTTCTCTGGGGATAATATCCTTACGTCTTGGGTAACCTAGGATAGTAATAGTGACCGCCTTTGTCACCTACACAGCCCATCATACCCTTGACAGTTGGTATGAATTGGAGCAATTTAACCAGCCGAATTATCAAAGTTATTTTATTTTTATTACACGCAATGGAAACTTGGATAAAAAATATTTTTTTTTTCACGACATGCCTGGGACGAAAATGGAGGCTGACATACGGACGGCATGTGGTTTGTGAGAATACTAAATTGCTCTGCCCCAATTTCAGGCACTGTGATCATCAGTATTTCTCAGCATCTTACAAAATGCATTACGGATTGAGGAGGTACAGTTTGGGAGTACTTTTGAATAGCTTGAGATTCATGTATAAGAGTATGTATTTATTGATATAGCAACGACGAGCCACCTTATCATACAATCATGGGTATCAAAGGTAACATCATTCGACAAACACCTGGGCTCTACAGCTAAACTTATCATAAGTAGTTCCGTTGAATTATGTACGTTGGCGAAACAATGAGAACGCATTAGCCTGGCTTTCGTAAATGGGGAGATAGATTAGAGAAAAAGCAAGATACACTCAATTCAGTTGCTTATTTCCACATGCTGAAATCATGAACAGTTACCTTGAAATCTGTTCTGATTCCGGTGGGCAGAGAACGATAGATTGTGTTAGTGACCTTAGTCGCGTCTGAAGAGATATTTCCATAAACGGTACCCAAATAGGGATAAAAACCCCTACATCAGTAACCATAAGAAATTTTCCATGTGCATTGAAAATCAGTATGCTCGGTGTTATTTGACTGTTAAAATGATCGTATATACAGGTCGGAAATGGCAGAAATTGGAAACATGATGGGGTCGTGGGTGAAAAATCACACTATCCCAAATGAAATTAAAAAACCGAAACTAGGAAAAATCCAACGCACATGTAGGCATTCAGTCAATTCAGCACTTCGTGATCTGCAGATTCAGCAATACGGTTTTCTTTAATAGCGTAACATGGGGCACGTAAATTCAGAAATGGAAAGTTAGTAGAAATTCCTATTTTGTACAGGTCTCCAAGAAAATTCAGTAGTGGAAATCAATTAGTAATTCCAATAAAGCGTAGCTAGTGCCCTAGTAAAAAGATACGAGCACTTGACAAGTTAAAGTGCGTTGTCCAAGGTGAAACAGACCTGCGGCAATGACAGGAATCACTGCAACGAAAGGGGCTGCCTGTTTGCGCATGCGCAGTTTAAGTTTTGGCTCCGACGCGCGGCTGGTGCTGATGTCATCGCAGCACTGCACCAGTGACAAATGCTACAATGAAATACGCGCGGCTGAGGTGTTCTACCTGGTGTTGTCGTATCATGTCTCCCCAAAGAACTGCAATGAGACACTCATAGAAAGTAGTAGCCTTTGAGCTAGTCTCTTACTATCAGTATCTTTAGATTTCACCAATCATAAGTGCAAGGGCGCTTTTTTCTAGCACCGTCGCAATTGGAAAACTGCCGTTTGGTTTACAATTCCTTTGTTGTTCCAAAAGTTTTTCTGTTCAAGGAACTGGAAATTAATAGGAGAAATTTTGTAGACAAATGCGGACAGTACTACCTGCACAATTCTGCTGGTGTATTCTGTAGAGATTCGGAAGGAAAATAATAGAAATGGGGAAGATTCTGCTTTCGCTAAAAACCAAAAAAAGATAATGAAGCTATTAGGTTTTTATTGTTAATAACTCAATACTTCATGGCATTTAAGTGATATTATCAAGAACATAGAGCAAACATTAGGCATTCACGTTATAGAAATAGAAGAAAAAGAACGCTTGGAATAGGATCAAATGTGTCAATGAAACCAAAGAAATGGGTTTTGTATGAGCACTACGTTTCCTGTGTACAGTTCAACACGGAAGACAATAAGTAATTTTCTAGATTTTAAGAGACTGATTTCTTCTGCCAGTAGTTTCCGCTTCTTTGCCATCAGGAAAAATAAATTTGGTGTGTTTAAGAGCTTCAGGAAATTTAAGAACAGGCCTAAACTTCATTGAATCCGCAGGTGTCCCTAAAGTAACAGCATTTCAGTCAGTGTTTTACATGCTACATGCTGTAGCTTTAATAATAGAATGTTTTACCGTTTTGTAAACAGAGCTAAAAATTCTGTTTTTCTAACTGAAATTTTTCCTTCCGCGAAAACTGCTACGCCTACAGCTTTGACATTTCTACTGCTGTTTTATGATAGCATACAAATCATACAAGTACTAACACTAAAAAGTCCTGTTTTCGTAACTAAAATGTTACCTTTCTCGAAAACCGCTACTCCTACAAATATTAAATTTTTTCTGCTGTATTATCGCTGCATAGAAATCATACAAATACTATCTACTCCTTTAGTCGCCTCGTAAAGAAAATTTTTCCCGATTAATTCCGTTGCAAAATTAGTCTGTTTCATTCCGCGGTAACTCTCAACTGGTAACAGTTAGACCCATTTGGACTGCTGATCCATTACAAACAAGACACGGAGAATATAAGTGCGTGGTGAGTATTCGTTTAAATCTTGCGAATCTGACCAATTTTACCACCGAATTCAACGGGGAAAAAATAGTCTTATTATTTCATCCATTTTTGTTGGAGAACACCGCCGCTGTTTTTGTGAATTACACTGTAGGAAATACTGCAACCAGCCACAAGTTTTCTTGAAATGATTTTATTACACCATTACCAGTTTCGGGGCTGATCCCACCGCCACATGGTGGCGTTGACTTCTTTTACATTTGTGTCAGCCTTTAAAGACATCCTTTAGCTGACAATGGGCTCAAGCTCGAAACTAGTAACGGTATACTAAAACCATTTTAAGAAAACATGTGGCTGGCTGCAGTACTTCCTACAGTCTAATTTAAAGATAATCTTGTTTGAGAGGTAAGCAAATCAGTATGAACATTTTTCTCATGTTGTATTATTATTCTTGTGATTTATATGCTGTAATGAGGCAGCATTTAAAATTCAATAACAGTAGAACTTGCTCTTTTATAGAAAGAAAACATTTTAGTCGGAAAAAACAGGATTTTTCGGCCGTGTTTGTAAGACTGAAAATGTTAAATCTCCAAAAGTATTGGAACTAGAGCAATGAGATTTAAACGATAAACTAGTAATTCAGGTCTCTAATAACATCATGTAAGAGACTGCATGAAATATTGTCACTTAAGTGACACATGTGAATTAAAAGAAATTTAGATGTGTCCTTAAACATTCTGCATGCACTATTTTGATACACTTGACGAACTAAAACAGAAAATATTTAATTCTTTTAATAGTAAGAATAAGCCTAAAATATTATCTCAAATATTGTGACTGATTCAAGAAACAATGCAGAAGTAGTATCCATATCACTTACCTTAGTTGAGCCTTAGATGAGAGACAGATACAAGCTATGTTAACTGTTTCAGAAGGACATACAACTTACGTGAAGATAAACAAAAGTATTTGTTTGCGTAAGAGGAAGAAAATGAGCGTTGAGGATAAACTGCATCTCCTTCTCGAAAAAAAAAAATACAGACTGAAAGTGAGAAAGCATCCACAGGATTGACAATAAAATATCTTGAAGCGCCTACGAAGGAATATATAAATTTACTTCTATTGAGCGTAGATATAGCTATGAGAACACCCAACCCCACTACTTCAGTCGAGTCAAAAAAGCATATGGAATTTAGGAATTAAGTCATAGTTATAAAACTCAAAAACGGGAGTTTTAAAAGTGTTAGGGCATACTGATATTAATCGATCTCAGGGGTATGATGTATGTCCTTTTAAAACAGAATTAAATTGTTGTTTAATTTTTTATTATATTTTGTAAGTTCTTAAAGGCAGTCTGCAATTTTGCCGAATACAGTATATACTAAGTTCTCTCTCTCTTCGTTGCTGTAAACCTGTCGACGGCGGGAGAGTAAATAAGGGCTTTTATCACAGTTATTTAGTACAATGCAGAAGTTATTACCTAAGGGACGTGCAAGCGTGTTAATAAATAGCTATTCTCCAAACGTTTCACTGTTTTCAATTTAAAGGAGAAATGTGACAGCATGCAGCTAGAAGGAGTTAAGTTACCATCTGAAAACATCCGTTCTTAATAATAAATGAGGAATTACTCAGCGTTCCATGATGTCGTAAAAGTTATGAGCTTTCAAAGGATGAGAGCTGTGACAAAGAGAATAACTATTTTAATGTTTTAGCCAGACTTTTGTGTGTTACAGAAGAAAAAGTAACATCACTGCAAGTTTTTCACCTGTATAGATTAGTTTCTTGAAAAGCTTTCACTTTTTTCTGCATGGTCGAAAGTATGCGCAAACTAACCTAAAATAAAGTCTGAATTTCATGTCGTCGTTTACAAGGTGCGTGTTAGTCAAAATGCTTAAACAACCTTCACTGTTATGTGCCGTAAAAATACCACTGATCTTCTTCTTCAAGTTGAGGACCCACAATAATATCACCATGTCATTTTCATCTTGTAGTACATCTAAGTAGTTCAAAGTCGGTGTCAATTTGACCGCGCCTCTCTCCATCCCGTTGCCGATGCTGACACAGCTGCGTCTGGGCCGCATTTTGGGAAAGAGCGGCGACTGCGGACTAAATTCTGTCGCGTCTCCGTATACCTGAGCGAGCAGGCAGCCCATTTCACCGCGATGGGGAGGGGGAAGGGGGAGTCTGTCGCCCCTTGGACAGTGGTCCTTTGGGGATCAAGTTTTACCCTAGTGAACACAAACACAGGGACGTCAAGATATCCTAAAATTACGGTTCACAAGTCAATACGCAGATTATTAGAAGGTGGGATGACATGATCAACTAATGCATTATCCATATTTCAACGTTCCATGCAAACTGAACACATCCAGTAGAGCTATTATCGGAACAGACGGTACTATTTCCAGTTCATACAACGACGCGAAGCTATGTAAAAGCACGTAAAATGAAAAAGAGAAGAAATTAGGTCACGGTACGTCTACCTAAACATCACGAAATAAATTAACCATCCACTGTAATCAACGTAAGTAACACCAATGTTAATACGTGCATCCCATACTTCCAAACCTAGGGCCAGCGATAGAGTGCTGTCATGAGTATTAGTTCGTACATTCCACCATGTGGAATGGGGTAGTATACCAGATACTTTCCAGATATGTTCTGACTTAGCTGTCGCCCTGTCACTGATCGAAAAACTGTCTAATTTTTATATTTGCCTCCTAACAAGTTAGTTTGGCAGTGTAAATCCTCTTATTTACGAACTATGGCCGTACAGGAAAAGCCTTCAAAGTACTGCCACGAATATGTTCTCTCTCTCACACGCACAGGGAAAAATGGGAGCAAGCTAGTCTGTTCACTGGTGAGTAAACCAAATAAACTATGCCCCTCCACCCCCACCCCCCTTTTTCTGAGGCTAAGTGTAGTTGCAGCTGAATGAATTGTGAAACAGATTAAACACTGCGACCATATTAAGATGTAACACGCTGTTAACATTCATGAAATGAATTCAAGTGACCTGTTTCATAATTTCGGCTACTCCTCACTATTTTGTCGTTCTTTGGTTTACTCTCAGTCCGTATTCTGTTCTTTCGATTCAGTAAGCCATGTTATTGTTCTTCACCAAAACCAAGTATACCAATGTCATCATCCTGAATTTCAATCCCACTCTGCACTGTTCGCTAATTTTCGTCAATGCTTCTTCGACGTACATGGTTAATAGCTAACTTTTCAATCTAAGCTCTTCTGCGTTCGTTTTCCATTTTTACTATCCGCTCTTTCATTCTGTATGTAGGGAAGAGTGTTCTATCTAGAGGACAGTAAATCGAGGAACACAAATTGTTGTTTGGTTGGCTCTTCAGTCTTGTGACTAATTTTCCAATCACATTAATGTATGTGCACTAGACACTGCATTTAGCAGTTCCCGCCATTTTCTACAGCTTTTTATTGCTGTATTTGTGTTTATAATTTGTGCAACATTTGTAAATATTTAGACTTCCACAAATTGAAGTGCTGTATTCTACAGTAAAGATATTTGGAATAAACTGTTAATTCTTCAGGTACACAATTTTAAGGCGAGTACAATTCTATGTGTGCGGTAAAACCATACTTCGTTGGTCATCACCATCTTGTTCCTTGAAACAGGAGAATCCTTTTACCATAGAATATGGGATATTTGCATTTTTACTGACCTTTAGTAATTTTTTCTTTTTTTTTTTTTTACAATTTCAGCTGTCTTGAAGGTGGAAATACGTGTTGTTATCGAATCCCTACAATATACGTAAATCGTACCTGACTTATAAATGTTTTTGATAATACTCGTACATCTGTTTATTTTGGTTTTACCTACTATTACAGTACTGATGTAGGACAATAAAGAAGATACTGACAAGATTTTCTCGACTGAAATGCTTTAAAAATTCAATAGAATATTTGTTCTATTTACATTACAATGTTGTATCTTGAATCACGTTTTTACAATTGGGGAAACCTGAATTTTCCGTAGTAATTTTTGTAATTTCAGAAAAAGACTACAGCTCATAAAAAGTGAATTCTATCACATAAAAACGGAATTATAAAGTATATTGAAATTCTATTACAGAGCTGGCAAAACGTGAAATTCAGAAAATTGTTCTACGCTGTCGAATTCTCCTATACACATTTTTCCCTACATATTATACCTTTTTTTTTTATACATGGCTTCGAAGCATCTTACACCGCATTACGTTGGTGACACTTCTTCTGGGTCGACATGATTATTTTTCTGTACTCATTGTTCCGTATCAAACAACCTTTGAGCTGCAACTCTGTAACCTCTGTGTTCCGTAGGTCCAGCCGTATCACGTAACAGACCCTCAGTACCATTTGCATTTTCTACTGTTCAAGTGTGATTAGTGAACTCGATGCCTCTGCCAGACTGTCAGTGTGCGGCCTCACCCGGAACCAGAAGGGAGCGCACTGTGGGGCTACCACTGCACAGTTTCCCCTCTCGGGTCTTTTAAGGCGGCTCTTGCAGGAGATACCGTAAGGAGCAGCGAGGCGGCAGGGCGGACGTAATCTGGACGGGCCGAGATAGGGACGCGGCTGTAGCGTCACGTCGCACGGAGTGCCGCGGGGCTGCCTACCCTCCCAGGGGACGCGGACTACGCACTATCTCGGCAGTCGTTGGCTCGCTTTTAAATTTGGTCTGGAGGCAGCAGGCGTGCGTCGCATTACCATTCTGACCAGACGGGCGGAGCGCCTGCCATCGGGCTAAATGCTCCGTAGGAAAGGAGAGTGGCAGCAGACCACAACGTTTCGGACACTTAAGCAAGAGGCGCAAGTATCTCCTTAATTTTTGACGACAGTTCAGATAAAACTGGCACTGCTGTGGCAGAAGTAAGGGTATTAAAGACTTGAGTGTAATAACTTACGGAACTTATTTAAAAGTTCTTCTTATTGCTTCTTGCAGAACAGGTAAAACTGCTCTTTTATGGTACTGAACTTCGTGCTTGCCAGTTCAGCATTTTCTTTAACGTGATTCCACAAAAAAGTTAAAACGTTGCCTATAATTTAAAACATAAGATACACTGATATACTTACACACACACACACACACACACACACACACACGCACACACACACACACACACACACACACACACACACAACCCACTAGTCACCCATGGTACATCCACCAACTCACTCATCCTCATAAAGATAGACTTAATGAAAGGAAGACGCCTTCCAGCACAGTATCTTCGTTCTCATACATCGTAAAATATGTGTCGGATGAGATATTTGTAAATGATGTAACATTAAGACACAAAGAAAGACTAACTTGCTCCATAGAGTTAGTAATGCCTGTAATACTTTTGCCAGGCTGCTATAGACCATTTCGCATAGCCCTGAGATTCTAACAAGATCTGAATCCGGTAACATATGAAGTGAACAGATCGCATCCCAAAGGAAGATGTGGACTATCATGACAAAATCGATCAATGAAAATCTAATAAGTCTTTTAATTTAAACAGTGGTGGTTCAATTAAACATGAAATATAGGTATCATACCTCACATAGATATAGTGAGAAAGGGGTTTCAGCGAGCTACAAAATAAAACCAAAGGTCATAATAAACAATTGTTTATTACTAAGAAGTTTTAACTTTATTCCGATCTCTGGATAGAAAAAAAACAAATAATTATAAAAGGCACAAGTCTAAGATGAATTTCAAGGATACGTGATGATCCCTTGGCTCAGGTGAGTGAAATAGGAAAGGAAATGATACAATTAGCTATGTTCAATTACTGCTCAGTCACTCAACATATTAAAGAACAGACCCACAGAAGTACGTTTAACAACCAGTTCCCTTTCCAAATCGAATGTTGAGTCCAAATTAATTACTGCATCAATTAATTTAGAAAACCAAAGCCCTCTTCATGACGCTGGTAAATGTAGATCATGCTTACCATAGTCCAACACAGATGTGTTCTCCCTATGGGGACCTGATATAAAGCATGTATTTCCTCTCTTTCTTCAAATCTTGCAGGTTCTGTCAGCAGCCAGTCACGGTAGACCTTTCAAGTTCTGATCAATGTGAAACTTACAACATTAGCAATAATATTCAATCATTTAGAGAACCTGCTGTAATTAGTCAGTATTAAACAAACTCTCTTAGAGTGAGGCACATAGGAAAACTTCTCTCGCACTATGAGAGTGGTTTAACATTTTGGCCACTGCGCATATGCACTCGTGAGTCGTCTGCCATACTACAAAAATAATTCTGGTGAACCAACTTGATACCCTCTTACTAAATTTAGACATCTACTACTGCTGACATCCTTCGAGTTCAGAGATTCTTCTTGCACTGAGTGTGTCCTTTCTCTCATCCCCTGGTAGATCTGTACCTATTTTGAAAGCGTTGTCTACACCGCTCTGCGAGGCACTTAACGGAACGAGGGACGCTATCTGTGACGGCGCACATCAATCCATTTTAGTTGACTTGAGCGTCAGCCTTTCATCTAAGAACAGTTTTGCGACATGTTTACAGGTATACCCACAGTCAGGTGACACATACAGCTTAACAGAAAAGCATAACGCTTCTTCTTCAGGGTAGAAATAAAATTGAGAAGTCTCTGTTCATTTGCAATCATTGGTGTGGTTTGATTCAGTTATATCCACACTTTCATGTATCACTAGGAACTTGAATTAGTTTGTGTACTCTAATTTGGAGCCGCGCGGTCTGAGGCGTCTTGCCGCGGTTCGTTTGCGGCTTCCCCCGTCGGAGGTTCGAGTCCTCCATCGGGCGTGTGTGTGTTGTCCTTAGCATAAGTTAGTTTAATTTAGATTAAGTAGTGTGTAAGCGTAACGACCGATGACCTCAGCAGTTTGGTCCCATAGTAACTTCCCACAATTTTCCAAAAATTTATAATTTGGATAGTGAGTTATTAACGAGGCTGTGGAGCAGTTTTGAGAAAAACTGTACCTTAACTATTTGTGTGCTTACACACACTCTGTTCGTGACTTAACACTGAGTCCTACTTACGCGAAATACAATGTATTAATATAAACAGTTCGTGTTAGAAACGCCCTTGTTGAAAGGTAAGCACAGGAGGGAAACTCAAGGAGACGTCAAGTCTCGTAATCGGTCTCTGAAAATAAAACCGTTCATTGTATGGGCAAACGTAATTTCTGTAGGCAGAACAGATATAAAGTTGTAATCATAGTTGCGATATAATACTAAAAATTACCAGTTTCGGCACTTATGGGTCACCTACAGAACTTATCAGGTTTGGTGCAGTATAATTCGTTAACTTCGTCGACATAGATGGTAGTGTCAACATTATGGTATATCCACAGAGTTGACATGTTATGGGTAACCAGATTGGAAATATCAGACCATGTCCAATAAGAGCATAAACCAGTAGCCATCAGCATTACATTGCGACTGTTATTGTAATGTTTCCACCTGCAGGCATTACGTCTGCTCTTGAGATCTGGAGGGTTCAACAGTGTCTTCGGTAGTAGATGAGGGCACCTCTCGTAATGAAGTGGTGAGCAGTTGGACGTGCAATATGCGGACTAACAATGTAGAAACTATTTGATACAGGTGCAGAAGGCTTGCTAATTCTGGAAGTAAGTATTAGTTTTTAGTCGCCACTCAATCTCATGTGTTGTGCACAGGGGATCAACACACTTTAGTTATGTGATGGGAGCACTGGGGAGGCTGCGATAGTCTGGAGAATGGGAGACTGGAATGATGCCTTCAGACCAAAGGGTATACCAACTGGTTACTTTACAGGAGGGAAGTGTATGTCAGGGGATATTGTTGCTGTGCTACAAAGGGCAGACCTTTTGTGTTGGAGAATTTTTGATCACGTCAGGTTCAGACAAAAGAGTCAGCTGCAGCATATGTTTCAGGGTTCAGAGACCATGTGTTATGTTTTTGGTTTTTGGAATAGTGCAGTGTCATTGATCAATATTTCACGGAAACTAATTTTTCATGTGGTTTGTGCGGTCTTTGGTTGGTCTGTGGGTTCGGGTCTTTTGTGGCATGACGCCTTATCCAGAGCAAATTCAGTCACATAATGTGATGTTCACGACGTTGGACCTGATGTGCTGGTGTGGATGAAGGTGATGAACCTATGATGGCTGTTTTGTGATACAGCAGCGGGTATGCAAGATGCATGCAATGGTGTAGCATCTTTGACGCTAAATATGATGATCATGAGCGGAATAGGGTGCAATTACCACCAAGGAAGAGTGGAGGAGCTTCATTTCTAGATGTCACAGTGGCGTTCCGTTCTCCTACCTGTTCGTTCCATAGCTTTAATGGGTTGGCATAGGCTACAGAAGGAATGAGGATAGACGGAAGAGTTGCACGTAAACTCTTTATTTCTCCCCCAAAGCTTAAAGCAGATGTGGGTGCGCACTCTCGTCTGGTGGCGCCGCCTGGCGTTGATCCACGTCGTCCGTGTCCTACGGTGTGGCCAGACGTCAATCAGGCGACGCACTACGGCGAGTGTTGTCAGTAGCTGTTACGCTCGTCATGCCCGAGAAGAGCGCATTCGCGTAGTACGACATTGTCGGGGGCGCTGGGCTGCATCAGTGGCTGATGAGCACATTGGTGTAGTTACGCTGCTAGCGATGTGGCCAATAAATGCCGTATTGGTCGCTTGCTCCATCTGTGGCACGCGACAGGATCGTAGACGATGAGGCCGTGGAGCTTGGCCTGGTGGCTGTCTGGCCCTGGCAGACACCCAACGTCTAGGTGGCTGGGATGGCCCCACTCTGCAGTCTGTCCAGGCAGAATGGCGACAGAGTAGTGATGACAGCAGGCTTTGACCTTTTGCTGACACACTGTTTTGAAGTGACGACGCTCCGATTATCTTCCTGGCCAGCCGCCAGGTACTTCTTCACACCACAGAGCGTATTTTACAGCACTGCGACTTCCCAAGTGACATATGTCATACGCAAACCAAGTTCTTGCTTGTGCTGCACCACGATCTAATTCGTACTGTGCAGTTCTTTGCAAAAGATCTGGTTAGTCTTTTGAAAGCTTCTTTAAGTCTGCCTGTTACAGTTCAACAGCTCAGGCAGATACGCAGAAAAATATAAAATATCTCTACAGATTACAGGTAGAGTTACTGGCTGTCCCAAATTACTTCTAGATGAGAACAAATACCCGAGATACGTTATCACACTTACACTACACGCGCTTCAATTCTCATGAGTGGTTCATTCGCTGCTTCCTGCAGTGCTCTACAAGCTGTGTCACTGCGGAGTCAATGGTTCAAATGATTGAAATGGCTCTGAGCAGTATGGGCCTTAACATCTGAGGTCATCAGTTCCCTAGAACGTAGAACTACTTAAATCTAACTAACCTAAGGATATCACATACATCCATGCCCGAGGCAGGATTAGAACCTGCGACCGTAGCGGTCGCGCGGTTCCAGACTGAAGCACCTATAACCGATCGGCCACAACGGCCGGCTGGAGTAAATTACTCTTATGCAGTCTACATCGGCTGTTGTGTCAACCCATCTTATGGGCGTAGGTGTTTTGGAATCTGAGGCATCCTTCAACATTACTCCTGAGACCATTGCCCGCATCTCGTGGTCGTGCGGTAGCGTTCTCGCTTCCCACGCCCGGGTTCGATTCCCGGCGGGGTCAGGGATTTTCTCTGCCTCGTGATGGCTGGGTGTTGTGTGCTGTCCTTAGGTTAGTTAGGTTTAGGTAGTTCTAAGTTCTAGGGGACTTATGACCACAGCAGTTGAGTCCCATAGTGCTCAGAGCCATTTGAACCATTTTAGCCTGAGACCATTACTAAACTTAAGACAGCTTTCTCTACGTATCATCTTTCTTGTCTCTACACTTAGCCTTAGCAATGTGCCACTCATCTTCTTCGCTCAAGTCACCCTACCTTCCACACGACATTGTCCTATTAGCGCGTTTTGCCTGATCCCTGCGTCGCGGAAGAAGCATACAAGTTCGCGGAGAAGAGCGTAACATGAATTATTTACCAAACGAAATCGGCGATAAAGACGCTACAGTCACAGTTATGACCATAAGTGATTCTTTAAGCTTGAAGTTCACCTCCTCGTTCACAATATAGTGCTTCATGACATCTGCGACACGACTAACTAGTCTACATAGCCACAGGCGCTTTACCAGCTGTAACCATCTCCCTCACTGCAACGCTGCAATATTCCATGTTGTTTTCTTCGTCATAATCCTCTTATATATGGCCTTCCATTATGGCATACATTGGTTCGGACAGTTATCATAGGGAGATTTCCTGCCACAAAGCCCACTGAATTCCATGGGGCTGGAGCATCGTAATAGCAAATAAACCATCTCGCATTCATAACACATCAGCGCCTTGCTACGCTGACTTGAGCCACAATTGTGTGGTGTAGAGAGAAAGAAATTCAAACCATAAGATACTGTTGTGACAAATCTATGATTTACTTTGTCAGTGCTGTACCACAATTACCTAACAAGCAAATAGAACTCAGCACACTCCGTGCACGTCAAACCACATATGTACTAACACAGATCCTTGGAGAAGTGCTAAATTCCTCATTCACACAAGAAAACAACGCCTGTAATAGCTTACTATCTACAAGTTGCGTCTAAATACTTTTGTTCGTCAGTATTAATCGCGTCACAGTGGGTCTGTTGTGGTGTTGCGGATGCTGAAATCAGGTATGCAGTCTGTGGCAGGCTGTCCTATACGTAATGGTGATACTGATAGGGTAGCTATTGCTTATCCAGAAATGTCGCATGCTGCTAAAGAACAGCAGGTGAACGTGAAGATGTAAGGAGAAGTACTGCAGTGACTGATCTGATAGTGTGGTGACTGTGATAGGTCGGAAGTACACCAACAGATAATTAATATGTAACAAAAATACACATTTTAGTAGGAGTGGAGTAGAGACTATTGTAAACAGAAATGACGTTTTACTAGTCGGAAATATTATACCTGTTGATGATTTAGAGGTAGTGAATAGTAGGTACAAGCTATACTTAGCGAACCTGGCAAAGATAGCGGCAAATGAAAAATACGAAATGGAGATCGAGATGAGTGTAAGAGCATCACAAAATGATATACGAACTGGTGATGGCGAGGAATTAGACTTCTGCAAGGACGACGAGGTGTTATTCAGACACGGATATGATCCTTGCAGAAGCCCAAGTTAGTCAGTCCAAGAGTGAATGAGGGTTTCCAATCGTCGAAAGAAACATAATATAATTTTCTAAATCAGTTCAAAAACGTGTGTGAAATCTTACGGGACTTAACTGCTAAGGTCATCAGTCCCTAAGCTTACACACTACTTAACCTAAATTATCCTAAGGACAAACACACACACACCGATGCCCGAGGGAGGACTCGAACCTCCGCCGGGATCAGCCACGCAGTCAATGGCTGCAGCGCCTGAGACCGCTCGGTTCTAAATCAGTTCTTCGAGTTCTAAGAATTGAACCGAAAAGAGTGCATCATTCCACTCTTTACATTACTACAAGTGTCACTTATCAATAAAATGTTGGGTACTATAACTGACCTTGTGGCCTAGAAGATGTCACGAAGCGTTCTGTTAAGCACAAGAAGACCTCAGTTTTAGATCTTTGTTAAAGCCCCACAGCACAAGGATAATGACACACATATTGTAGCTGTTGGATAAAAATTACTATCTGATTTGCTTGGCTATGTGTATATTTCGGGGACATGGTGCTTGACTTGCTCCATCGGTGTTGGGTATCATGATTTTTTCTTCCACATATTTTCTTAGCCCCACTGCTGTCTTACGTACTGCCAAGCAGTGCAGAAAGCTTCACGAATTTCATGACCTCATTTATATGAGGCACATACACAGGGTCCAGCTACATTAGTATGACCACCGCCTACTTTCGACATCAACGTGCAGTAATCACTTTGAGACAGCAAGTTCCAGCACTAGCAGTGAAGGGTATATAGAGCGTGTCCGGGGATGTGGAAATCAGTACAGTCGTTGTCATAATGCGGAAACGGAGCGATTATTTGACGTCCATAGAGCACGACAATTAACTTTCTGATCGAGGGTGGAAGTATTTCCGAAATGGCTAAGTTTGTGAACTGTTCACTGCCGATGTGGTCAAAGTCTCCCGTGAACGACAAAATGGCGGTATCGATGACTGGCGCCTAGGCAACTGTGGCACACCATGGGCCATACATGACAGGGGTGATCGATAGTGTGTGCGAGTTAATAGACTTGCGACTGTTGAGCAACTGACCACGCAGATGAACGAAGGGCTACCATCTGTTCCTTGTCAACGACCGTTCAGTGAATGTTACTACGTATGGGCCTCCGCTGTAGGCTCCTAGTGCATGTCACCCATGCTGAGTGTTGTTCATCGGCGATGAAGTACGGGATTTGCATACAAGTACCGACATTGGACGTCAGATAAGTAGCGACAGGTAGCTTTCTCAGATAAATCACATTTTATGCTCCATCGGACAGATGTCCGTTGGAGGGCACAGCATCGCAACAGACCTTACAAGGGTCCATGCAGTGTGAGGGAGCGCCATGGCCTGTGGAATTTTTGGTGGCATTCCCTGGTTGATTTGGCCAAACTGAGAGTCACAACAGATCAGCATATGTATACATATATCCTTGGAGACTACGTTCGCCTCTGCATGCAGCTTTTCTTCATCAGGATAGCTTCTGGCAGCAGGACAATGCAACGTATCAGACAGCTCAGACTGTGCGTGCGTGGTTCTAAGAGCATCAGGATGCGTTTCCCATACTTACCTTCACAACAAACTCCCCCACCGATAATCTACGGAACCACGTCGATCGGGCTGTACGTTGCATGGATCCTGAACCAGGAGAGCTAGCACACCTGGCCATGGTACTGCATGTAGCATACCTCGGCATCTCTATCGACATCTTCTAGAACCTCATTTACTCTCTTCCTGCACGCCCGCGCTGCAAAAGTGGCTTTTCAGGCGTCTGACAGGTGGTCATATTAATGTGATTGGATTGTGTGCCTTGAAACCGCGGCTCGTGGTCTTGCGGTAGCGTTCTCACTTGCCGCGTAAGGGGTCCCGGGTTCGATCCCGGCGGGGTCAGGAATTTTCTTTGCCTCGAGACGACTGGGTGTTGTGTGTCTTTCATCATCATTTCATCCTCATTCACTCGCAAGTCACCGTAGGGGCGTTAAAGAACTTGTGGAGCGGCGGCCGAACCGCCCCGCGGGGAGTCTCCCGGCCACCAATGCCGTACGCTCATTATCATTACTGACTCCTTCTGTGAGGCACTGTAACAACCAAGAAACTTTTAGTTATCGTTGGAGGCAGCTCCGTTGCTGCGAAGGTCTGCTACGTCGAAACCATACGCGGTATCAAATGTTTCCCTGAGACGTTTAAGTATCATCCTTATCTACGATAATGATCGAAGCAGAAGAAATGAATTAAAATTTTTGCTGCGGCCGGGACTCGAATTTGGGTTTTCGCGCTTGCTAGGCATAACTGCTAACCATTACACCACCATAACACTATGGTCAACAGTGCTGCACGAACTACCCAATTTGAGTGCCCTGCCCAAACCAAACTTCAGTTCGTATCTCCAGCTTATTTTCCCTTTCCATTCCTTTCTTTTGCTTCGATCGTTATCGTAGATGAGGAAGAGACTTAAATGTCTCAGGGACACATTTAATTATAAGATCTATAAGATCACCTAAGATACAGGACATTCCTATTACGTCCAACGCTTCTATTCCAATGCCGGAGAGCCGTAGCAGTAGTGACAATGTAAGGGTCAATAAGCTGAAGATATGATTTGAAGTTTTTGTAGAGGAGCGCATTCAACTTCGGTAGTTCATGCAGCAATGTTGACCACTGTGTTGTGGTGGTGTGATGGTTAGCATTTCTGCCCAGCGAGCAAGAAGACCAGGGTTCGAGTCCTGGCGCAACACAAACTTTAATTCATTTCTTCTGCCTCGATCATTATCGTGCATACACAGTATATTCATAACGTTATCCATGAGTGCCTTCAGACTAGCATTAATTACAGATGCCGTCTCATACAGCGTCCTCAGTAGTAATGAATGTCAGAAAATGAAGTAATTTTGAGCGTGTTCAGCGCTAAAGAATTGTCGTGCACAGTAGAGAGAGGGGTGGTGGTTATTTACGCGATGGCTGTGACAAAAACAAATGAAAATGTCTTCTTCACCCGGGTTTCTACTAAGAAAAGGGCAACAACTGTCCTACATGGCCTTCAATATGTTAACCAACATCTGGATGAACCGATCATTGTAGTATCGGATTCCATAGCTTTGCTTTTGTCCCGTTGTTCACTGCTAACCGGAGCGGCTAACATTATTCAACGAACGCACAGGAGGCAAATCCCTGCAAGACAAAGCTCGTGGTACAAGTAGGGTGATACCTCGCCCACATTTGGTCTGAAATGTAGTGGATGCTAAATATTGGTGGGGATATGGGAAACTGAGATGGATAGTTAAGTTTTGATTTGTTGGGTTCCAGGCTGGACATAATTAATCAAACAAAAAGTTACGTCTTGACCGGATGTGAAATATCGGAAAGACAGCGGTGAAAGCAGATGGTGTACACAAACAACTTATTATAGCAATAAAAAGCGCTTGGCCGCGCGGGGTAACTGTGCGGCTTCCCCCCCTCCCCCCTTTCAGGGACCAATGACATCAGCAGTTTGGTCCCATAGGAACTGACCACAAATTTCCAAATTTCAAATAAAAGGCAAGAATCAGTAAGTACAAGTTTCCAAGGTGTCTGGACTATGCAAACACGGCACTAATGGACTCTCTGAAGAGCTTGCTTGCCAGTTAGATCTCGCCATCGTTACCCCATTTTCAGGGCAGAGTTGACCTTTGGCAGACCTCGGTCTTTGGCGGCGTGTGTCTACGGCTGTTACCTTGTCCTTCATCTCTGCGAGAGTATAGTGTAAGCTGCGTAACTGACAGTTATCGACGGTTGAATACCCATTTCGCTTTGTGCAGGGCGAAAAGGTAAGTGCTGCGGGCCACAGGCAAGGCCGACGCCTTCACCATTCAGTTAGTAGCTTAAAGAGGAGTCGGCTCAGCAGCAGTTATGAAATTTTGCATGTGCTCGGGCTACATAGGCTGCATCCAGGGAATCGAATTTTAACCATATGACGGTAGTCATGAGAATGAATTGGTAGCAGAGTCAAAACTCTTATGACAATCGAACAAACGCAGCATGAGGGGAGAGAGAGAGAGAGAGAGAGAGAGAGAGAGAGAGAGAGAGAGAGAGATAGTGCCTTCAAGAAAAGAAGCGAAGTTGAATGCTCGTGAGAAGCATAGAGTTGGAATGAAATTCTGGAAAGGAAACTAGAACAACATGGAGTAGGATGAAATTATTATGGGACTGGATCAACATCAAGGGCAAGTGTAGACTACCAAGAATTCAGATGAAGTCCCAACACAAACACTCTCGAAGGAATCAGGAGGAATTCCTCATCATCGAGAGTCTCCAACAAAAATTGTACTGAATGCACAACAAATTTCTTCCTACAGTAAACGAAAGTTCTCTCCCTCTGCTTCTCCCCTGTTTTTATGCTGGTCTCGCCACCCTTGCTCTTCCAGAACACTAAAATTTTATGAGCGTATCTCATCACTGGCTGACTATACAGGGTGTTACAAAAAGGTGCGGCCAAACTTTCAGGAAACATTCCTCACAAAAAAATAAAGAAAAGATGTTATGTGGACATGTGACCGGAAACGCTTAATTTCCATGTTAGAGCTCATTTTAGTTTCGTCGTTCACCTACGCTCAATGGAGCACGTTATCATGATTTCATACGGGATACTCTACCTGTGCTGCTGGAACATGTGCCTTTACAAGTACGACACAAGATGTGGTTCATGCACGATGGAGCTCCTGCACATTTCAGTCGAAGTGTTCGTACGCTTCTCAACAACAGATTCGGTGACCGATGGATTGGTAGAGGCGGACCAATTCCATGGCCTCCACGCTCTCCTGACCTCAACCCTCTTGACTTTCATTTATGGGGGCATTTGAAAGCTCTTGTCTACACAACCCCGGTATCAAATGTAGAGATTCTTCGTGCTCGTATTGTGGACGGCTGTGATATAATACGCCATTCTCCAGGGCTGCATCAGCGCATCAGGGATTGCATGCGACGGAGGGTGGATGCATGTATCCTCGCTAACGGACGACATTTTGAACATTTCCTGTAACAAAGTGTTTGAAGTCACGCTGGTACGTTCTGTTGCTGTGTGTTTCCATTCCATGATTAATGTGATTTGAAGAGAAATAATAAAATGAGCTCTAACATGGAAAGTAAGCATTTCCGGACACATGTCTACATTACATATTTTCTTTCTTTGTGTATGAGGAATGTTTCCTGAAAGTTTGGCCGTACCTTTTTGTAACACCCTGTATATCAGTATCAGTCGAAGCACGATTCCTCGTTGGCACTCCCTCTCAAAGATGCCAACTGTTCGGTGATACAGTTTCACGTACACGCATTGAGAAAGCATTCTCATAATCTGCACTGAAGCATGACGGCTCGCAGCATGTTGCAAACAGAGGTTAGCCCGCTGGACAAGTCTTCAGGTGTCACAAGGGTGGTGGCGCGCTTGCAGGAATGTTCACTCCACTTTTATGTTTCTCAGTGAGGCGCAGGCTTAGCGACAGAATGTGTTTTCCTAGCACATAAAGCCTTCTGGTGGCGAGTTACCTCTCCCAGTCATGAGAGTTTCACGGTACGGTTTCACCGGTGGCAAACAGAGATCTCCTGGTCTCGCCTGTATTTGCATCGCTCAAATTTAGAGGAGGGATTTCCACAGGCAATAAAGAATCACTTAACGGTCCTTTCTGTGGATAACGTAGGTGCTTCCCATACATACGCTGCCATTTATTCGCTTTCATTATAAGGAACATCATGGCTGTAATGTAAACATTTATGATAAAACGTCCGCTCATCGTGGGCGAATCGGTCGTTTCCTACGAAGAGTTGGACGTGTTTCGACCGAAATGTACAACCGATAATCTTGAGAGAGCTTCAGATGTAGAACAAGGTTTGCACACAAGTTTTATCTTCTGGACTACTGTCAATCTATATCGCAGTATGTCAGGCTGCTGCCTTAAACCCACCATCTCAGTCCCAAGCTTGAGTCCTGCTTGCTTAAAGAAACATCTGCCCCGTATCGGCCTTACAACGTTCCTTCACGAAAATATGGCAAGGAGAAGGACGACAATCATTTAATTCGGTTACATTAATTAACGTGATACCAATAATGGTGTATTTATATTTACTGAAAAATAACTACGTCATTTCTATTATATTAACACTATTATCATTTCAGAAAGGCTATATGGCTAACAGACACATACAGATTGCAACCAACTCTGAAATATACCTTAAAAGAAAGGTACTAGTAATTCGTGTATCACATAGTATGTAACGGGTAAAAGATTACAAAATTTCAATCCCGCGTCAGGCCTTCCAGATTTAGGTTTTCCGTGATTTCCCTAAATCGCTCCAGGCAAATGCTGGGATGGTTCCTTTGAAACGGCACGGCCGACTTCCTTCCCCGTCTTTCCATAATCTGATGAGACCGATGACATCGCTGTTTGGTCTCTTCCCCCAGACAATCCAATGCAAGTACAAAATTTTTATTTGACCCTATTGCATTCTTCGCTATCAATATGATGGCGATAGATCTAGAGTGCCTTCCCAGTCGTAAATTAAAAAATTGTCCAGAAACGCAGTACTTCTGGAGAACAACGTACAACAAAATAATTTGTAAGCAGGATATTGACACAAAAATTTCAGAAATTTACAATTAATCAACTGAAAGAATTGATAATTTTCTTGACGTCAAGGTCAGTCGAAGAGGAAAAGGAAAAAAGTTTGTAGCACTTTTTGCAACCTGAATCTGATTTTCATGATAAACTGCGCGTATTACCAGGTTAGACGTGCTGCAGTTCAGACAGGGATATGAGATCAAAAACTGTGGATTACTCAGTGAACAACGGCTAAAATGCTTTTGAATATTACAATGAGACAAAAGACAAAGAACAAAAGAGTCAGTGCAAAATCATGAGCAGACCGCGTAATTATAACTAATAAAATTGAAGTGGAAGTAAGTAGGGATCTAGCCAAAGAACTGGCTGGTGGACGGACCTGTTTTTCTTAGTGTTCCAACACACATAACGCATACTGTTTCAGGTACGCTGCGAACGCTGACCCTTGCAGAACAAAGGAACCAATACCTCTCCCTCAACCCCCCCCCCCCCTTCCGCCGCCCACCTCAGCAATTGCAGGCTGCGATCAAGTCATGATGCTGTGGCCCTTTGCTCGGCTCCGACAGGGTGGGAAGTAGAATATTGGTTTCAGTGAGATAGACGAGCGGGAAGCGGTATTGGAAAGAAGTCCCAGAAAATCCTTGCACCGTTTAGCACTTCAAACCGATGTTGACACACCAAGTCTGCTCACTGTACTGTATGCAGACCTCTACTGAAAGCTTACAATGGATGATTAATTCAGATTCATTTTTCCTGACGTCAGGACTACAACTGGTTACTGAATTCCGCGCATAATTCAGAGGTTGATAATGCGGAGTGCAGCACTTGTGCCGTACGTGCTGCTCGTACACTGCTTGACCAAACATGTGAAGCTCCTAGAATGGTAAAAGCGAACGTAATGAATTTTCAGGGGTTCAGACGGCATGTTATGTGGCTTCATACGGTACGTGGCGTTACTTGAGTGATTAAAATACTGAATCAAATTTACGAAGAACTTGGCAGTATAAACTGGGACGGAGTTGTCGTATGAGCTGGTCCCGCACATGTTGTATTGCTACCACATCTGGGGATTTGGCAGACCGCAGGAGTACCTCAACATCACGCAGGCAGTTCATAGAGAGACGTGCCATTTGCGGATGAGCATTGACCTATTGAAAAATGGCACCACGTACTGTAAATTGAGGGTCAGAACATGAGGAGGCAGGGTGTACGCAATGTACCGCTGTGCCGGCAGAAACCACTCAAACGCCACCAGACGTTATCTGAAGTCATACCCGACGTTCCTCATACCATGCCAACAATATCATTGTCCCAGTCCAAAACGACGGGCCAGTCCCCATATCGCCGCCACGCACAGCCGAAAATCACGCGGGACAGTAAACAATCACAATTAATTGATGAACACAACAAGACGCCATTCATCATCAGTCCGTGGACACCGGTGGCGGCAGCATTCCAAATGCAGCCGTTTGCGTTGTGAAGTCAACAGCAGCCTACGAAACGGACGATAATTCGCTAGTCCGGTTGCACCTGGTCAATAATGCTGGATGACAAACATTGTTGCAGAGAGTCCATTACCTGCCTCAGATGACATGAGCAGATGTGAAGGGACCACAAAGCGCTTGGGGCACGTCACAGCCGTCCTCCCGCGTGCTGGTCGGACGTGGTCGACCGGTAACTTGACGATGAGAATGCGTGACCTCACGTTCCAAATCACTTCAATGCCTGGTCATCAACAACCCCGAATGTCCCTCAAATCTAGATACTGCACGATTCGAGCAGCTGGCTTCATGGAGACCCCCAACGAGCCCCGTTTTAAATTCAGTCAGATGGTGATAATCCTTTCTCTTAAGAGTACGCGGCATCTGTGTCTCTTTGACAGTGATTTATCAATATCTGATGCTGTCCACTAACCTTATATACCTTACCAGGCCTGATAACAACAGTAAGCATGAACAACTCTGATGTGCTTTGATTGCCGTTCTGCATCTCACACAGACTTGCAACTCTAAATCATTTACATTCCTGACGATGATATGAACGTGTACGAAATTCCACTCAAATCCCACCATGTCATCTGGAGCTTCCTTTGACAAGCATTATACACTCCTGGAAATGGAAAAAAGAACACATTGACACCGGTGTGTCAGACCCACCATACTTGCTCCGGACACTGCGAGAGGGCTGTACAAGCAATGATCACACGCACGGCACAGCGGACACACCAGGAACCGCGGTGTTGGCCGTCGAATGGCGCTAGCTGCGCAGCATTTGTGCACCGCCGCCGTCAGTGTCAGCCAGTTTGCCGTGGCATACGGAGCTCCATCGCAGTCTTTAACACTGGTAGCATGCCGCGACAGCGTGGACGTGAACCGTATGTGCAGTTGACGGACTTTGAGCGAGGGCGTATAGTGGGCATGCGGGAGGCCGGGTGAACGTACCGCCGAATTGCTCAACACGTGGGGCGTGAGGTCTCCACAGTACATTAATGTTGTCGCCAGTGGTCGGCGGAAGGTGCACGTGCCCGTCGACCTGTGACCGGACCGTAGCGACGCACGGATGCACGCCAAGACCGTAGGATCCTACGCAGGCCGTAGGGGACCGCACCGCCACTTCCCAGCAAATTAGGGACACTGTTGCTCCTGGGGTATCGGCGAGGACCATTCGCAACCGTCTCCATGAAGTTGGGCTACGGTCCCGCACACCGTTAGGCCGTCTTCCGCTCACGCCCCAACATCGTGCAGCCCGCCTCCAGTGGTGTCGCGACAGGCGTGAATGGACGGACGAATGGAGACGTGTCGTCTTCAGCGATGAGAGTCGCTTCTGCCTTGGTGCCAATGATGGTCGTATGCGTGTTTGGCGCCGTGCAGGTGAGCGCCACAATCAGGACTGCATACGACCGAGGCACACAGGGCCAACACCCGGCATCATGGTGTGGGGAGCGATCTCCTACACTGGCCGTACACCACTGGTAATCGTCGAGGGGACACTGAATAGTGCACGGTACATCCAAACCGTCATCGAACCCATCGTTCTACCATTCCTAGACCGGCAAGGGAACTTGCTGTTACAACAGGACAATGCACGTCCGCATGTATCCCGTGCCACCCAACGTGCTCTAGAAGGTGTAAGTCGACTACCCTGGCCAGCAAGATCTCCGGATCTGTCCCCCATTGAGCATGTTTGGGACTGGATGAAGCGTCGTCTCACGCGGTCTGCACGTCCAGCACGAACGCTGGTCCAACTGAGGCGCCAGGTGGAAATGGCATGGCAAGCCGTTCCACAGGACTACATCCAGCATCTCTACGATCGTCTCCATGGGAGAATAGCAGCCTGCATTGCTGCGAAAGGTGGATATACACTGTACTAGTGCCGACATTGTGCATGCTCTGTTGCCTGTGTCTATGTGCCTGTGGTTCTGTCAGTGTGATCATCTGATGTATCTGACCCCAGGAATGTGTCAATAAAGTTTCCCCTTCCTGGGACAATGAATTCACGGTGTTCTTATTTCAATTTCCAGGACGGCGGACAGCCTTATCACAGCTGGATTAATTAACGTAACGCGAGACGAAGATTAAGACACCATTCGGTAAGTGTGACATTGACAATGTACCGGCTACAACGAGACCTTACTTCATGCCCAGCGTGTGCGTGAGAGGTGATGACCGATGGAATCAACCGCTAGCCGGCATCGACTGAAATACGCTGGTTGGCAGATCGTCCCACTAGCACCTGCGGCAGAGACACGCGCTGTTATTTGCCAGGGCGCCGAAAAAAGCGCGGCACGTGAATATTCAACGGCACACCTGCGGAGATAATCGAATGTGTCGCATCGGCAGGGCAGCCAGAACAATACTTGCCCCAAATTTGAGTACAAACACAAACACTTTGAGATTAAGCTGTCCAATACCGTGTGTGCTTTCTCTCACATGCACAGATACACTATGTGATCAAAAGTATCCGGACACCCAAAACAAGTACGTTTTTCATATTAGGTGCATTGTGCTGCCACCTACTGCCAGGCACTCCATACAATACGTCATTTGACATCGTGAGACAGCAAAATGGGGCGCTCTGTGGAACTCACGGACTTCGAACGTGGTCTGGTGATTGGGTGTAAATTCTGTCATACGTCTGTACGCGAGACTTCCGCACTCCTAAACATCCCTAGGTCCACTGTTTCCGATGTGATAGTGATGTGGGAACGAGAAGGGACACGTACAGCACAAAAACTTACAGACCGACCTCGTCTGTTGACTGACAGGGACCGCCGACATTTGAAGAGGGTCGTAATGTGTAATAGGCGGAAATCTATCCAGACCATCACTCGGGAATTCGAAACTGCATCAGGGTCCACTGCAAGCACTATGACACTTAGGCGGGAGGTGAGAAACGTGGATTTCAAGGTCGAGCGGCTGCTCATAAGCCACACATCACGTCGGTAAATGCCAAACGACGCCTCGCTTGGTGTAAGGAGCGTAAGCATTGGACGATTTAAGACTGTATAAACGTTATGTGGAGTGACGAATCACAGTACACAATGTGGCGATCCAATGGCAGGGTGTGGGTATGGCGAATGCCCGTTGAACTCATCTGCCAGCGTGTGTAGTGCCAACAGCAAAATTCGGAGGAGGTGAGTTATGATGTGGTGATGTTTTTCACAGAGGGGGCTAGTATTCCTTGCTGTTTTGCGCACCACTGTTACAGCACAGGCCTACATTGCTCTTTTAATCACGTTTTTGCTTCCCACTGTTGAAGCGCAATTCGGTGTCGGCGATTGCATCTTTCAACACGATCTAGCACATGTTCATAATGCACGGCCTGTGGCGGAGTGGTTACACGACGGTATCATTCCTGTAACGGACTAGCCTGCACAGAGTCCTGACCTGAATCCTACAGAACACCTCTCGGATGTTCTGGAACGCCGACTTCGTGCCAGGCCTCACCGACCGACATCGATTCCTCTCCTCAGTGCTCTCCGTGAAGTCTGGGTTGGCAATCCCCAAGAAACCTTCCAGCACCTGATTAAACGTGTGCCTGCGAGACTGGAATTTGTCATCAAGGCTAAAGGTGGGCCAACACCATACTGAATTCCATCATTAGCGATGGAGGGCGCCATGGACTTGTAAGTCATTTGAAGCCAGGTGTTCGGATACTTTTGATCACATAGTATACTCAAACACAATATAAATAGGGCTGGAGTGTGACATTTTCGTATGTTGTCACACATTTTCTACATAAAATAGTAATAAATTTCATATTAGAAATAAAGAGGAATCTTTTGTTCTAAATACTGATACTTTTGCAACATTGATAATCGGAGTTTCAAAGTGAAATGCCGATAGATTTGCCTCTTTCAGACCAATAGTACTGGCAACACAAACTACTACAGTGATATTTTCAATCAAATGAAACAGTTACCAAAATCTCTGCCATTAACAACACCGCTGTGAGGCACTCTCTTCAGTTATACATAGCTACTTCAATTTACAGGGTCATTACGTTATGTTTCAATTATTCACGGATGATGGAGAAAGGTAACTGTATCAATTTGAGGCCCCTGATCCGGTTTCGACCGAGTCGAAAATTGATTGTAGAGTAAGCAATCCTGACGAGCATTAATAATTTGTCAAACTATGTGGCTGTAACCAGATGGAGTCCCACTTCACTGTGCACTGAGTGTTTGTGAACACCCCAATCATGATGCATAGAATTCCCGCTGAATATTCACCAACGCCATCAGATAAATTCCCGTGTAGATGGACTAGTAACATCACACCTAACTTGACGTCATTCCCTGAAAAGTGGATGGGCTGAGGCCAGCACTTTCATTTGCTCTCACACCACTTGATTTCTTATTGAGGGTCAAGTGAAAGGCCTTTTGTAGGAAACGCCTGTCGAGACTAAATAGAATCTTCTGGCAAGAATTCGCGCTGCTTGCATCACTGCTCCAACACAACCGGATACATTAGAATGGGTACGACAGAACTTCGTGAGACGATGACATGCATATATTGACGCTGGGGAACGCCATTTTGAACAACTGTTATACATGTAACGGCTTGTGAAACTGGAGCAGGAAATTAGGATGCAATATTAACGTACCATAACTTATGATTTTCGGTCTCTCTGACGTCAAATTTCGTGCGCCGTTATTAGTTCATGAACACGGGAAGTTACCTGAGAGTATTGGTGAGTATTCAGCAGGAATTCTGTAAGACATAATCAGGATTCCGAGGTTAGGGCCATTAGTTTGAGCAGTGCTCGAGTGTAAGGCATGACTTGAATAAATTTTCTTTCTCTGTATGCTCACATGTTTGAAGAACATTACATATTATACCGTATAATACAGACACTGCAAATAGAATTTCAGAATTATCTTGTTATCGCAAAAACTTAAAAATTTTAAATCTCCTCCTTGGTTCTTTACTTCTTGTTCTACACCGAAGAGCCAAAGACATTGGTACACCTACCTAATATCGTGTAGAGCGCCCGAGAGCAAGCATTAGTGCCGCAACACGCCGTGGCATAGACTCGACTAATGTCAGGAGTAGTGCTGTAGTGCTGGAGGGAACTGACACCATCAATTTTGCAGTGCTGTCCATACATCCGCATGAGTACGAGTGGGTGCAGATCTCTTCTGAACAGCACGATGCAGGGCATACTAGAAATGCTCAAAATGTTCATGTCTGAGGAGTTTGGTTGCTAGCGGAAGTGTTTAAGCACAGAAGAGTGTTCTCCTGAATCCACTCTGTAGCAGTTCTGGACGTGTGTGGTGTGGCATTATCCTGTTAGAGTTTCCCAATTCCGTCAGAAAACACAATGGACGCGAATGGGTACAGGTGATCAGACAGGATGCTTACGTAATCTCACCTGTCAGACTTGTATCTGGACGTATTAGAGATCCCAAACCACACCTGTCAGAGTCGTATCTACACGTATTATGGGTCCCATATCACACGCTCCACACCATTACACACCCTCCACCAGCTCCAACAGTCTCCCGCTGACATGCTTGTCGATGGATTCATAAGGTCGTCTCCTTTCTTGTGAACGTCCATCCACTCTATAGAATTTGAAGAGAGACTCGTCCCACCAGGCAATATGTTTCCAGTCATCAACAGTCCAATGTCGGTGATAACGAGTCCAGGCGTGGCGTGAAGCTTTATGTCGTACACACATCAAGGGCACAGGAGTGGGCCTTCGGCTCCGAAAGCTCATATTTATGATGTTTCGTTGAACGGTTCGCTTGCAGACAGTTGTTGATGGCCCATCACTGACATCTGCAGCAACATGCACTTCTGTCACGTTGAACGATTCTCTTCAGTCGCCGTTGATCTCGTTCTTGCAGGGTCTTTTTCCGGCCCCAGCGGTGTCGGGGATTTGATGTTTTACCGGATCCCTGATATTCACGGTACACTCGTGATGTGGTCGTACGAGAAAATCCTGACTTAGTCGCTGCCTGGGAGATGCTGTGCCCCATCACACGTGCGCCGACTATAACACCGCAAGCAGCAGTAACCGATCTAACAAGCGCGCCAGACTCTTACTGTCTTATATAGGTGTGGTCGACCGCAGGTCCGTATTGTCTGTTTACATATCTCTGTATTTGGATACCTATGCCTATACCAGTTTCTTTGGCGCTTCAGGTATGTACATATTGAATAGCACGGAGGATAGACTACAGGAGAGCAATGCCTTCTTTCCTTACCTTCGACTCTTAATGACAGCGTCTTAGTTTCTGTAAAATTTTAAGATATACCTTCACTCGCTATTTTTTATCCCTGATATATCCAGAATTTCAAACAGTTCTGTCTTGTTATCACTACTCAAACTCGGTTATGAAAAGAATAGACTTGCTTCTAACAGGAGTAAGGTACCGTGAGTTTTCATGGTTATGCGAACGCGGATGTAAATGAGGATGCTATGATCATTTGAAAATACATTTAATAATTTCCTCATTCATTAAATAAAAGCACTTCGCACCTCGAGAGAGAGACTTAAGGAACCTGAGGCTGAGCAGCGGCCAGCATTGTTCCAGTTTTAGTCGCTGTGCCACCGTAAGCCACGTTTAACTTATTCCCGGTTGTTGTGTCACGATCCACAGACCTTTAACACACTAATATACTTGTGGACATTTAAACAGAGTACATCTATAAAGAATCAATTTTATTCTTTGTGGAAGTCGAACAATAATTTTTTAATATGGAAAATCAACGTCAAGACAAGAAGCTGTGGAAGTAGATTAAATTCAGACCGGAGGTATGATACCGCGAGAAGAATCTGATACAGCAGTGCAGGACCAAAGCGAAACAATATACCTCCAGTGTACGAAATTCCCACAAATTAATTGGGATGTGCGGGAGAGATAACAACGAGGAAAGCATTACATCTGGTGACATATGAGACAGGCGCAACACCACGGACTTTATGAAGAAGGCATTAATTTCGAATTATCAATTTAATAATAAGTTATACTTGTAAAATATCGACACGAATTAGTAATAGAATGGAAAGACTGGTAAAAGCTGAAGTCAGGGTGTTCCAGGTTAGGTTGAGAAGAAACGTACGAAAATATGAGGCAATACTGACCTTATGACACATCTTGGAAGATAAAATGAAGAATGGGAAACCTATATTTGTAGCACATGTAGATTTAGAAGAAGCTGTAACCTTCCTGAGTAGTTCATTGCAACTTACACAGAGACGAGACTGCACTTATGAGAATCGAAGGACATGAGAGGGGACATGTGGTTGAGATAAGAATGAAACAGATTTGTAGTCTATTGCTGATGTTATCTGTGCACTGAGCAAGCAGTTAGGAAAGTCAAGAAGAAATTAGAAGAGGGTAGCAGAACTCAGGTAGAAGAAACAACACGGAGGTTTGCCGGTGATACTGTACTTCTGTCAGAGACATCAGAGAACTTAGAATAGTACCTGAACGGAGTTGATAGTGACTCCAAAAGAACTATTAAGGTAAATATCAAGGAAAGCAAAATTAAGGTGATTGAATGTGGCCGTTTTAATTCAGGTAGTGCCGAGGGAGTTAGATTAGGAAATGAGACACTAAAAGTAGTACCAACTGGGCAGTAGTATGAGTAAGGACAGCTGAAGTAGAGAGAATATGAAGCGTACATTCGCTACAGCAAAAGAAGCATTTCTGGTAAAGAGGAACTAATTGATATCTAATATAAATTTATGAGTGAAGTCGCTATTTCTGAAGGTATGTGTCTAGCGTTCATCCTAGTACGGAAGTGAAACGTGGAATATAAACAGTTAAGACAGGAAGATACCAGAAACTTTTGAAATATATTGTTACAGAATAATGGTAACGATAAAATGTGCAGGTCCAATAACTAATGGCAAGGTACTGAATCGAACTGAGGGAAAAAAATTATTCCACCACTTGGGTAAAATAAGAGACCGATTGCTAGGACACATCCTGCGGGATAAAGGAATCGTCAATTTTGATACGGAGGGAAATGTTGGGGGACTAAGAACTGTAGAGAGAGACGAAGGCGTTAATACAGCAAGTTAGTTCATGTGCATGAAGACTGCCGTACTTTTTTTAGAGCAGAAGAGGTTTGCACAGGGCAGGCCATCACGGAGAGGTGACTCAAACCAGTCTTTTGACTGAATACAACAACAATGTAGTCTGGGAAACGGTTCTCAGCTGCGGCGATTCGTTGCCTAGTGACGGCGAGATACCAGCTAAATGCGGACGGTGCCTTAACATGTAGCAGTAGCTACGCTGCCCGGCCTGAAAGAAAAAAAAACGCACGTACGTGAAACCTAAGTAACTACATACCTAGTTCCTAGTTTAGTTTTTATTGTTTGTTCACTGCTGTTCTATTTCAAATCACGGTCAGTGCGACACTTGGTGAAAGTCCGCCATGTGAAGTGAAATACAGGAAGAAAAGTTTACCACACAGCTGTGATTGGGAAATCGTACGTTTGGGGAGAGATTACCATGAATGTTATTGAAGATGTAAGGGCCAAATAAAATGATGCGTTGTTGAAAATATCAAAAAGCTTGTGATCTGCGAAGTTGGGAAACTACTTCGGGGAGCTGTGAATCAAGTCACTTGTGAGATGTGGAGGAAAACCGCGAAAATCACGGCAAGTGTCACCAAAGAGGCGGCCGAGAACCAAGATGCTGTGGAAGACTGCGCGGAAATACACTCCTGGAAATGGAAAAAAGAACACATTGACACCGGTGTGTCAGACCCACCATACTTGCTCCGGACACTGCGAGAGGGCTGTACAAGCAATGATCACACGCACGGCACAGCGGACACACCAGGAACCGCGGTGTTGGCCGTCGAATGGCGCTAGCTGCGCAGCATTTGTGCACCGCCGCCGTCAGTGTCAGCCAGTTTGCCGTGGCATACGGAGCTCCATCGCAGTCTTTAACACTGGTAGCATGCCGCGACAGCGTGGACGTGAACCGTATGTGCAGTTGACGGACTTTGAGCGAGGGCGTATAGTGGGCATGCGGGAGGCCGGGTGGACGTACCGCCGAATTGCTCAACATGTGGGGCGTGAGGTCTCCACAGTACATCGATGTTGTCGCCAGTGGTCGGCGGAAGGTGCACGTGCCCGTCGACCTGGGACCGGACCGCAGCGACGCACGGATGCACGCCAAGACCGTAGGATCCTACGCAGTGCCGTAGGGGACCGCACCGCCACTTCCCAGCAAATTAGGGACACTGTTGCTCCTGGGGTATCGGCGAGGACCATTCGCAACCGTCTCCATGAAGCCGGGCTACGGTCCCGCACACCGTTAGGCCGTCTTCCGCTCACGCCCCAACATCGTGCAGCCCGCCTCCAGTGGTGTCGCGACAGGCGTGAATGGAGGGACGAATGGAGACGTGTCGTCTTCAGCGATGAGAGTCACTTCTGCCTTGGTGCCAATGATGGTCGTATGCGTGTTTGGCGCCGTGCAGGTGAGCGCCACAATCAGGACTGCATACGACCGAGGCACACAGGGCCAACACCCGGCATCATGGTGTGGGGAGCGATCTCCTACACTGGCCGTACACCACTGGTGATCGTCGAGGGGACACTGAATAGTGCACGGTACATCCAAACCGTCATCGAACCCATCGTTCTACCATTCCTAGACCGGCAAGGGAACTTGCTGTTCCAACAGGACAATGCACGTCCGCATGTATCCCGTGCCACCCAACGTGCTCTAGAAGGTGTAAGTCAACTACCCTGGCCAGCAAGATCTCCGGATCTGTCCCCCATTGAGCATGTTTGGGACTGGATGAAGCGTCGTCTCACGCGGTCTGTACGTCCAGCACGAACGCTGGTCCAACTGAGGCGCCAGGTGGAAATGGCATGGCAAGCCGTTCCACAGGACTACATCCAGCATCTCTACGATCGTCTCCATGGGAGAATAGCAGCCTGCATTGCTGCGAAAGGTGGATATACACTGTACTAGTGCCGACATTGTGCATGCTCTGTTGCCTGTGTCTATGTGCCTGTGGTTCTGTCAGTGTGATCATGTGATGTATCTGACCCCAGGAATGTGTCAATAAAGTTTCCCCTTTCTGGGACGATAAATTCACGGTGTTCGTATTTCAATTTCCAGGAGTGTATTAATATCAGGAAGGGAGCTGCGGAACTTCGTACAGTGCAGTACAAAGAAATTCATAATCATATGCTGATATCTATTATGATAAATGCGCCGCAGCCATGAAGATGTCATAGAAGGATCATAATCCTGTATTACTAAAATTATATTCCTTAACGTGCTGATAGAATAAACTTTCATTTATTTAAATTACCTGTCATACACGCCCACTCTGCCGGGAGCAGACTGCCAGCGGTTAAATAGCCCGTCTTCAGCCAGAACATAATTTTTTTCCAGTAATAAGTCTGGGAGGCAGCGTAGGTGAAGATATTTATGAGAAGATAGTGATTTACTGTACATTCTCTTTAATATGAGGTGTTAATATGTGCACTCAAGGTAACCTTAGGTTGTTATTGGGGTATGGGATGTATTCAGGAAGATGTTGAATGGAAATGGATGTAGGCCGTTTATGTAGGAAGGAACTTTATTTATTTATTTATTTATTGTTCCGTGGGACCAAATTAAGGAGAAGTCTCCATGGTCATGGAACGAGTCAATACATGAAATTATAACACGATAGTAGAAACAGATAAAATTAAATATAAAAAACATATTCAGACGACAAGTCGTAAGTTAAAATAAAGAAAATCAACACTGTAACACTGGAATTTGCTTAATTTTTTAGCTCATCCAGGAGATCCTCGACAGAATAGAAGGAGTGAGCCGTGAGGAAACTCTTCAGTTTAGATTTAAAAGAGTTTGGGCTACTGCTAAGATTTTTGAGTTCTTGTGGTAGCTTATTGAAAATGGCTGCAGCACAATACTGCACTCCTTTCTGCACAAGAGTCAAGGAAGTGCATTCCACATGCAGATTTGATTTCTGCCTAGCATTAACTGAGTGAAAGCTGCTAACTCGTGGGAATAGGCTAATATTGCTAGCAACAAACGACATTAAAGAAAATATATACTGTCAGGGCAATGTCAGAATTCCCAGACTATTGAATAGCTCGAACAGCCCGTTATTGAGCCAAAAATACCCTTTTTGAATCAGAAGAATTACCCCAAAAAATAATACCATACGACATAAGCGTATGAAAATATGCGAAGTAGGCTACTTTTCGTGTTGAGCTGTCCCTTATTTCAGATACTGTTCTAATGGTAAATAAAGCAGCATTTAGTTTCTTAACAAGATCCTGGACATGGGCTTTCCACAACAGCTTACTATCTATCCGAACGCCTAGGAACTTGAACTGTTCCGTCTCACTTATAATATGCCCATTCTGTCTGATCAAAATATCGGTTCTTGTCGAATTGTGAGTTAGAAACTGTAAAAACTGAGTCTTACTGTGATTTAGCATCTAATTGTTTTCCACAAGCCACGAACTTATTTCATGAACTACATTAGTTGATACTGTTTCAATATTGCACACAAAATCCTTCACTACCAAGCTGGTGTAATCAGCAAAAAGAAATATTTTTGAATCACCTGTAATACTAGGAGGCATGTCATTTATATAAATAAGAAACAGCAGTGGCCCCAGCACCGACCCTTGGGGAACGCCCCACTTAACAGTGTCCCATTGGGACTGAACATCACTACCACTCTTACCTTCTGCCTTCTGTTCTTAAAGTAAGAGGCGAACCAATTGTAAGCTACTCCCCTTACTCCATAATGGTCCAACTTCTGCAGTAATATTTTGTGGTCAACACAGTCAAAAGCCTTCGATAAATCAAAGAAAACACCTAGCGTTCGCAACCTTTTATTTAATCCGTCCAAAGCCTCAGAGAGTAAAGAGAATATAGCATTTTCAGTTGTTAAACCATTTCTAAAACCAAACTGTACATTTGACAGCAAATTATGTAAATTTAAATGCTCCAGTAACCTTGTATATACAACCTTCTCGATAACTTTAGCAAACACCGATGGCATAGAAATAGGTCTAAAGTTGTCTACATTATCCCTGTCTCCCTTTTTATAAAGTGGCTTCACTACCGAGTACTTTAACCGGTCAGGAAACCGACCACTCCTAAAGGAAAAGTTAGAGATATGGCTAAGTACCTGGCAAACATACATAGAACAATACTTCAGTATTCTGCTAGACACCCCGACATATCCATGAGAGTTCTTGGTCTTTAGTGATTTAATTATTAACTCAATCTCTCTCTCGTCAGTATCATGGAGGAGCATTTCAGGTAAGAGTCTCATAACACTTTTTTCTAAGACCGCTATATGATTCCCTGTTGGGACTAGGTTTCTATTTAGTTTACCTGCTATATTCAGAAAGTGATGAAACTTCCTGGCAGATTAAAACTGTGTGCCCGACCGAGACTCGAGCTCGGGACCTTTGCCTTTCTCGGGCAAGTGCTCTACTATCTGAGCTACCGAAGCACGACTCACGCCCGGTTCTCACAGCTTTACTTCTGCCTGCCAGTATCTCGTCTCCTACCTTCCAAACTTTACAGAAGCTCTCCTGCGAACCGAGTTCCAGTCTCAGTCTGGCACACAGTTTTAATCTGCCAGGAAGTTTCATATCAGCGCACACTCCGCTCTCATTCTGGAAACATCTCCCAGGCTGTGGCTAAGCCATGTCTCCGCAGTATTCTTTCTTTCAGGAGTGCTAGTTCTGCTAGTTCTGCCTGATGGCTGTATTAAGATGAGGCCGATCGTGACGCTGAAACAGTTCCACGAAATGCACATTCGTGTTGCCAGTCTGAGTGGCTATTTTTTCCAGGTCACCATCTATGTCATACTCCCTATCCCTATCAATACTATTACCAGCTCCACCCACAATCACTACCTGATCCTCTTTGGTAAAATCCCTACATAACCCCCCTATGTTAACAGTCACCTGAGCCAATCCTGCATTAGGCTTCACAATGCTGGTGACCTGGTACTCACTCCCCAACACTTCCTGCAACTGCTGGCCTACACCTCTGCCATGAGGTGGATTGTAGTCAGTGGATTGTAGTCAGGAAGGAGTGGCAAGAATGGTATAATCTTCCTTTGGGGTATTTGGTACGGAAAGAGTATGTTATTGTTGAAAGGGTTGACTTCAGGTATGTGGTTATTTTGTAGGGTGGCAAGGCGATTGAAATTAAGTGGGGAAAAGGACATAGAGAAGTTGACGGTCTCGGTTCTCAGGGTTACAGTAGGTAAAAGAGCGGCGAAATTGCAGCACTGGGTAGCCGTACGGTCTTGGGCGCCTTGGCACGGTTCATGCGGCTTCCCCCCACCCCCGTCGGAGGTTCGTGTATATGTTGTCTTTAGCGTAAGTTAGTTTAAGTTAGATTGTGTGTAAGCTTAGGGACCTATGACCTCAACAGTTTGTTCCTATAAGACGTTACCACACGTTTCCAAATTTTCTAGAGGCGAAATTGTTCTATGTACAGGAAGGTTAGGGGGAACTTTGTAAGGCGGTACGGGATATGTGTGGGAGAACGTCGTTGGAGACGAAAAACGAGGCAGGAATGATGTCGTTCGAGGACGTAGAGAGGGTGGGATAAACTCCGGAGGAGGTCTAAGCTATATTTGTGTAGCTAAGACTGGGGCGGACGAGGATTCTACGTGCGTCCATGATGCCCGGATAGTAGTAGTAGTAAGTTTAATCCACGGTGTACATGGTTTAGGATAATGTTAGAGTTAGTCTAAGAGATTATAGTAACTCAGTTATATGGTTTGCATGGTTGTGCAATGTTAGGTACATATCTCTGGCTCGGAATTCTCAGGTGGCTTTTCCTATAATTATTGTCTGGGTTTTTACGGTCGATGGAAAGATAGCAATGGTTACACAAACAGAGTGCCAAAGACTTCATTGGATTTTCGATGTGTGGGTGAAGGAAGAGGGAGAGATTATTGTCACTCGTTGGTAGTACTGGTGAATAACTAATGAGTACAAAAACTATGAATGGACTACAAATCCTGAAAGAAGTTCGTATTTCCGTTGTTACAAATAACAAGAAACTGTTGATACTTCAGACTATTAGATATTAGTCAATTCGTTGCAGTTTCACTCGTATATCAGAAACCACCGCAGGTACGAGCTGTATCTTGTCGCGGTTTTTGCAACCAAGCCATCGTAACTGAGGTGCTGTTTACCGACACCAGCAACGCTGTCGTTTAGCCGTGTCAGCTATCAGAGAGCCATTCGATTTTCAGACTATACGTAGAACGAAATTCATGATGTTACTTATATTTAGAAGCATTTCTGTTCTTTTTTTTTTCATTTAATCCAGTAGAACTTGCTTGAAGTGTGGAGATCCGTAACTTATTTAACTGATTGCTCCATTTGTAGCGCTCGTCTGCCGCGGCACTGTCTGCTATTAAGACGGAGTTATGCGCTCGTCAATAACTACCGTTGCGGCAGGCCATTCTGCAAACAGACACATACACACACACACACACACACACACACACACACACACACACACACACAGCTGCGTTACGAGTGAGGGATCAGTTCACCGAGATCATTATCTGCGAGACGTAAATATTTTCATTTTTGCTGAGCGTAAATACCGACGCGGGGCGCCCAGTACCATCCAATTAATCTCCTCGCGACGAGTCATGCGATAACACGATCCGCCCCGCGGTTTCACTGGCTGTGGGACTGTACACCACCCCTCAGCCCGATAGCAGATTCCAATTACAGGCCACCAGCTAATTATATCAGCGGATGCACCAGCTGCGCCTGTGGAAACGTAGGGAAGGGGGCGGCTTACAGATCCAAACTTGCGGAACACGTCATAACCCAAACTCTACTCGACACGTGCTTTGGCGTTTTGGTGTTGTTTCATGTGGTCGATATCCTCTAGGGGTGCAGACGATATCCTATGAAGCACTGATGCTAGCCTAGTGCAGGGAGTTATTTGTCATGGTACACGTTTCAAATTTCCTTCTCTATTTTGTTATTTCGTTTCTAAATAATTTCTATCACTTTTTATGTGCTATAGCCTTCTTCTGGGATTACAAAAATGCCTGAGTACATTTGGATTTCTCCAAGATATGAAAACGTATATAAAGAAACATGGCCGTGTACCTGGGAACATATATTCTTTGACATTAAAAAGTGTATCAATCGATAAAATCTTTTCAACGCTGCATTTAATCGTCTGCCGGTACATTATTACACTACCGTACATCAATAACCAGTAAGTAATATAAAATTACGCACAAGTACACTCTAAGACAAAAAGAAAAGAACACACCACGAAGGAGGTACGCAAACTGGTCACAAATTGATTTATGTACAGGTATCGACGGAAACTTTGGATGCCGATGGCTGAATGTGGGACGCTGCAGCGCACTTCCACCGCGCACCTGGCAAGGATAGTAAACAGGGGACATGTTGGTACCAGGGCATAAAGTCTTTATTAATTCCATTCTGTGTACTCAGTAGAACAATAACTATGTCTCGCAGACAGGCGGGTGAACACTATACGCAGATGTCAGCAATCGAGAGAGGACGTGTAAGTGGTCCTAAAGAAGCTGGTTAGATTAATCGGCGAATCGCTCGCACATGTGAATAGCAGTGATACCACTATTCGGCAGTGTTGGCAGGAATGGGTGAATCATGACCGAAAACAGTGTCAAAAAAGAAGCGGTCGACCTAGGGAGACGATACAACGTCAGGACCGAGCAACAGACAGAGAGGTGCTCAGAGTCCTGAATACGTCATTGTCGTCGATCATACATGCAACTGGTGGTATACCTTTCTTGGCCGGTTTTTATTCAAAGGATTTAATTCTTGAAATGGTTTGTTTGGACTATTAATAGACAGCTAAAAGGGACTGAGCTCACAGGGCCCCTTACGCCGACCGCCAATGACCTCTGTTCACCAACAAGTCCATGTGTAGTGGTGTCGGGCACATTCGGCGTGGAAGCTCATTAACTGGAATTAGGACTGCCTTCAGTGATGAGTCGCGATGACCAGTGAAGACCTGTGTGGAGACACCCCAACCAGTGGTAGGATATCAGCCTAACTGTCGCCTGCAGTACTGCCCTAAAAACAGGAGTGATGGTTTTAGGTGCCATTTATTTTCATAGCAAGATCGCTTTGGTTATCATCAACGGCACCATTAGAGCACAGTGGTACGGTGACGATATTCGCGTCCCATTCTGTTGCTCTACATGGTAATGGAATCCTGGGCCTACATTTCAGCAAGATAGTTTCTACTGCTTGTTTTGATATTCACGAAACCAAACCTTCGCCATCAGGTCGATAGATCTCTCCCCAACTGAGAACGTTTGGAGCATTACTGGCAGAACCTCAGCCAGCTCGGGAATTCGACGATCTGAGGTGCGAATTGGGCAGCATTTGGCACGATATCTCACAGAAGAACATCCAACAACTCAATCAATCTGTGCCAAACCGAATAACTCCGTACCAGAGGTGGACCAACGCGTTATTGACTTTCTCAGTTTCTGACGCCCTTCCGCTGGAATAAATTATTCACTTTTTCTGAAACTGTAATCATTTATTTCCACATGTACATCACATCTGCCGGTTTCCGACCCATTACTTCGTGATGTATCGGTTATTTTTTATTTCGTAGAGAGTATTCCCAAAAACAAGTTTCAGGTTAAATACACTCTGAAACTGAAGATATTTCAAACTAACATAAATTTCCATTTTTAAGAGAGGTAAAATTATTAAGACATTAAACTAACTCACTTCGTTTGCGAATATCGCATGTTCCTTCGTACAAGACCTTGTTCTGTTTCAAGGTACGAGATAGTGCACGACCGACGAAGTATGGCTTAACTGTCCGTAAATTATGTAAATAATTCTGAAAATAGACAGTGTTTTAGTTGCATAAAATTCTGTAACTGAGGAATTAACAATACATTTCTTATAGCTTTAATATACTATACAGGACTTTAATTTCTGAAACTCGAAATATTCAGAAATACTATACATGTCCAATTTTTCGCAGAGAACTGTTTAATCGTTGCAAGGAACATGAAAGTACATGTACACACACGAGAGACGTGGACGTACCTAAGTTTTCTGAGTTTTTATGTAACAGTACAACAAAAATTTCGAATTGAGATTCTAAACGGCAAAAATGGTGTGGACTCTGGCTATAATTTACTGGTTATGAACAACAGATGAAAACTGAAGAAATTGTGGAACGCTGGGAGCTAAGACCCGGGTACATTGAAAGAACAAGATTTTGTTGAGAGTTCCACAGGAATGAAATGACGTACATTGCATTTGTTTTCCAGGCATCACTCTTTCAACGTAGTCGATGCTATTGTCCAATATCTTAACATTGTTATATCTTAAATCCTAATACCCAATGTTTTCAACATCCCATTTTTCGTGTTACACATATTTTCCTTCTTACTGCCTGTGGCACCATATCAAACATTCCTACGCGCCGTCGCTGACACGCTACAATACTGCTGTTTTTAGAAAGTTTTGTTACATGTAAGATACGCAATGCCTGTTTCTGTGAGCGGTAGATACTGCTTTCCTTTCCTTCTCTTCTTCTTTTTACATCTCACCTCTCATGTCAATTATTAAATCTTTTAACTGCAACTTCAATCCTATTTTAACTGTTCGCTTACGACATCAATGCTCCTCTTGATGGTTTCTTTTTGGTGACGCATTATTTGTATCAATGAAGTTGATGTCTTTTCTAATTAAGTTTTGATCATCTTACTATCTTTATATTTTCCACATTAGGAGATGACACTTTCAAGTGTAGTTGAGACAGTACGTTAGTCTGCTGGTAGGAGACGATTACTTGACGATACTTGAAGCAGTTATTGCTCAAGATCGTCAGATAAAATGTTGATAAAGGATGGTGAGTAGAAATCGACTCAACTGCGACATAATTATACGAGTATCAAATGGAATAATCTTTAGTGTAAGACCTTTATACGTGTTCGATTATCTACGTAGCTACACACATAGAAACACTAACAACACGATAGCAAAAAATAGTAGCCACCCCCCTCCATCTCTCTTAAAACAATTCCAAAGTTACTGTTGTTGCTTTCCAATGAACCATTAATAAAAATTAGTAGTTTCTGGATTAGCTGAGATGTTAAGCAGAACCACTGACGGAAAGGTATCAGTACTCCCTCCACAGCTGCAATCGGCTATATGCACGTTCAAACGGTGCTACTTTCAAGGAAAAAATGAAGCATTCTTAAAACATCGAGGAAAAACCGACCTTGTCCACCCGTCTTATCCCATTCCAACCGGGCTCTGATACCCTACGTCAATAATCCTCATACGGTCTGCTCCATTTATGGTTTCTGAAAGAAATTTACGGCCTCGTTCCTAGTAAATCACTTTGTACATTTTGCTTTATTGTGGTAGGTATAAAGCTCTTAAAGGCTTTCAGGCTCAGCGACAAGGGAGGACACAAAATACAAACATAAAATATAGCCTCTCGTCGGTTTTCTACGACTGTGAAAATTACAGTTCATTGCCAACAAACTTTGCTGATATCATTTCTTTAATGCTGCCATACAGGAGCAGGATACAAATCCCTTGTAGTGAAACACCTATATCACATAGATGCAACACATTTCCAATCACACAATACACTCTTGCGAAACTAAGTCAGATAGTTTGGCGTTGAGACAGACGTTCTTCGAATATTCTTCTTTCGATCATCGTGCTCACAAAGTAATACTGATACGCATTCTGTAAGAAATAAAAACTTGTTTTTATTTTTCAAATACCAGTCTACAAAAAGTAAGTTATCTGACATGAAAATAATGCTGTTTTATGTTAACAGGAATTGTATATTTACAGATAGCCATTTGCACAAACATAAACACATTAATATTTAGCCACTCAGTTGAGTTGGTGTGCTACAATCAGTTGCAACATAAACGGCAAATTTCGCGGTTTTTCGCTGGTTTCTGCTTATTTTATCAGAGATGTGTTGATGATGCTCGTTCATAGGATGATCGCCTTATGTTACAGAGGAGCCTGCAGATGGTGAATAGTTTCACCAAACCGACTCCATTTAAACAAAATTAATACACACGGCAGACAGTGTCATTGTGGCTAGACGTCGATGAAACGTTATCCGTCAGAAGAAGGATAGACGTAAACAAGATACGTTTGCTGTTTCATTGCTTCTGTGTCCGCTAATACCAACGGTATGTCGCAGGTTACGTAATACCTAAGTTGAGCCATTTTTGTGGAGGGAGGGGCTTGAGGGTGGGTAAATATCAGCCTTCTTACATAATTAGATCTTGACTCTGCAGCGGAGTGTGCGTTGATATGAAACTTCCTGGCAGATTAATACTGTGTACCGGACAGAGACTCGAACTCAGACCATTGCCTTTCGCGGGCAAGTGCTCTACCAGCTGAGCTACCCGAGCACGACTCACTACCCGTCCCCACAGCCGCTCGCATATGAGCTTCTGTGAAGGTAGGAGACGAGGTACTGGCAGTATTGAGGCTATGGAGACGGGTCGGGAGTCGTGCTCGGGTAGCTCAGTTGATAGGACACTTGCCTGCGAAAGGCAAAGGTCCACCTTTCGAGTCTCGGTCCGGCACACTGTTTTAAACTGCCATGAACTTTCATCAGTCTTCTGACATGTTTCATGTGTTTCATCACGACATTATTTGCTGTGCCAATCCCTTCAACATATGCGCCCGACAGACTCAGTGACAAGCTGGATATATTCGTAAGACTGTCTTCCCAACAGTTTTTGCCCTCTGAATTCACCGGCAGTACTATGGAAATTATTCCACTATATCTTAATTCATACCTAACACCGTGTCCCTTTTTTTAGTCATTGTTCACCACATAACCCCTTCCGCGCAGATTCCTTTGATAACCTCGTTCCTTACTCGATCTGTCCTTATAATTTACAGTTTTCTTCTATAACACCATATCTCAAACGCTTCTTGTTCTTCTTTTCGATTTTTCCATATTCCATCATTCACTTCCATACAATTCTGTGTTCCAGACGAATGTTCTCACAGATTTCTACCTGCAGTGAAAGCCTACATTTGCTACCAACAAACTTATTTTAAAGAAGAATAAATTCTTTTCTTTGGTATGCTGCTACTTATAAGCTCTTCCCTTCGTCCCTTCAGCGTTATTTTACTTCCAAGTTAGAAGAATTTCTTCGCTTCGTCAGCAGGTCCAGTAATTCTTTCATACTCTTAGGATAGGAAAGTCATCGGCGGGTCTTAAAACTGATATCCTGTCACCTTCAATTTCAATCCCACCACTGAACCCCTCTAGTCTTTTAGTTCCAACGCTAAGTCAAATATGTTGAAAGTTCCTTTCTGTGGAATCAGCTTGTATAACCACTTTTACTTGGCCCAGTAACCACGGAAATTAAGGTACACACCATCAGAGGAGTGAAGTAGTTTAATGTGTCACCCAGTAACACGATTGTCGAGACAGCCTTACTTACACAGTGAATGAAATATGACGTGCTATAAAGAATAAAAGATACTAATTCAGCATTCACTTAAGAGATTAATAACTTATCTGCCACAAATGGCTCCAAGCACTATGGGACTTAACATCTGAGGTCATCAGTCCCCTAGACTTAGAACTACTTAAGCCTAACTAACCTAAGGACATCACATACATCCATGTCTGAGGCAGGATTCAGACCTGCGACCGTAGCAGCAGCGCGGTTCCGGACTGAAGCGCCTAGTACCGCTCGGCCACAGCGGCCAGATATCTCCCACAACTGGGAAAATAACTCTCATTCAGATGGTTCTTACTGAGAAAGATTTTCACACGGCAAAAGCAACAGTGCCGGCAGTGGTCGGTTCGCGTGTCACCGGTGGAAGCCGAAAGAGGGAGTGGGCCCAGCGAATGATTCCTTACGCCTTATCAAGAGGTGCGAGGTGCTACCCACAGTACAAAATACTCCTGAGCCACCACAGGTTGCCTCTCCTGTTGCGCCAGCGGCCGGTTCTCCTATCCCGTCCGGGAAAGTTAAGGGGATGAGTGTGCTACTCATTGGGAGTTGCAACGCTAGGCGGATGAAGGAGCCCATCGGGGAAATATCATGCAGGACTGGAGGGAATGCCAGTTGTGTACTCTGTATGTTTGCCTTGGGATCTAGTTCGCGATATGGAGCAGTTCCTACTGGCGGCTATCGAGCGTACTGGGTGCATCCGGCTGCAAATAGTGGCACGTGTCGGCAAGAATTAAGCTTGCTGCTTGGATTCTGAGCCCATCGTCGGTTATCTTTTGGGGGATGGCTAATGTCGTGAAGGCAACTAGCATCGCCTGCAGGGTGCAAGCTAAGGTGGCTATTTGTAGCATCGTACCCAGAGTCGATCGTGGTCATATGGTTTGGAGCAGAATGGAAAGTCTAAACAAGAGGCTCAGACAGATGTGAAATTCTCAACCTCCACAATCTGGCGGGGTAGTCTACGGTTCCGCTTTATAGGTCAGGGGAGCACTAAACACTGGAAGCAACTACTATACTAGCAGAGTACCAGTGGCTTGCGCATGAGCGACTTCTAGGTTACAGAACGGCCGCCCTTTGGGATAAGAGACGAACTGCCTGCCAAAATCGAAGTTACGTCAACCACAATGTTCTAAGACAACGATCGCCCTCGCAAGTGGGATACAGAAAAAGATTAATATGATATCAGTAAACTGCAGGTGTATCCACGCCTATTGAAGTATATAATGTCCAGGTAGTAACAGGAACAGAAAGTATGTTGAAACAGGAAGTGATTGGCAATGAAATACTTAGTTCAGATTGGAATATTTATCGGAAGGATGGCTTAGTCGCCTGTGGTGACGGCGTATTTATTGCAATAAAAAACTCGATAACATCTAGCGACATTATTACACATCCCGACTACAATACAGGTCGGACAAGAGTAGTAACCGGGTGCTTTTATAGACCGCCTGAGTCAGGAGCTGTAGTGGTGGAGTAATTCAGAGAGGACTTACAGAACATCGTTTCTAATTTTCCTGGTCATACTGTCGTAAGAGGAGCTGACTAAAAATTGCCAGATATAGATTTGGACAGTCATGCTATCAAAACTAGTGGCAGAGACAGAGATTCGTGCGACATTGTTCAGAATGTCTTGTCCGAAAATTACTTTGAGCAGATAGACAATCATCTCGTTAAGGTAACGTCTTAAACATCGTAGCTACAATAGACCTGTGCTTCTCAAATCAGTTAACTAGATGAAGGTATCAGTAATCATAAGGCTATGATAGCACCATGACTACGCGTTTTACAAGGAATTTTAAGGAAGGTAAGAAGATATTTTTGTTTCGCAAATTTGATAGTATCTGAGCACTCAGCAGCAAATATTCAATGATAAGGACGAAGATGTGGTGTACAAATGGAAAAAATTCAAAAACGTTGTACACTTTGCTTTAGATAAGTATGTTCCGAACGAAGGTCTTCAGGGATGGGAAAGATGCATCGTGGTTTAGTAGCCGTAATATAAACTTTTCCGTAACAAAGCGAACTTCGTCCCAAATGCCAGAGTGACAAACAAAAACCCGAAGGAAGCGAAAATGAGCATAACTTGAGCAATGTGAGATTTTTTTGGATACTTTGAAATACTTGCTCTTACGTAAAATCAATAAGCGTTTCTAAATGACCTATTCACTCACTCAAAGACCACACAGGCAACGAAACGGAGGATAACAGAGAGAAGGCCGAAGTACTGAATACGGTCTTTCGAAATTGTCTCACGCGGTTGATCGTAACACAGCCTCTCCTTTCAGTCAACATGTGATCGTCAAAATGGCAGATATTGAGATAACCGATCGCGGAATCGAAAATCAACTACAATCGCTTAATAATGGAAAGACATCAGAACCATATTAGATACCTATAAGATTCTACAAAAATTTTGCGAAAGTACTTGCTCCCTTTCCAGTAATATTTTATAGTAGATCGTTGGGCCATCGAAGGGTACCTAGCGACTCGAAGAAAGCGCAGGTCATTCACGTTTTCAAGAAGGGCTGTAGGATTTATGCACACGATTATAGACCTGTAATCGCTGACTTCAATCTGTTGGAACATGTTTTACGCTGAAATATTCTGACTTCTTTGGAGAACAAAAGGGTCGTCTTTCAAAATAAACATTGATTTCACAAACAGAGATCTTGTGAAACTCAGCTCGCCCCGTCCCTGAGATCCATGGCGCTATAGACAAGGCCGCTCAGGTTGATGCCGTGTTCCTTGATTTCAGGAAAACATTTCACGACGCCCCGCACAGCTGTTTGGAGAGAAAAATACGAACTTATCGAGTTTCTGATGACATTTGCGACTGTAATCAAGACTTCCTTGAAGACAGAAGTCAACACGTCGCTCTCCAAAGAACTGTAGGCTTTGCAAAAAAGACGAGGGAATTGCGCAGCAAGAGGCACCGATGTATGCCCTTCGGGCAGAACTAGATCATGCGGAGTTTGTACTAGATAGGTTGCGGAAGGGTGGAGGGGGGGGAGGGAAGTCTTGGGAACTGTGTAAAGGCAACAAACAATGGGCGAAAGGGGAAAGGCCCTTCAACATATCTACAACTGAGCTGACAGTATTGGATAAATTTGACTTGAAGCCTGAAGTAGGACGGAAAGAGTCTCTTATAGCTCTAGGTCACATTATGGTGAGGGAGACGTCCAGTAAAGAAACCCAGTGTAGATCGGTACCAAAAGAGAATAGGAAAAAAACAGCCTTGCTTCTGGGTAATAGCCATGGGAGGGGTGTGGGCCAGATGGTACAGGACAAATTAGAAACAGGGTACCAAGTCAAAAAGTATTGTGAAGCAGAGTGCTAGCCTCAGGCACGTAGCAGAAGACATAGTGAGTTCGTGAAAATGTTTTGGCAAAGAGGATCGGGTTATTATAGTAGGTGAAGTAGTGAACAGCCTGGCTAGGAACAATAATTACAGAATTAGGGGTTACCTGGATGAAGTAGGAGTGGCAACTAATCAGAAATGCTGTTTTATGGAAGTCCTGTTTATAAGGGGTGCTTTATGGCAAATGCCAATTACACGTTAAGTCATCAGATTTTATAAGCATTAAATAGTAAAATATAACCGGTTGATATTTTCTGCAGTATATCAAAAGGCATTTGACTGTGTGAATCTCTGTATTCTCCTAGATAAATTGCAGATTTATGGGATCGATAGGTAATGTCATATTCAACCAAAAGAATGCAGGAAGTTGTACTCAGCAATTAAACCAATATAGTCTGGGGACATAATTCTGGCTGGGGAGGTTCAGCCTCAGGTCCACTATTGTTTCTCCTATATGTAAAAGATCTCCTATCTAATACACAACAAGCAAAATTAGTTCTTTTTGCAGATGACAACAGCGTTGCGATCAATCCAAGCATACATACAGAAACAAAAGAAATGGTAAACAGAGTTCTTTAAAGTGTCATTAACTGGTTTCCTGCGAAAGGTTTGACCCTCAGTTTTAAAAAGACTGAAATATATTCACTTCTGCACATCTATGGCTAGTACGCCAATGACAAGTGTGAAACGTGGTGAGGAATTAATGAATATGGTGGAGAGTTCAAAATTCTTAGGAGACATACAGATGAGAATTTAAACGGGAAGAAGTGCATTTCGGAACTCCTAAAACGACTTAGTTTAGCCATATTTGCAGTAAGAATCATTGCAAATCTTGGGGAGAGGCAAATCAGCTAAGTTCACATACTTTGCATATTTTCATTCAATAATGTTGTACAGAATAATTTTCTGGGTAACTCAACTTTATCAACAACAGTATTCATTGCACAAAAACGTGCTGTATGAGTAGTATGTGGTACTTACCCACGATCATCTTGTAGATATCTGTTTAAGGAACTGGGAATTCTGACTATTGCTTCACACTATATTTATTTCCTCGTGAAGTTTTTTGTAGATAATCCAGTACAGTTCAAAAGAAACAATGATGTACATAACTCCAATACACAGGGAAAAATGGCATTCATTGCTTTTAGCATAAAAATAGGTACACACTGCTCTAACAAAAAGTTGTGTTCGCTTACCCAGTGGTATAAAATGTTTGACGGGCAGGAAAGTAAAATTTGAAAAGAAACTGAGGAAGTTTCTCCTTGACTTCTGTTCCATAGAAGCATTTCTATTACTGCAATGTGTAAACGACACTGAGTAAGAACTGCTAATTCAAATCTGTATATCTTTTTTTTTTTCTTTTCTTTTATTCTTGTAATATACAGGACGAATCTCCTAAAACTTGCACCTCAAATATTGCGAACATGAGAAGCACTATAAATGTGCGGTTTTCACACAATGGATTGGTAGTCAGGGGTTCGTATTTGTAACCAATAACAGAAAGTGAATTTTTTGTGCAAACCTACACTTTTTAAATGGACCAATGCTTATTGACATCAAACTACAAAGTGGACACCATCCGCAGTTTAGCGATAGCGTCTTTGATCAGTACTCAAACCAAGACAGCGGCCCTGGGGTCGAAACTCGCCACCGTTTAAATTTAGATTAACAATCAGAATTGACGGCCAAAGACTTCTGTGACAAGAAATCACCCTCAGTCTGCCAATAGTCTTGTCAAAGAGCGCGGACGTGGGGACAGAGATTCAGGGCACTCTGTTGTCCTTGGGGTGGGAAACTGCCCCTCAAGGCGGAAGATCCAACAATGATCAACGCGACGGGGACGTAGAAGATAATGGAAACTACTGCATCAAAGACACACAACGTTTATCCACAGGACATGTCGCCTGTAATCGAGAAAGTGTCATTATGATCTCTCCACGGGCAAAAGATTCCGGCATAGTCCCCCTTTCGGATCGCCGTATTCAGCCATGGGGTAGGGAACGATGAAAAAAGAAGGAATAGCCAACGGAAGGATAACGTTCTACCAGTCAGAGTGTGGAATGTCAGAGGCTTGAACGAGGTGAGAAAGCCACATAATCTGATGGGAAATGCAAAGGCTCAATTTTGATAGAGTAGCGATCACTGAAGCGAAATGGAAAGAACACATGGATTTCTGGTCAGTTCCTCATGGGTCACTCCGTCTATTCTGTCGAGGAGTTCCTTGAAAAATTAAGCTGATTCCTCTATTAAATTGCTGACTGCGTTTATCTAAACTTACGACTTGTCTTTTTTGAGTTCAGTAAGATTTAATTTTGTCTGTCATTACTTTTATGTTGTAATTAACACATTTCATGACCTTGGAGATTTGATTTTACATCTACATCTACATCATACTCCGCAAGCCACCTAATGATGTGTGAGGGAGGGCACTCCACGTACCACTATCTGATCCCTCCAACCTGTTCCCCTCACGAATAGGGCGTGGGAAGAATGACTGTCGGTAAGCCTCTGTATTGGCTCTAATTTTCTCCTTGTGGTCAATACGGTAGCTGTATATGCTGTATATGGGGGGGGGGGGGGAGAAGGGAATATGTTGTCTGACTCCTCCTGAAAAGTGCTGTCCCCAAATTTCAATAGTAAATCTCTCCGTGACGCACAACGCCTCTCTTTTAACGTCTGCCTGTGGAATCTGCTTACCATCTCCGTAACGCTCTCTCACCAGCTAAACGATTCAGTGACGAAATGCGCCGCTCTTCGTTGGATCTTCTCTATGTCCTGTATCAGTCCAACCTGACAGGGATCTGAGATGAAAAATACTGAAGAATCGGGTGAACAAGCGCCTTATAAGCCAATTCTTTCGTGGATGAGCTACGTTTACCTAAGATTCTCCCGATGTTTCTGAGTCTGGTGTCTGCTTTTCCCGCTATCTGTTTTATATGGTCGTTCCAATTAAGATCGCTCTGGATAGTTACGCCTAAATATTTTAAGGCAGAAGCTCTCCAAGAGTTTATCACAGATAGTGTAGCCTTACATAAGTGGATGGGCATACGCAGGAAACGACAACATGTTGCATTTACTTACGTTCAGGGTCAACTGCCAGAGTCTGCACCGTTCATCAGTTCTCCGCAGGTCGTTCTGCAAATTTTTACTGTCTTCTGGCGTTGCTACTTTCGTACAGACAACTGCATCATCTGCAAATAGCCTTATAGAGCAACCGATGCTTTCTACAAGACGGTCCTACCGCACTTCCCTGTGGTACTCCGGATATTACCTTTACATCTGCCGATTTAGTTCCGTTAAGAGCGACGTGTTGAGCTTTATCTGCAAGAAAGTCTTGAATCCAATCGCAAATCTGCTCCGATACTCCGTAAGCTCGTATTTTTTTCATTAAATGGCTGTGCGGGACGGTGTAAATTGCCTTTCTGAAATCAAGGAACACGGCATCAACCTGAGAGCCGTTGTCCACTGTGTTGTGGATCTCATGGAGGAACAGAGTGAGCTGAGTTTCGTAGCATCTCTGTTAGCGGAATCTTTGTTGATTTTTATAGAAGAGACGTCAACAATGTAGGTCTATGACTGTGTGGATCTGTCATAAGGCATTTGTTAAAACAGGGAATGACCTGCTCGTTTTTCCAGTCGTAGAGTACCTTTCGTTGCTCAAGCGCTCTACGATAAATTACTGCTAGAAGGTGAGCAAGATCTTTCGCATATTCTTTATAGAATCTTATGCGTATCTCATCTGGTTCTGGCGCCTTTCCACTACAAAGCAATGTTCGCTGCTTTTCAATTCCGCGATCGGTTGTCTCAATATCTGCCGTTTCGACGTTCTTACGACGATTGAAAGGAGGGACAGTGTTACGATCTTTCGCGGTGAAACAACTTTGGAAGACCGAATTCTGTATTTCTGCCTTCTCCTGGTATATTCCGTTCCGGTGGCAGTGTGGTTATTGAGAGAATGAATAGATGATTTTGACCCACTTACTGATTTTTAATACGGCCAAAATCTCCTAGAGCTTTTACTCAGGTCGGCTGACAACGTCTTACTTTCAACTTCGTTGAACGTTTCTCCCATTGCTCTACTTACGCTCATTTTCGCTTCGTTCATCTTTTGTTTCTCAGCTATGTTTTTACTTCAATTGAATCTGATGTAGCGCTTTTCTAACATGGCTATTAAACCATGCTGGATCTTTTCTATTCCTTAAAACCTTACTCGGAACATATTTGTATAAGGCATATTGAACAAAGCCTTTGAGTTTTTACATTTTTTCTCAACATCTTCGTCCTCATCACCGAACATTTGATGCTGATTGCTGTATCCTGTCCCCCTTGCTGAGTTAATTTATCTTCCTATTTTTCTTAACCTTTCTAGTAGGGCCTGTCGTTATAGATGCTATCCCAGCTTTATGGTCACTGATACCTTCCTCTGCGTTAACTGATTCGGTAGGTTCAGATGTGTTTCTTGCCAGGAGGTCTAAATCGTTGCCCTCACGAGTTGGTTCTCTATCTGCTCGAGGTAATTTTCGGACTAGACATCCAGAACAATACCACACGAATTCCTGTCTCTGGCACCAGTTTTGATGGCATAACACTCCCACTGCAAATTATGTCTGAAGCGGTCTACAACTACATATCATGACCAAGGTGGTCTATAAAAGCATCTGATCACCATTTTTGAAACTCAGTTTCATCCAGATTAATTCACATTCGGAACCCCTCGTAACCTCGCTAGATTTTATCAAATTTGTTACTGCAAGAAAGACGACGCCATCACTGGCGACTAACCAATCCTTACAATAAACATTCCAATCTGAACTCAGGATTTCGTTTGCACTGGTGTCTGGTTTCAACTAGCTTTCTGTTCCCAATACTATCGGTGCATTATAACCTCCTCAATTTGGTCCTACGGAACTAGACATGTAAAATAAAATATATGAAATGAGTGTACGGTAATGTCAATGGCAGCCAATAATGGTATAACTGGAACAGTTCAGTGACAGGGTTGTTTTTAACAGAGTCGACAGCAAACCAACACCGACAACAATAGTTCTGATATACATGCCGACGCCACAAGCTGAAAATGAAGAGATAGAGAAAGTATACGAGGATATTGAAAACTGAAAGGGAAAAACAGTTGTAAATGGAGATGAAAATCTAATAGCCATGAGGCATGCGATTCTATGGGAAAGAGTAGAACAAAATTTTGTTGAAGAACATGGGCTTGGTACATGAAATTAGAGAGGAGAAAGACTAATTGAGTTCTGTAATAAATTATAGCTCGTAATAGCGAATACTTGTTCGAGAATCATAAGAGGGATAGGTATACATGGAAAAGGCCGGGCGATACGGGAAGAGTTCAGTTAGATTATATGCACACACAGGTACTTCCACATCAGATATTGGATTATAAGGTGAATCCAGGAGCAGATATAGACTCAGATCACAATGTAGTAATGTTGAAGAGTAAGCTGAAGTTTAAAAGACTAGTCTGGAAGAATCAGTACACAAAGAAATGTGAAACGGGAATACTAATGAAATGGAAGATGTGCTTGAAGTCCTCTAAGGCTATAGATGGAAGCAATAAGGAATAGCTCAGTAGGCAGTACAGTTGAAGAAGAATGGACATCTCTATAAAGGGCGATGACAGAATTTGGAAAGAGAAACGTAGGTACAAAGAAAGTAACTGCGAAGAAACCATGGATAACACAAGAAATACTTCAACTGATCGATGAAAGAAGGAAGTACAAAAATGTTCAGTGAAATTCAGGAATACAGAAATAAAAGTCGCTTAGAAATGAAATAAATAGGAAATGCGGGGAAGCTAAGAAGAAATGGCTACATGAAAGTATGAAGATAGGTAAAAGATATGATTGTCGAGCGCTGCCTCAGCATACAAGAGAGTCTAAACAACCTTCTGTGACATTAAAAGCAAGGGTGATAACATTTGGAGTGCAACGGGAATTCCATTGTTAAATACAGAGGAGAGAGCGATAGCGCAGGAGCTGGCGTGCGCATCAAATGCAACAACAGCAAAAACTTCTATTTCTCCTCTTCTGCTGTCACTTCTTGTTTTCTTCTGTTACGCCATCACTTTCACGTAACTGGTTGAAGAGGTTGATAAATAACTGCCAAGATGGTTGATATCTATCAGGATTTCTTGACGCATACACCGTACAAGAAAAAACTGCTTTCATCCTACACTTTCCATACACCATGAGCAGGTCGGCTTTTCTGCACTGGTAAGTCCCAACGTCCACTCACGACCCACTGCATGGACTGTCAAACACAAACTGACTACAAACTCGCGGTGCACCCGAGGAAAACGTTAGTATACTGTAAGCAAACATAACAACATCATACTTTGCAAATACGTAGATGGAACGGCGCTAACAAGTGTCAGTATGGAAACTTTTCAAATACGCCTCGTGAATGACTCCCACTACAGTCTTCCCACAAACATTCCTAACATTCTAATTTACCCTACTTTTAATTTGTTAATTGTCAATGGGACTTGTTCTATTAAAAAGCTATATGTTTGCACAAAAAATACGCATTCGCAGTTTTTATAAAATCCGTTGATTGGCTAACAATACAAGCCCTTGACTACCAACACATCCTGTGAAACCGGTGCACCCATAGCGTTTATCGTTTCCGCAATATCTGCAGTGCAAGTGATAGGTGATATACCCAACATATATACAGTGTAAGCCGCTAACTATTGCCACCTAGAACAACTCCGAAAGTATGATAGTATTTGAAACGTGTGTGGGACAAATGTTGCATTGGACTACAGGGGCCATAATATGACGTTGGTTTTTTTGTTGCTAAGTGGGTCGCGTCAGAGAGATGAAGGTTAACTTTGTTTTAACTTTTTTTATTGTGATGCTATAGTTTGGTACTTATTTTCTGTTAGCGGTTATCGAGACGAATCTAATGATGTGTAACAGTAAAGTCTTTCAAGGTCAACGAAAGTCAAAAAGGTGACATGAGCGTCCATTCACCGAAGGTGTTCCAAGTGTTGGTATCAATGCAGTGCTGCAATCTTCTTATCTTGGATTGAGTGGTATTCCCTATCATTTCGGTACTGCACATGCTCTGACAATTTCCTTTTGCACATGCTCCAGATAGTAAATATTTGCCGCATACCGTGTATCCATCTAATGTGCCATTGACATGTAAACACCATACGACGGTTTCGCAATACAGCGCTAACAGGAACGGTAAGACTAGTATCGTCAAACCAAGCCTATGGGATGATGTATTCCTTAGAACAACAAGTTGATGTGCTTCTCATTTAAGGAGAATGCGAACGAAATTCAGTAAGAGCTAGAGACTTATACTCTGAAAGATGTCGTCGTTTGGTTGGTTTGGTTTGTGGGGAAAGATGTCGTGAACGTACTCTCCATAGACGTCGTACATTTAAATATGTGTATGATAAATTCCCAACAACTGGACCTTTAACGCGTCGAAAACATATCCGGCAAAGAAAAGTTACTAACTAGGAAACGGAAATTGGTACTCTTGCCACTGTGGTTCGAGATCCTTGTGTTAGTTCACGTCAAATCTCAAGGGAATGTGGTATGAGCCAGAGTAGTGTTGTTCGTGTTCTTCATCGCCATAAATATCATCCTTACCATATCAGTCTCCACCATGAATTAACTGGTACGGACTGTATGCGCCGAACTGAATTCTGCCGATGGGCTCAACTTCGGATTCAGAGGGATGACACATTTATTGATTTTATTTACTTATGAGGCTACATTCACGAACCATGGAAATGTTAACTTGCATAACATGCAAGAAACATTAGATCTGTTATTGGAAGAAATACCTTTAGGAACAAGTAACAGAAAGTGGTATTAATGCGATGGGTGTCCGGCACATTTTTCGCTAGTAACTAGAAATGAGTTGCAGAGACAATTCCCAAATCGTTGGATTGGACGCGAAGATGTGTATTGGCCGGCTTGTTCGCCAGACTTGACGCCTCTACATTTTTTCTTGTGGGAATTCGTTATAGACAACGTTTATAAAGACGTTCCAACTACACATGAAGATATGCGAGAGAGAATTGTTAGAACATGTGCTTCGGTAAGTACCAATGTGATAAGGAATACCACTCAGTCCATGATAAGAAGATTGCAGTACTTCAGTACTGACACCAATGGTCATCACTTCGAACACCTGTAAATGGACGTTCATGCCATCTTTGTGACATTCGTTGACCTTCAAAGACCTTACTGTTACATATCATTGGATTCGTTTCGATAAATAGAAAATAAGTACCAAACTATAGCATCCAATTAAAAACAAAAAAGAAACGTTGACCTTCATGTCTCGGAAGCGATCCCGACTAGCAACAAAGAAAAAAAGAAAAACAGCGTATTAAGGCCCCCGTTGTCCCATGCAACTTTTGTCCCACAAAATTTTAAGTTGCTGTCACACTTTCGGAGTTTTTCTTAGTGGCAATAGTTTGTGACTCACCCTATATATTCGAAAAAAATTTATAAATGTTCAGAACGTAAAACGGCTCGTTCCACATAGTTACGATCTATCGTGCAAAATAATACAGGGAACATGTAACTGAGGTATTGTGCATAAATAGGAAAAAATAGCCACTACTGTACAGTTACACTGTTGATGAAAAACTACTGAACAATCTCAAACATCAAATATCTAGAAGCAACTATTCAGAGCGACCTTAAATGGAATGACCACATACAACAAGTAGCAGTAAAAACAGTTGCTGGCTGAGTTTCACAGGAAAAACCTTAAGCAAGTATAACTCATCCACAAACGAAGTATCTTACAACCTGCCTGTTTGACCGGTTATTGTATACTGTTTATCAATGTAGGGTCCTTAACAGGCAGAACAGATAAAAGAGACAGAGAAGATCCAAAGAAGAGCGGAGCGTTTCGTCACTTAATCGTTTAGTTGGCCAAGGACGTTACCGAGATATACAGAAAGCTCCATTAGGAGATAAAAAGAGAGGCGTTGTGCATCACGTAGAAGTTTTTTATTGAAATTTCGAGAAAGCACTTTCCGGGGAGAGACTGATAACATATTACTTCCTTCCACATACACTAAGGTGACAAAAGTCATGGGATAGCGCTATGCACACATACAGATGGCGATAGTGTCGCTTGCACAATGTTTAAAAACACAGCGCAGTAGCGGAGCTCTCATTTCTGCTCACGTGGTTGGAAGTGAAAAAGGATCTGATGTGCTTATGGCGCTCGGCGAGAATTATCAGACTCTGAAGGCGGAACGGCGGTTGGAGGTAGACGCTTGGGACACTATATTTCGGAAATCGTTAAGAAATTCAGTAAAATGGAAATTAACGTATGGCATCGTTGACAGGGAGGCCCCAACCGGGGAAGTACGGTCCCCAAGTGCCAGCCTTATTTAAGTCGACACCACATTGGGCGACTTGCGCGCCGATGATAATGAATTGATGACGACAACACGACCTCCATCGCCCGAGCGGAGCGGAGAAAATCTCCAACCCGGCCAGGAATCGAATCCAGGCCCGCTTGCATGGGAGGCGAGCACGTTACCACCCAGCTAAGCAGGCGGTCAGGGAATTCAGTATTCCACGGTCAACCATGTGAAGAGTGTGCCGAGAATACCAAATTTCAGACATTACCTCTCACGACGGACAACGCAGTGGCCGACGGCCTTCATGGACAACGCAGTGGCCGATGGCCCTCACTTAACGACCGATAGCAGCAGCGTTTACATAGAGCAGTGGTAAAAAACATGCAACAGTCCGTGAAATAACCTCAGGAAAGAATGTGAGACGTACGACGACCGTAGCCGTTTGGACAGTGCTGCGAAATTTGGGGTTAATGGGCTACGGCAGCAGACGACCGACGTGACTGCCTTTGCTAACCGCACGACATTGCCTGCAGCGCGTTTCCTGGGCTCGTGGCCATGTCGGTTGGATCCCAGATGACTCTACCACCGTGGCGTGGTTAAATGAGTCCCAATTTTATTTGGTAAGAAGTTACGGTAGGGTTCGAGTGAGGCGCAGACTCCAAGAAGCCATGGTCTCAATTTGTCAACAAGGCACTATACAAGGTGGTGATAACCCCACAATGTTGTGAGCTGTGTCCACATCGAATGGACTGGATCCTTTGGATATTCGGCTGCTTGGAGATCATTCGCAGCTATTCATGGTTTTTATGTTCCCAAACAACGAAATAATTTTTATGGATGACAGTGCGCCATATCATTGGGCCATAATTGTTCGCATTAGTCTTAAGTACATTCTGGACAGTTCAAGCGAATGATTGGCCACCCAGATGGATCCCATCGAACATTTATAATCGAGAGGTCAGTTCGTCCACAAAATCCGGCAGTGGCAACACTTTCGCTGTTATGGATGGCTATAGCAGTAGCATGGCTCAACATTTGTGCAGCGGACTTCCACCGACTTGTTGAGTCCATGCCACGTCGAGTTGCTGCACTACTCCTAGCAAAAGGAGGTCCAATACGATATTTGAAGATATCCCACGACTTTTACCTTCTCAGTGAACAACTCGTATAATGATTACAACGAGAAAATTCGAGAAATTAACTGGAGGCAATCCGGATAGTTACCGAGAATCGTTCTTCCCACGCGCCATTCGAGAGCGGAACAGTGAAAGAGGGTGGAGGGGGAGAGGGCACATGGTCCTGTGTATATCCCCTGCCAGACACCGTGAGATGGCTTGCACAGAATGAAGTAGATGTAGTTGTAGAGAAAGCGGTGAGAATATGATCGACTGAGATGGCACAGTGGTAAGAAACTGGATTCGTTTGTGGGAAAGCAGCGTTTCAAATGCCTGTACTACCTTCCAGATTTCGGTTTCCCGTAATTCACGTCCGTCGACGAATAGCAGCGCGGGGTAGCCATCACGGTTCGCACCCCTCCCCCCCCCCCCCCCCCATCGGTGGTTCGACTTCTCCCTCGGGCATGAGTGTGTGTGTTGTCCTTAGCGTAAGTTAGTTTAAGTTAGATTAAGTAGTGTGTAAGCTTAGAGACCGATGACCTCAGTAGTTTGGTCGAATAAGATATTATCAGAAATTTCCAGTTTCCAATTCGACGAATACCAGAATTGTCCTTCTGAACGTACAAAGCCATTTCGCTTTCCCGTCCTTTCATAATTCGAGCTTGTGCTTTGTCTCTAATGACTTCGTCGTGGGCACGTTGGAACTCAGAATACCTTGTGTAGACAACGAAATAGATTGTGGGTGACCTACAACCACGCTAGAACTGAACATTCCTGGCTTCAACTCGGACTCTGCATATTCATGTGAAAACCAATAGTGCAGTTGCAGCTTGCAGAACTAAGGTAAATTTAACTTGTGTACCTTTTGCGCGAAACGAGCCATGAATTACACAGTTGGAACAACGCACTAAGTGACAGCTTCTACTTGCAAAACGTTCTCATAAAACATTCTTCAGGCTGCGTATTGTCAATTTTTCCGCTATCTGAGTGACAGCTCCTATTCGCAACACGATCTTATAAAACATCCTTGAGGCTGTGTATTCTCAATTTCTCCGCAATGTACATCTCCATAGATAATCTTATGTAACCTTCCTAACAATCTCTGAACCCAATAAGCTGAAAAAAAAATCCCTTCTCACATAACAGTAATTAAAGCAGAACTTACCTAGGATATATTTCAACGAAAGTCATTATTAACGATTTTTGAAATACGAGAAACTATAGCGATGACCTCCTTTGATCTGGTGAAACGTCATGTAGGGACGACGTTGAAGAATATTGTAAAAGGTGCTCTACTATCACAGAGTGTTTATGATGATTTCCGTAATATAAGGTCAGAAAGGGAAAGTATGAAGAGATGACAGATGCGACTTGATGCAAGCGTCATCCTAATCTCTTACTAGAAAAGTAAAAGAACTAAGACAGTAGATTTGGAATATAAGCTCCTATAGTAGAAGAGTTCGGCCGTGGTATTTTCGAAGAAATGAATGAAACATTTAACTGAAGTTTACGTCTACATCTACAGTTCCCTGCTCTATTCGCAAAGAGCGCGAAGGAGAAACGACTGTCTGTATGCCTCCTTTCAAACCCTAATTTCTCGTACCTTACCTTTGTGGTCCTACGCCAAACTTTCAGCAGAGAGCTTCAAAAGTCAGTACTCTAAATTTTCTCAATAGTCTTCCTCGAAAAGGTCGTCTCCTCCCTCCAGGGATTCCCATTTGAATATCTGAAGCATCCCTGGAACACTTTTTGAAAATTTTCCCAATAAACCGAAGTTGACCATTCACCTTTCCTATCACAGCTCTCAGACGCTCGTCCATTTCATTTCGCTCTGAAACGTTACTCTCTACTCATCCACAATGACTTACATTTTTCTACGTTTGGTGCTAGCTGCCATTTTTCACACCAATTTCAAATTTTATGTAACTCTTCTTGTATCTTCTTACAGTTACTCAACTCCGACACCTCCCCATGCTCTACAGCATCATGTACGCCACACGTGCAGCGTCTCTGAGAATTATGAGGTGTATCATTCTGCTGTTAGCCAAGGTGCAGGTTTCCTTTTTACTTTTCCTGTCTTTAGGGGAATGTATTTATGATACAAGTGAATAAGTTTTTTAGTAAATCCACGAAGATTTTCGTTTATGTCCGAGATGAGAGTAGAAGACATCCCCCAAATTATTGCTTGCGTCTCAGTGCTACGTTCAGACAAATTAATGCCTTTGAAGTCCTCGTATGTGGTCAGTTGTGTTTTCTTCCTGGGACACTCTAGTGAGTACGTCATAAAAACTATGTCATGGACTGACATGCCATGTACAGATATTTGAAACATGTGAATTACTCTTTTTGGGGATTACCTTGCTAATATACAGGATGTTACAAAAAGGTACGGCCAAACTTTCAGGAAACATTCCTCACACACAAATAAAGAAAAGATGTTATGTGGACATGTGTCCGGAAACGCTTAATTTCCATTTTAGAGCTCATTTTAGTTTCGTCGTCCACCTACGCTCAATGGAGCACGTTATTATGATTTTATACGGGATACTCTACCTGTGCTGCTGGAACATGTGCCTTTACAAGTACGACACAACATGTGGTTCATGCACGATGGAGCTCCTGCCATTTCAGTCGAAGTGTTCGTACGCTTCTCAACAACAGATTCGGTGACCGATGGATTGGTAGAGGCGGACCAATTCCATGGCCTCCACGCTCTCCTGACCTCAACCCTCTTGACTTTCATGTATGGGGGCATTTGAACGCTCTTGTCTACGCAACCCCGGTACCAAATGTAGAGACTCTTCGTGCTCATATTGTGGACGGCTGTGATACAATACGCCATTCTCCAGGGCTGCATCAGCGCATCAGGGATTCCATGCGACGGAGGGTGGATGCATGTATCCTCGCCAACGGAGGCCATTTTGAACATTTCCTGTAACAAAGTGTTTGAAGTCACGCTGGTACGTTCTGTTGCTGTGTGTTTCCATTCCATGCTTAATGTGATTTGAAGAGAAGTAATAAAATGAGCTCTGACATGGAAAGTAAGCGTTTCCGGACACGTGTCCACATAACATATTTTCTTTCTTTGCGTGTGAGGAATGTTTCCTGAAAGGTTGGCCGTACCTTTTTGTAACACCCTGTATATATGGAAATGTGACTTCTGCTCGTGCGATGGATAAGAACAAGCTGAAGTAGAGACACGTTCGAAGAAGAATGCAAAATTAAATGGCTCTAAGCACTATAGGACTTAACATCTGAGGTCATCAGTCCCCTACACTTAGAACTACTTAAACCTAACTAACCTTAGGACATTACACACATCCCTACCCGTTGCAGGATTAGAACCTGCGACCGGAGCAGCAGGGCGGTTCCGGACGGAAGAAGAATGCTTCCGCTTAAATTTCACACTGGAAGGACTACTGTATAGGAAATTTATGTTACGACCACCAGCTGTAATAATAGGCTCGTGCATCGATGTGAGACTTAAAAGAACTGATTCGAAGAAGGTAAACCCGATAAATGTTCCAATGCGTGTGAAATCTTATGGGACTTAACTGCTAAGGTCATCAGCCCTTAAGCTTACACACTGCTTAATCCAAATTATCCTAAGGACAAACACACACACCCATGCCCGAGGGAGGACTCGAACCTCCGCCGGGTAAACCCGATACTTTAGGAGGTTTGTAGAGGACACTTATTAGGCACTATCTTTTAAGGGAATTGATGTGTGTGAATGTATATTCCACTTCTAGACTAAAATTTCGTTTCGTATATTCCACTTGTTTACTTTCATTCTTGTTGGGTGTGTTTAGCGCAGTAGGTGATAAATCAGCGCATATGTACTCCACCCCATCGTCGGTTACACCTGTCGTGCCTTAGAAGGATGTAGTCATCTAGATTTAGCATACTTGGGTGTATGTCAGTGACGTGTCAACAGTTTTGTCCTACTACAGATACCACATGTAAACTGATGACCTCCAGTTGTACCAAAGCGCAAAGCCAATAAACCTGAAGACAACTATGGAGAATATCCTACCGACCCGTGTGCACTATCAAAATGGGCAGAGAATAAGGGGTTAAAGCTCAATCCATCCAAAACCCAGTCGGAACTGGTTGGTCATTTTGAGTTCAGTAGTTATAAATATCGGGAACATATACGATCGTTAATCCTAAGTGGGACAAATGACAACTTTTGTTACTCAGTAAAGAATTTACGAGTAACAATACACAAAAAATATAAACTGGACTGACCAGATAACTGTAATGTGCAACAAGACATCAGTATGGCGCCATGCCCTATAAAAAGATAAGCTCTTCCCTCTTGCCCTGAAAGAGAAAGCTGTACAAACCCTTACATTTGCAGTTATTATTAAAGCGATGTTATTCCACAAGGCATTTCTCAGGAAAGCTCGTGCCATGTGGAACTGGTTGTGAATGCCCGTGTTCGACCAATCTCCGATGTTCAACTCTTTGAACATATTTCACTATCATAAGCACAAATATCATCGCTGTGTGCAGACAAGAGAGGAAATTCTCATAATTTCTGTCTTTTCTGCTGTTTTATCAACGTACACTGTTCCCCATATCTCTGCTCAACCTTAACGCTCTTGTCTGAACAACATGGCAGAAACACCTGCTCCCGTCAGACCTAACTCCATCGTACAGCTCCATCAGTCCTGGAATAACCTCCCACATTATATTAGGGAACGGAATAACATCTCCAGCTACAGAAGACATTTAATGAAATATCGACTAAAGTAACACTAGTTATTACTAATGTCCCTGTAGGCACTCGTTACCCTAGTACACCCTTTTTTGTAACTGGATCTTCCTCATTTCCTGTATCCTTAGCTGGTGCAATCTCCTTAAATTTACATTCCTCTGAACTCGCTATATCAGAAGACATCTATTTTGTACACCTACAAATTCCTCTTTCATCTTCCACTGTCATTATTATTACCCTTATTATTATTGTCATCATTATTATTATTATTTATTATTATTATTATTATCACTATTAGTGCCAGCGGCGGCTGTAGAACAAGTACTCAGAGTATTAACTTCATTAGTTCATACTCACTTTTACTTACTCACATTGTCATTATATTCACCCAAAAATACTGTTTGTCATATTAAAATTGTTATTTCTTAGGTAACTATGATGCAATGTAAGGGAGGGCCCCAAGGCCTCAAGAAGGTCAAGTTGGATAAATAAATTTAAATTTATTCCAAGTAATTGCATACTTTCCACATTTGGCTCCTTTAGCTGTTTCATGGCAGTAATTTCAATATTGGCTAATTCTCTGAACGGTGTCTACGGAAACTTGGAAGTGATTTGGCACTTCTATGCAAGATATTAATTTTTAATGAGACATCATCGACAAACCATGCCCAATATAATGTGCGCAATGTACATCATTGCTCAACTAGAAAATCCTTTTGGCTGAGAGAAGAGGACAAACAGGAACATAGGTTTGCCAACGCTTTTCAAAACTCCCATCATGATCTTCGTTTTATTGATAGGGTCCCCAATATCACCAAGTATCTTCAGTTCCTGCAAGATATACTGTGTAACAGTTGTATATCATATATTGTATCCGTGTTTTACTTATTGCTAAACGTAAGACACGCTTCCTACAATGTGTCTGCAGCGCAATGACCATTTAATAATGTGAGAAAGTGTATTAACTTGACTGAAACTGAGGTAGGCGATCTTGGGACCGTAGGACTATGCTGTGGAGATTATCGTTATTCATCACTTTAAAGCAATGAGAGGACACGCAATTGTCTTGAGCACGGAAGAAAAGTACATGTATCGCGATTAGTCTCGTTTTGTATAAGAAAAGTATTGTTCGCAGCAGTCGTTACCTGTTTCTCAAACTACTGAATGACAGATAAGTCTCAACGATCCGGTTGGCGTCTAATATTTTCCGTGTACGACCCAGTGAAAAAAAAAACTCCTGTGAATTTGAAAAGGTGTGATATTACTTTCCAACCACACACAGTTTCATCATTGTGGATATTGACTAAACCCATACACTGTTGGGATCGATGATTACTGGATGCATGGAAGGGTCGAACCTGCACACATAGCCGTTAATTCCTAGGGAATCATTATTATAGCGATTCCTATTGTATGAAATCCTACGCCTGCCGAAAGTTATCATCCAAATCTCATCGAACAGCTGCACTACACAGATTCCGATCATACAATTAGGATATATATGGCTGACGCTTTGGATTACAGGTGCACTAATTTTTTCTAGTCTCGTCGCGGATTAACCACGAGACTCGACTCGACTGAAAGCAATTCGACGACTTATGGCACTTTGAACTAATAGTGAAGTACCTTATGACATTTTTGTTCTTGACTTAAATGAATGCTGTGATTCTTCAACTTATTCCGGCGTATTTTTTGCTCGAACAGTCCACGGATGTACTGCCGGTCCATTATGACCAACGGGCACAATATTTCGGCGATCAGACATGTCGCCATCGTCAGGTGCGCTGTTGAACTGAGCTCCTGAGGGCCTCACGTGGATCTTCACGGAGATAACTTGTCCTCCGATGTGTGATGAAGTTCACAGCAGTTATTGCTTTGCCTCCCATGCATGCTGATGTAATGCGCCCTCACTTGTTGATTGTCTTCATGGTTTGTTCCTCAGCACAGTTCTGCAGTTGCCTAATGTACGTCCTTTCAAAGACCTTGGAGACGGCCGGCAGTAAACTGATAGGCCTGTAGTTCTCAGCCTGGCGCAGATCTTTCCCAATCTTCGAAAGCGCCACGATCTGTGCATGATTCCAGGACTGAGGAAAATTGCAGGACCGGAGGATTTCATTAAAGATGTTGGCGAGATGAGTAACAGCCACTGGCGGTAACTTCTTGAGAAGTGCGTTGGAAACTTCGTCTGGGCCCGCAGTTTCCTGGGGTTTAGGGCGCGCAGGATGGACGACACCTCTTCCGCTGTCGTCGCTTCAATGACGTCATCGTCGTCGCGTGCCTCCAAGTAGCGCGGGAGCCGGTCAGCAACCAGCTCGTCTTGTACAGCATCAGTCGGGTCTTCTATCGGCATAAACGCAGCCTCAAAGACGTCTGCTAGGGCATCCACTTTCGCAGCTGGTTCGCAGACAGCCTGACCATTGACCATCAGCGGAGGGATGCGTTTTGTGCGGCGTAGGAAACTTTTCGTCGTTCGCCAGGCCGAGCCGTCGTCAAGGCAGAGTGTGGTGACTCTGTTATTCCAGTCTTGATAGCGATGGTTGTCAATGGCGGCCCAGATGTCCCTTGGTCCGCGCCCGCGGCTGCGTGTCGGCGGTCGCTGAGATCCTGGCGTCGGCGTCTGTGGTGGCGTCGGTGTAACTGTCTCGTCCACCCTGGTCGTTCGTTAGAACGTCTCGCAGGGGAAGGGGATTTAGGACGGCCGCCCGCCCTCAGGAGCTCAGTTCGTCAGAGCACCTGACGATGGCGACATGTCTGATCACCGAAATATTGTGCCCGTTGGACACTATGGACCGGCAGTACACCCGTGGACTGTTCGAGCAAGAAATACGCCGGGAGAAGTTGAACAATCACATCACATACGTCTACGGGCGGAGATGTATCGCAGCATTAATAAATTCGATAAGCTGCTCCACCGAAGGAGCCGTTTGCTGAGTGCTCTTGCCTTTCTGAAGAGATGTCGTGCCGATCAAGTTGTGCCAAACTTTGCTAAGGTCAAGCATCACATCGACTCTGCAGCAGCTAACAGAATGAAGAAGCGTGCTAGCCTCACCTTGGTTCGTGAGAGGGTGCACTTTATCCGCCGCAGCCTTGAGTACAACTCCCAGGAACTACTTGAACTACATCTACAACTACCTAATAATTTTAATTCCGGAACGTGGGACTGGATTGATGGTGTTACCTGGGTGACCGCCGATGCTGCACATAAGAAGGCCTCGGGACGTCAGATATCAAAATTTTCTCGCTCTCTGACAAACCATCGCTGGAGGCCCCACGCAAGACGGTCATCAATCTCACAGACATTGAGGTGACTGGTGATGCAGTCTCTGTTCTGGAGAAATGACTTAATTTTACGCCCACAACTAGGTTCACGCCGGTAGCGCACATCGTCAGTGCAGTTGAACAGGTTGCTGCGCGACTACCACCTGAAGCAGCTGAAGAAGTGCGCCGGGAAACCTGCCGTGTTCTGACGAGAACCAAAAACCGATCAAGTTGCATATTACCAGCAGGGAGACGGCATCCATTCGAGACCTGAGACAGAGCCCTGAGATTGTTGTCTTACCAGCTGACAAAGGCAATGCTACAGTCGTCCTTTCCCATAAGGACTACATTGAGAAGACGCAGAGCCTGCTAAGTGACGATTCTTACAGGAATATCTACGCTGACTCCACAAAGAAGGTGGAGAACAAGGTTAGGGCTCTTCTCAAGGAGCCGAATTTACCAGAGGGTGTCGCCAAGAAATTGATAACTGAAGGACCTGTACCGCCAAGACTTTATGGACTCCCTAAAGTCCACAAAGAAGGGGTGCCGTTACGCCCAATTATCAGCAACATTAGGGCACCCACATATTTGCTGGCAAAATACCTGGCAGAACTACTAAGCCCTTACGTGGGTAAATGCCCTCATCACGTTCGAAATCCTATGGATTTCGTAAAACGTCTCGAGAACTTCAAGCTGAAGGACTCAGATATCCTGGTGAGTTTTGACGTTGTCTCGTTATTTACTAAGGTGCCTCTTCGAGAGTCAGTTGAGCTCATTGCACAGAAATTTGACGAGAAGACGACCGACCTTTTCAGGCACGTTCTGATCTCCACGTATTTTCTGTTTCATGGAGAATACTATGAGCAAACAAAACGAGTCACAATGGGGAGCCCACTTTCGCCCGTAGTCGCGAATTTCTATATGGAGTATTTCGAGGAGGAAGCTTTGGCGTCATCCAAATTGAAACCTACTTGTTTTCTACGTTATCACGTTCGTGATATGACCCCATGGAGGGGACAAGCTCCTAGAGCTTGATTTCCCGTGGGCCCTGCCCGGAGCCGAGGCTTCGCGAAATGCGGAACACAAGCCGACTACTGTGACGTCACCAAGACAACGTACTCGGTTCTAGTAAGAAGTCTTAGAGCCCCAGTACTGGGTTCTAGTAAGAAATCTTAGAGCCTCCTGCATATTTAGGAATCTAATCCATATATTCGAACCTTCGTTAACAGTATGCAGTGAGGCATCATGTCATACTGTGGACAACTACATACATCCTGGAAACGCTCTTCAAAAACATATGGTGAAATCAAGTTCTTTACTGTATCTATGCAGTAACATATGCCTCCCCCTGAATGTTCATTCTCAGAGCTTTCCTTACAAACCTGAACCCCATACATTCGAACATCAAATTCACTATGGAGACCGAAGCAGAAGGAAGTTTACCATTCCTGGACGTCATGGTCAAAAGAAGAGCGGATGGCACCCTGGGCCATTGGGTATACAGGAAGAAAACGGACACCGATCTGTATGTGCATGCAAATAGCTGCCATCACTCATCGCAGAGGAATGGGTTACTAAAAACGCTGGTGCACAGGGCGCGCACCATCTCGGACGCAGAGAGTCTGGCCCATGAGCTGGAACACCTCAAAACTGTATTTCGGGAAAACGGGTACTCGGTACGGGTACCAGACGCGCTCTCCGTCCCACCTCTACACTACAGCGTGTGGATATGGACGAAGTCACGGAGGAAGAGATAGCCACCGCCTATATACCGTATACTGGCGCACTATCGGGGAAAATAGGACTTAGGAACTGTCTTTTGCCCGCCCAATAAAACACGAGCATTGTTGGAAGTGTCAAAGACGATCTCGGTTTGCGGAAGGCCGGCATATAACAGATTCCCTGCGGGAAGTATTACATTGGACAGACAGTGCGCACCATCGAAGATCGTTGCCGAGAACATCAGAGGCACACTCGACTTATGTACCCCAACAAGTCGGCATTCGGAGAGCACTGTTTGTCAGAAAATCACGAAATGGACTACGAACACATCAGGGTCTTGGCACAGACATCTAAATACTGGGACAGGGACGGACTCATCAACAGAGATTGCGGCTATAACCTCAGCAAGGCATGGGAACCAGCACTGAGTCTAATTAAAAAGAGGCTCAGCAAAGAAAACGAACGAGCGACCGGGGCGGACGAGGCAGTTACACCGACGCCACCACAGACGCCGACGCCAGCGCCTCAGCGACCGCCGACGAGCGGCCGCGGTTGCGGACCGTGGAGAGAACGCCTCGAGGGGAAGGGGGTTTAGGACGGCCGTTGGACACTATGGACCGGCAGCACACCCATGGACTTTTCTAGTGAATGAATGCTGTTTAACTACTCGTATTATGTAACGAGAGATCTAAGTAACATCCAGTTCTAAACATAAACTTCAAACATAACATAATTTCTTTAAATAATAATTCTTTAAACAAATACGAATATATTTTAGCTCTATCAGTTGTAGGGAGACATCCCATTGGACGTAAGGCAACCTGTGTGGCTTTAATTTGATGGATGTCCCGCGCATTCCACGTAAATAATTAAAGACCATTAGATCGTTATATAGGTATTGCGGCAGATACAAAATGGCTTACAACTTCATCAGGCTTAACACCTCCTGACTTTCAATCATGGAGAACAATAAAACAACAGATCTAAATAAAAAAACGGATTTCTGTTGACGTATAATGCCGTATACCAGGGCTGCATTTCTGTTGCCTAAGATTGTAGTTACAAAATGAGAACTCTCCATTCCACATTACAGGAGGAGCTCAGATGGATGGTATCATGACTGCACAATGTCTCGAAAAAGCAGTGACTCCGAGCGTCTCTACCCGTAGAAATTTCCTGGTATTTCTGCTGAAAAACTGCTCCATCGGTGGAGCTCGCAAATCGTTTTACTGAGGCAACTACTGACTACACTGAAGAAAATATCTATATACGTGTTCTGCACTCCACCACATGGTGCACTACTAATACCACTACTAGTTATTCCTTTCTCGTTTCAATACAGGTAGGATAAAACGACGCTCTACTCCCCTTCATACGACCGTAACTTCTCTTCTCTTCACGGTCCTTACACTAAGTGTACATTGGCGGCAGCAAAATTGTTCTGCATTCAGGTTCAAAAGCCGGTTCTCTCAGTTTTCTCTATGTTGTTCTAAGGAACGAAAGTCGTCTGCCCACCAAGACGAGTTCATGAAGCATCTCAGTAATACTCGTGTGTTGATCGACCCTACTAATAACAGATCTAATAGCGCGCCTCAGAATTATTTCGGTGTCTTCCTTCAACCCGGCCTGGTGGGGATCCCAAACACTAGACCACTACTCCAAGATGCCTTGCACTGGGATCCTGTACGCAGCCTCGTTTACAGATGAACCGCACTTCCATAAAACGCTACTAGTAAACCTAATTCGAACATTCGCAGTTCCTACTTGTTCGCTCCGTTTTATGGCACCTAAAATTGGCATCCCATTATGGGATTATTTTTGCAGTTCATCTGCGTATATTTACATTCCTCTATGAAACGAAATGAGCTTGAGGCATTGCTGGCCGGGACGCCCCATCCGGGGAAGTTCGGCCGCCGAGTGCAAGTCTCATTTCAGTCGACGCCACAATGGGTGACTCGCGCGCTGGTCATGAGGGTGAAATGATGATGAGGACAACACATCACCCAGTCCACGAACGGAGAGAATCTCAAATCCGGCCGGGTATCGAACCCGGGTTCGCTGCATAGGAGGCACGTTACCACTCGGCTAAGCAGGTGGACACACTCATCTACATTTGTAGCAAACTGGAAATTTTGTCTAAGTCATCTGGTATCCTCCTACAATCACACAAAGACAACACTTTCCTATACGTCACACCGTCATCAACAAACAGTCGCTGACTGCTGCTCAGCCTGTGCGTCAGATTACTTACGCACATAGAGGATAAGAGTGGTCGTATCATATTCCCCTGCGGGACGAGGCCCACGAGAAAGACAGGTCATGGCGTGTACGTCAGAGCGCGTGACACTACAGATCTTACGAGCGCCAGCAGCCGTCTCCGGCGGGAACCGAGTAACTGTTTCATATGAGTGCAATAATTCTTAACTGCGACAAAGGACAGACCATTAGTTGGGACTTTTTCAATTAAACATCGATTTTCCGTGGGCCCTGCACTGAGCCGAGGCTTCGCGAAGTGTGGAACACAATCCGACTACTGTTACGTCACAAGTTCAAGACAACGTACTTGGTTCTAGTAAGAAGTCTTAGAGCCCCAGTACTGGGTTCTAGTAAGAAATCTTCGAGCCCCGTGCATATTTAGGAATCTAATCCGTATGTTCGGACCTTCGTTAACAGTATGCAGTGAGGCATCATGTCATACTGTGGACAACTACATACATCCTGAAAACGCTCTTCAAAAACATATGGTGAAATCAAGCTCTTTACTGTATCTATGCAGTAACATATGCCTCCCCCTGAATGTTCATTCTCAGAGTTTTCATTCGCCAATGGCCTCATAGTTTGACGAAGAACAAAAATTACTGTTCGGCAGTTCTTTACTGTATCAATGCAGTAACATATGCCTCCCCCTGAATGTTTATTCTCAGAGTTTTCATTCGCCAATGGCCTCATAGTTTGACGAAGAACAAAAATTACTGTTCGGCAGAAGTAATTCTAACATATCGCCCTACAGTACACTCTTTTAAAATCATAAAATTCGGGATACGGTTTCTGTTTACATGAAAAAATCTGCTTTCACACCTAAATAAACGCCGATATTAAATTAGAAACAACTTGAGGCTGTTGAAGATATTCAGCTACTCGAAAGACGTTAGAGTCCAAACTCGAGTAGATTCTTCCACAGTTCATTGTAATCTAACCCTCCCACAAATCACCATTATATTTCTCTGTCTCCAAAAGTATCGAAAGCTTCGAGAGGCGTACGATAAACAAAAACGTTTTATATATCTTCATTTTCTCTTCTTGTTTGCTGCAGTTCTCACGTGTAGGGGCTCATTCTTGAGGCTGAAATTTTGATTTTGTAGGTTCCTTTTCACCTGAATAATATTTGAAGATTTGCCTGTTTTACTCTTTAATTTTATTTTTGTCATATTTTCAATATCACATCATCTTTACAATCTCCACTTCAGAACACAAATGCTCATTGTTAAAATTATAAATACCTCTGTTTCCATCAGAGGCATGCCCACTACTACTTACATTCTGCCGTACTCACAATATTCCAAAAAGCTTACAAAGCAAAAGAGTTTACAAACTTTCTTGACAAAAGAGGAATCATCACCAAGATTTAACATTATTTTGTAAACAAATCCAGAAATAAATTTAATAATTAATAATTAATGAATTTTAAGTAGACCAGAAATTTCGTAATTTCAAATGTTTCTAGAGGAAGGGTAATTTTAACCGATAGTACATACCAATTGTAACACATTAATTACTTTTTATATATTTCAGCCGGAAATATAAAACATCGTATACAAAATCAAATGAAATTCTTTCAGTGAAACAGTCGAGAATGTTTACCTATGCAAGATTCAAAATATCTTTTGGTATCGCGTATTTCTATAAAAAACGCAATGCTAGAGAAGGGGATCCCACTGCAGCCGGAAATATAAAACATCGTATACGAAATCAAATGAAATTCTTTCAGTGAAACAGTCGAGAATGTTTACCTATGCAAGATTCAAAATATCTTTTGGTATCGCGTATTTCTATAAAAAAGGCAATGCTAGAGAAGGGGATCCCACTGCACCCTCAACTGAAGAATGAATAATTTTCTAATTACACACCCAACATTTGCTTTGCCTGGCATAGCGCAGAATAATGCAGCGGCGGCGTCCTTCAAGCCGACTAGGGTTGCAGCTTTCATGTGACCGTTCGGATGCCAGACGGTGGATCAGCATTCATCTCCATAGTGGCTACTTTTAACCCAATAAAATGTGGTCCATCGGACCACCAAATCAGTCATAGCACTCTCATTTGAGTTTCTCCTATATCATGATAATTCCTTTTCATTCCGGGATCTTCTCTCAGAACAACGGAGATACTTGAGATTTTTATAGACGCGGCATCTTCAGCTGTGGGCACTGAGAGAACTGTTAGAAATTTCGTCTGCAATATTAACTCTGCACCACTTTCAAACCAAAAATCCCTCCGAATTTTCATACTGTACAACGTATTCAATGATCTGTACTGAGGACTTAAATTGAAGGATAGTGAACCTAAAACGGTTATTACAATATTTAGTGGAAATCAATGATTTCGCAATAACTTCCCGAAACTGTAAGTTATTTCTAAACGGGCACGGGAATGGCCTGCTGTTTATAAAATACACATTACAGGTGAATTACAGCTTATTTTTCTTTATTCTGATTCTCTAACTCCGTTCCCTACCGACCATAAATGCATCGGCAGAAAAAAATACCTCCAATGTATATGTTTAATATTAAACAAGAATTGCATAACACGTCCTCTGAGGATTTTCTGAAAATTGGTAACATTTTATTAGTTGCAAAAGCCATTCTTAACGGCTGGAGAAATAATCAAAATATTCACCAATAATGAATCAATTAATAACAGCATTATCTACCTTATGTATGTAGATTACTTTTTCTTTCTATATCGTGGAAGTGATCAGGATGTAAGAAAATTTCATTGTGCTTTGTACCAAGTAGACAGCAAAATTCAGTTCACGATAGAGTTACGGAAGGAGAGTTGCCTTAATGTCCTTGATTTACAAATTACAAGGGAAGAGGTAAGGCTTATTTTAGAAACGTTTTTGCAAACTTAGAACTTCTGACTTCGTAATTAGTGATGATTCGTGCCACCGGCTTACAAATAAACGTGCCTGTTTCTTTCCAGTGTACAACAGACTAGTTACGTTAGGTCTGAGAACACGAACTAACAGTTAAACTGAAAAATTTATACGTGATACAGGGAACAAAATGTGTAGCAAACGAAAAGGCTGAAAATGCCTCCACTTCCTTTCGGGCTGGCATAGCGAAGAAACTGCATGAGCAAAAGACAATGTTGCAAACTCAATTCCACAGCCGTAGAAAATTACGGTTGATTTTTGGTGATTTCGTGGATGGGGAGGCAGGCATGTAGACAAGTCTGGGAAGTATAGGGTAATATACAGGCTTTGTTGCATTTACCTTAAATGTATTCACAACAGCGAGTACGTACAACCGTCTGTAGAATGGAATGACGAGAAGGAAAATTCGTGGTGTACCGGGACTTGGAACCTGGAATTTCCTCTTAGCACGAGCGGTCGTCTTAAACCATTGGCTATCAGTGCATGACTCATGACCAAACCCTGACCTCCATGTCTCGTCAACTACGTGCCTGTACTAATAAATCCATTACGTATATTCCCGTACAAGTAAAACATTTCACCTGAAAGTCGCTTGGCTGGTGTCGGTGGATAAATACGACATTACAGTGCTTGTGTTGTCCTGAATTACGATGCAAAGTTCATTTTCCCTTAAACTCATGCTCAAAGGAACACATGGTTAACGAAATATGGAGGGTTTGGTCAGATCGTGAGTCGTGCACCGATAGCCAATGGTTTAAGGCGACCACTCGTGATAAGGGGAAAATCCAGGTACAAGTGCCGGACCGACAAGAATTTTCCTTCGCGTCGTTCCATTCCAAAGGAATGTTCACACTTCCGAACACATTTAATGTATTTCGTAACGGACGCAGTCGTCTGCAAGTAGTTGCTCACGTCGGCATCAATGATTCTTGTAACTTGGGTTCTGAGGCGATCCTCAGTTCGTACGGATTTGGTGAAGGCCGCTGGCCTCGCACGCGGGGTGCAAGCAGAGCTCTCTATTTGCAAGATCGTTCCCAGAGTGGATCGGGGTCCTTTGGTTTGGAGCCAAGTGGAGGGTCTCAACCAGAGGCTTCATCGACTCTGTGACGGTCTTGGCTGCACGTTTGTAGACTTGCGCTATTGGATAGGGAGTTGTAGGACGCCCCTAGGTAGGTCAGGGGTGCACTACACAAAGGAAGCGGCTACTCGGGTAGCAGAGTACTTGTAGCGTGCACATGGGGGTCTTTTAGACTGGGCAGTAGTGCGAGGTGTCCTGATGAACACTCACCGTCGACGTGCAGGCACGGAAATCAGGACGCACTCTGTGTAAAGACACTTCAGCTATCAAGATATTAGTAAGTTTTCAGAGTGTTCGGAATGAAGTTCCTGAATTTACTGCCCTCCAGGAAACGTGTGGCACGCAAATTATTCTCGGGACTGAGACCTGGCTGAACCATGAGATAGGAAGTTCTTAAATATTTAGTGAGGATTGGAACGTGTATCGGAAAGACAGATTAGACACCGTAGAAGGTGGTGTCTTCATTGCAGTTGACAAAAATATTGTGTCTACTGAGGTCAAAGTAGAGTGTGATTGTGAAGGTATCTGGACACGTTTAACAGGGCTAGGAAAAATAAAGTTAATTGTTGGATGTTATTACCGGCCACCAGGTTCCACCGTGACAGTTCTAGAATCATTCAAAGGGAGTCTACATTCTGTATCGCAAAAGTACCCGGATCATGCTATATTAGTCGGAGACGACTTCAACCTACCTAGTATAGACTGGGATGTCTGTGCATTCATTACAGGTGGTACAGACAAGCCGTCGTGTGAATTACTTTTGAACACATTATCCGAAAACAGTCTTGAGCAGCTAAATCGACAGCCAACGCGTAATGGAAATATTTTAGATCTGGTAGCCACGAACGTACCAGACCTCATCCACGGTGTCAGTGTTGAGACTGAGATTAGTGATCATGATGTTGTCATTACGACAATGGTTACGAAAGTTAAAAAGTCGGTCAAGAAGGCTAGGAGAGTATTCTTACTAGAAAGCGCAGATAAGCAGTTGTTAGTATCCCACTTAGTAAATGAATCGACTTTATTTATTTCCGGTACGATGGACGTGGAAGAATTATGGGCAAATTTTAAACACATTGTAAATGACGCATTGGAGAAGTATGTGCCGAAAGAGTGGGTTACGGACGGAAAACCCCCACTGTGGTTTAACAGCGCAATTCGGAGAATGCTCAGGAAGCAAAGACAGTGGCACTCGCGGTACAAGAAAGATCGGGAGAACGACAGGCAAAAGTTAGTAGAGATTCGTGCTGCTGTAAAAATAGCGATGCGCGAAGCATACAACCACTACCACCGTCATACCTCAGCAAAAGATCTTCCTGAAAACCCAAGGAAACTCTGGTCTTACGTAAAATCGGTAAGCGGGTCGAAGGCTTCCATCCAGTCACTCGCTGATCAGTATGGCCTGGCAACGGAAGACAGCATAACGAAAGCTGAAATTTTAAATTTAGCATTTGAGAAATCTTTCACGCAGGAGGATCGTACAAACATACCGCCGTTTGAGTCTCGTACAGATTCCCGTATGGAGGACAGAGTGATAGCCATCCCTGGGGTTGTGAAGCAGCTGAAAGGGTTGAAAATATATAAATCACCAGGTCCTGATGGGATTCCAATTCGGTTTTACAGAGAATACTCTACTGCATTGGCTCCTTACTTAGCTTGCATTTATCGCGAATCTCTTGCCCAACGTAAAGTCCTGAGCGACTGGAAAAAAGCGCAGGTGACGCCTGTATATAAGAAGGTTAGAAGGACTGATCCTCAAAATTACTTACCAATATCCTTAACATGGGTTTCTTGCAGGATTGTCGAACATATTCTCAGTTCGAATATAATGAATTTCCTTGAGACAGAGCTGTCCAAGCATCAACACGGCTTTAGAAAGCATCGCTCCTGCGAAACGCAACTCCCCCTTTTGTCACATGATGTCTTGCGAACCATGGATGAAGGGTATCAGACCGATGCCATATTCCTTGACTTCCGGAAAGCGTTTGACTCGGTGCCCCACTGCAGACTCCTAACTAAGGTACGAGCATATGGGATTGGTTCCCAAATATGTGAGTGGCTCGAAGACTTCTTAAGTAATAGAACCCAGTACGTTGTCCTCTATGGTGAGTGTTCTTCGGAGGTGAGGGTATCATCTGGAGTGCCCCAGGGAAGTGTGGTAGGTCCGCTGTTGTTTTCTATCTACACAAATGATATCTTGGATAGGGTGGATAGCAATGTGAGGCTGTTTGCTGATGGTGCTGTGATGTACGGGAAGGTGTCGTCGTTAAGTGACTGTAGAAGGATACAAGATGACTTGGACGGGATTTGTGAGTGGTGTAAAGAATGGCAGCTAACTCTAAATATAGATAAATGTAAATTAATGCAGAGGAATAGGAAAAAGAATCCCGTAATGTTTGAATACTCCATTAGTAGTGTAGCGCTTGACACAGTCACGTCGATTAAATATTTGGGCGTAACATTGCAGAGCGATACGAAGTGGGACAAGCATGTAATGGCAGTTGTGGGGAATGCGGATAGTCGTCTTCGATTCGTTGGTAGAATTTTGGGAAGATGTGGTTCATCTGTAAAGGAGACAGCTTATAAAACACTAATACGACCTACTCTTGAGTACTGCTCGAGCGTTTGGGATCATTATCAGGTCGGATTGAGGGAGGACATAGAAGCAATTCAGAGGCGGGCTGCTAGATTTGTTACTGGTAGGTTTGATCATCACGCGAGTGTTATGGAAATGCTTCAGGAACTCGGGTGGGTGTCTCTGGAGGAAAGGAGGCGTTCTTTTCGTGAATCGCTACTGAGGAAATTCAGAGAACCAGCATTTGAAGCTGACAGCAGTACAATTTTACTGCCGCCAACTTATATTTCGAGGAAAGACCACAAAGATAAGAGAGATTAGGGCTCGTGCAGAGGCATATAGGCAGTCATTTTTCCTTCGTTCTGTTTGGGAGTGGAACAGGGAGAGGAGATGCTAGTTGTGTTACGAGGTACCCTCCGCCACTCACCATATGGTGATAGCGGAGTAAGTATGTAGATGTAGGTGTAGATGCAGTCGGCGAAGAGCCTGTTCCCTTAGACATGCATGCATGTCCAAAGGAAATTTACATCGTAATTCGGAATAACACGGGCATTGTAATATATTGTTGCAGTAATGTGGTACAGACCACTGTGGCTTTTGCTACCAGATTCATGGAACATATGTAAACAATATTATGTCCCTTGACCGCCGTCTGCTAGAAGGATGTTCCATGCTTCCGACTGATAGAGGAATATACACTGAAGCAGCAAAGAAACTGATATAGGCATGCCTATTCAAATACAGAGATGCGTAAACAGCCAGAAACGGCTCTGCGGTCTGCAATGCGTATATAAGCAATAGGCTGGCGCAGCCGTTAGATCGCTTACTGCTGCTGCAGTGTGAGGTTATCAATCTCAAAGTGAGTTTGAACGTGGTGTTATAGTCAGCGTACGAGCGATGGGTCACAGCATCTCTTAGGTAGCCATGAGGTGGGGATTTTATCATACGACCATTTCACAAGTGTACCGTGAATATCAAGAATCCGGTAAAACATCGTATCTCCGGCATCGCTGCAGCCGAAAAAAGACCCTGCAAGGATGGGATCAAGACGACTGAAGACAATCGTTCAACGTGACAGAAGTGCAACCTTTCTATAAATTGATGCAGTGCTGGGCCATTAACAAGTGAGCGCGTGCGAACCTTTCAAAGAAGTGTAATCGATATGGGCTTTCGGATCTGCGGGCCTACTCGTGTACCCTTGATGACTGCACGACAGAAAACTTTACGCGTCGTCTGGACCCCTCAACACCAACATTGGGCTGCTGATGACTAGAAACATGTTGCCTGGTCGGACGAGTCTCGTTTCAAATTGTATCGAGCGGTTGAACGTATACGGGTGAGGAGACAACCCCATGAATCCATGGAGCGTGCATGTCAACAGGAGACTGTTCAAGCTGATTGAGGATCTGTAAGGGTTAGGACGTGTGCCGTTGGAGTTATATGGGACCTCTGATACTTCTACATACGAATCTGACAGGTGACACGTTCGTAAGTACCCTGTCTGATCACCTGCATCCATTTATGTCCATTGTACATTCCGATGGACTTGGGCAATTCCAGCAGGACAATGCGACACCTCACATGTGCAGAATTTATACAGAGTGGCTTCTGGAACACTGTTCTGAGTTTAAACACTTCTGCTGGCCACCAAATTCCCCATACATAACATTACTGAGCATAACTGGGATGCCTTGCAACATGCTGTTCAAAAGAACTCTCCACCCCTTCTTACTCTTACGGATTTATGGACAGCCCTTCGAGATTCATGGTGTCATTTCCGTCCAGCACTACTTCAAACGTTAGTAGAGTCCATGCTACGTCGTGTTGCGGCAGCTCTGTGTGCTCGCGGGGGCCCTACTTGTTATCAGCCAGGTGTACCAGTTTCTTTGGTCTTCAGTATATACACTCCTGGAAATTGAAATAAGAACACCGTGAATTCATTGTCCCAGGAAGGGGAAACTTTATTGACACATTCCTGGGGTCAGATACATCACATGATCACACTGACAGAACCACAGGCACATAGACACAGGCAACAGAGCATGCACAATGTCGGCACTAGTACAGTGTATATCCACCTTTCGCAGCAATGCAGGCTGCTATTCTCCCATGGAGACGATCGTAGAGATGCTGGATGTAGTCCTGTGGAACGGCTTGCCATGCCATTTCCACCTGGCGCCTCAGTTGGACCAGCGTTCGTGCTGGACGTGCAGACCGCGTGAGACGACGCTTCATCCAGTCCCAAACATGCTCAATGGGGGACAGATCCGGAGATCTTGCTGGCCAGGGTAGTTGACTTACACCTTCTAGAGCACGTTGGGTGGCACGGGATACATGCGGACGTGCATTGTCCTGTTGGAACAGCAAGTTCCCTTGCCGGTCTAGGAATGGTAGAACGATGGGTTCGATGGCGGTTTGGATGTACCGTGCACTATTCAGTGTCCCCTCGACGATCACCAGTGGTGTACGGTCAGTGTAGGAGATCGCTCCCCACACCATGATGCCGGGTGTAGGCCCTGTGTGCCTCGGTCGTATGCAGTCCTGATTGTGGCGCTTACCTGCACGGCGCCAAACACGCATACGACCATCATTGGCACCAAGGCAGAAGCGACTCTCATCGCTGAAGACGACACGTCTCCATTCGTCCCTCCATTCACGCCTGTCGCGACACCACTGGAGGCGGGCTGCACGATGTTGGGGCGTGAGTGGAAGACGGCCTAACGGTGTGCGGGACCGTAGCCCAGCTTCATGGAGACGGTTGCGAATGGTCCTCGCCGATACCCCAGGAGCAACAGTGTCCCTAATTTGCTGGGAAGTGGCGGTGCGGTCCCCTACGGCACTGCGTAGGATCCTACGGTCTTGGCGTGCATCCGTGCGTCGCTGCGGTCCGGTCCCAGGTCGACGGGCACGTGCACCTTCCGCCGACCACTGGCGACAACATCGATGTACTGTGGAGACCTCACGCCCCACGTGTTGAGCAATTCGGCGGTACGTCCACCCGGCCTCCCGCATGCCCACTATACGCCCTCGCTCAAAGTCCGTCAACTGCACATACGGTTCACGTCCACGCTGTCGCGGCATGCTACCAGTGTTAAAGACTGCGATGGAGCTCCGTATGCCACGGCAAACTGGCTGACACTGACGGTGGCGGTGCACAAATGCTGCGCAGCTAGCGCCATTCGACGGCCAACACCGCGGTTCCTGGTGTGTCCGCTGTGCCGTGCGTGTGATCATTGCTTGTACAGCCCTCTCGCAGTGTCCTGAGCAAGTATGGTGGGTCTGACACACCGGTGTCAATTTGTTCTTTTTTCCATTTCCAGGAGTGTATATGAATAGAAAATACTTAACTCAATCATATTTCCAACGATTAAGTAAAACTCTTAATCTTGCACCACGGAGCGACAACAGAGGAGGACGACGAACTAAAAGGACCCCAGACTTACAAGATATTGCTCAATTGGATGAGGCGCTTGCAATCAGCACTCCATCAGCTGCACATAGACTGATTGTTTCGCAGAGTACTGTATGACCATTAACCCTGGAACCGTAGCTATACCCATACTATCCAAAGAGAGTGCATTCTTTGACTCCTGCTGCCTTCAGACTACACGTCGTTTTCAGACAATGGTTCATGCAACGCCTTACAGTCACCTTCCTACCTATGCACTTTTCACGGTTGATACGTGTTGCACAAGAGACTGAATACTAAGTAGTCACAATAGTTACGTCTGAGCCGATGAGAATCCCTAAGATGGAGCTGTGAAGAGCCATCAACAAAGGTATTCAGCCTGTGTGTGGGCAACTATAGGCAATTTTTTCTTATTGGCCCGATTCTTCTTGCTCTGTGCTTAAACCCACCAGAGAACACGGTGTTTTTCAGAAACATAACCCCGTTTCCTGGAACATATCACACTTGTTATCCGTCAATGAACGTGCTTCCAACATAATGAAGCCCCATGTGGGTTGATGAACGATTAAATGAAACTGGACAAACGGTACCACAGCGACGACTAGGGTCCCTTATCTTACATTGATACACGAACCCCTGAAACAGACATTTCCTGAATTGTGGATAGAATGAAGAGATCCTATTTCGTTTCCAGCACGTTCATCTGATCTCACCCTATTGATGAGCAGGGCCACGTCAAAAGACTCGTGTACAAGACCCCTCGTTGCCTGCTACACTGTTCAGAAGACACTGGTGTGCCAGGATGCTTACGACACAGCTTTGTGCGATGCTGCCTTGCGATAATAGACGCTGCGGGTCGTAATTTTGAACAACTGTTGCAAATGTAGTGGATTTTGAAACTTGTACAGGTGGAAAGTATTCATTATTACAGTACCGTAAACGTAGCATTTTTAGCCTACTTGACATCAAGTTACATGTGCCAATACTATTCCAACAAAAGAGGAAATTATCCTAGGGTATTACGGAGTATTTAGTGCTGTGTAAGTATAAGGCGGAACTTGAATAGATCTTCGTGTCAATCTTTCGTGTCGATCCTTTTTGAACTAGAGCCTCTTGCAACAAATTAATTCATTTACCCTTCTCCATCGTCCTTGAAAGTTTGTAACATCATCATTGAATAATCCTGTATATTCGCTCATGTTCAGTTATTAGTATGGTTCACACTCCAGCGGAAGACGATTCGTCAGTTTGTATGTCTCGTTTCTCATATGTGACTGCATTCTGTAGCTGACAGCGACGGAAGTGTGCCTAATCGCCTACATATAATTACGTACAGTAGTCATCGTAGAGAATCGGTTAATTTCAGATGGAATAAAGCAGTCGCTAGTGCGAGCAAGGATGACCACGACCACCAGAGCAGCCTAATTTGCTTCAGTTGGACACTGGCGCTGACGATATATCCTTGCACTTCACACTTTGAATTTTTATTTCTTATGACGCACAGATATCTGAAATCCCGAAGAAACACTTCTGTATACCTAGTTCTTGCTTGTCTCTTTTCTAATACCGCCACGCCTTCTCGCCCTGTTTGTTTACTGACCAGATAAGGACGTAACGACCGCTGAAGCTCTTCGACCGGGGTAGGTCACTGCATAAGTCATGGTTGCTTCATTAGCATTCGCCAAGCATTGGCAACGTGTTATCGAACTAGTTGAGTGTGGGTACCACGTTTATTCTCCGTCAGTATCGTTGCAGACCGAATCCCCTTTGTTTGTACATTCCACACCAGAATCCATAAAAAGTTTACTTTTGAACTGAATAAAATTGTGAAGTACATCATTTGATTACCTGACACGTCATTAGTTGCATAGCTGATTCAATTTATAAATTTGCTCCAATTTGGTTTGGAATCAGTCACCGCAGATATCTGTAGAAACTGGCCACGGCGGTAGTGTTAACCCATTCCTCTAGTTCTTAAAAGAAAGACACGGGCCAACTGTCAAATCGTACAAGTGAAATGTGTAACAAGCTAGCTTTGCAAGATTTTAGTGTAGCGTTTCCCACCTCTACTCACTTTGCTTTAGGTCGTCGGTGTGAAAGCGAGTGATGTACTGTGCCCGTAACTCCTTCGCTCAAACCTAGCACAAAAATACGTGTGGCCTGAGAAGGTGGGAAACAAGACACAAAATACAGACAAATCGAGTGGCAGCGACGGCGATGTGGTTCCATCTCAGCGGAGCAGATAACAAGCAAAGCTACGACAACAGAAAGATGTAGTCTCAAAATAATGAGATGTAACGGCTCGTTTAACCAGCACCAGATGGCACACATGTAAGGAGAAACCTGAAGAAAAGAATTTTACGCTCTGGTTCATGCTGCTTTTGACACAGCAAGTAACTAACGAGTAGCCTGCGGTGCATTGTTTTCCGGATAACAATCTGATACAGATATGAACGTAAGCAGTCGTTAAAAAGTCTTCTTTGTCTGCCTTGTCCAACAAGATCCAAATGAATTTAGTCTTGCAACAGCTGGAGGAAATTTCAGCTGAGCTAATACATCTCATTGATATAGTCGAAAAAACAAAGCGCGATGGAAAGAAAATAAGGGAACATATACGAAGCCGAGCGAAAAAATGAAACAGACATGCTTTACTGACTAAAGTACTTTGTGTATACTCGACTCACTTCTGGTGAAGAATGTCACTAGCACAAGAAAATCTAGATATCGGTCCACAAAGGGATTGGAATTTTTATAGGGTTTACGGAAATTCCTGTTACAAACTTCTAGGAAGAAGAGTGAGTACTTAATGTATTGAATAGGTACTCATCTTCAGAAACTTACCGTTTCCGTTCTAAGATGGTTTCAGTTCAGAAGTTTAAGTAGTCCATTTCAGATTGAGGAAATGAATTACAATGTGACGCACTACAATAATTATGGAACAATTTGAAAGGAAACAAATATCCATTTATCACTTAAGTACATTTGTTTGTGCTACCACTTAAACATTACGTGTTTACATTATTCGAAAACGAAAAGGAACCCAGCGTACTGTTCGTACAAAACAGTAATGGTGTATCAGAACAGCGACTCGACGCAGCAACCACCAGCGTTGTAGTAGACATTGTAGCTACGAAGCACGTTCTGGTACACACTCTGCACCCCACCTGGAGTCTCTTCAATTTCTTGTGAAGCGGCCAGATCCAGTGCCAGCAAATGTTCGTCTACCTTTGCAGGAGTCACGTAAATTAAACTTTACGTACGTCAAGTGTACCATTGACTATGTGACGTAGTACACGTTATCCTGTCTACCCTACCACATAACAGAACAATCAATTCTGAGACTGTTTACTTTGCCCCAGCAGACGTGGAAGCGTTACATATCTCAACTGATACCATCGTAGAACCGAGACAGTATGTTACTGGACATGGGATCCCTTTCAAAGTATTAGGAACACACTCCTCTCTACAAGTCCTACAAGTTTGTAACAGTAATTTCCGAACTCCCTAGTATGGACCCTCATCACAAGTATTCATAAACGATGTGGCTGTGTCAGTCCTTGGAATGAAACACGCCACCTGACTTATCACTTCATTTTACTGTATTTTAACTTTGGCGTAATCTATAGAACTTATCTTTCAACTTTTAAAATTGCAGGACTCAAGATGGTCGGTGATGGCCGAACGATTTCATAAATCGTTGTCGTGAAAATAAAATACTTTCAAAAGAAATATGTCAGCCATTAAATAAAGTAATTGTTGGTAAGGCGGGTGCCAGGTTGAGATTCATTGGGAGAGTCCTTAGAAAATGTAGTCCATCAACAAAGGAGGTAGCTTACAAAACACTCGTTCGACCTATACGTGAGTATTTCTGATCAGTGTGGGATCCGTACCAGGTCGGGTTGACAGAGGAGATAGAGGAGATCAAAAGAAGAGCGGCGCGTTTCGCCACAGGGTTATTTGGTAAGCGTGATAGCGTTACGGAGAAGTTTAGCAAACTCAAGTGACGGACTCTGCAAGAGAGGCGCTCTGCATCGCGGTGTAGCTTGCTGTCCAGGTTTCAAGAGGGTGCGTTTCTGGATGAAGTATTGAATATATTGCTTCCCCCTACTTATACCTCCCGAGGAGATCAAGAATGTAAAATTAGAGAGATTCGACCGCGCACGGAGGCTTTCCGGCAGTCGTTCTTCCCGCGAACCATACGCGACTGGAACAGGAGGGGGAGGTAACGCAGTGGCACGTAATGTGCCCTCCGCCACACACCGTTGGGTGGCTTGCGGAGTATAAATGTAGATGTAGATGTATACAGTACGAACTGAATATCGATCTTTCCATACGGATGTGGTGTTGACGATTTTCCCAGTTTATTGATGCGTTAAAATAAGGTGCGGTAGTCGTTCAAATGGTTCAAATGGCTCTGAGCACTATGGGACTTAACATCTATGGTCATCAGTCCCCTAGATCTTAGAACTACTTAAACCTAACTAACCTAAGGACATCACACAACACCCAGTCATCACGAGGCAGAGAACATCCCTGACCCCGCCGGGAATGCGGTAGTCGACTGAGACAACTTTGCACTTCGTACTGGTGTATCTACCCTTCCGAATAATCTGAGGATTATTCACACCTCATGTCAAACTGCAGAGCGTTTAATGATTGGAGTGATTAAGTTAGTTAAAAGTAGTCGTTTTGCAGTAATGAAGTTAGTCAAAATATGAAGGAATATTGGAGCCAGAAGTCGTCTGTGTGTATCATTCTATCTCAGTGGCAAGGTACCTTAACGCAAGTGGGTCGGCTGGGCACCTAGTTAACTATCATGAAGAAGTGGAGGACCTGACAAGAAGAAGTTCACCGCACTACAAGCTGTCAATAGCGGGGGCGGTAACCGGGTGAGTTACACCAGACGAGCAACACCAGAGTATTCGATTGATCTGCTGGGAAGAAATAACAGCCAACATCAGAGGCAGAAGGTTGCATTTAAGGAGCGACGACCAGCTCGTCATCGTCCACCGTCGTGAGGCGTTGCAGTGATGCGTAGCCAGTGTCATTCAGCGCCGTCATCAGTTAAGAGTCGTCTCTGGAATCGCCATCATCATAATAGTCACAGTCGTAAAGCAGTTGGAGTTGCCGCAGCTCTAGCCGTCACTGTCACTATCGTCGGACGCCGTCAGCAGGCAGCAGGCTGTAATGTGAGTCATCGTCTGGAGTGCGCTGTGGTGACGCACTGCCGTCGTCGTCCTGCGACGCTGTCTCCACAAACGTCGTGACCGGAGCCGGAGCCGAGGACCCTGGCCTGCAGTCTCCAGACAGCTGCTCTGCGGATGGTCACTGAGACAGGGCACTGACCTGTCCCACTGCCGCCGCCGCAACGCCTCCCAGCCTCGAACACAACGGAGGTCCGCGGCGCGTGGTTCCGACAACCGCTGAATGCCGTAGTGGCGCTGCTAAGGCAGACAGTTCCAGTTACGACAGCGCAGCTACATCCGAGCAGCACGGGTATATGTGAGCATCTTCCGGCCACCTTCGTCGCCGCTTTGAATATTACGAGCCTAAGCAGTCCTTGCCCAGAGTGTCGACAACCAATTTATGGCAGTTGATCAATAAATGTTTTTCGGTCACCAGAAGCCATCCGTGAACACAGTCTCACCATTCTCTACCATACGCCCAGCAGAGAACCCACTTTCGAATCCAGTGACGAAGAGTGGAGCCTCTTTCCTGTTTACAAAACTTGTAATATTCTCAGACTACTACTGTCCTATTTTAATGTCGCTATCTTTGCCGCGTTTCATAACGTGCACCTTTAACCAACATTTGGCAGATAACGATTTGCCAATGGTAGAAGACGATGATGATTTTGGTTGTTTTTTCCGTTCTGTTCATTTCAGTACATCTTTGACGAGAATGCTTTGATAGAAGTAGTTGTTTTCTGCTCTTTAATTGCGAAAAATATCTTCATTTACTTCAATTAAAATGAATAATAGAAGACAACATTACATCGTGCCTTCTGGCTGTGAGCATTCCCTACTATATGTTAGAGACAGATGGCGCTCTGGAAGCTATGTCACTGTGCTATCCGAACGACGCTGAAACCATTATCAGCACATCTACTATTACCATGTAGGATATGCTGTCATCGAATCAAAATCTATTTCGATCTTCAAGGTGTACCAAATTTTTTTTCCAGGAGTGCATTTGTAAAGTTATTTCGCAGTGATTCCACATATAACAATGAGATATTGTGTCTGGTATATAGCAGTGATGTCTTTCCCCGTCTTCTGTAATACACGCAAAAATGTTTCATATGGCTCTGAGCACTATGGGACTTAACATACGAGGTAATCAGTCCCATAGACTTAGTACTACTTAAACCTAACAAACCTAAGGACATCACACACTACTTAAACCTAACAAACCTAAGGACATCACACACATCCATGCCCGAGGCAGGATTCGAACCTGCGACCGTAGTGGTCGCACGGTTCCTGACTGAGGTACCTAGAACCGCTCGGCCACTCAGGCCGGATAATACAGGCAGATTTTGTCTTTGAACAAAGGCGTATTCAATTGCTTGACGTTGTAGTCATAGGTCATTTCGAATCAAGGTTTATAATTACCGACAAGAGGAACCATCCTTATTTCACAGCCTTTACTTATAAGCTGAGCGTAGCCAAACTTTCAGTTTTGGTAGGATTTTATAATTGACTACCCACTGTTGGTTGTTCATTTACGTGAGTTATCCATACTGCATTCTGAAGATTTTTGTAATTTTGTGTGACTTTGGTAAATTCCTTGATCACAGATAGCGTTTGAAAATTGAACAGTGGGTCATGAACATTTATATAACAGAGCACAGTGCCTTACGTCTAGCTACTCATTATCGTAGATCATTTTCTTATTAGAGTACACACTCACCTTACAAAGTATATGGAAGTGAGAAAGTCGATAGCGAGACCAGAAGACTACTTCGCTCTGTGGTGACGTTGTGAGCGGAAGAGACCACAGTGGGACTGACGCTCATGGAAGAAACGATATACAGGAGAAATAGCTTAGCCACAGCCTGGGAGATGAATTTTTAATCTACACTGGAGTATACTGTGCGTGGCTCTGCATATAGTTGTAATCTACCACGAAGTTTCGAATTACCACACACTCCGTTGCAGAATGAAACTGATTTACAGAAACTGTTAAATGCGAGAGCAGAGCGCAAACTCTGCGGATGTAACGGCTACCGGCTAACAGTAGCTGTCGAAAGATAATAGACTTTTGAGTAGGTCATGATGAAAATTATTCATATCCACACAAGGTGAGTACAAAACCAGCAGTCAACATAGATGCCTTAGTTATATCTATAAATCTCTCTTAATTCTATATGGAGATGGGCTGCCATAGAATGGTATTAATTAAATACCATAATGTTGGACTCAATGTAAAAAGAGATGTTACTAGTGAAACAAAATAAAAGAAGAATGTACCGGTTTGATCTAAAGTGACAATAAAAGGAAAAACTGCTAGAGACAAGCGAGATGAAGGCTAAAGGATCTCGCAAGCAGCGGTGACACAGTCACGAATGAGAGCAGTGATATAGAAAGTGTAGAATTGGTTTCTTTTTATTCTAGAGTGCAATCAGAAAGTTTTATCCTCTTGACTATCGATATCGGTTTATGATGACCGTCTTCGGATCTGCTGAAAAAGTTGTTGAGTTTGATTTCCCATTTTTCTGCGACATGACTTTGTGGGCGAGGCTGAAGACAGAGCGGAGTGCGTGTGCGTGCGTGCGTGCGTGCGTGTGTGTGTGTGTGTGTGTGTGTGTGAGAGAGAGAGAGAGAGAGAGAGAGAGAGAGAGAGAGAGAGAGAAGGAGGGAGAGGGAGGGGGCTGCATATAGGCAGGCAGAGAAACGAGCGAGGGCAGACGTAGGACACGCAGAGACCACCAACGTCGAAAACAATGGCACGCATGCCGCAAGCGCCACAGCTTGCCACGGAACACTACTACTACTACTACTACTACTGCGAGATTTTCTCTTTGATTCTTACATTCACTTGTGTACCTTAGAGTGAGCGACGGAGGGACATTGGGGTAACATTATCATTTCCCAGTTTCGTGCCACGTTCGTAAATGATTCCCGAGAACGTCGACTACCCGTTAGCCTCCATATAAAGTTTAATATCTTTGATTCTTCTCGCACTGGTTACTACACACGATATATGTGGAGGGAAATGATAAGATGCTTGACTCAATGTTTTAGCAGTTAACCACTCCATGATGTACAATCTGTGGCACGCAAAATTACATCAATGGCGTCACGAGAATAATCGCCTCACCATTTTAGGGACTGATAAACGGTAAAAAAGAAAATCGAATCACGTTTGTTGTTAGTGATGTGGTGATCAATATGACAACAGTGTTATTTTATGTAATTTTAATGTGATACGTCAGTTTTCATAATCATGTTGTTGGCATCCGCAGATGAGCTTCCACACAATAAATGTCACCGGAGGACAACGAATTTAGAACGTTTGTATTACGTTTCGGATTCATTCTGATTGTCATTATAGACGAAAGCTGTTCCAGGGTCACTTTTTTCACATTAAATTAATATTCACAAATCAGAATATACATATTTGTCATGTAGCTCACATAGCGCGTTGCCACGAGCTACAGACCGACCAATAGCCTAGTCACCACTACGCTCGAACTATACGGACACTGTAAACTACACACAGTGCCGTACTGCAAATATTAATTTATTTCAAAAACAATGCAAGTAAAGCAATGTCCTGCTTGATTATGTCGCTATGTCTCTAACCAGCTCTTCTGTCGATAGTATTTGTAACTGCCTCCTGAAAATCACAGTCATATAAACAAAAATACACTGAAAAGTACAAAATTACGAAATACATTAAGTCTGCTGCAAGGTACACTCAGAGCGAAACGATGAAAAAAAAAACCATGTACAAGGTAGCTTGCAGACGGGTCTCCTCAAAACCCCTTATGATGTGTGAATAGTAGCAACTCGCATAATACCGTCGCGCACTGTGTAGATTCCACCAAGAATGGCCACCTTCCAGTATATGGATGGCAGGTTGGCTTCCCTTATTACGACCAGCCCCGGAGCATAAACTGGAAACTGGTGTCCTCACACCCTCCCACCAAACCGTTTCAGATAGGACACAAAAAAATTTTAAGAAGTCAATTTTTTAAAATCGTGTTCATTTTGTAGCGTACGTCTTTGTAAAGAGTTTGATATATGAAACATATATGTTCGAGGAATGTAAGACATGTTATTTTGTGCCAAAGTGCAGTGCCACGCCTCTTCTCACAACATTCTTCTATCGCATGTCGCTGTATTTCGGTCTGTGCAATTCAAACGTGTGTATTTTCTAATGGAATCAATCAAGCCTCTGTTGAGGACAGTGGTGATTAAAATGTCCGGTTTGACGCCCAACATCACTGAAAAAAGACACAGTGAATATTGGGTGGGACTATTTGTGACCGGGAGAATAAGAACTCTTTAGAAAATCTTCGCTCTTTAATTGCCTATTAGCTAGTAACATTCTCTTTTTTGTGAGATGAAATTAAGTGCAGGGAACGTGAAACCAGTAAAGACAAGAGAGAACACTCCCTAGATCCGGGCCTGACTACCAGGAATGCGCCAGGCAACACATTTTGACCGGGGTCGTCCACGAAGCCCACTGCTGCAGATGGTGACAGAAAGATGACCAGCGCTCCCTAAAGTTCAAGTTCCCTTGCAGCAGAAGTTCTCACCTTGTGAGCGAGTTCAGGTTTGCTGTTCCTAGGTTTGGCCGAGTAATACTTGTGGTTAAGATTCCAAACAGGAAATGATTTGGACTGAACACATGAGGATCAGTATAGTCGCAATGCAACGGTGCAAAATAGTTGTGAGAGACGACGAGAGATAAAAAGCAAGGCTCGATTTGATCCCGATAAAGGACGGTGATGCTGAAAAAACCAAGTGCCAATCTGTGCATTGGTCCTCTTGAATTGTTCTGCTAGTGTGACAGAGGACTTCAGGTCTTTCTTCTAGCTCCATTCGAAATGCACAAACGTTACAGGTGTATACTACAGGCCATGTAATGATGTCATCTTTAGGCCAGGCTGCTCCCTCCTACCACAGGTTGTACTCTTGCCTGTCTGCAGGAGATACGCTTCGCGATGTGAGATGAGCTGCGTTTTCCGTTGTAGGTACCCTGTTTCGTACGCGGTTGCTGTGATTCCCTGTATCTGTGGCACACCGTTCTCCCTATAAATGTCTTCACACTCCCTCTTGGATTCAGTGTATCTTACTGAGACGTGGTACTTACTGGAATTAAGGAAAACGTGGAAGGGAGGGCCCGCCAATATAACTTTCTTTTCACACAAACTGTTGTTTTAAAAATATATAACCACATAAGTTTCTTTATCAAAATAAACAAACTTTCAAAATTCTTTTGACCTTAAACCTTAAGCTGAACAAGCTTTTGAAAACCAAATCAAAATAGCATACAATACGACAACAATTACAAGACAGCCGGACCTGCTGCCCGCCCGTTATCGGGTGAAACAGCGGTGTTTACTAACGCGCTGGACACACTCTGTCTTATTAAATGCCCTTCTGCGACACATGAAACCTATATAAGCACCATTGATGACAGGAGTGATTCAGTTACTCAGAAGGTTGGTTGGTTGGTTGGTTGTTTGGGGAAGGAGACCAGACAGCGTGGTCATCGGTCTCATCGGATTAGGGAAGGAAGTCGGCCGTGCCCTTTCAGAGGAACCATCCCGGCATTTGCCTGGAGTGATTTAGGGATATCACGGAAAACCTAAATCAGGATGGCCGGACGCGGGATTGAACCGTCGTCCTCCCGAATGCGAGTCGAGTGTCTAACCACTGCGCCACCTCGCTCGGTCAGTTACTTAGAAGATATGACGTAACTTTTAACTGGAAAACGTTATGTCGAGAGGTTCAGGATTAAGAAGCGCACCTGTGCTTAAAGGTTAAACAGATTAGAAACCAATATGACAATGATAAGGCTTATTTCAAAGTAACCAACCTCTTAAATTCAATCAGCAACTAAGGTACGACTTGATCCCAACCCGTGCCTTGTGACAGTTTTATTTTCTGCAAAGCCCTGGTGACAGTTGGCTGTTAATGTTTTCAAAGTTAAACTGTTATTAACACCGCTCTGAAGAAAGGTCTTAAAACATTACTTCTGAACACTTACTACAAGGGAACTCACTCGGTGGACCACAAGATACACCAAAAATGACCCGGTCTTTCAGACACAGCAACAAACAGCTTAGTACAACAGGTTATTCTGATTATTATGACTGACAGCGAAATGTAATTACAATCAACGAATTGAATCGGTTAACATCTAAATCTAACCATTAGGTTCAAAATGGTTCTGAGCACTGTGAGACTTAACCTCTGAGGTCATCAGTCCTCTAGAACTACGTAAACCTAACTAACCTATGGACATCACACACAGCCATGCCCGAGGCACGATTCGAACCTACGACCGTAGCGGTCGCGGGGTTCGGCTGTAGCGCCTAGAACCGCTCGGCCACTATGACCGGCCTAACCATTAGGTCCCTCTTGTTTAACGGCAACCTGTGCCTTAGTACAATGGTTTCGGCTGTATTTACGACCAGGAGCCGATTCATTAGAACATTAATGATCGGGTACAAACCAGAAAGGAAGGGTAATAAAATAGTGGGACAAATTTTCAAACTACAACTAGCGTCTTAGAACAATACTACTGCCTATATCTACGACCGAAGAGCCGACCGAGTAAAACTCTGAGGGTTCGGTACAAACCAGAAAATAATAAGGCTGGCATGTAGACAATGACACAGATCAACATGAGGATTACAGAATGTTACTCCCCTTTATCAGCAAGCAGTTCCATGGATCCAGGGTGCGTCGCAGCGGCTACTGAGCGGAGCCGATGACAACCAGGTAAAAGAGGGCAGCCAGGACACGATTGGTCGGCCGACACGATTGTCGCCAACCAACCGACGGGATGTCGGCCTGCTGCTTGTTTTTTTTTTTTTTTTTTTAAATGTGGTGGTGCTGAAGTCTGATCAACTTCGTTGATTTTTACTTCTGTAGGGAATGGAAGGGGTAAAAATTTTCTCTTTATTTATTTATTCTTCTTTCAGCTTTAGTTTGGGCACACAGAAGGGTCCTTTAACTCGCTGCTTTTGGTGTGTATTTGAAAACATGTGTGGAGAAGTGCTAAAGGACGATATGTCCTTAAATTATGGAGAAGTACGTAGGGATATCATTTACGGAGGCTCGAATACTATCGCCTTCGGTACTTTTTATTTGTGGTTGCGTAAGGGTTCTACCGTACCTACTGTGGTGAGTTGTGGTGTACTGTCACGTATCATGTCCAACTTCCGAAATAAGGTTCGTGCCTTCTCCTTGACCTTGTCTGAGAGGTAAGATTCGCTTAAGGCTCGATGAATGTCATGATTTCGGATCCACCATTGGGCTCCTGTGATCCATCGTAGGCATCTGCTTTGTACAACCTGTAACTTCTTATAGTTAGTGGCACACGTAGTACCCCAAGAGGTCGATCCATACAAAATAGATGGTTCGACTGTGGCATGGTACAACTGGAGTTTCGTGCGTTGGCTGAGGTATGAGCTCTTCAGAAATGGGAGGAGAGCTCCCAGCATTTTGAGACCAGACGTCTTCTTCTCTATAATGTGATGACTATACAACAGTTTGGCGTCCAGATGCACTCCCAGGTATTTTACAGTTGTTGCCCAGGGGAGTGGCTGGTCTGATATCCGTAGGCGTTCACTGACGATCGGTCTCCGACGTGTGAAGACAATAACTTTGGTTTTCTCTGCGTTGACAGTTATTTTGTTCATGTGGGTCCAGTGGTCCACTAAATCTAGTTGGCGCTGCATCCGTGTGACGAGGTGGTCCATTCTGGTGCCTGCAGTCAGGAGCGCTGTGTCGTCGGCATAGAAACTGGCAGTAACATGTAGCACCGTCGGGAGGTCGTTAATATATAAATTAAACAGCAGTGGAGAGATGACCGATCCTTGTGGAAGTCCTTCAAGGACAGGCCGTGTTGATGAATTCTTGTCATCAATGCGAACATATAATCTGCGATCCTGAAGAAAATTGTCGAGAAGTTTTAAATAGCAGTCTGGTAGGGGAGTGGTACGTCGGAGCTTGACGATCAAGTTGCGTCGCCATACTTTATCGTAAGCCTTCTCTATATCGAGAAAGACTCCAATAGTATGTCGTTTCTTGTTGAAATTGTCTTGGATAGATTCCGTGATGCGCAGTAGTTGTAACTCAGCCGATAGCTTCGCCTGGAAGCCAAACTGCTCCGGCCGGATGATGTTGTGTGCCACAAGGATGTCCAGCATGCGTTTCAGTAGGACACGTTCCAGTACCTTTCCCAGTGTCGGCAGTAAACTTATGGGTCTGTAGCTGTCAGGGTGTGAGAGATCCTTGCCCGGTTTTGGTATTGGCACTATTCTGGCAATCTTCCATGCCTCCGGGAAGTATCCAGTCCTGAGGCAGCTGTTCACTATCCGGGTGAGAAGCACAACAGGCTTTCTCGGGAGGTGTTTCAACTCCGTATTGCTGATTCTATCTGCTCCAGGTGAGGTGTGTTTGCTATACTTGATAATCCTCCGAATTTCCTCCGGCGTTGTCAGCCGGGGCATAGCGGTAGTCGGGACGTCCCGAATAGCTTCCCATTCCGCCGCTGTGTCCTCCTCTGCACGGTGGAGTGCATCATCTCCATCCTCCGTGGGGGGCGTAGTCATCTGTTGTTGGTATGTATCCGCATACAGCTCCGCCTGCGCAAGTGAGTCGTACAAGAGGCCATGGGATCCTCGAATTGCCCTTTTGGGGGGCTGTTGTTGTCTGAGACTTTTAACTATTCGCCATTCATCTTTGGTGCGTAAGAGAAAGTTGTCCATTTTGAGTTCCCACGTGTGTTGCTTCCAGTCCTGAACCTTCCGCGGGAGTTCGCGGGTTAGTCTGTGAGTCTCCCGTCTATCATCCGGATGGCGGTAGCGGACCCATCGTTTCCGAAATCGATTGCGCCTTGCCTTAAGTTCCTGCAGTGGTGGTGGAAACTCGTCATAATTGACTTCTGGTTGCAGGTGCTCCGTGAGTGCTCGTTGTTTCGCATTGTTAATCTTCTTTGTGAGTACTGCGACTGCCACATCAATCGCTTCTCTGGTAGTAACAACCTGGGTTGGTCGCACATTGTTGTTGAGGTACGCTTGGAACTGCTGCCAGTCGTAAGTTCTTGTCGTCGGCAGTGGGAGTTGCAAAGTAGCCCTCTCTATGATTCCTAACACCGGTCTGTGGTCCGACGAAAGATCATCCAGCGTCCGCAGATGGAGATTCGGGTTGATGTTCTTGATTATAGCGATGTCTAGAACATCAGGGTCTTGTGTCTGGACGTAAGGTATCCTCGTCGGTTCCCGTGGTCCATGGACTGAAATATGTAAATTCTCAGCCAGTGCAAACAACATATGTCCTTTTGGGTTAGTCTTACGGGAATTCCATGAAACATGTTTACTATTAAGATCCCCTCCAAGGAGGATCTTGTCGTAACCCTCTGTAACGGAGTAAAGATCTTCTGGGTGGAGAGGCTTCTTTGGGCTAAGGTAAGCCGCAATACAGGTAATGTTTCCGAGCGTCGTGTGGATTGTTACTGCCGTGGCCTCTAAAGTCTGGAGTGGGGGTAAACGTTCTTGGTGGTGACGAATACATTTTTTGATCAGAACTGCGGTCCCTCCACCCCGTTGGTCCTGTCTGTCCGTCCGGTAGATGTGCATGTTCCTCAAGCGGAGGTCGGTTGACTCGCGGAGATGTGTTTCGGAGACAAATGCTACGTCTATCTTGTGGCGATGTAAGAAGTCCGTGAATTCTGTTTTCTTCAGTTTCAGGCCGTTGGCATTCCAAATGCAGAAGTTAAGATGCCTCGTGTGATGCCGTCTATCCATTTAGGGTGTTTGAAAAGCTGTCAGTACGCTTTCTACAAGCGAGAGGATAGACGTCAGCTTCTGCTGGAGGGCGGTGAGTAGTTGAAGAATATCTGTTAACGCAGGTGTAAAAGTGGTCGACCAGGCAGATGGTGTCTCCACTGGTGTTGGCGTCGGTGAATGGGCACGTATTGCTTCGGAGTACGAGCGCTGTTGTCTTGTCTGTCGGAGAGTCACTCTGGGTGCCGGTTGTGGCCGAGAGGCGATTGTTTCCACAGGGAGAGGTGCCGCTTGTTGTTGGGTGGCCGGAATCGCTGCCATGGCCGAGTTCTTAGCAATTATAGGCCGTTGTGGGGTCGACTTCTTTGGTGTCCTAGTATATTTCCGTAGGAGTTCTTGAAATTTTGGGCAGCCACGGAAGGTCGCTGGATGTTCTTGTTCACAATTGGCGCACTTTCGGGGCGCCGTCCTAGGATGGGTACAATTCGATGATTTATGGGATCCACCGCAGCGGACGCAGCGTGCTGGCATGCTGCAGTAGTTCGCTGTATGCTCGAAATGTTGGCAATGTCGGCACTGGACTGGACCTTCTTTACTATTATAGGTTTCTATTATCACTCGTGTGTAAAGCAGGTATTTGACATCATATATCTTATCACTGTCTTTTCCGGATGGGAGGGTGACTCGGTACACAGGTTGCGGTATCAATTGTTTCGTCTTCTCGTCGCGTTCCTTAAATTGGTAGACTTGTAGCACGTTGAAGCCTTTTTCCTTGAGGGCATAGTAAAGTTGTTCTTCGGTAACTTCCGCCGGAAGGCGTTTGACAACTACTTTCAGTTCCCTGTCGTCTGGTGCTTGATGCGTAAAATAGGAGAAGCTGTGGTTCGTGAAGTATTTTATTGCACGCCTTTGGTCTTCGAAGGACTCAAAGTGGTATGTGATGCGGTCCTTTTGGTATATAGCTTTAAGGGTGCCGTCTAGAAGTCCGTTGAGCGTTTCATTGAGGTGAACGTAATCCTTTGTGTAATAAATTGTGACTGGGGGCACTTTGCGAAGCACATTCTTGTCTCTGTCCACGGCTTCTGCGGCATTAGAAGTTTGTACCTGCGGCTTGTTGGTGGTTGATGGAGGCGCAGCTTGAGGTGTCAGTGGGGCGAATCGGTTCGTTGTGGGGATGGTCTCCGTTCGTCTCTTAGCTGGGTTGGCTAAGTCCTTGGCTAATGCGTTGCTTCTGCGCCGTTTGTTGTGTACGAGCGTAAAGTCCCCCTCTGCGTGTGGGGAGTCGTTGTCGTTTTCTGCTGGAAAGGCCGCTGCCATCTCCGCGTCGTCGACCGTTTGGTGGGAGTGCTGTGATTCGACATCTGAGTCCACAGATAGAGATGCCAGACAGGTGTCGTTATCCTGCTATTGCGTTTCCCGTGAATAGCGGATAAGGCGTTGTATGTCCTTCAGCGTTTCTTTGTCCTCCCGACATATTTCGAGTCTTCTGGCGTAGTCCTGGCGGTCGTCTTCATTGCTGCGTCCGTCGTGATGTGATGTATGGCCGACGTCCGAATACGGTTTCGTCGTGCGGTGTGTAGTCTTCTGCGGTCGAATAGCGCCTGTCGATCGTCGTTCTATCCTGTCATGAACCGGTGCCGTAGCCTGGGTCGTCAACCTGGGATCCGTCCTGTGTGGAGCGGCCGCTGGGGCGTCCGGCGGACCAGGCCCAACCGACCGACCAGCGGCCGACTCCGGCGCGTCCGAGGCGGCTGCCCCGGCCGCGCGCGCATCGTCCTCGCTCTTCGGCATCGCGAACTCGACACTGATCTGCTGCTTGTAGTCGACGCTAACCCCGGTGAAGTACTCCAGTATCTTCGCTCTGCGCACGCCCTCCTTGCGGAGCTAGCGGCTTCGGCCGCTCGGACGTCGTGACCACCTCTTGTCGCGACGCTACCGCCAGTCCCCAAACTTTCTGCCTCTCTCTCGGGCCAGCGAATCCAGCATATATATCGGCAAGCAGACCTTCTAAGGACACAACCCACAGTCACCAACTCTTCCTCATAGTTATTGGCGACGGGGCCGCAAGAGGGATAGTCGATACTAGACCTGAGCCAGTGGCGCCAGACAGAACAGTGTAGTAACTCAAAGGCGCCAGGGCTCACATACCGTATGTTTCGGTTGTCTCGGTCCTCTTCGTTCAACCTGAGAGAAGTGTTAGCTCCATTGTGGAAAGAATTGCCTTACTTACTTTGCTATTCGCGACATGTAAGGTGGACAACTAACGTGCCTGTACAATCTTTCGTCGTGTGTTCTACAAAGTGTGCTTCGTACTGTTTCTCTCGTCAGTTCAAATTGATGAAATTCCTCTACGATCCCAGAATCGAACATTTCTGAACGTCAGAAAGTACACAACTTGCCTGATACGACCCAATCTACTTCTATTTCCTGAAGAACAGGATGATGATCTCCTACGGAGGCAGCCCTTGATTTTTGATGTACGGAGAAAGTTCTGCTCCTGTCAATACGTTGATCTCTCCAGCTGACGAAAACTCTTGGTAAGCGAGTTGTATATTTGGCAAGTTCCAACTACTGGGACCAATTATTTGTTTCGGCAAGGTGTCAGTTATCTCCGTCGAAACTAAAAACTCGAGGGACAAAATAAAATTGCTCATACAGGAGCCCTCTTGTACAGAGACGCAGTGTTTTGTTTCTGAGAGGTTTGCACTTACTTCTTGAAGCGGTACTCTGTTGTGCCACCTTCAAAATCGCAGACTTTGTCCCCATGCTGCCGATATGAATCATAAGTGCATCACAGAAAGTAATACAGCAGAACATGTCTGCTATTTCCGGCCGGAGTGGCCGTGCAGTTCTAGGCGCTACAGTCTGGAGCCTAGCGACCGCTACGGTCGCAGGTTTGAATCCTGCCTCGGGCATGGATGTGTGTGATGTCCTTAGGTTAGTTAGGTTTAATTAGTTCTAAGTTCTAGGCGACTGATGACCTCAGAAGATAAGTCACATAGTGCTCAGAGCCATTTGAACCATTTTGTCTGCTATTTTCCACTGCAATCTTGCATTTTATTCTTGCTGTCGCTCGAAGCACTCGTTTGCCCTTGTGGTCTGTTGAAGGTACGTTGGAGAATACTTCCTTGTTCCATCGTCTGTTAATTGTGACTGTCCTTGTAGCAACATGTGGTGTTGTTGTGTTGTTTTCCACACATTTGCAGTAAGAGGCCCAGTGATCACATTTCAGACAATTGTAGCAAAAATAAAATGTCGACTCAAAACACCTTCAGCCTTCTAAATTTCCAAGAATCTCACTGGTAGTCCAGTCAAAATTCAATGAGTTTGGTCGCTGTGTCAAAAATCTATGGATTCTAGTATCTGGATGCTGGCCCCTATTTTGACTGAACCACAGATGACATTCTTCCTACACGTCGGCCAGAGGTTTGAAGATGGTATAATTTAACAGTGAAACCATTAAATAGCATCTGGAAATTTAGAAGTTTTGATCTGACAGTTTATAGTGAACAGCCGAGGTCCTGCAGCTATCTGTATAAAGATGGACTTACAGAGAACTGTAGCATAAGTAGTTGCGTATCTCAACTGCTTCGCGTTCGCTAAAGGGTGAATTCCGTGAAACTGCTGCACTTGTGCTGTGCGAGGTGCTGGTGCACATGGCACGTGCAGCACTAGCAGCGACGTAAGTCTGCCTTGAATGTTCGAACCTCTTGATGTTGGACGATTTCTGACTTTTTTACCATACCGTAACCTGCTGGTACTGTAGCTTCGAAGATTTATAAAGATTGGCGTTTGTTCCGAGAGGCGCATTCGTTCCTTTGAGTGTCGGTAAGCTGTTTAAACTCAAACTGACTTCAAACTCTTCTCTTATAGATTGTTCAACCTATTCTGTTAGGAGCAGTGATGTAATTATGTGTCGCAAAGGAACATGTAGCTATAATTCCATCAGCACATGCACATTGTTCGAAGCCTCTTTCTATTGTGCACGAAGTTCACTGACACATGCCTTTGTCTTTGACAATAACGTTAACAGTTTCTTTAAATTTAATGATACAATCAGCTGAGGACTGTAGTGTCCGTTACAGACAAGATCCAAAGCTCCCTTCAACCTAGTGTTAGTCAGTGCAAGATGAGCAGTTACATTGTGTGCTTCACCATAACCTAATTAATAACACACAGCTCCAAACCAAACTACGAAACCAATTCAGAGTAAGTGATACATGGAAGTACAGATTGTTACCGTCCGCACTTTTTTGTCTGCACGGTGACTGTACACATGTGTGGAAACTTAGCTTACCACCTAGCGCGCAAATGGACAAAACACCTAAACTGTCTTCTCAAGCCCTAGGTGTTAAACAGACATCCTACATAAATATGAACCTGACCCTGTAAGAGAGCTAATATTAAGTGCAGATTATAAAAAAAATCATTAGAAATGCTGTTCTCACTTAACTAGAATGCATGAATTAATAAAAGTAAAAGTTTGGTGTCTATTCTAGAAAGACAAAACAGCTATTCCATTTGTTATTCTACATATAATTCATCAACTGTGCTTTCAGGGGTCAAGTGATACACAACAATAATGTTAAATTACTTTCGACGCTCAATAACAAAATATTTAACTCTTGGACATATTGAACTGACGATTATTAAAATCTTTATCTCTACATATGAAAAAAATTTATCACGGGAAAAAATGATTAAAAATCTTGATCGGCTCATTTACCTCTACGTTATCATAGGTGGTCAGTGGACTGAGCTGGTGGAGAATAAATTTGCTTTTTGAACCAATGAAAAAAACTCATGTATGCAAGGTGAGGGTAGATTTGTAACCTAGCTTTTAATATTCAATGGTCAAAGTGTACGCACGTTGGAGTGAGCAAAATCTCGACTTAACATTTACTGTGGCCTAATGCACGATGGTACTTTACCAATCGACTTCTGCAACGGCGTTGTCTCCCTGCTGGATCTGGAAAACTAATTCCCTTTTCGGGCCTTGACTGAATTCACTCAGTCTGAACTTTCATGCATTTTGTAGAACGTTAATCATTCCCCAGTCGAAATAATGGCTATTGCACACTCACAATGGGTTGGAGCGACTTGCACAATTTCTTTGCCAGCATAAATTCCCGCCGGAATAATTAACTACCTCCTTGCTATCTGTCGCCACAATATGTGAAGCGTATCGTCCACACTTTGGAGGAAGAAAACCTCTCAACGCCCTTGCTATTTTCCACACACTTGTGTGGTCTGCTGCGAGACGAGAGGGATATCTAGCCATTTTAATTCTCAAAATGCTTTTATATAATAGGGGTCTCCGCACCGTGTCGCGACTGTGTCGCCAAGTATGGCTTCAACCAATCGCCATCTCGCTAGAAGTGAATTTTATTTTTCTTGCTGGCTCGCAGCCTAGCCCTGTTAATGCTGTGCAGGCACTTACCCTCAGTCCTGGCCATGTTTACTTTAAATGCAATAATGTATTGTTCTGGTCTCATCCCTTTCTGTGTTGAAGCTCGCCGTTCTCTTGTTAAGTGGGGCTTTCTGATGCGATTAACCACCTGCCAGGTTAGTCTCCAAAATGCGTTTCACTTTAACTTGCTTATACATGCCCCTGTCCATATATTGGTAGACATTGTTTTGTTAGTTTTCGGTACATGAGATTACTGCAGTTGCCTTTTGTTGATATAATTATTTTTCTAAGGATCTAATACTGTATTGTACTGTCATTATGGATGAAGTTCATGTAAGGTACATAAGATCCGGGTGCCTTACAAGATGACTCTGAATCTAATAAATGCTTCTCAATTTCATTTCTTCAGTGATGGAGATGTGTTATGCTTTTCTCTAAGACGGACTGGCTCGCAGGCTGTTGGGAAGTGAGGACCACAGGCGAACAACAGCAAGCGTGACGTAAAACGGTACTTTCGCTAAAACGCACAACCGCTGTCAGGTATATACTGTGTGATGGGCATTCTAAGAGGGGCTATGGCGCCCCGGAGTTGGCCATGGCGGGAGGGACTAGGCCAAACTGGGTAAATTGTAGGCTTGCATTGTGAGCTGAAGGGGAAAGAACGATTTCAACAATAGATACAGTTCTGCAAGGGGACGAGAAAACACAACATACTCAGAGCAAGAAGAATCTGTTGGACTCAAAGGAGTGCAGCAACAGGAGATGTTTAAATTTTGTAAGTGGGTCACAGATAGGTTCATCATAATTATTTTCGTGGTGGGGGTGAAGACTCACAAGTGCGTAAGTGCAGCCACTATCATCGCCGAAACGTTAAACCACTCTCAAGTTGGGAGACAGTTTCTGCTTTCTGCTCCAGTTTGAGAGAGAAAATTGTGTTACTGGTTAATCACAGCAGATTCATTAAGAGAATGAGACTTTTAATATTGTGATAAATTTTTCATTGGTCAGAACACACAAGGTCTATATTGACTGGCTAACGAGGGTTTAGAATCAGCAAGATTTTGAGATGAAGAGCAGATACACACTTCGCCTTTGGTCTCGAGAGGGAGACTTCACCTTCGATATCCTGTAGGAGAACACTTCGCGTCGAACTCCAGGAGGGAAGGAGAGAATTTCCTTCAGTTTAGAGCTGCTGGGAGGAAGGAATCCATCCTAGAGCTGATACTAGATGCCGGAATGAGCTTATAATTCACAGCTATCGCTGTGGCCATCCTCCGCTGCTTCGTTATAGAACGATAGAAAGCATGAACCACATTTGCCTGCCTCGTGACGAGAGGACCGTGAAGTCGTTTCTTTAGTCTTGCTTTTCTAAATTGACGCACGAAGTCATCTAGTTAAACTCCACGTGCGCTTAGGCTAGAAAACTGGTGCTTGTATGTACTTTTCTGGGTAAGTTATAAAATTGCATTGTGAGCCGAAGGGAAAAGAACGATTTAAAAAGAAACAGTTCTTTAAGGAAAAAGTCTGTTGAGTAATCCAACAATCTCTTGGGGTGTACGTGGACATAAGAGATTGTATCATTTCATTTCCAGTTCCACCCATCTTGTGCCAAGGTCTGATCGTGTTCGTGCTATAATTCATTTAAACCTATGCGCGCTTTATTCAAGTTAATACACCTTAGTAATAAACAGGATTTTAATGCGATCTTTGATTTCATTTCGCAGTTCATGAAACTCCTTCCTCACTAAATGTAAGTCAGCTATAATGCCCATACTACATTTCTGAGTCGGCCACCGCCGTTCAAATTCAGAAGTTCATTTGCTTCCGTTGCGCGACTTTTCCTTCGTGACATTTCACATCATCCCATAGGGGAACAGTATGTTCACTGTATATGTCACCAGATCTTGTTAGCATGGAAGGGGTATGCTAAACGCTCAACTGAAGTCTCACATAAGCGCATGATAATGATCCGTAGTTTTCTCTAATTCCTCTTTATTTATGATGAGACAACAGTATCGTAAAACGCCTGAATCGCGTTAGATCACCGTTAAATGATGGCGATATTATGGTGGGCACCTTGCTACGTTTTAATGCACTCAAGGCATGTCGAGCATCTGAAGAAACGTTGTCAGATGCGTTAGCGTGATAGGTGTGCAGTTCTCTAATCTTTTTTCGAAACCTAGAAGACCATATTTTCGGGTTCTCTGTTCTCAGCATGCACTTCTACGTCTTCAAACAATTCGAGCTGCGACTGCTCGTCCTCATGCTTCTCAGCGACCTTTGACAACTGTCCTAACCTGACAGTAATCCCCAGTGTCCGATTTGCCTAATATGTCGAATTCGTTTGCAAACTTTAACAACCACGTGAGGCTTGCTTTCGCCACCGAGCGTGTGAAAACAAGATTCATTCTTAAGACATCGTCGACCATGGAATGCTAGCGGTGGCAGACAACAGCAGGAGCAGCAAATGCAGTGAGAGGGAGTTACCCGAAGGAGGATGGTCAAACCAGGGACTTAGCTTTCGGATGCATCGTATCAATACTGCTGGCTGCGTCTTCGTGCAGCTTCGCTGGGTCTCATTGCTGCTGTTCCGCCGCGTCATGGCTACCGCTGCTTTTAGTTCGTCGAATCCATCACAATCCCTCCCCGAAGGGCCAAAGTGCTTTCATCTGTAGACAAATATGTAAACCGTAAACGTCACCGGAGGACCATGAATTTAGAAGGGCTGTGTAATTTTTCGGATACATTTGGATTGTAATGAAGGATGACTAGTGTCAGAGAATCACTTACTGTTAACATTAAGTTAATATTCATAAAACAAAATATACATAATTGTCGTTTAGCGTACAAGGCACATGGCCACGAGCTTACGGCAGCCCTGACTTGCCATCTAGGTTTAGGTTTCAAGTGATTGCCTTATATGCAGGGGTTGTTCCTTAGAACGTAAGCATGGCCATCTATTTTCTTCCCAATTCTTCCACAATTTCCACATGCATTCAGTCTCTATGACACTGTCTGTCCTTCCTAAGGCCACATTGGCTTAATTTTAATTGCGTGTAGTACCAGTTATTGATTTTCAGAGGACATAATAGAAGTTACTTTTATTACGATTGATAGGTATCATTTCCTTTACAGAACTAGAAAATTTGCTGCATGTTCTCAGCTAAGTGGCTTAACGTTATCTATAAATTTCATATAGTGAAAATGGCGCAGTATATTTCGAAGGCTTAGGCAGCGATATACTGAAAGAGACATTACGAATTGAAATGATGTTACTGGTATTCCTATTAAGGAACACAGTCCGAAGGGGACATGTAAAATCTGAACTTATACAGTAGTCTTATGAGACCGTTAGGTAAGATCAATTTCTATTGCAATAAACTTTTGACTTTTTAATAAAATCACAGAACCGTGCAAGTCCTTCATTTCTCCTCCTTTATTTAATATCACATTTGTATGTTTTTCCTTTCTTTTCAACAGTTAATAGTGACTGTTAACATAAAATCATATTCAGTGAAGAAATTTTTTATGACTGAAAAAAAAACAGAATAAAAAATACCAATATCTTTAAAAAGATTAAAATCAGAGGAAATGCTGTTTAACAGAGATCAGATATAAAGTGTCGAGAGCCTTCATAAGAAGAATTCCTGTCACCATTCCTTGGCTCCAGTTTTCCACTGTTTGATAATTGTACTTTCATTTCAAACTTCATTATGAATAGCTTACAGTTTTCTGTCGACGTATTTGAGTCAAGATTTTTTTCTGTTTACCTGGATGTAAGCAATTCTACTTTGGCCTCTTTCATCCCCTCTTAATTGTGATGTCAGTTGTTTCTTAATGGGCTCTGAGATATTATTTCATTTTTTTCTTTAATTCTGCCTTTTCTTCTAGGGAAAGGAGCGTATGGCTTCGTGGAAGGGAATATACATGGTGCACGTCATTTTTTATTTTCAGGTTCCTGTGAACTTCGGCTCTGGAGCTATCTAGCTTTACTATTAAAAGTGGGACGAAACATTTCTTGTTGTGTATGCCGCATATGCCCGCCCGGTTAGCCGTGCGGTATAACGCACTGCTTTCTGGGCGAGAAGGCGTGCCGGTCCCCGGCACGAAACCGCCCCGCGGATTAGTGTCGAGGTCCGGTGTGCCGGCCAGTCTGCGGATGGTTTTTAAGGTGGTTTTGGATCTGCCTCGGCGAATGCGGGCTGGCTCTAATTATTCCGCTTCAGTTACACTATATCGGCGATTGTTTCACGAGCCCTTTCTCCATGTGCGCGTACACCATACTCACTCTACCGCGCAAACATTGGGGTTACACTCGCCGGGTTGAGACGTTGCCGGTGGGGTGGGGGCAGTGGGGGCCGCACCGCACAATAAGCCTGGGTTCGGTCTGGGGCGGCGGTGGGATGTGTGGACTGCTGCAGCCTGTTGTGGGTTTGTGGCTCTGAGCACTGTGGGACTTAACTGCTGTGGTTATCAGTCCCATAGAACTTAGAACTACTTAATTCTAACTAACCTAAGGACATCACACACATCCATACCCGAGGCAGGATTCGAACCTGCTATCGTAGCGGTCACGCGGTTCCAGACTGTAGCGCCTAGAACCGCACGGCCACTACGTCTGGCGTGGGTTTGTGTACCATTCAGGGCTACGAAGAGGACGAAGCCTCTCCGTCGTATCTAGGTTTCCGATTCCATACAACACAATACAACACAATGCAATATACCTTCAACATCTTTGTTACCTTCGTAACTGTGGGCGTACTTCTGTGAGCAGTTTCAAACAATTCAGCAAATCTCTTTTGTATTTATCTCTGCTTCCATTATCATTTAGTGAACTCCGAAATCTTATTTTTATATGGGCAAGTCGTTAAGATGAGAAATATGTAGATGATATTAGCCTTGATAAGGCCTGGCATATCTTTAAGGCAATCATTGAGGGCTCCTTCATTTATTGGAAGCTTATTCATTTCTAGTCATTTAGGCAGGATCTATTTTGCTACTGCCAGTGTATCTAGAGTAACTGCCTTCCGTTCAGTTTTCCTTTAGTAGTCGCAAATCAGCAAAAACTGTCTCGTTGATGTCTCCGATCGGTAAATAATATACTTACGTTCAAAGGCATTCATTCATAGCTCCATATTAACGGAACACGTAATAATTATAATGCACTGTGCAGCTTTATTTCACGTGCAACACATGAATTTGTCCTGTTGTACGAGACTGCAACTTTTATCTACACAGGGAAAGGGTTTGTAGGAGGGTCAAGGAGGTAATATATTGTAGGAATAAAAGTACATCGCAGTGTATCGTGGTGTAATATCAAACTTTGTGTACTCGTTATTACCTGTGCTATAATTTACAATCTGGACCCCATGGCGTTAACTGCGATGAATCAGTAATTTATATAAAAAAAGATATTAATGCTGAAACCCACTATCCGCGCCTATGCTCCATCACAAAAGAAGGAAAGAAGGCACCAAATTGGGAGACGTTGGAATAACCTGGCAGAGCTTAAATCACACACCATTCACTCGTTCACTTCACGGAAAACATTTCTGCGCGACCGATAGCGAACAGTGAAAAGTGTCAGGAAAGTGAGTAAATAATTCCACGATTGTTTGTAAAATACTTATCACGGGAAATATTATAACTGTCACGGTGTTCTGAGACTTGTTGTTGCCTGTAATACGTGTAGAGATAGCTGAGTACCCGACGTTTCCGTGGTATGTTGTAAGGTGTCAGGCAAATCCAACACCTTCCATGAAAATCCTGACATGATAAGCAAATCAGACAGTATGTCACATAGTTCCGAATAAATCCTGAGATTAAATTAACCAAAGTAATACGATCAACGAGTGGGCAAATGGAATACCACAGACTAACACAAGAACGCCTAAATGCATGCCATACCTTCCCACCGTGAAACAGACGCAGTTCTGAGGGGAGAAACGAGAATCCGAGAGCAGAATCGTGTAGGCTAGGAGGCCCTACGATAAGGGACAGACACCCACGTTGCCAGCCAACCGCTAAAACCACCCCCCAGCCCATGTTAAAAGATAGAGCCCTCCAGAAGGACAGTATAGATCTTACGATAACACTAAAAGGGCCACACCAGCTGCAAGTTTTAGCGTGGGACTTTTTCGAGTCTCTGTTACGTTGCAAACGTTAAAAGCATTGCCCCATCACGAAAAGTATACCGTTTCTCATTGGATAGACAGAAATTTTGAAGGTGGAGCTGAAGGTTAACATTGAGACCCTGATTGGTCAGTTGAAAACACAGCCAGATACCTTTTTTTAAACCAACTTCGGTAAATTGTAGTAAGGAGAAGTTAGGAGAGAGTTGCTTCCGAGACAGCGAGGTGCGTGGAGCTGTTCCGCCCGCTGCCCCCTGACGCTGCCTAAACATCGACAAGGTAATGAACGCACGTGATGAGGCGTTTTTGAGCGCATAAGGCTTCACTCAGAACTGCAGAAGTCTCATCTGTTACATCCCCGTTTTGCATAATACTAGTGTCGATCGTCAATTAACGCTCATGGTATTCACATTTGCTACGTGAAGTCATAATCTGAAATGCGATGATTTTTCTGTTATATAATTATTGAGAAGCCACATCAGCCACTGTATTTACGACACGTTAGATAAGTAATTAAAGATAATAGAGGGTCACTGTAGACAATTTTGATAGTTTTCTCTTTTATGAAACTTAACTTAAATCTAGATTATAGATGTGATACTGCATAGGTCATCCTTCGATCCAATGTAGAACGTGGAAACCCATTCAGGGAATATTCGTTCACATTTTTGTTGAACGCAGTTGGGTTTATCATCTTGTATTAAAACATTTCCTTTTATCAATAGTGCAATTTATAAACAATGGTTTGTGAGTAGACTAAAATTTCCAGTGGTAAACTTAACTGCTTTTTCGACGTTATTTTACCAGCTAACTAAAAATAGAAAAGCCTCGAACCCCTTCCACTAAATTTAGTTAGTATTAATATTCTTTTACAAGGAGTGCAGTGGAGCTGACACTGAAATCATTAAGTATTTGATTATATCATCGCTAGTCTCACTGAACTCTTCTGAACTCTACATGTCATGTATGGTCTGGCGTCTCCTTACCAGCAACAGGTCCCAGGTTCAAACTAGTCAATTCCCTAAAAAACACACTCAGAGCGTTGTTGCGCATAAGTGGTAGGGAGACACGACTTAGAACAAACAGACACCACGCAGAATGTTAGAGAATGGCGACCCTGCCAGGATGGTAAAATACCATGATTGAAGGTCGACCACATGCCCAACTAGATCATAAAAATATCCTGTTAAATAATTTTTGTAATAAATTTTTTTTGAAAGGCATACATAGTAGAAAACAGTAGCTGCAGCGGTAGATAGTAAGAAAGTATTCATTAGAAAGTGAGACATTCTAGCAGAGACAATAGCATACTTAAGTTATGAATTTTAATATTGTTAGAATTAAGTTTTCTCTCCAATGCAAGCGCACAGGTGGCGGATACATCGTTGACAAGTTGGTTCTGACCCAACAAGTAAGTGAATGGATTGTCAGTCTTGGGTATAATAAGTGTCAAGTCGTGTGAACAAAAAGTGTGTGAAACGCGTGAGTTTGTATGAGCGCATGTTGATGCGAAGTAGGGACGTGAATTGCTTTTAAAACAGAAAATAAGGGATTCGCAAAGATTAGCAGTGGCAGATCGAGACATTGGCCGAATTGAGGTAGAGACCCAGCTTGAAGATGGAGAGAGAATAGAGGACAGTACAACAGACGATGCAGTATCGCGAGAAATAGGACAGATAACGCACCATAACGAGGATAATGTACGCCAAGGCGTAGAAAACGTAGGTCAGCATACGACAGAGGAGCAGGAAAGTAGAGAGACCGTCGATGAGGATTCTAACTTGCGTCTTGAATACGTAGAACCCATAGTACAAGTAATCAGAGCTCCCTCACCACAGAGTAAAAGGTATTCGAGCAGAAACGTGTCACCGCACAGTGCAATGCAATCGGTTGCAAACCAACACTTCGGCGAAAGTACAGAGCGTAGGACGTCGGAAGAAAACGCTATAGGACCCACCAATCTGGCAGAATTATTACAACAAATGACGGAAACCATGACAAGACAAAATAAAGAAATTGCGAACCAAATTAAAATTCATAATGCAGAAACGACGAAACAAATTGAAGAAACCACGAGACAAATGCGTGAAATTAAAGAGCAAAACAAAAAAAAATTCAGTTACACCTAAGTCATATTGAAAACGAGGCAAAAGAATCTCGAGAAGTGATAGGAAACTTAATAGCAGATCACAATCAATTGAGAACAGACATTGACAAGGTACAAGCGGACGTACAAACATTGTGTAATGACATTCAGGACTAGATAAAAACATTACGTAACAATATCCAGGGAGAAGTCAAGAAATTAGAGAAACAGATAAACGTAATTACTAGATAAGCAGCAGGTACAGTGCGTGAAATTGTTGATAACAGTGTGTTACACAAACGTATCACAAAAGCAGCGCTGAAAAGATATGCTAATCGCATAGGCAAAATAGAAGCGCAACGAAGCAACAATTTCAGTAATTGTGTACAGGGTTGTTGCAAACCATTGAAGAGCGTAGTGAACATGATCGAACAAGCACTGAGTCTGCAACCACATCCGTATCTGTAACAGCGTCGGAAAAACAAGCAATTAACGAACATATCATGCATTAGCGATTCCAATCACAGGCGGAAAGTAACATACGTGATATCAGACAGCCTGCACTGCAACAAACACGTTTCGAAATTCTTGATGAACAAACGCACCACAAACACATGCAGAACCACAAATGTATTTTTCAAGACAATCTGGATCGTGCAATGAAGCGGCAAAGTTAGCCAGACAAGATACCGAACCAATATGTGACAACGGAAGGCCAGGTCGCGAAGGGTACAGTGCAATGCATTCAGCTAAACGTTCACAACCGATGGAAGAAAATTATTGCGTACCACTCCAACGATACTACGCAAGGGTAGGCGAAAGTTACAGTGGGCAATATCCAGTGAATCTACCACAACCGGAAAGAACGACAGGAGAAATGAACAGAAACAGAAGTGGCGAAGAATCGCGAATTTCATATGGAACTATGACCAAGTACGACAACGATCACTTCCTCACAGTCAGAAAATTTCAACACATTCGAGAAGGAAACTCATTACATCCACGAACTTTTATTGAGCAATTTCGAGTAGGATTACCAGAACACTGGACGCTAGCACACAAATTAGACTTTATATGTGCACACATGGCAGGAACAGTCGCAGAAACCATGCAAGATGTTGCAGCGACATGACGATCGTACGAAGATTTCAGAGAGAAGTTTCTCTCACGATATTGCTCCAGCGAAGCACAGAACAGAGTGAAGTACGAATTATTACACCCATATTTTGAAATTTCAGGAGAGAAGAGGCCCGTGAAATTTTTCGAAGTAATGGCAAAGGAAAATCAATGCTTAGATGTACCATACAGTGCCGGAGAGTTGATTAAATTATGCGCGATGAAGGTACCATTGAAATACCAGCAATCATAAGTTGTTCGCGGAGGCAATGACGTCGAAGCATTTAAAGGACTTCTAAGGGAACTAGTGTTCATATTTTCGGAAGATGACGCAAGAAAAAGACGAAGCGTACGTGAAAACGAAAGCAAAAAGCAGTGGAATCCACAAGACACAGTACGAAGAAACAATAATTACGAACCACGTGATAACTTCGCACCAAGAAACGACAACAGATTTCAACAAAGAAACGGTTATGGATTTACAAGAGAATACGGCAATAACTATAATTCACCCAGGAACGGCAACAACTATTACAGAGGGAACAATGACAACCGGAACGGGTATTGGAAAACCAATAGACCGACAAATTATCAAAAAAGAAACCAATATCAACAAGCGGAGGAAGAAAAGAGAATATAGATAGAAGAGGTGGAGGTAAGACCACCAAACCCCGAAAAACGTTCGAATTGACAGCTAAGCGCCCATGCCAAAGAGAATGACGCACCAACCCAGGATAATTGCAGCACCTTGAACAGAGAAGTAAATGCCTTATCACGAGCAGAGAAGAAGGAAGAAACAAAACCGCAGGGACCAGATGTAAACGAAGACAGGAATATAACAATATCGTGTTGGGACGAAATTAATTGCGAGAATACTGACGAGGAAGATGAATTACCAGCGGCATGCACAACGAATGTATGAGGGAAGGACGAAGTAATGAATATTGCAGAGCTATTTGAGATGGAAACCAGGGAAAGTGAATTCAATGAGGATAATGTGCAGTCGACAGAAGTAGAAAATAAGTTACTAGTGGGTACACAACCCTACGTATATAAGGAAGGAAGTTATGAAGCGATAATTAGAGCATTTAAATGCGATTATGTGGAAGTAGCGACGAAGAAATAGAAGATAGATGAAGATGAGGGAAAAGTAGAGGATGTTGAAGAAAGCGTAAATGAAGGAAGAAATAGAGAGGAGGAAATAAAAGAGAGAGAAGTAGCAGTCGAAGCTTATCCTACAGAAAGTTCGAATTCACAAGGGAAATTCCTGATAAGACTCATGTATGATTCAGTGGAGGATTTGTTGATGCAAGAAGAAGAACAGAACCAACCCTTTCAAATTCAACCAATTGTGAAGGCCATGGTAAAGCATATCCCAGTCAATATTGTAATTGATAGCGGAAGTGAACTGATCGTGATCTCAGAAAATTTATTCATGCAGTGTAATGCCAATGAGGAATTGCCAGTTCTGAAAACACGTAACATTAAAGTAAGAGGTCCTATTAGAAACAATGCTGCGGAAGTTATGAGACAAACAAGGTTAACTCTTTCGTGCCAAGGTCAAAATATCTAAACCAACTTTGTGATTATACCTAAACTAACTGTAGATTTGATTATAGGTGCAGATTTTTTAAGTGAGAGTCGAGCGATAATAGATATGGGGAAAGGTAGTGTGACATTCAGGAATGTCACACTTCTCTTTGAGGAAAAGCTAAAATTAGAAGAAATACCAGTTATAAACAAACAATTAAGAATGATGCGAGATAATGTGGATGAAGAATTAGAATGGTATGCACAAAAGGGGGAATCGCCTCAACTCATGTTAGAAGTCCATAAGGTCGCAGGTTCGAATCCTGTCTTAGGCATGGGTGTGTGTGATGTCCTTAGGTTAGTTAGGTTTAAGTAGTTCTAAGTTCTAGGGGACTTATGACCTAAGATGTTGAGTCCCATAGTGCTCAGAGCCATTTGAGCCATTTTTGAGAACTCCATAAAGAAATTGACGAAAAATTTCAAGAAGTTCAAGTAAATAATCAGCACAATATTTCAAGCAGATAAGATCGTCAGGATAAAGAAGAATGAAGAGAGAGGAAGGTGGGGAAAGGAAAGTAGTTTCAATAAAAACAAAAACAAAAATAACACCAATAGTACTATAGATTAAGGTGAAGGGATAAAGCGTAGATAGTCTAACAGCATGAAATATTAAAATGCTATACACCACGACACTACATAAAAATAAAAATAAAAACTAATTTGAGGATTCTCGTAGAAGTTAAGACTCAAAATGTCTTAGAATTGTAACATGGAAAGGGAGCCAAAATTTGTAAACCTTTTTAAAAAGGAGTAAAACAATGTAGGTACTAGACATATGTTAGATGAATATAAGTAAAACTTTTTGTAAGAACCATTGTAAAAGCTCCAGCAGCAACCAGATGCAACGACCCACAAGTTGCAACGCGAGAAGTATCAAGAAAGAAAAGGACATAATTAGCAAGACACGATTCCTACAAGGCAGAAGCGTCGAGAGAAGGGAAAGGACAGCAAGTCCAACAGAGAGCCCTTGTATCCGAAGTGGGCAGTAAATGTGCTGCTAAGCAGAACCCTGCAGAGACACATGGAAGGCCAGGAGGGTCCCGGGACGTCCCCAACTCAGCAGAGCGAGCAAAAAATGGCCCGACGAGAAGACCGCTTGGGCAAGCCACCACTACCAAAAATTATGTGTAAAAGTCACACTACTTCTATTAAACAGCAAACTGATCCACGAAACTGAAGAAAACTTCCACAAAGTAGAACTGACACTTTCAAACAATTTATCAAACTGTTACTAAGAGGAGAACTTCGAAAAGACTAGTTATCAATAAATATTCCCATCTCCTGCCCAGAGAAGAACCAAGAATCAAGTAAGAAGCAGAGAAATAGCAGGAAGAACAGAAGTTGAAGATTCGCAAGATTGAGATCAAGAAAGAAGATGGGTGAAGAACAGACAACGTACCTTCCCAAATCCCTATCCTATTGTAATCCAGTCGTCTGCGAAGTATCACAACGAAAAGCGACCGCTTTCAGCGACACATAACGATGACTTTCACACATACAAAGCCAGTAAACCACAAGATTCTGCACTCACAGCGCCATTCCGTTATGGGACCTCCACAACAGCACACGAACGAAGCTGCACATCAAATACTTGCCCACATCCATCTCGCTCAAGTCCATCACCTTCATGCAAAAACAGACACCACCCTCATGCTTAAACATTCATAGGATTGTGTGAATGTGTGAAATCAAAATTTTTTAGTGTAGTAATTGTGCAAAAGAAACGTGTGAAAAACTAAATAAGTTAAGCACACCAGACAGATAATAAACTACAACATAACAGTCATTGACTATGGACTTAACTAAAAAAAAGACAATCGATAAAAATAAGTCATTAGTTCTGAAATGGACAGTATATAAAGAACAAAAGTAAGGCATAATAAACACTAAAACTATATGCCACTTATTTTCCTGGGTGTTGTGTGATGTCCTTAGGTTAGTTAGGTTTAAGTAGTTTTAAGTTCTAGGGGACTGATGACCATAGATGTTGAGTCCCATAGTGCTCAGAGCCACTTTTTGAACTTATTTTCCCCTCATACAAATAAAAGAATAACTATATTTTACTTATTTTCTCCTTGTAAAAACAAAGATTAAAAAATTATCTTGTTGGATGTTTTCCCTTTTTTTTAACATTTGTACCATTTGTTAGGATATAGTGCAATTTATAAACAATGTTTTGTGAGTAGAATAAAATTTCCAATGGTAAACTTAACTGCTTTTTCGACGTTATTTTACCAGCCAACTGAAAATAGGACAGCCTTGAACCCCTTCCACTAAATTTAGTTAGTATTAAGATTCTTTTACATGGAGTGCAGTGGAGCTGACACTGAAATCATTAAGTATTTGATTATATCATCGCTAGTCTCACTGAACTCTTCTGAACTCTACATGTCATGTGTGGTCTGGCGCCTCCTTACCAGCAACAGGTCCCAGGTTCAAACTAGTCAATTCCCTAAAAAACACGCTCAGAGCGTTGTTGCGTGAAAGTGGTAGGGAGACACGACTTAGAACAAACAGACACCATGCAGAATGTTAGAATGTATTTAATTCAGTCTCCGCCCTCTTGCTGTCTCCATCCATCGTCGACTTCCCTCTTCTCTGTTCACATCCTCAAACTTTCTCCTTTCCCACATCCTTTCCCCTCCACTCGATTTCCTACTGGTACTCTATATATCCATCTCCTCCTTTCTCAGCTTTCTGTCTGACTTTTCCTCTCCTTTCTCTCTGCCCAGCTTCCTCAAACCCTTTTCTGTCCATCTCCTCCTCTCCCATCTCTGTGTCATTTCCTCCTATCCCCGTCGCTGTCCGTCTCTACCATCACCACCCCCCTTTAGCTGTCCACCTGTGTATCTCTTCTTTCTCTATGCATTTCCTCTTCTCCCCTCTCCCTGTCCATCACATTCTGTTACCCTCTCTCTATCCATGTACTACTCCCCTCTGTCTATCTACTCCTCCCCCCACCCATTTTTGTCCATCTCGGATTTAGGATGAACTTTTCACTGCAGCTTTGCCCTAGTACGCACATGTTAAATCCATTTCACATATATCTGACCTATTTCTCAAGTATATACAGTATATACATATTTCACCTGTGTTGCTAGTGAATTTCACAGTCGTTACATTTAATATTGTAAACATCACATAAGAAAATATATTCTGTTTGTTACCTACATTGTGTTTCACTTTCACCTGTAAAGAGTTCCAGGTGACATATCTCATATTATTGTTGTTTCTAAGTAATCGAACAAAGTTGTCAGAAATATTCTCTTTAAAAGTGAGACTGAGGAAACTGGGTGTTTCTGTAGTTGACAGGTTTACTGTTCACCGTTTTATGTTATTTAGATCACATCCAGCCTGTAATGAACCTATTTGTTTTTGCAGTCTGTTTCGAAATTAAGATTTCTTTTTGAGTTTAAATAGAGTAAAAAGGTAACTTAAATTTACTATGAAGCACAGTGGTAAAGGTGGCTTCGGGATTTTTAGAGATTAGACGATTTGGCCTGACAAACGCTGTCTGTACTTATAGGCTTTCCAAATGTGTCAGACTGACGTCCACCTCTATTATTTAGAATTATCACTGAAGTACACAAAGGCAATATACTTGTCATTATAATAAAGAATAATTATATTAATCATACTGTAGACTTTTATAATGAAAATTGGATTTTTGAAATTGCACTATAATGTTCCTAACAAAAGTTGGAGAGCTAATAAACGAGGAAAGCGTTTTGTTTATGCCAAAAGAGAAATAATATTTAAGACTGATCAGCCCACATTTGCGTACATTGTAACCTCAAACAAAATTGCATATTCAACGTATTCCTATTAGTTCTATGGTACATAAAATCAGTGTTGCATCTCCTAAACTAAATAAAAAATTAAATAATGCATTAGGTACACTATACACTTATGAACAAACACTCGATGTCAAAATCACTTAATGATTAGCCAAAGCAATCTATAATGTAGACATTCCTCCAGATTTTTAAACGTTATGAATGTATTCATAAGGTTTTAAGTCATTCTTTTTTATGTTTGCACAAACTATATGATATTTGTAGTTTATACACACACTACTTATGAATTTAAATCGCTTTTACTGCGGAAAAACATGGAGAATGCCATCTGGAGCTTCCCCTTTACAATGTGTAACCTTTGCTACCTTGTTGATAGTTGGTGACAGGAACGAATGGTATAAGTGTAACCTCCACGTACTGGCTCCTGATATCACCATACCATTTTAGTTTAAAATATAATAATATCATTTATAATATGTTGCTTGTGTGACATTATTTTAAGGTGAATAAGTTTTCTCATATAATCACTTTCATGAGAGCTGGGGATGATTCATGATTACATCTCACGCTAATTATGGAACATGAAACTTTTATTCGCCCTGATTTTACAAAACCGGGGCTTTGGGGATACGTATGGCTGTATTTTTCCATAATATTTCCCCTTCTAGTTTATTTATGGTTTTGATATTCACCTTAACATTGACAACTTGTTCATCTGTAGTTTCGTATTCAGGTCGCATGACGGAAATCAATGTACCATATTGAGCTTAAGGTACTTTCAGTCACTGACTATTTAATATTTAAGGTGACCATTTACCTTGTTCCGCAAAAACTTTACCTAAAAACTGAGAGATATCGGCGTTGCGCACATCCACCAAACAGACTTACCGCACTCTGCACTAAGCGCTTGTTGAGCCCATATATAATTTCATAGTAGCTACGAACTTTATCTATAGCTTTGTTAATCTTCTTACACCTCTTATGTTGCCACACCCTCCCAGCCTTATGTGGATTAATGTTCTTTCTGTACAGGTGTTATTACCGACACAACATTATACAAAATACTATGGGTTTGTGGTTGTTTGTCTGACTTCATTCACTAAAGAATTTTCAAAATTCCTCACACAGTGCTGAACGAATTAGCGTTTTCTCCCAAAACCTATTACCAAAATGTTAAGGTGCTTCCTGTCAGGCCACAGAAAAACACTCATGACAGTTTAAAACGGGGCAAATACAGAGCATGGTGTTTGCACAATTTGGAGATGGAGTGCAGAAAACTGTTAAAAAGTTTAGATTACCGAAAGAGTTTATTTAAGCATACATGAATTATGTGTCGATCACAGTGCGGAAAACTTACTATTGTCCTCAATAATGCGACCCGAAACTGCACTAAAACATACGAATGGCTAGTTCAAAATACAAGTGTTTTTACTGGAAGCACCTATTTACTACATTTAAATCCATGCTATACATCACATTTGAACGCCCACTGCATTACTTATGATCTACTCGCCATAAACTAACAGGTTATTTAGAAAATTATACTTCACACACATTGCATTTAGTGTAATGTGCATTCAATTCACTTTAGTGTAATAATAGTTAATTATATCTGTGTTTCTCTTTTACAGTCACATTTTACTGCCAACGCTGCTCACTGTCTACAAAATCCAACATCGATATAGTCAAATGATTTTTTTCTTACATATTCTAATTACATAATAAAGCCCTTGAGTTTTAGTGTTAGTAATAATAGTTTTTTGGACCAGCTCGCTTTCGCTCTCTTTCTTTACCGAGGAATACAGTACTTCACTCCTGTGTACAGCAAGCTGTCGAACATCACGTTGCGGAGTGGGGCCTGCATCACTCTCCATGGATAAAGCATGTGTCTCATATATAGATGCATCATAAACGAAAGTGATCGTCCTTAGCATAACAGACTACTTCAGGCAAGAACGTATCTCAAAAATCGCTGAACAGAGCTTGAATTATCTGCAAACAACATAATCTGCCTCGCACTCTAGATAGCTATGCACTTGTATTATCACTTTCATTAATAGTGCAGTTGCTGTTGTTTTGAACTTGTCCTCCTGTTAAATATACATTTAATCTTAAACATTTCCTAGTCAGAACACATCCAGTGCAAGTACAGTACGAAATGTAGTTAATATGGACTTTGTTACATTTCCAATGTGAAGTTTTAACAGAAACGTTCCGTTAAAAAGACAGGTGGGTCTTGCAGACGCGTTGGGAAGTGTATGTGCAACGTTCGTTCGTGACAGTTACGAACGGTATACAGCAACGGTGCGCTCTGCCGTAGAATGACGTGCAAGTGTCCCTATTCCCTGGTTCCTTTCAGCATAGGCGCAAGACCCTGGAAACTAAGAAAACGTTCCTCTTACTTTTCATTCACCGCCAGAGGTTGCAGTTGCACCCATACATGCAAGTCACTAGTATACGCTGCTTTCCCTGCCGATGCCACATGTGTACTTCTTCTCCCTTGACGGACCCCCCCCCCCCCCCACACACACACGTACACACACACACACACACACACACACACACACACACACACATACACGCACTCACACGCGCACGCGGGCGTGCGCGCCCGCAATCATGCACACACACGCTCACGCAAACACACACACAGGGTGAGCGGCCCGTACGCTGCGAGCAGTAAAAAAGGCACGTTTTCTCGCGCCTCGAGACGTAGGAACGCTGCCTGTTCCATGGGAACCCGACGCCAGTTACTGCGTTGTTTCAGCGTCACTACCAGAGGCACCGTAGCAGGGAGCTGAGACGATTCATGGCTGCCGTAAAATGGGTGCTATAGAGCGTGGGCCCTGAGGCTACGTCACAACATGGAGCGCCGCTGCCGGTTTACATTGCCGGACGAGCAGGTGGCAACAGTGTTTTGCTTTGGGACGTGTTATTTTCATAGAAGGAAGGAAATGTTAAAATTCGAAGTATGAGATTGGAGCTCCTGAGATATAAACTGCATACAAATGAAGTTATCGCAAAATGAATAGAAGCAAAATGAGAGTAGAGGAGAGAGGTAGCTACAGAATTAAAGAAAGAGATTAGCTCAGGGAAATCAATCACCGCGCAGTTTCAGAGAAGTAAACTGAAGATGTTAATAAAGGAAATAAAGAAATAAACAAGAGAAAGGTCCAACACAGGGAGAAGAAAGGAGATGTAGGGTAGATGGCAGAAGTACGTTAAGAGTTGTAGCCACTCTCTCGGATTTGTTCTGGTGCAGGAAAATATGCCTTCAGAAAAACGTCCTGAATATTTAACGTAAGGTTTTTCCCCCCAAGAAATATTTTATTACGCATTATGAGCATATTTTAAACACATATTCAAGTGTAGGTAAGGCATATCTAGCAACTAGAAACAATCAGGGGAATTAATGAATATTTGAGAGAAATTCTAGCTCACAACTGCTTCTAGTATTTCCACAATTTTCATGTTTTACCTTATACATACATCATGTGCACTGAAATACTTGATTATCTAACACGCCTTCACACTAAGCCTAAAATACACTCCTGGAAATTGAAATAAGAACACCGTGAATTCATTGTCCCAGGAAGGGGAAACTTTATTGACACATTCCTGGGGTCAGATACATCACATGATCACACTGACAGAACCACAGGCACATAGACACAGGCAACAGAGCATGCACAATGTCGCCACTAGTACAGTGTATATCCACCTTTCGCAGCAATGCAGGCTGCTATTCTCCCATGGAGACGATCGTAGAGATGCTGGATGTAGTCCTGTGGAACGGCTTGCCATGCCATTTCCACCTGGCGCCTCAGTTGGACCAGCGTTCGTGCTGGACGTGCAGAACGCGTGAGACGACGCTTCATCCAGTCCCAAACATGCTCAATGGGGGACAGATCCGGAGATCTTGCTGGCCAGGGTAGTTGACTTACACCTTCTAGAGCACGTTGGGTGGCACGGGATACATGCGGACGTGCATTGTCCTGTTGGAACAGCAAGTTCCCTTGCCGGTCTAGGAATGGTAGAACGATGGGTTCGATGACGGTTTGGATGTACAGTGCACTATTCAGTATCCCCTCGACGATCACCAGTGGTGTACGGCCAGTGTAGGAGATCGCTCCCCACACCATGATGCCGGGTGTTGGCCCTGTGTGCCTCGGTCGTAAGCAGTCCTGATTGTGGCGCTCACCTGCACGGCGCCAAACACGCATACGACCATCATTGGCACCAAGGCAGAAGCGACTCTCATCGCTGAAGACCACACATCTCCATTCGTCCCTCCATTCACGCCTGTCGCGACACCACTGGAGGCGGGCTGCACGATGTTGGGGCGTGAGCGGAAGACGGCCTAACGGTGTGCGGGACCGTAGCCCAGCTTCATGGAGACGGTTGCGAATGGTCCTCGCCGATACCCCAGGAGCAACAGTGTCCCTAATTAGCTGGGAAGTGGCGGTGCGGTCCCCTACGGCACTGCGTAGGATCCTACGGTCTTGGCGTGCATCCGTGCGTCGCTGCGGTCCGGTCCCAGGTCGACGGGCACGTGCACCTTCCGCCGACCACTGGCAACAACATCGATGTACTGTGGAGACCTCACGCCCCACGTGTTGAGCAATTCGGCGGTACGTCCACCCGGCCTCCCGCATGCCCACTATACGCCCTCGCTCAAAGTCCGTCAACTGCACATACGGTTCACGTCCACGCTGTCGCGGCATGCTACCAGTGTTAAAGACTGCGATGGAACTCCGTATGCCACGGCAAACTGGCTGACACTGACGGCGGCGGTGCACAAATGCTGCGCAGCTAGCGCCATTCAACGGCCAGCACCGCGGTTCCTGGTGTGTCCGCTGTGCCGTGCGTGTGATCATTGCTTGTACAGCCCTATCGCAGTGTCCGGAGCAAGTATGGTGGGTCTGACACACCGGTGTCAATGTGTTCTTTTTTCCATTTCCAGGAGTGTATAAAGACTATAAAGGACTACAACAACCTCGTCAAACATGTGATAAGCACAAAGCTGTCTCGGATTCTCCACACCATCACTCACTTTCCAAGCTGTGAAGTCTGCAAAGAATAGGAAAAGTTTTCCGTTCACTGTACTTACGAGTAAACCTTATGCTAAATGCAATTATGCTTGGCATTAACTAATAATCCTACTGAGAGCAGAACATGGATTAGAGCTCGTACCTGAAATGAGGTGTCAATTGAAAACTGAATACAACGTCACGTAAATAGTTGCACCTTTAAACATGAGTTCTTCAGTGTCAAGGGAATGAAGTAGCGGTCGCGCGGTTCCAGACTGTAGCGCCTAGAACCGCTTGACCACCCCGGCCGCCAGCCGTGGCGGAATATGCTCTTCAGTCAGGTGATCACGTAGTGAAATTTACGGAAACTTAAGTATTATGTACTATGACGAACTATTATCCACGGCTATATAGAGAAGCCATCGAAATATATAAACATGGCGGTAATTTTAACAGAAATAAAGCAACCACGAAACTCATCGATATTTGGACAGTGGCGCTACTGAATCGATGAGAAGTTTTTATCTTTAACGTAGTATGATCGATAGCTATATTTTATCTTTGACAAGGTTTATCCCTGCTATAACGTGAAATCCAGACCACGCCTACTTCCCACGGTATCTTCGACGTCCGACTCCTCAGTCGGCAAGACTCAGCACAGACAGGAGTAACTCCGAAGATGTGCAACGCAGCCTTGTACGAAACGTCAGGGATAGAAGAGTTCCATGGACCACGGCCATAGAACCCGAAAAATTCTCAGCAGCTGAAACATACGGTCGTGAAAGCCTTCATTGTATGATACTTTAATTCATTATTTGCAATTACAAGAAAATCCTTGTTTCCATCAACAGACTCCTTTCGTTTTATTGAATCAAAGAATCATCAGCGATAAAGAACAGTGCCTGGTTTTCGCTCACACTAGAAAATGCCGTCAGCTTGCGCATCTTTTAGTTACTCCTTCGTTTACCATCATTCCGTTCTAGTCTCACATTGCTTTACAGCACAACATTCATGAGCCAAAACAATATGACTACCTGCTTAATAGCTTGTTTTTCCGTCTTTGAAACTAAATACATCAATGATTCTGCGTATCAGGGATCCAACAGTTCCTTGGTAGGTCAGTGGAGCTATGTGGCATTAGGTCTCTACGTACGGGCCGCTGAATTGCGCACGCAGTTATGACGCCCGATTGCCTTCAAGCTGGGTTCCGTACAGTTTACGAAGTGCAGATTTGGTCACCAAGACATCAACGTGAGTTCACTACAGTGCTGCTCAAACTACTGTAGAACGGTTTTGGCTCGGATACACAGACAATTATCCGTCGGGAAGGAATTGAAACATGAAGGGATACAGGTCGTCCGCAGTTGTTAGCATGTTTTCGATCAGTACCGTAGAGACCCACGCAAGCTTAGGAGAATCTCTCCCAGAGCATAATGCCGACCCCACCAGCCTGCGTCCACGGCGCGCTGTGTGTTTCCACCCGCCGTTCACCTCGATGACGGCATTTACGGAGACCACTGGTCATCGAGTGTAGCAGATTCACCCGAAGAGGCTATACGGTTCCATTGATCGATGGTCGAATTCTAATAGTCCAGTACCACTGCAATCTTTGGGTACAGATGTAAACACGTAGGGGTGGTCTGATGCGGAGTTCCATGTTCAACGACTGTGTGCTCCGAAGCACTTGTGTGTCCACCAGCATTGTGCTCTTTCGGCAGCGATGCAACAAATCACCATCTATCCAACTTTACAGGGTAGACAAGCCTCCGAACCCAAAGTTCTGTAAAGAGTCATGGACGTCCAACCATTTGGTGCCTAGTGATAGCTGCACTGTCCTTCTACCTCTTTCCGTAGACGCTCACGACAGCAGCGGGGAACATTGGACCAGTTTCGCCGTTTTGAGATACTCGTTCGCAATCTCTGCGTAATAATAATGTATCCTTCGTCAAAGTCGATTATCTCAATGGAGTTCTCCCTTTGCAGCCCATATATTCGCTAGTGCGATCCCCCGTCAGTGTCTGCCCCACTTACGTACTTCTGTCATAGAGTGACGTACCCGCAATGCCAGCAGGCGGCGCCAACGTCGTGCTGGACAGCAATCATTATGATTTGTCTCATCTGAGTATGCGTTCCTGGATGCGAAACACACCACAATACACCTTCACTACTGTTTGATCTATCTTTATTGCTACATATGTCTCCAGTGTCTGCTATACAGACAGAAAACAAGTAGTAATTATGCTGTATAGTGGTGCGCTTGACATATGTTTGCAAAGCAGTGTCAGATAGGCCAAAATCAACAGTGTCAAATAAAGAAACAAACTTAAAACGTGCAAGCGGATGGCGTTTCGTGATGTGAGCGAAAATAAGGCATAAGATACCAGCATTCATGATGTTTTGGTGAGGGTTTGGAAGAGGCATTCCAGGTTCTAGAGGTGCTCCACTCGAGTCCTGCCCGAGATAACGGTGTCGTCCTGATAACTGGAGCCAGAAGGAATCTTCGACGTCAAGACTGCTGGAAGATGACTTACGAAAAGGTAGACGCTGATATAGAAACAGCCCAATGTAAATGTTGATGTCAGGGGAAACTTTTGTCGTGTCATCCGACAGGAGTAGTAGATAGGCGTTCTTGAGATCTATCTTTGAGAAGAACACGCTCTCTTCTAATTTGTCCATTAACTGTTTAGGATGAGGAATAGGATATGAATCTACGACAGACACTGCATTGACAGTGGACTCGAAATCTGCATGTAGGTGGAGTTGTTTATTGGGTTCTCTGTCACAGAGGAAGGGTGACGCCGACTGACTGTCACAGATGGTCGTGATAACTTCCAGGTGCTGCCTACATGTAAACTCTGCTGCCACTTCCTCTCAAATGGAGCAGGGTACATGACGTGCTTTGATGAATCATAAGCGGGCAGTATCTTTGAAGGTAATGTGGGCCTAACCCAAAAGTATCCTCAAAGAGCTGATAGCATATGTCACGGAGCTTTGTGATGCTGTTGTGGAGGATGTGGAGTTGATTGTTGTCATATTATCCGAGGTCTGAGGGCTGAAAATGTCAAAGGCATCGGAACCAAGTATGTCAGTGCAGTACTGTTAATGAACCATCTTTAATTGTAGATTTGTACCACATCTGTGGAAGACATCTTCCAAAGAGAGCGATACAGTCCCCATCGTACATGTGATGGGCCTGTGTTGGAGCTTCAAGTCATGAGGAGCTGAGCTTTTTGAACGTGCACCTATCGGCAGACGTAACGAAAGCCCCAGTATTCAGCTGGAATTGGACATCGTGGTTCTGAATACGCAGCTGCATGAAGATGTCTTTGGCTCGCGCAGAAGTACTGTGGGCACGTTGAGGGTGACCATGCGTAGTGAAAATGCTGTAGCAGATTGGAACCGGTAATGGATCATCAGAAACGGAGTGGTTCAGGTGCGCGGCATCGTTGACATCTACCTGATGGACATCCACTGCTTCAAAAGAATGTGTGGCCGTTTCAACAGACAGGCCTCACAGTTTATTTGAGCAAATATATTCAAAATGCCCGGTCTTTTCTCAAAACAGACGATCGTTCCTGACATGATATATGTAGCACTGAATTCGGAATTTCAATTTTCCTCCTGTACGCAGCTGCACCGATTTGCTCTAGGTTGTCGATGGTTCCCAGCAGAAACAGAGGCCCCGTGTGGAGAAGACCGAACGGTACCAAGAGCTGCCACCACATGGTTGCGAAATTTCCAGCTTTGCTGGTTGAAATAATTCTTGTGCCTCGATTATGCAAATTATATTCTCATACGAGGAGTCCGATAAAATGAGGACTTCCAACCGAAGTCGGGTAACAGTAAGGTTTTGAACAATAGCGTCCCTCAACTTGGCGTTCGCATAAAATTTCCTACAGGGATACACAAATACAGTTGGGCAGCACTGCGCGTGAGCCTGGAATGGCCCGCCACGGGGCGGCAGGCGCCGCGGTGTGGGCATCGATGATACCTCATGAGGTGCTGCAGTAGGGGACTAAAAATGACGTGACGATGTGAGACTGGCAGAAACGGTATGTGTGTCACGTAGTGTAAGCGGTACCGTAACTGGAGGAAGTGATGGGTTGGCGGGACTGCCTCTGTCACATTGAGGAACGAGGAGAAGAAGATTTGTGTAATATTATTTGGTTGAGAGGTCCTGCTGAGTCGTTCAGATGCTCAACTGGAAAGGCCTTACTTCCTCCACACACAGCACCCTCTCTTGATGCTGTGCAGTGTTAGCGTATCAGTTGAGTGAGCCTACTGTAAAGAGTGTATGCCCCGTTAAGTGTCACGTTTGTGTTGTATGGTGATGAGATAAGGATGAGGGTGAAACAAGTGCCCACATATATCTCACTACACTTGAACAGCAGCTAGGTTACCACATCCCCATACCAAGTATGGATCATCACTAACAGCATATCTAAACTTCGGCATGGCGACAGCTGTTTGGGAGGGTCGTGGCGGTGCTGTCACTACTAGAGTACTGGCTAAACTCCGTATTTTATTGGATAAAACAATTGTCGCACTAAACTGATTTGTAACAGGTCTGTCGAATGGACATATAATATTCCTCTCTACAAATCATTATATTTACAAAGGGACACAAATCTACGGCTTACGTTGACACTGGGCGCCGCGTGAAAATCAGTAGGCAATTATTGGTCGGTTAACTCCAGCTACACATTAAAAAAACCAAACTGCAGATGATCTGCCGACACATTAGGGAAAATTTTCAGACGATTCTTTGGAGAGACACCACGTCCTTTAAGTAAAGAACCCACAAACATGTGAACAGAGCATGATAGGTTCTATGAGCGATCTCGCATTATCAAAAAACCGATGAATTATTTCTGTACCACTATTGTTTACGCATTTCTGATTTACCGGGTGTTCAAAATGGCAGTATAAATTTGAAAACTTAATAAACCACGGAATAATGTAGACAGTGAGGTAAAAATTGACACACATGCTTGGAATGACATGGGGTTTTATTAGAACAAAAAAAAAAAACGAAGTATTGCTAGACGCGTGAAAGATCTCTTGCGGGCGTCGTTTGGTGATGATCATGTGCTCAGCCGCCACTTTCGTCATGCTTAGCCTCGCAGGTCCCCAGACCTCAGTCCGTGCGATTATTGGCTTTGTGGTCACCTGAAGTAGCAAGAGTATCGTGATCGACCGACAACTCTAGGGATGCTGAAAGACAACATCCGACGCCAATGCCTCACCATAACTCCGCACATGCTTTACACTGCTGTTCACAACATGATTCCTCGACTACAGCTATTGTTGAGGAATGATGCTGGAAATATTGAGCATTTACTGTAAAGAACATCATCTTTGCTTTGTCTTACTTTGTTATGCTAATTATTGCTATTCTGATCAGAAGAAGCGCCATCTGTATGACATTTTTTGAACTTTTGTATTTTTGTGGTTCTAATAAAACCTCATGTCATTCCATGCATGTGTGTCAATTTGTACCTCTCTGTCTACATTATTCCATGATTTATTCAGTTTTCAAATTTATACTGACTTTTTTATCACCCGGTAAATTAAAGTTTAATTTAGACTACCGAAAATAACTTTTCTTACTCGTAATACTTAGATATAAAATATGATGCACGCGTAGTTTGTGACGTACTACTTTGCTAATAAAAGACACATGAGAAACCCACAAGCAGGTTCTTAGTTTTAAAACATACCAGAACACAAACTTCGTCTTTGATTGCTGTGGTTTGTGGGCTCAATAGAAAAAGCGGTCTACTGCCACCATATGCCTGTTCTATCCCTCTGCTGCGTGATACAGAAAACGTTCAGAAATTTTCCACCGATAATCACCTAAGTCATAAGCGAGTACAGCTCGGTATCATGCGGCTGCCACTACTGCGACGTCGTTCTTCTCATTTGCAAAAAGTAAATTTACAGCGTCCCAGAATTGTATAATCGCGTCAAAGAGATGGCTGTGAGTGCCGATTTTTGATAGATTCTTTTGTCAAGCCGTCTACGGACAGAACAATATGCGCGTCGGAATGTTACCGTATTACGGGCGAATCAAATGGAAATAAATGGGTGCTCGATCTTTGTTCGCCCCGATGTGGTAAAGGCATTTGATTCTGAACAATAGACCATTAACTTCCTCTGCTGACAGGACAGGGGCTCTCCGAAACGGGCAGACCAGTGGTAGAAAAAATGTCGAGAGAGAGAGAGAGAGAGAGAGAGAGAGAGCAGAAAGAGAGGGAGCGATGGAGAGAGAGAGACAGAAACGGCGGGAGGAGGAGAGTGACGCCGTCGCGCGTCGTACCTGCGCGCATGCGCACTGCGCACGCAGCCGGCACTTGGTGCGAGCGCCGCGGCGGCCGGCGACACAGCGCCGCCTGCGATCGCAGCGGAGCGGTCACTGCGGCGCCGACCGCTGGCGAGGCCGTCGGCACGTGGTCGTCTCTGCGAGGACGCGCGCGGCTTTCGTAGCTGACGTCACAGCAGGTGTTTTCCACCGACGTCACGTCACTAACTGTGTTGCTGTACGCCTGACGTGTGGCGAGCGGATGCAGGCAGGCGGTAGAACACCGAAATGACGCTGTCGAGCGGACAGGGAGGTTATCTGACGAGTTCTGGCAGATAGAGAACGAGTCACTCCTCCGCTCGGTCTGCTTCTGACATGTGGCCTCGTGACGCCCTTCTGGTTGTTGGGCTGCTCGGGAGCGTCACACCTGCTCCAGGTAAGTTGCGCACGCCGCATGAAAACATACAAAAGCACGTCATTTCTCTATCGTCCACGACGTGTTTTAAGGCAACAATACGAAGATCAGACCTGAAATAAATCGGAAATCGTGTAACGTTACCGACTAATTGTATAACATAAACTGGCTAGCATTACTTTGAATAATATACTGTTCCGCCAAGTTACCGAAACGACCGCATACCTAACAACTGATGTAATAATTATAAGATTTATAATGTGGTTAGAGTGTATGGCAAAATAATATAGTTACTCGTACACGTAATAGTGAAATATCTTCCAATAAAAACTGCGAAATGTGAGACCCGTTTGTCAGCCCCTGCCTCATGGATGCACCCCATAAAAGTGACGTTGTTAACTTGAGTCCCGTATCGATGGGTGTACGTACTCAACACACACATGCATGTATCCACATAACAGTAATTTCAAAAGTATAAATTTAAACTCAGGTTTCTCAATTGTCTGTGATAGTACCTAGACAGACGCCTCATTGCTTTAAGTGGACTGAAGAAAGTGAGGGTAACTACTTGCTTTGATTAGACTGTATGTGTATGGATTTGGGAGCTGCATCGAGAGTTATATGGTGAGTGTGAACAAAAAGTTGTACCTGTAATAATCGCCCTCGTTGCTAATCGTCACCTGAGATCCTTTAACGTACATTGCTACTGAAACCGCAACGATTGATACACGACTTTTAGAGCGAAGTAACTATATCAGAGCAAAGCCCTCCACTCGTGAGAGTAATAGCGAAGTAGATCTATTGTGGCCTCGAATACATTGTCCGGTGGACCACGTGTCTTGTGCCAGACAATGAGTCTTCTGCCCGCTAAAATCACGTGCAGCAATTACACCGGTTGGCATTCAAACTGCAATAGCACGAAGACAGCACGCAAAAAATGCCAAACTGACATAATGTGGACTACAAGCTTGGATATGCAAATGATCAGCATTTCATCACAGCCACACGAGGTAGGTACGAGTAATGCCATCTGCATTCAGTATAGAAGGAAACATTACATAGCGGGTTTCAGTTGAGTTCAACAGATTCAGACTTAGTCATATGGACCCGAAGTCTCAGTTATACGCAAAGGCGATTGTAGGTCTTCTTTGCCAAATGTTGTTTTTGAAGGATTGTATCTTCATGATGAACAATTTGACATTTGCCACTCGATAACAGCCTAGCGTAGACTTTCCCATGCAGCGTTGCTTACGGCTGAAAGATCCATGTTATTTACTGTATTCTTTCCGACGTACCTTCTGTCTAGGCGTCGGTCCGGTTTTTTTCAGATCTCTTGGAACTCAGCAAAGAGCTAGTACTAAATATTACAACCTCCCCTACATCATCTTCATAATTGTGTCTTTTTATTCACCTTGTTGCTTAATTAATTTTTTTCCAGTCTGTTCTATTAAATCCTAACATTCATCTTTGATCATTGTAAAAACCCTCTAATTTTACATCATTTTGATATGAATTAGCTAGGTTTCACTGCCATAAGTCGAACCTTGAGTTTGAAAATCCAGTGTATAGTTTACGAAATCTGTAAAGGTTGTTGATACCGTTATCTTAATTTATTTTACTTCTCGTCCTCGAAGCTCAAATGTCCTTCAACTGGTGTTGCCAACTCTTGCTGAAATTTTTCTACTTTCATTCTGGAGTGTTTCTTTTACATTTTCTTCGGCTCTGATCTTCAAGCCTATATTCCCACCGTATACCGTCAGCAGAAAGAAAAGGCAGTTCATATATGATCCATGGACAAGTATTTCTTCTTCGTTTCACCAGTTTGAAAATCTGAACACTTTTTCCGAGGTTGCCGGGAGTAGTTCTGGTGGTGCGTGATTCCCCATTCATCCCAGAATGTGTCACTATCTGATAGTACAGACTGAAGGAGAAAGAGATCAAAAACTTAATCGATTAATTCCAGACAAAGTAATAATTCAAAATAGTGGCTCTACTCTGTAACTTCCTCAACTACTTTCTTATGAAGCATAATGGTTACAATATTGATCCATTTCTGTGTGTGTGTGTGTGTGTGTGTGTGTGTGTTTGTGTGCGAGCGTTTGTGTGACTGACACTGACTATATGGCTTATTTCACAAATACTACTTTTCAGAATAAAACAAATGTTTCAAATACAAAGGCTATAACTCCTGAGGAAATCAAAATTGCTAGAAAAGATAAAATAGCTGTGAAAACACACTTTGTGTCGTTCTCTCGCATACTACGAGTAACGATGCGAAATTTGCGCTGTAGCAGAAGCCACACAATTTTCATCTTTGTTAGGAAACGTTTCACTGCAGATATTGATAAAGTGTCAACACACTCTGACATTTCTAATCTCCTGAACTCTCTACGTAAAGTACTTCCGCATAAGAGAAGCATTCATTGTTGCTTCAATATAAGGGGTAAGAAAAAGTGTTAAGACTCTCGACACTACAAGAAAATACTCGTTTCACTATACAACTTCAGTAGTTAATGAAACATTAGTCGTAGATCAAGCAATTTACTCTGTTTTGTGTTTCTTTTATTTTTCAACTAGATTTGTAAACAAATAATGCTGTACGGTGTTTGTCCACCTCACGTTCAGTTAGAAGAAAAATTGCCTCTGTGAGTTCTTGTGAGAGTGAGTGAGCGACACAGAGAGTAAGAGAAAGAAAGAGAGAGAGTAGTGGACAGACGAAGGGAGAGGGAAGAGACATACATCGAACAGAATAACTTTTTGCCCTCTGTCTGTCAAGATTTCATCAGTTCTTTTTTTTAAACATGGATAATTTATCAACACGAATTCTTTCCTTTAGTGGCTATCATGCAATATTGAATTCTTGCAAGACTTTTCAGACTTCAATACTGAAATCTGGGCCGACTAATTAATTGTATATACCAAAGCAAACCGATCAACTCATAAAGAAGTATTTTACACTCCTTACGTTTAAGTCATTCTTCCACTTCAATTTTTTGCTCTTTGGGAACTTTTATGATCGATATCGAGTTCATTGAAGGCGAGGTATCCCTTATATCGTCTTTCAAGTGACTATATTAAGCGACTTTGCGAGTAAAGTACTGTCGCTGTTGGGTCATCTTTCTTGCCAATGTACAAAGTGTCCTTGCCGTAAACTACACATCCGCTTAGGGCTCCTGTTGCGTATCATTGCAGCTGCTACATCATTTCCCTGTAGTTCACTGAGACAGACTTACGATCGCAACTTAAGAGTAAATTTGAGTCACAGCAATGTCATGTTTTCTATATGCTTCCTGATAGAAATATACTCACAGCACAAGATCTTACTAGTGGTTGAGATTTATGAAATATGCCACACATGCGAAAATAGTTTTGTCACATCGTTCAGAGAATTTTCTGCAATGTCCTTCATAATTCATTGTCTCGATGATAGGCGTTGTTTTGGCATTTGCTTTAGGGAATCAGCCAAAGCAAGTTACTAAATCCATATCTTAATAAAAATTATATTCTTGGTTTTGACTCTTGCCAGGCTGGTATTTTTTTTTTTTTTCGTCTTCTGTTCATTGAATACTTGCGAACATTAACATGATTACGCTCCGTGTAGCTTATAACTTAATATTTCCTGGTTTACTACATTTGCGGGCTCGACATGTGTAACTTTTTAGCTTAAGTAATTTTTCTGAGCAAGTTAATTTTTTGTGTCATACATGTGATGATGGTGATGATGACGATGATGATTAAAAGTGTTGCAAGGGTTGAACCTAGAATGAAGACAAGTCAATTTCTTCCCTGATATGGCCAAAGTGACCGCTCATCCTGAAGTCCACGTATGACGGATGATCATAAAGAATATGGTCAAGACCTTACGCAGCGATAAATTCTGCTGAGAATTTGGGTTTACGCTAGGATATCTAATCATTTTCGATGACGCACTACTGAAGAAACTTTCTTCCATAACCGGTTTCTACCTCTCAGTCGTCTGCCATTGAAGAAATGCATCTGGAGCCCTGAACGCAGGGATAGATACCACTTTAGGTCGTCGCCTGTTCCTATTTACCTGACGAGTGTGCTCTGCTGACATGTCGTGGACCTCACTTACTGTCCACAGACGCACATTTGTTTCTCTTAACTATCGTCTGTTTTCGTAGCTCTAGCAGTAGCCGTGTTAGCAGACTAAATTACGTGACTTCAAGTGGACCTTAGTTCAAAAATTTTATTTCTCTTGTTTAATTAATAACACACAGCTCTCCATGTATTCGGCCAATAACGTAGCTAAATTACGTGACTTCAAGTGGACCCCGGGTTCGATTCCCGGCGGGGTCAGGGATTTTCTCTGCCTCGTGATGGCTGGGTGTTGTGTGCTGTCCTTAGGTTAGTTAGGTTTAAGTAGTTCTAAGTTCTAGGGGACTGATGACCATAGATGTTAAGTCCCATAGTGCTCAGAGCCATTCAAGTGGACCTTAGTTCAAAAATTTTATTTCTCTTGTTTAATTAATAACACACAGCTCTCCATGTGTTCGGCCAATAACGTAGAGATCAAAACAAAAGTTCGGTACTTCGCAAAGTAATTATGACGAAGAACCCAAAAATATCATGTCCCTCTGAAAGCCACTATATCTGGAGGACTTTTTATAATTTTCTTTCCTACGGTGTAGTCGGTGCATACTTGGACCCTAGAAGTACTTTCAGTCTTGAAGATTATAGGTGAATATTTGTTATTTAAAGTATAGTGTATGTAGAAGAAGTAGAAGAAGTAATTACGACCGCCATGAAATTGAAATGCAGGTGGTGGAGACATTTAGCCTCTACAGTAAATTCGCTCACCGGCCGACATTGATACCTCTTCTCAGTGCAGCACTCCGTGAAGACTGGCCTGCCACTCCCCAAAGGAAAACTTCCAGCACCTGACTGAACGTATGCCTGCGAGAGTGGAAGCTGTCATCAAGGCTCAGGATGGGCCAACACCATACTGAATTCTTGCATTACCGATGGAGGACGCCACAAACTTGTAAATCATTTTCTGCCAGGTGTCCGGATAGTTTTCATCACATAGTGTAGACGCATGGGAAATTCAGATTAGGGAGTCCTTAGGATATTCAATATTCCGCAATCCATTCGAATCTCCGGGAGGGGACTGCCAAGGGGGAGGTTACCATGAGAAAAAGAGTGAATAATCTACGAAAGGATAACGTTCTACGAGTCGGGGCGTGGAATGTCAGAAGCTTGAACATGGTAGGGGAACTAGAAAATCTGAAAAGGGAAATGCAAAGGCTCAATCTAGATATAGTAGGGGTCAGTGAAGTGAAGTGGAAGGAAGACAAGGATTTCTGGTCAGATGAGTATCGGGTAATATCAACAGCAGCAGAAAATGGTATAACAGGTGTAGGATTCGTTATGAATAGGAAGGTAGGGCAGAGGGTGTGTTAATGTGAACAGTTCAGTGACCGGGTTATTCTAATCAGAATCGACAGCAGACCGACACCGACAACGATAGTTCAGGTATACATGCCAACGTCGCAAGCTGAAGATGAACAGATAGAGAAAGTGTATGAGGATATTGAAAGGGTAGTGCAGCATGTAAAGGGGGGCGAAAATCTAATAGTCATGGGCGACTGGAGTGCAGCTGTAGGGGAAGGAGTAGAAAAAAAGGTTACAGGAGAATATGGGCTTGGGACAAGGAATGAAAGAGGAGAAAGACTAATTGAGTTCTGTAACAAGTTTCAGCTAGTAATAGCGAATACCCTGTTCAAGAATCACAAGAGGAGGAGATTAGTCAGGAAGAATCAATACGCAAAGAAGTTGGATACGGAAGTACTAAGGAATGACGAGATACGTTTGAAGTTCTCTAACGCTATAGATACAGCAATAAGGAATAGCGCAGTAGGCAGTACAGTTGAAGAGGAATGGACATCTCTAAAAAGGGCCATCACAGAAGTTGGGAAGGAAAACATAGGTATAAAGAAGGTAGCTGCGAAGAAACCATGGTTAACAGAAGAAATACTTCAGTTGATTGATGAAAGGAGGAAGTACAAACATGTTCCGGGAAAATCAGGAATACAGAAATACAAGTCGCTGAGGAATGAAATAAATAGGAAGTGCAGGGAAGCTAAGACGAAATGGCTGCAGGAAAAATGTGAAGACATCGAAAAAGATATGAGTGTCGGAAGGACAGATTCAGCATACAGGAAAGTCAAAACAACCTTTGGTGACATTAAAAGCAACGGTGGCAACATTAAGATTGCAACGGGAATTCCACTGTTAAATGCAGAGGAGAGAGCAGATAGGTGGAAAGAATACATTGAAAGCCTCTATTAGGGTGAAGATTTGTCTGATGTGATAGAAGAAGAAACAGGAATCGTTTTAGAAGAGATAGGGGATCCAGTATTAGAATCGGAATTTATAAGAGCTTTCGAGGACTTACGGTCAAATAAGGCAGAAGGGATGGATAACATTCCATCAAAATTTCTAGAATCATTGGGGGAAGTGGCAACAAAACGACTATTCACGTTGGTGTGTAGAATATATGAGTCTGGCGATATACCATCTGACTTTCGGAAAAGCATCCTCCACACAATTCCGAAGACGGCAAGAGCTGACAAGTTCGAGAATTATCGCACAATCAGCTTAACAGCTCATGCATCGAAGCTGCTTACAAGAATAATATACAGAAGAATGGAAAAGAAAATTGAGAATGTGCTAGGTGACGATCAGTTTGGCTTTAGGAAAAGTAAAGTGAGAGAGAGGCAATTCTGACGTTACGGCTAATAATGGAAGCAAGGCTAAAGAAAAATCAAGACACTTTCATAGGATTTGCCGACCTGGAAAAACCGATCGACAATATAAAATGGTGCAAGCTGTTCGAGATTCTGAAAAAAGTAGGGGTAAGCTATAGGGAGAGACGGGTCATATACAATATGTACAACAACCAAGAGGGAATAATAAGAGTGGACGATCAAGAACGAAGTGCTCGTATTAAGAAGGGTGTAAGACAAGGCTGTAGCCTTTCGCCCCTACTCTTCAATCTGTACATCGAGGAAGCAATGATGGAAATAAAAGAAAGGTTCAGGAGTGGAATTAAAATACTAGGTGAAAGGATATCAATGATACGATTCGCTGATGACATTGCTATCCTGAGTGAAAGTGAAGAAGAATTAAATGATCTGCTGAACGGAATGAACAGTCTAATGAGTACACAGTATGGTTTGAGAGTAAATCGGAGAAAGACGAAGGTAATGAGAAGTAGTAGAAATGAGAATAGCGAGAAACTTAACATCAGGATTGATGGTCACGAAGTCAATGAAGTTAAGGAATTCTGCTACCTAGGCAGGAAAATAACCAATGACGGACGGAGCAAGGAGGACATCAAAAGCAGACTCGCTATGGCAAAAAAGGCATTTCTGGCCAAGAGAAGTCTACTAATATCAAATACCGGCCTTAATTTGAGGAAGAAATTTCTGAGGATGTACGTCTGGAGTACAGCATTGTATGGTACTGAAACATGGACTGTGGGAAAACCGGAACAGAAGAGAATCGAAGCATTTGAGATGTGGTGCTATAGACGAATGTTGAAAATTAGGTGGACTGATAAGGTAAGGAATGAGGAGGTTCTACGCAGAATCGGAGAGGAAAGGAATATGTGGATAAGGAGAAGGGACAGGATGATAGGACATCTGCTAAGACATGAGGGAATGACTTCCATGGTACTAGAGTGAGCTGTAGAGGGCCAAAACTGTAGAGGAAGACAGGGATTGGAATACGTGAAGCAAATAATTGAGGACGTAGCTTGCAAGTGCTACTCTGAGATGAAGAGGTTAGCACAGGAAAGGAATTCGTGGCGGGCCGCATCAAACTAGTTAGTAGCCTGAGGACAAAAAAAAAAAAAATAAAATAAAATAAAATAAAAATCCATACTGTCAAGAGCTTGCCGACAGCACAATGGCCGACGGCCTTCACTTAACGACCGAGCGTAGCGGCGTTTGTGTATAGTTTTTAGCGATAACAGGCAAGCAAAACCGCGTGAAATAACCGCAGAAATCATTATGGCACGTAGGACGGTGAGGGGAAATTGGGCGTTAATAGACTATGCAACACACGACCGACGCGGGTGCCTTTGCTAACAACATGACATCGCCTGCAGTGACTCTCCTGAACCCTAGGCGATTGGAGACCCGTGGCCTTGTCAGATGAGTCCCGATTTCAGTTGGTGAGAGCTGATGGAATGGATCGAGGGGGGGGGGGGGGGCAGACCACACAAAACCACGGCCCCCATACTGTCAAGTGGAAGCCAGCAGAGGCTCCACAATGGTGTGAGCTATGTTTACATGGGATGGACTGGGCCCTCTGGTCCAACTGAACCGATCATTCACTGGAGACGGCTATGTTCGGCTACTTGGGGACCATTTTTAGCTTCATGTTCCCAAGAAAAATGTTATTTTTACGGATGATAAGGCGTCATGTCACACGGCCACAATTGTCTGAAGGATATTTCGGACAGTTCGAGTGAATTATTTGCCCACACAGATCGCCCCACATGAATCCCATCGAACATTTGCGGTACGTAATCGAAAGGTCAGTTCGTGTACATGCACCGGTAACACTTTCCCAATTATGTTCGGCTGTAGAGGTAGCATGGCTCAGTATGTCTTCATGGGACTTCGAACAACTTGTCGAGTCCATGCTACGTCGAGTTGCCGCGCTACCCCGGGCAAAATGAGGTCGTACATGATATTAGGTATCCCATGACTTTTGTCACCTCAGTATAGATGTCTTAGGAATTTACAGTGACATTCAGCGACATGTTACCTTTTTTTGCCTCGACGCTTGCCAGTATACATCACTGAACTCCGCAGCTTACTGTGTGAACGAGTAGGCAGATATCTTTGACAGCTATTGCAGTGAACATCAGTTGATGTTCAGGTACTGAAAGTAAATACAGAACGACCCACAGAGGTGTGATGGGAGAGGGTGTTGTTGGGCACAAACAGAAGCACATGTTGTCATTTTGAATGACAAAAGAATTGCGTGCCTTGCAGAATGTATGGCCTATACTTAAGTGTAGTGTGTGCTATTTTGCATCTTTCAGACAGAAGGAGTCAGGCACGGGTACTCAAATCTGGAATATTACCTTCTACTTCTGTATCTACATTTAAACTCATCAAGGCACCTTACGGTGTGTCGCGGAGAGTATTTTCTGCACCACTGTCACTTGCCCCTTTTTCTGTTCCAGTGTGTCTATGTATTGGCAGTACATTACAACTGTTTATGCTGATGGTCAGTTGCCACTCCCTGCACCAAGCGTTGATACTCTGCAGTTCTTCCTGCACTAAACTACAATTTTCTAGCGTCGCGTCTTCTCTGTATACAACGGCATCATCTGTGAAAAGCCTTATAGGAAGTGCGACGCTGTGTACTATGTCACTTGTACGTTTGTATATATTGTGAAAAGTAATGGTCCTGTAACACTCCCCTGGGGATGCTCGAAGTTATTTTGGAGTCCGAAGACTCTTCTTCGTTCAGAAAATCAGGCTGTGTTCTGTTTGCCAGAAACTCTAGTGTACAGGCATACAGTTGTCGTGCTACTCCATACGCTCGTATGTTGTTCATTAGGCGACCGTGTGGAGCTGTATCTTCTGCAGGCAATGAATTTACCCACTATTAGGGTGGGTTGCGAGTCGAACCTTGGTAAGAAAATTTTCTGTAAAAGTCAACAGTGCGGATTCGAGACACTTCGCTGTAATCTACAGGGGGCTTCAAAATCGTCTTTGGTGTCTGGAGCAGGTTCCATGAATAGTGGATAACGGGGTGCGTATTGTGGCACTGTAATGGGCGTTTATGGATCTAACGAATTCCAGACAAACGATAGTTAACAGGATACATTGTAGAGAATGTGAAATTTACTGATTGTAACGTGATGAAAGCTTTCTCTGTTCAGGGGATGTAATTACTGATCATAATGTGCTGTAAAACTTATGTCTTTTGGGACAGTAATATTAGATTTGATTGATGGAATAATAAACGCACAGTTTACGAAAGCACTTTATACACCAGCATGCAAGCCACACTGCGATAACAGTTTAGAATTGGACATTTTACTACAACGGTATGGTAATGCAACTGACCAGATTCACAGGTAATTTCCCCTTGGTTCGACAACAATAAAGTGCTTGTGGTCCGTTCATACGTACGTTCTCAATTCCACCAAATCAGGCGACGCGACTGGCTAAGACATTAGAGTCGCTTTAAAGCCGAATTAGAATTAATCGCTTGTCCACACCCAAATCTATGTTTTACTTAGTTTCCTTACACTGGTAAATGTGGGATGGTTCCTTTAAAAGGGAGAGACCAGTTTCCTTCAGCTCATGCCTCAGAGCCAGCGCTCTAATGATAATGTCGTTGACGGCACACTGAACTACAACCTTCTTTCGTTTCTTTAAATGAATGGCGTCCTTAGGAAGAATAAAAACGTCTCTGTTGACAGCTTTTTCTTCAATAGTGTGTGAAATACGGCATCTCTTCCATCTTTATATAAACTTTGCGACCTCGCCCGGAGTATAGCTACAATTAAGTTGCACAGTCAAAGAAACTGGTACAGCTGAATAATATCGTGTAGGGCCCCCGCGAGGAGGCAGAAGTGCACAATACGACGTGGCGAGAACTCGACGAATGTCTGAAGTAGTGCAGGAGGGATCTGACACCTAGAATCCTGCAGGACTGTCCGTAAATCGCTAAGAGTATGAGGGGACGGAGATTTCTGCTGAAGACGACATTGCAAGGCATCCCTGATATGCTCAGTAATGTTCATGTCTGGGGAGTTTGGCGGCCAGCGGAAGTGTTTAAACTCAGAAGAGTGTTCCTGTGACCTCTCTGTAGCAATTCTGGACGAGTAGGGTGTCGCATTGTCCTGCTGGAATTACTCAAGTTTGTCGGAATGCACAATGGACGTGAATGGGTGCAGGTGATCAGACAGAATGCTTACGTACATGTCACCTGTCAGAGACGTATCTAGGTGTATCAGGGGTCCTATATTACTCCAACTGCACACGCCCCACGCCATTACAGAGCCTCCACCAGTTTGAACAGTCCCCTCCTGAAGTGCAGGGTTCATGGATTCACGAGATTGTCTCCATACCCGCACACGTCCATCCGCTCCATACAGTTTGAAACGAGACTCGTCCGACCAAGCAACACGTTTCCAGTCATCAACAGCCCATTGTCGGTGTTGACGGGCCCTGCCGAGGTGTAAAGCTTTGGGTCGTCTAATCATTAAGGGTACACGAGTAGGACTTCGGTTCCGGAAGCCCATATCGATGATGTTTCGTTGAATGGTTCGCATGCTGACACTTGTTGATCGCCCAGCATTGAAATCTGCAGCAATTTGGGGAAGGGTTGCACTTCTGTCACGTTGAACGATTCTCTTCAGTCGTCGTTTGTCCCTTTCTTGCAGGGTCTTTTTCTAGCGGCAGTGATGTCGGAGATTTGACGTTTTACCGGATTCCTGATATTCATGGTACACTCGTGAAATGATCGTACGGGAAAATTCGCACTTCATCGCTACCTTGGAGATGCTGTGTACCATCTCTCGTGCGCCGACAATTACATCACGTCCAGTGTCACTTAATTCTTGATAACTTACCATTGGAGCAACAGTAAACGATCTAACAACTTCGTCACACATTTGTAGTCTTTTATAGGCGTTGCCGACCGCAGGGCCGTATTCTGCCTGTTTACATATCTCTGTATTTGAAAACGCATGCCTGTGCCAGTGTTTTGGCGTTTCAGTGTATTATGACCTCATTATTGCCGAGACTTATGCCTCTAATGTTTGTGTTCCTGTCCGATTACCGATCCAAGTGAATGAGCAGTATCTCAGTACCTGCATGTGGCGACGTTTGAGAACGATATTGCATGGTATATGGTTAATCTTTCATTGCGTTAACTGGGTGCTCGAATCCTGACCCGATACTGTTAATTGATACAAGGTTTCTTGTTATTCATGTGGAATGTACATTTTCTTAGTCTCAAATAAAGGATAAAGCTTCATGTATGGTATAAATTAAGTCCCTGAACTATCAGCTTTTACACACAGATTTTATATTGTGATGATTTATAACGAACTGCTTCTATTTTCATATGTAACCTTCATGCTACTAGTGTAAAGTATAAGACAATATGACAAGGTCTTCTTTTATCAATTTTAACATGTGAAGAAATGAAACATTCGGCGGAGGGAACTACGGATAAGCTTAAGATATGGATAATAACACGCAAAGAAAGCACTAAATTATTGAGGGTACCTAAACTGCGGATATGCACTGGTAGCGTTATTATTTAATTTCCACTTATATCTGGAAGCGTTGTTTCTTTCTATGTTTTGGAGGTATTCCTGCATTTGGCACTCATGTATTTGGTCTAATTTCATATTGGTTTCCATCATCACGCACTTATTGGCGTACAGTACGACAAAATACAGCACCACTAATGTTTGTTAACGTTCTTCTTGCTAAACGTAAAGGAACAAGACACATCATGGCCACACAAATGAAGATACAGCCAAGTTCATGAAAGTTCATATAGTAATCAGCTTCGCTGTCACATGAATATGAAGGTTGAAACTTAAAATAGTGACAACTATTTATTCACAACCGATACAAAAGAGTTACATGTTAGCACCTGTTACTGTCTTTCAAAGCAGTCACCAGCGTTGTGTAGAACCTGTTGCCAGCGATGTGGAAGGTGTATTATACCGTTAAGAGAGCCTGTTCTATTGATGGTGGGAATGGAGCGGTCTACTGACTGTCGAATTTCTGGAACAGTTCTGAAGCGAATGCCACGAAGTGGTTCCTTCATCTTCCGAATAAAATCAAAGTAACAAGGACTTAAGTCCGGGGAGTATGGTGGAAGGTACAATACTTCCCAGCCCCATCGACCGAACAGAGCAACCACAGCTTGCGCTGTATGCGCCTGCGCATTGTCGTACAAAATGATGGGTGGGTTGCGCAGAATGTGTCGCCAGTCTTTCGCAAAGCTGGTCGCAGGTGATGCTCCAAAAACTAACAGTAATACTGTGCATTGACGGTCTGCCGTGGAGGAATGTAATGCGTTAGGATAACACCATCGCAATCGTACACGAGAATCACCATGACTTTCACCATACTGGAGCTCTGACGCACTTTCAACTTTCGCGGCGACCCATAATGACGCCTTTCGTTGGATTGGCGTTTCAGTTTTGGCTCGTACGATGAGACCTATGTCTCATCCAGTGTTACGATACGGCGTAAGAAAACCTCTCCTTCGCATTCATATCGCTCCAAGTGCGTCTGAGCAGCTTCGTAACGCATCCATTTCTGCATTTCCGTCGAGTCACGCAGAACCCATCGTGATGAAATTTTTCGCATGCCCAGGCGTTCCTTCAGGATGCGAAGCACAGTCGTATGCGCTAATCCGGTTTCGTGAGCGAGCTCACGAATCGTATGGCCTCGATCACTGTCCACTAACGTGCCAACAGCATGCACTTCCCCTTCAGAGACGCTAGGACGACCTGCCTGATGCATGTCTACCACAGTTTGCCAACCTTCGCTGGAGGCTTTTACCCAACTGCCACTGTTGTGTACGGCAATGCCGATTCCCCGCACGCCCCTTGAAGACCTTGATGACACTGTCGTGCTGTACAAACTCTGGCTCATTCAATCATGATCCAACTCCGTTGTTCCTGTTTCGAAAGCATAGTGACACAGTTACGTTAGACCGCTCGCTCACAAGTGACTGTGTTTCCCTTGATTGTGCTCACGCCGGTGACGTTGAAAGGGTGAGTCCATTTGCTCGGAGGTAGGGTAGGTATGTCAACAATGTGTGCTATCAGCGACAATTGTAGATTCCACTGCATAGCGTCTCCACAGCAGTGTTACCACTATTTAAGTTCCAACCCTCATATGTACGGCAACAGAAGAGCCCTGACAGATAAAGGAGCTCTTCCAGTGACTGCTACACGTGAGATACGGTGAGGAAACGAATATATAGAAAACACAGATAACAAGAGAGGTCTGGATGATAGCACATTTGTCAATACGTCAAGGAATAGTATCCATGCCACTAGAAGGAGTTGTAAAGGGTAAAGACTGTAGAGGAATACAAAGACTTGAATACAGCTAGCAAATAATTAGGACGTAGGCTGTAAGTTCTAGACTGAGAAGAAAATGTTGGTACATGAGATCAATCCGTGGCAGGTCACATGAAAGCAATCAGGTGAGGTGGGAAGTGTACCTTGAGGATAGTGTACCTAGGCACACATCATGTTTCCCGTTAGGTGTTTCAATTTAGTGGTCGACTTTAGAATCACACTGAGCAATACACACCAGTGGACGACATAATCAGTTTTTGTTGTAAGAGATGACGCTGTCTATTGAGCAACATTTGTAATTTCTTTAGTTCAACACATTTAATTGCCGTATAATATATTAAAGCTATTTGGAAAAAATTGTAGATTCTTCAGTTAGAGAATTTTATGATGGGTGGATTTCTATGTTGTTGTTGTGGTCTTCAGTCATGAGACTGGTTTGATGCAGCTCTCCATGCTACTCTATCCTGTGCAATCTTCTTCATCTCCCAGTACCTACGGCAACCTACATCTTTCTGAATCTGCTTAGTGTATTCATCTCTTGGTCTCCCCCTACGATTTTTACCCTCCACGCTGCCCTCCAATACTAAATTGGTGATCCCTTGATGCCTCAGAACATGTCCTACCAACCGATACCTTCTTCTGGTCAAGTTGTGCCACAAACTTCTCTTCTCCCCAATCCTATTCAATACTTCCTCATTAGTTATGTGATCTACCCATCTAATTTTCAGCATTCTTCTGTAGCACGACATTTCGAAAGCTTCTATTCTCTTCTTGTACAAACTATTTACCGTCCATGTTTCGCTTCCATACATGGCTACACTCCATACAAATACTTTCAGAAATGACTTCCTGACACTTAAATCTATACTCGATGTTAACAAATTTCTCTTCTTCAGAAACGCTTTCCTTGCCATTGCCAGTCTACATTTTATATCCTCTCTACTTCGACCATCATCAGTTATTTTGCTCCCCAAATAGCAAAACTCCTTTACTACTTTAAGTGTCTTATTTCCTAATCTAATACCCTCAACATTCTATATATTTTACAAAATAATTGTACAATTTATGGACGGTTAGGCCACACTTCATCGGTCGTGCACATTGAATAGGAAGATGCTCTTCTACTTGTACTTTTAATACGATAATAATTCACGTGTTTTGAAAACGGACCTTGTGTTAGTTCCCAATACCTCCTATTTCAAAACGTATTTAACTTGTTACTGGTTTTTGAACTTACTTAATTTTATTTCATTTACTGATTACTGGTGTCTAGTAGAGTGATAATGTAACAAATAGATTATTAAATACTCTATTTAGATGATTTTATCGACTGTAACATTTCAAAAGTTTAGTAGAAAGTATGGTCCTGGGTATGAACCCATGTTATACCTCGGAACATGTTTTTCTCATTTGTAAAATTCTTACTTTTCCGGACTATTTTTGTGAATCAAAAAAGTCTGCAGCTCAAAATTAATGAACACTCCGGTTTCAAAATGGAATAAGAAAATACAGGTTGGGGCAAATTCCATGTCCCCGAGGATAAAACCTACATTGGGGATTGAATGATCTTGGCTCATAGGACAACGTCGTCATTAGTGGAAACAGCGGAAATACAAAAAGACGAACGCATGCTACAGATGTGCTTTAATAGTACAGTCAAAATTTTACATCATCGGCCAATGGCGACCTGGAAGGCCTGAAACCACCATCCCGAATAGCTGTTCACACATACCTCTAGTGAAGAATGTGTACGTGTTCAAACCGACCGCCGTGTTAGTGACGACGGACACTGCTGGACACTGGCCGTAATGTCGCTGTTGTATTTCTGTACCGGCTCTGGTGTCATCCTTCTGCAGGTTAATTAATGCTCTTGGTGCGTTCGCGTACCCTGTACACTTGATGTGCTGGCACAGGAAAAGGTAGGTAGCCATTCCACCGGACCCGTCCGTCAACCCAACGCCCAGGAAGAACATCATCCAGGAATCGGTGGACGTTTCGTCTGAAGCTTAGAGGTGCGCCATTCTTCTGGGAGAGGCAGATGGACCAAATAGGATGGTAATGTTACCTCAAGGTACTGTCTGCAGCATGCAGAGGTGAATCTTCAGTTAATATATATTGGTGCCCGCATCTCGTGGTCGTGCGGTAGCGTTCTCGCTTCCCACGCCCGGGTTCCCGAGTTCGATTCCCGGCGGGGTCAGGGATTTTCTCTGCCTCGTGATGGCTGGGTGTTGTGTGCTGTCCTTAGGTTAGTTAGGTTTAAGTAGTTCTAAGTTCTAGGGGACTTATGACCACAGCAGTTGAGTCCCATAGTGCTCAGAGCCATTTGAACCATATATTGGTGTGCAAAATTAAAGTAAGAAACTGCTAATTACTCATCCTGCTATAATTCACGATATAATCATAGCAACTGTCCACTGTCTGTACAATCGTGTTCTGCACAGCACATGGCATTCGGGTCAATGGACGAGTACGCCAACCATGATGTCAAAGCATCTATCAAACGGGAGGAGTTTGCTGGGCAGTCCCACATCCAAAGTAGCTGTGTACGCAGTCACAGACGCTGCAGTATGGCACAAAGGAAACGACTACTGGACTCTCTGTGACGAAGGGCCATAGAAAGAATGGAAGCAGGACAATGGAAAACTGATGTGGCCAGATGGGTTAATATGAATCATTCAGTTGTAGCCAGAGTTAATAGAAACCGTAAATGTATCCCAACGATCATGACAGGGCAGACCACACGTGACATCAGAAAGACAGAACCGTCATTTGGCTGTAAGGGCACAACATTACCGCCTTAGTATTGCACCGCATCTGGCATCTGACCTCTTAGCATCCAGTAAACGCGTTGTATCGACGTAAACCTATACAGTAGTCTTCGGCATAGTGGCGATTTTTGGAGGATACCTGCTGTACGTGTACCTCTGACGCGTCTTCACTGAAGGGAATGGTTAGATTGGAGTCGCCAACGTGTTACATGGACGGTTGTAGAGTGGGCCAATGTTCTTCCCACAGATGAGCCCGATTTTTACTGGAGAGTGATTCTCGACGAATTAGTATTGGGAGGGAAAGTGGAACACGATTTCGGGACCTAAACGTTGTGGGAAAAGAGCGATATCGACGAGGATCCCTAATGGGATTATGTTGACCACTGGAGCACTTCTCCATGTTATTGTACGGGTGAATCGGAAAGGTTTAACTGCTGTCTGGTATCGTGAGGAGCTCTTGGGATCTCATGTAGGTTGTTGCGAGGTGCTATGGGCCCCGACTTCGTGCTAATGGACGATAATGCCCAACCTCATAGATGTTCTCTTGAGAGCTGAAAATATTGCACATATGTCGTGGCGTGCTCGCTCTCCCGATTTGAATCCCACAGCGCTTGTCTGCGATGCACTAGGTTTGCATCACGTCAGCATCCACCAACCACTCTCCAAGACTTCCGAGGAGCTCTGCAACAAGATTGGGCACTATTGGTTGGTTGTTTTTGGGGAAGGAGACCAGACAGCGTGGTCATCGGTCTCATCGGATTAGGGAAGGAAGTCGGCCGTGCCCTTTCAGAGGAACCATCCCGGCATTTGCTTGGAGTGAGTTAGGGAAATCACGGAAAACCTAAATCAGGATGGCCGGACGCGGGATTGAACCGTCGTCCTCCCGAATGCGAGTCCAGTGTCTAACCGCTGCGCCACCTCGCTCGGTGGGCACTATTGCCTCAATATGAGATTGACGATATCATTCACAGCATGTCCCGTCGTTTTCAGGCCTGTATTGCTGTCAGAGATGGTGATATCCCTTACTGAGCACGTTAACCAGTTGTCGGAGTGTGTGTGTAAAAACGTTAAGGTGCAAAAAAACGAAGAAAAAATTTGGCTTACTGTTATGTATGTTGCAGTTAGCTCGTGGTGTAGTGGCAAGCGTTGCTACCTCTGGAACACCGCGTCCCGGGATCGATTCCCGGCCGGGTTGGGGAAAAATGGTGCAAATGGCTCTGAGCACTATGGGACTTATCATCTCAGGTCATCAGTCGCCTAGACTTAGAACTACTTAAACCTAACTAACCTAAGCACATCACACACATCCATGCCCGAGGTAGGATTCGAGCCTGCGACCGTAGCAGCAGCGCGGTTCCGGACTGAAGCGCCTAGAACCGCTCGGCCACAGCGGCCGGCCGGATTGGAGATTTTCTCTGCCCTTGACCTGGTTGTTTGTGTTGTTCTCATCATTTCATCATCGTCATTTGTGACCGTGGCTAGATGGGACTGTGTAAAAATTGGGACTTTGTCGGTCGCTGATGACCGTTGAGTTGAGCACCCTCCAAACCAAACATCATCATCATTTTACAGTTGTTTACTTTCTTATTCTTTATGTTGTTTCTACTTTGCTATCATCTGTTTATACTGTTTTGCGGCAAAATAAACTCAACCTTGACGAAATCTCCGTTTATTACTTTAATTTTGGACACCAGTGTACACGGGATCGATGAGGTAATGTTCATGTGTGGTATAATGTTGGATATTCCTAACCATCAAATGTTCGTAGAAGTACAGAAAGTAAATATCCTACGTTGAATCAACTATTCTAATGTTGTAAACGTTTGTGTAATTTCATAAGGCCATGAATGTTATTTTAGCAGATAAATGTTGCTATGAGTATCTCGTTGCTTAGGGTGTTGGTTCCTGTTTATAATTTAAAATTAATAGGTCCTAGGCTTTTTTTGTATCAGTAAAAGCCGCTGAAATGTCGTTGCCTTTTGACATCATCAGTATTTCTTCATAAATTCTTGACACCTTGTTGAGCGGATGCGTTGTGCAATATTTCAACACAACGCGGTAGTGACATTGACCAATTTCGACAATAACTGAAACTATTGCAGTGCGCTTGGCGCCTAAAATTTCTGTACGTGTTACGTACGTAGCTTCCAGATACTTGTACAACAGGAAGTAGTTCACATGAATTTTGTCATGACCGTTTTAATAGAAATTACTCTCCAGATATAATTACAAACATTTCCGGAAATAATTGTTTGCATAAAGATTTACGAGACTCTTACGAAACTCTTACTGTTACCTGACGTTACTAGATTCGGCTGCTGCTAAATGAATGTTACGATGAAGAATCGCGAGCCACGCAGATGCCTGATTCCCCATCGTCAGTAATTAATAATGAAGGTTGGAAATGTTGACAATATGGAACTATCATCTTCCTGTCTTTGTGTAACTGTCGATCGAATTATCGGTTATAAAATTAAATAAATTAGTAATTAAAACAAATTTTGTTTCCATGAAAACTAAAGTGTAATAATATTAGTTTCACTGTAAATGGTTTTTGACTCATTTAAGTTAACCATTGTGATTACGAATTTTCATGGTACAAGATCGGTGCTGATAAATGGATAAATATGAATAATAGAATTTTATTAGCAGGAAAACAGTGTTTTAATGACCAAATATAAGCAAAATTGTCTTTAGGAGGGGAATGTATAATTTAAGCATAAAAATTAAGGTAGGCCGAAATTTATACGGAATCGAACATTTCAACGGATGTACGAAAGTTCTGAGAATGCGAAATTCGTTGTGGGGATTGCAACACCTTTCGTTCAACCTAATTCTTTTGGCGGTGAGGTGGTTGTAATTTTTGCTGTCTCCGTTAATACTGAATTTGTCCTATGGGAGATGGTTTTTGAATCACCCCGTGCATTAAACTTCTGTTACCTGGCTGGCTATTGGCGAAGGTCTGAAAATTGTTCCGAGATACAACACTCTCCCATCCTACTGTAAAAAGATTTTAATCCAGCATAATACCCCAGTTTTAAAATTTCACACTTTCTTGTAAAGTACCTTCAAATCTACCGCAACTAAATGAAAATTTTCTTTCATGCGATATTTAAGTTACATTTGCATCTAGTTGCTAATCCGACGTCTTATTGCACTGTAGCATCCTCGTTATTTTCTCGACTCTGTACGAACGAAGCGAAACTTTAGCGCTCACTGGAACACAGCTGTACGCCATGTTTCACGTTGAGCACTCTGATACAAGTGGCGCTGGCCTCTGAGCGGAAATTCCTGCAAAATTAAGTGCCCTAGACGTCTTCCCTTTTACGGAATATGCGCGAAAAATTATAAGCACACACTTCAGTATCTGTCTCTTTGTAGCTGCAAGTCTTGAGAGACAAGCTTTCATCCTAATTCATGGGCCACAGCGTTTCTTCTCTCCGCAGCGAAATTAAGGTTAATGTAATTATCAGACAAATAGTCAGATTATATCCACAAGATTTTTAAAAATCATCCCTGTGAGGTACTTGGAAAAGGAATGCATGGTTGTCCTCACGGACGTTGGCCTCATATTTTCGTAAAAGATTGAGATCAGTGTAAGGCTGCATAAGGATGACGTACACTAAAGAATCAGCGCTCCAAATATTAAGTTTTCTATTACAGTCACCTCATATTCATTACGTTTTAAACTATTAACAATTTCGTTAGATGATTTTCGAGAAAGTAGCTCGCAGTTGAGTTGCATTGAGAATAACTTACGAAATGCTGTGATTATAAATACAAATTCTGCCAAGTCAGCTGTTTGAATCGCACGTTTTTACATAATCATATGACTTTTTATCTGGCGAACTGAAATACTGATGTGGGTACCCACTTCTTCTGTCTTCTCCATAATACGTGACATGAGCGTCCGTATTGTGTGGATGGTCGGATTACTGCTTGTAGAGGGTAATGTTTTGTTTATGTTATGTGATAAACCTCTTGGTTAGCACCAAGGGAGACATAATCATGTCAAGTTAAATTAAGCCGCAATTGTGGATACCGGAAGGATAAAAGTTTGATAGCTCGTGTTGATGCGGCAGGTGGTGGTGCATGGCCAGTCTTATTTGTTGGACGGAATTGTCTCTCTAATTACTGTAAGAATGTGACTGTAGCCTTCTAAAGATTTCCCCGTGCTCTCAGCAATCATTATTCTCCGTAATGGTACTATCTGACGGACGGGCAGCCGTAAACAATGTTCGGAACTATGGATAGCGTGACATGGAGTGATTGACTTGGCGTTCAAAGACTGAATACTATGGAGATTATTGATTCCAGCAGCGAAGAAGCTTTAACGCATGTGACGTAAGACAATGCTTTTGAAAGATGAAAACCAAAAATGAGAAATTGTGAAGTCGTATTATTTTAAAGTTTTACTTTGTCGTGCATGATTCGCTTCACTTTCTTTACAAAAATTAAAAATATGCACACCAACAAAATATTTGTGAGGTAACAATGAAAATGTTAAGGTACATTGCAGGTGTAAAATGGCAACGAACCGCACAACAGACTGCATACTTAGAAATAAACTGAAGAGAGAAGAAATGTCCGAATCAGATGGGCTTAGTAATTTGGATGAGTAAGATGAAGACATTACACATCACTAATTACCCAGCATTTAATACTCTGTAAGATCTCCTCCGTAACCACATATCTGATTATTCAAGGGCAATTCTAAAAAAAATACTCCTGGTATTTTTATATTACCCGATCAAATAACTTTAGCTGCTGTTTCATCCCCGTTACAATTACAATCCAAATCTTCATTTCTTAAAGAGCCCATCACGAATAGCCATAAACAGTTACTATTTATGTCTCGTGAACTGCGCTAATCCTAATTTTAATTAGCTATGGAAATGATGAAACCTGAATAGAGAAACTAAAAGGTGCAACAACAGATAATCGGAATCAGGGAAGTGAAATGGAAATATAAGAAATTATGTTCAAGAGAATATACGGCAATACAAACGCAGAAAATGGTATAACGTGACTAGGATTCGTTATGAATATGAAGGTAGGACAGACAGTGTGTTTCTTTCGCAGAATCGAAAGGAAACCAACGCCGGCGACAATAGCTGAAGTAAACATGCCGACATTACAGGCAGAGTAAGAGGGCACTGAATAGGCAACTCAGTGTATAAGGTATATGAGAGGATACCATAGGAATCAATGGTTGTTAGAGAGCTGTTCTGGGGCAAGGAACTGAATGTGTTAGGAGAAGGTATGATTTTGGTATCAGAAATGAGAGAGGAAAAAGGCTAATTCACTGTTGAAATAAAAGTCAGCTGTTAACAGTGATTACATTTTTCAGAACTCACAAGAGAAGAAGATGTACTTACTTAGACTCAGGTAAGACAATTGCACGTGGGTTACTTGACGGTCAGAGATTATAAAATCAGATAATGGACTGTAAGGAGACGATATGGCTGCAGAACATACACTGCCGTTTGTGAAAAGTGCAACACCGGGAAGTAATTGTCCGAGTAGCGCCACAATTGTTGGAAATGGCGACGGGTGTTCAAGAAATACGCTATACGTTTTTCAGAGAGATGGAGTATACGTAAGCCGAGCAGAGCAGTCTCGTGTCGGTCCGATAGGGTCGGTGTTGCGCCTAGTGTAGTCGGTGCAGAGCTGTCACACAAGGTGAAACAATACAGTGAGTGCCAGTATGCTTCGTCGACGTCAAGAGGAGTCATATCGGCATATGAGCGAGTTCGAACGGGGCAGAATGATCGGTGTCCGGGAAACGGGACCGTGATATTTCGGCTCGCACAGGACATGCTGCTACGACAGCGATGGATGTGTGGAAGCAGTGGATAGCGACGAGCGGGAAGTGAACCACGGAACATGACGACAGCACGGGATGACCGTCATCTTGCCCGCATGGCCATTACGGACCGTACAGCGTCATCCGCAGTGTTGGCTCGTCGCTGGAGCACTGCAACAGGTGTGAACTTGTCTGGATCGACGGTTCGTCGCCGTCTGCTGCAGGTTGGACTGGTTGCAAGCATGCCATTACGTCGGCTTCCAGTGTCCAGAAACCACAAGATCCTCCGACTGCAATGGGCACGTGAGCACCGTCACTGGGGTGCGGAGTGGCAACACGTTATCTTTTCGGATGAGTCCCTCTTCAAAGTGTCCTACAGTGAGGGCCGCGTACGTGTCAGGCGGTACCGTGGTGAGCGCAACCTGAAGGGCTGCATTGTGGAGGGACGTAGCGGACAAACACCAGGTGTGGTGGTTTGGGGCGTCGTTGGTGACAAAAACCGCCCTCACCTCATGCGTATTGCGGGCACTTTGAACACCAACCGGTACCTAACGGAGGTTGTGGCGCCTGAGGCACTCCCCCTGCTGTAGGCATCTCCACAGACCACATTTCAAGAGGACAAGGCCCGACTACATATTGCGAGGAATGTACAGACCTTCTTCAGAGAGTGAACGGTAGCATTAATTCCGTCGCCTGCACGTTCGCCCGACATGTCGCCCATCGAACATGTCTGGGATGTGGTTGGTCGGCACCTGGTGCGTCTCGGTCCTCCAGCAACTGGTGTCACGGATTTGTGGGCTCGGATGCAAACTGCGTGGAGGAAAATCCCTCAGGAACGTATTCAGAACCTTATGGATTCAATGCCAGGGCGTATAGCAGCTCTAACTGAGGAGCATGGTAGCCACATGACATACTGAATAATCGGGCTCAAAGGACATATACAGATTTGCAAAGTTAATCATTTCTTACTTGTCATGTACCTAACCTGCGGTATTAAATTAATTGAATTCATGCGTTTCCCTCTTGGTGTTGCAATTTCCACGAACGCTAGTGCACTGGAGTGATGATGAGAAGTAGACCAAGGTTTAAGAGAGTCACCAGGAAGAACCACAGTGGAAAGTAGTAAGTGACAGAAGTATTGAGGGATGATGAAGTAAGTTCCCTGAGACTGTATGTACTGCGATAATGAATAGCACAGTATTTAGTGCAGTTGAAGAATGAAAATCGATAGAAACTGGCGATCACAGAGTTGGACGGGGAAAAATGTAGTTACAAAGTAGGTAACTGAGATGAAATCTTGGCTAACAAAAGAAATAATTTAGTTTAAGGACGGAAGAAGAAAGTAATACAAAGTATTAATTAAAGTCAGGAATACAGCAGTATAAATAACCTGAAATAGAAATGAAGACAAAATGTGTGCGAAGCTATGGGGCTCACAATGGATTTAAATGGGTATGGAATTTTTGTATTTCTTAATATTAGTGGTACCTGATGTTCTCAACTCAAAATATGAATCGGTAACTATCAAAAATTCTCGAGAGAATCGACGTTGATGTTTTCCAGTTGTCTTTAATATGCTGAAGCAGGGTCAATTTTCCTCGCGAGGTCGTGCGGCTGTATGGTAAAATGTTCTCTTACCACGTGTTTAGCCTGCTAAACATTTTTACCAAAGGTGTATGTTCATGAACATATCCATGAACTGTAAAACACGTAAGTATGGAAAAGAATTTAATTTGTAGTGTATTTTTTAACTTAAACAATGTGTTGTAAAAGATCAGGAGTTAAGATTTTAATTTGTAATGAATTGTGTGCGTTATCTAATTATAAATAAGAAGACGTTCATTTTTCATAAAAAGAGCAATTATGAATCTATTAATCAGAATGTATTTCAGAACTTTTGTTTTTAAATGACTTAGGTATTCGAACTGAAAGAACAAACGACGAGATTCTAATCAGCGATAACCAGTCTCGACTACTACCGCTACCGGTTATTTTAATTTTTCTTTATTTTAAACTTCACAGAATTTCTAGTATAAAATTCACCTCTGTTTGAAAATTGGCGTCTGTCGGAAATCGAATCCGTGCGCCAGGTGGCGGGCGAACACCCTCCCACACTCCTACACAGACTGTCGAGAAAAATCCTTATTGCTTAAGTATCTTATGAAAAGTCTTGAACTTCGAAGTGGCTATTCTCCAGAATATTTGAGAGGGACGCGGAACAACCTTGGTGGATTATTGTTTGAGTTCTGAACCTCATGTACCATAAATATAAGAAAAATAGAAAACTTCGATTGTCGGGCGTTCTCCTCGACAGCGTTAATCCACAAGCTACAAATCCATATGTCTCGAATTCGATCCCCGGGCAATCTTACGAATTATATTTCTGATTTACCACTTTTTTTCATTTCTCGTAGTCTATGGTATGTGAATAATGCCTACTAGCACCGTGGTTCAGGATTCATTTGAAAATGTAGCTCTCCCTATTACAGCACGATAAGTCAGCCCAAAGGTCGAACGAAGGCTAGAGAGTATCACCTCTAACATGATCATATCTAGCAGAGAACTAGTTCCGAACTACCTTCGTATTGAAACTTCCTGGAAGATTAAAACTGTATTACAGGCCGAGATTTTAGCTTGGGACCTTTTCCTTTCACAGGAGAGCGATCTAGCAGCTAAGCTACCAAAGCACTTCTCACGAACCTTCCTCCCAGATTTATTTTCGCCAGTGCCTCATCTTCTAACTTCCAGACATTACAGAAGTTTTCCTGTGAACTCTTAGGAGTAGAACTCCTGGGAGAAAGACTATTGCGGATACATGGCTTAACCAAAGTCTGGAGAATGTTTCCATGATGAATTTTCATTCTACGACGGAGTGGGTGCTGATATTAAACTTCCTGGCTGATTAAAATTGTATGGTGGACCGAGACTCGAACTCGAGTTCTTTGCCTTTCGTGGGAAAATATTCTATCAGCGCACAGTTCGCTGCAGATTAGAAGTTCCATTCTGGAATATCCTCCGGGCTGTAGCTAAGCCATGTCCCCGCAATATTCTTTCTTAGATGAGTGCTAGTCTTCCAAGTTTCGTAGGAGAGCTTCAGAGAAGTTTGAAAGGTGGAAGGTGGTGTACTAGTAAATGTAAAGCTGGGACTACGGTTCTTCAGCCGAGCCGCGCTTGGGTAGCTCAGTCGGTACATCAGTTTCCAAAAAAGGCAATTGTCCCGAGCTCGAGTATCGGTCCGGAACAAAGTTCTAATTTGCCAAGCAGTTTCATATCAACACATACTCCACTGTAAAGGGAATATTTCACTCTGAGATCTTCGTGTGAACCTTCGTATTCGTGACTGCTTTCATTTCTTACGTGAAGGCAAAACGGCTGTAGGAAATGTACCAAGAAAATGAAAAAGAAATTATCGTCGGAAGGACTTATTCAGCTAACAGAAAAGTCAAAACAATGTCAGTTGGAAACGTTCAACGACAGTCGAGAGTGTTAAAGCCAGAGTTTTCGAGACGGCGAGGCCTGCTTGTCGCGGTTCCAACCGCCTCAGAAGACTGACGTGCCGTCTACCATGAATGTGGTTTTTGAGCTGTTTTCCACATCCGAGCGGGTGAATTCCGTGCTGGTACTGACGCCTTTCCTCAGATACACGTTAAACACACATTTAGAAAATATTCTCACACTTGCTCAGGGAATTCGTTCTAGACACAGGCAGATAGAGTACGCTGATTCCTTCCGACCAGTGACCTTAGGAGACTGGTTAACTTAGGGGTTTAGTTTCCTCAAACTGATAGTCAGAAGCCGTAGCCCTTGGTGAAATTAACAGCCAAGGCGTCAACAGTAAAGGGGCAGTAAGAATTCCGTTGTTAAATGTAGACGAGCAAGACATAAGTGGAAATAATACATACAAAGGCTCAAAGAGTGGAGAAACTCTTTGTTGACGTGCTAGGAGAAGAAATGGCGATTTGGAAGAATGAGGACCCAGCATTGCAGAGTTTGATACAACGTTAGGAGACTTATGATCAAGTAAAGAAAAGGCGTATAATAGATTCCTTCGAAATTTGTAAAATCAATCTTACGTTTAAGTGAAAACCAAATTAATAATCAGGTTAGTGCGCGGAAGCTTTGTAACAGGACATACCATTAGCCTTTCGGAAAAGTAGTATCTAAAGTGTCTCGAAAATCGCAAGAAGAGTAAGTTGCGAACTTTCCTTTAGCAACTCGTACATCAAAGTTAATAAACACAATAGGAAAAAAAACGAAGAATGGAAAAGCAAATTGAAGGTCTGATAGTTGACGATCAGTTTGGGTTCTGGAAAGATAAAAACACCAGAGAGGTGATTCCGTCTTCACGCTGGAAACAAGACTTAAGAAAAATCAGGACACGTTCATAGGATTTATCAACATATAAATGCCGATCGACAATGCAAAGTCACGCAGTATGTTCGAAACAGATGTAAGACAGCTAATATACAGTGTCTGGTAGAACTAGGAAGGGACAGTAAGAATAACACACCAAGAACAAAATGCTCGGATTAATAAAAGTGTAAGATAGGGACTGTCTTTCTCCCTTACTGTTCAATAAATATTACCCCGTACTCTAGAAAATTAGTGTAATTTAAATTACTCCGAGTAGTTCTAATCATAAAAATACCGATTAATTTTGGACTAAACGAGTAGGTCCCAGCTTTTGGAGCAGGAGCGATGCTGGGACAAGAAATGTTGAGCACTATTTCTAAAAAAATAATATTTTATTGAATATCTAAAGGCCGGTAATTTCAGATCGCAATTACTGATATCTGTTGGACTCTAGGCAATGGTTTCTTTCACTTGCCGAAGCATGACAGGTTACATTTACAAAAAATCTTGCAATGAAAACACATCTCGAAAAAATTGAAATAAATTTATTATAGTTTAAAATCAACTGTAAGACTTTCAAAGTTTTCATCAGTTTTTAATTTTCTGTAGGTAAACTTTACAGTAAATTTTAAGGAAAAAAATGCTCCCAATTATCAATAAATTAAATCACAAGACTTGTAAGCAAAACAGTGGCAAGTCGACCAATCTCATTTACAGCAAGTGAACATCAAGCTCCTCGATTCCAAAAGAACACCGTTTACATTGCTGATTAACTTTATATTGGACGGTCGGTTGGTACCACTGGCACAGGACACCTCTGTGGCTATTAGTTTGACCTTACAGCAATACAGTTTCTGCACATAGTAATAGTAACTTCTGCAGTATAACACTGTTAAACGTTTATAATAACCAAGCAACGTTAACAAAATCTCTTGGCACAATTAGCTGATATAGTGCCAGTGATTTTCATTTAGCGAAAAATGTTACCAAACTGGAGAAAGATTTAAAGTTAACTTCCATCTAACCGAGAAATTTGAATATTAAAACAAACGCAGCGTCTCAGTTACCTGGTTTGATTTAAAGCAAGGGATTTAAATCACTATAACAATTACTTAACAAGAAATGAAGCTCGGCCAGCTCAACAGACAGATTTAGATACGAATAAACAGCAGCTCAAATGCTTGGTGCACTACACTCTTTAAATTTAGGGACGTCTTTCCGTCGTGTTGCTACGCAGGCACTGGAATTAAATGTGCCAGGTAACCATCATGCTGAACCTCACGCAGGTTTGCTTAAGCAAGAATTTCTAGAGCAGGATAAGTTCTTACCGGAGGTAAAACATCCACTGCGTTCTTTGTCGCTAGTGCTGGAATAATATTTTCTCATACATTAGCCACAATACGAGACATGTATAGGTCTGAACACGTTGCACACACTAGGACGAATGACCTATTTCACAATCTATCTTCGGAACGGTGCCTTCAATGGGAAGGGAACGGCAGCTGCTTTGCTGAGAGTGCGATCCACTTGTAGTAGAACTGAACCAATTCAGCACCCGCCATTTCCAGACCCTGCGCTGCTGCGTACTTAACTCACGGTACATAAACAGCCCACCCACACATGACACCACACACAGAGGCCCTCGGGATCGCTAGTTGCACTATGGGTCCACATCTTATCTACCCGAGGTCGGTCTCTCTCTCTCTTGCTGTCACACACACACACACACACACACACACACATACTGTCTGTCTGTCTTGGTGCTAGTGCCACCGTGCGCGTCCCTTTTAACACTATCCGCGTCAGAGTTTCTCTAATACCCGAGATGCAATGTAACCAGAGATATCGAACCCCGATCAAAGGTGAAGGAATGTCGGCTGCGCTACGGCTCACTGTAAATCAAAGAAGCAATGACGGATATAAGTTCAGGAGACTGATTAAAATTCGGGGCGAAAGGACATGAATGACAAGAATCGCTGATGAGATTCCTATCCTCATTGAAGTCGAGGACGAATTAAAGAATGCATTGAATGCAATGAACCGTCTACTGATCAGAGATTATGAAATGACAGGAAACTGAAGAAAGACGAAAGTAATGCAGAGTAGGAGAAATGAGATGGAACAGAAACTTAACATCAAAGTTTCGAGTCCACGAAGTAAAAGAAGAAAAATCTTTTATCGAGGAAGCAAAATAGCGCACGACGTCGAAACATTGAGTACATAAAAAGTAGACTAGCACAAGCTAAGAGGGCGTTCCTTGCCAAAATAATACTGCTAGTATCCAACTCTGACCTTAGCATGAGGAATAAATTTGTGAGGATGTAAACATGGAAAACCACGCTGTACGTAGATGAATCACGAACTTTGGGGACACCTGGAAAGAAAGATAAGGGAAGCTTCTCAGATGTCATGCTACAGAAGTATGTTGAAAATTAGGTCGATTGCTAGTAAAAAATTATGAGGTTCACCGCAGAACCAGCGGGGAGAGACACATATGATAAACACTTACAAGAAGAAGGGACAGGATGAGAGGACATGTGCTAAGAGATCAGGGATTAATTTCAATGGGGCAAAGAGAACTGTAGAAGGTAAAATCTCTATGGAAAGAAAGAGACGCTGGGTTTAATTGCTGATCTGAGATGGAGATTTCGGCACCAGAAAAGAATTCGTGACGTACCGCATCAGTCTAGTCAGATGCGCGATACACAAAAAGAATCTAATTAGAAGCTACACCATCTGAAACTACACATTTGGATTCATGAAGACACGGTGTCAGTTTACAGATCTTAGAAATATATTACGCTCATAGTATCATTTGGGCAACGGCCTTGCCGCAATGGCTACGCCAGTTCCTGTGAGATCACCGAAGTTTAAGCGCTGTCGGGCGTGGTCGGCACTTGAATGGGTGACCATCCAGGCCGCCATGCGCTGTTGCCATTTTTCGGGGTGCACACAGCCTCGTGATGCCAATTGAGGTACTACTCGACCGAATAGTAGCGGCTTCGGTCAAGAATACCATCATAACGTCCGGGAGAGCGGTGCGCTGACCCCACGCCCCTCCTATCCGCATCGACCTCTGAGGATGACACGGCGGTCGGATTGTCCCGGTAGGCCACTCGTGGCCTGAAGACGGAGTGCACAGTATCATTTAAGAAGAGATGAATGTGTAAGTAAAGCAAAATGTTTCCAGATGTTAATATAATCAACATTACAACACTTATTGCGAACGAGGAAATATGGCCGGCCGCAGTGGCCGAGTGGTTCTAGACGCTTAAGTCTGGAACCGCGCGACTGCTACGGTCGCAGGTTCGAATCCTGCCTCGGGCATGGATGTGTATGATGTCTGTAGGTTAGTTAGGTTTAAGTAGTTCTAAGTTCTAGGGGACTGATGACCTCAGATGTTATGTCCCATAGTACTCAGAGCCATTTGAAATATTTTTGAGGAAACATGTTAAGAAAGCCATTGCGCCGTAAAGTGTACAAACACAAAGTTCTAGTTTATTGATTTTTTATCCTCTATTCTCATTCATTCTACTTGTATTTATTGGCAGTAACTGTCCTGGACGGTTGTATAGTGATATAGTACATTTGTTCCATGCCTAAGAAATGTTCATTATAATTGTTGTCTTTCTAGAGTTCACATCTAATACTGATCTTGACTTATTTTGCTTTGGGAAACCGAGCTTCAGATATGTTGATGTAAATTAACACTCGAAATTGCTTCCGAAACAGCATGGAGCCAAGTTGGTCATTAACGGTTGTATTTATGAGATCTGTGCGGATAATGAATATATTAAAAAACAAGCGATTTATCCTTAGGAAGAACTCAACTTTTTATTTTGCGAAATTACAACAGACGTCGTCTTGGTAAAACATTGGACTTGTACTTCTCATTCAGATATGCCCACGCAGATAACGTTTCACACCAGTTTTTGTCGTTGCATCAAGGAAATCCTGAATCGATTTGTTAGACAAAGGCACAGCCATTTCTCATTCCGAGCCCGGCCACCCTTGGAATTCAGGCGCAAATTGTATAGAGGGTGGATACACCGAGGTGAAACACGTTGACACCGTTCTCGCATTCCACACAGAGGGTGGCTAATTTACGATTAAGGGAGCTGGGTAATATTTTCTGAGGCAGAATCTGGACGGAGGAGACTGAAAATGGGGATCAAATATCACGTGTCAGCCCTATTAATGTTGGGGAAGCAGAATTTCGTGAAATATCTCAGACCAAAATCTGGTTTGTACCCTACGAATTATATCAGAAGTTTCTTTCAGTAAGATGGACACTCCTGATAAAGTACTTCATGTGAGTTTGATTGCTTATTACGGCTAAGAACTTGTTCTTAGTACGAGGACTGGAACTAAGTCCAGTTGATGTTGTAGCAACATGAGATTGCTCAGTCCAAGTTAACGTCTGAGCAAGAAACTTGGTCCTCCAATGATAGCCGACGCCACAGATGAAGGAACTGAACACAGCTGTAAGATGGTAGCGCTAAGGAGGGAAGCTCTTCTGTATTAAACACCTCAAACAGCGTTTTTGTGTGAAAGGCATGGGGCATGGTGTACGGAATTCTAGTGACAGAGGGACGTGCTAAACATGCTGTCAGAGACAATATAGTTAAGCACTTACTCTTGCACCCAGATTTAAATGTAGCAGTGCTGTTTTATGTTGCCACTTTAAAATACACGATAAGGAGGTAATTTAGCAACACTGACAGTTCAGACAATTACGCCTGTTGTGTTGTATGTGAAGACAGCGTCAAACACCTGACCAGGGTGGTAATTTTGAGAAAAAAGAACTGTAGTGTGAAGGACAACGCTCACGTATAAACCTGTAAGAACTGCTAACGAAGAAATATCTTTCTTCATGCTCTGTAGGATATTTTCTCTTCATGCTTAGAGTGGACCAATAAATATCTCAGCATTTTAGAGCCAGCAGCCAAATTCTTATAGTCTAGGGTTTACCACATATTTAGCCACAGCACGGCAGCTAATGTCAGTTGGCACAAAGAGGAAAGTTTTCTCAGGATTTTTATGTTTAAAAGCACATCAGGACATTAATTGAGTAATATTTTTTTAGGGGTAGGCTTTTCTGTACTTTTAAAAGAAAATGATACACCTACAGTCGTCGTTTTGATGTAATTTATTGTGTAGCTACCAGTTTCTGAGCTTCAGTGCAGCACCTTCAGGCCTTAGTAAATTCTACACGATGCATCAGTGGCCACCATAACTAGTTCACACAGACTACCTGTAATGGTGATGTCGTCTCTCCAACCATCAACTGTGAACTGACTAGGGAAACATTTCAAATAGAACTTCCGAGGTAGTCTGCGTAAGCTAGTTGTGTTATCAACTGATTCATCGCGTATACAGATGGTGGTAACACATTCAACAAGACCTAATTAGGCCTGAAGATGATGCCAATGAAGTACCGAAGCTGGTAGGTACACAAAAAATGGCATAATAAGGACGGTTGTAAGTGTTTCATTTTATTATAATAGTGAACAGCCGTAGTCCCCCAGTTCTCCAGTACTTTCTGTACTAGGTCAGCATTAGGTGTGGCTGCAGAGCCACGTTGCATTCCTATGGGTGTAGTGGATGTTACTCCAGCTGCAAATACACTGAGGCGATAAAAGTCATGAGATACCTCCTAATATTGTGTCGGATCTCTATTTGTCCGGCGTGGTGTAGCAACTCGACATGGCTTGGACTCAACAAGTCGCAAGAAGTCTCCTGCAGAAACATTGAGCTCCCTTCAAAGCCGTCCATAATGGCGAAAGTGTTGCCGAAGCACGATTTTGCGCACGAACTGGCATATCGATTGTGCCTCATAAATTGTCAGTGGGATTCATGTCGGCCTATCCCTGTGGCCAAACAATTTACTCGAACTGCCCAGAAAGTTCTTCAAACATCTCGGGAACAATTGTGGAACGGTGACGTGGCACATTTTCATCCATGGAAACTTCGTCGTGGTTTGGGAACATGATGTCAATGAACAGCTAGAAAAGATCTCCATTTCGCCGGAGATCCAGAGGATCCAGTCCACTCCACGCCATTAAGGAGCCGCCACCAACTTGCACAGTGCCTTGTTGAGAACCTGGGTACATGACTTCGTGGGACCTGCGCCATACTCGAGTCCTACCAGTAGCTCGTACGAACCGAAATCTGACTTCATCTGACCGGACCACGGTTTTCCAGTAGGATGAGCACCCGTGGTCTAGTGGGAGCGTCTTATTAAGAAAGACGTCGGTGGTCCTGGGTTCGAATCGCTCCATTGCATAAATTTTGATCAATAATCAGCATTGGCGGCTAAAGACTTCTAGCATAAGAACTCACCATCATTCTGCCAACGGTCTAGCCGAAGAGGGCGGAGGAGCGGAAAGAGATTCAGAGCATTCTCTTGTCCAAGCGCTGGGAAACTGCACCTCACGGTGGATGAATCAACAACGATCAACAGCACAAGAACGCAGAAGACAATGGAAACCTCACCATCAAAAATGCATAATGTGTATCCACCGGACATGTGGCCTGCAATTAAAAAAAATGTCATGATGATTCCTCCAGTGGCAAAAGATTCCGGACTAGTCCCCCATTCGGATCTTCGGGAAGGAACTGCCAAGGGGGAGGCGACCATGAGAAAAGATAGAATAATCAACGAAAGGATAACGTTCTACAAATCTGGGCGTGGAATGTCAGAAGCTTGATCGTGGTAGGGAAACTGTAGAAGCGCAATGCAAAGGTTCAATCTAGATATTGTACGGGTCAGTAAAAGTGAAATGGAAAGAAGACAAGAATTTCTGATCATGTACTATTGGGTAATATCAACAGCAGCAGAAAATAATATAACGGGGGTAGGATTCGTTATGAATAGGAAGGTAGGGGAAAGAGTGCGTTACTGTGAGCAGGTCAGTGATAGGGCTGTTCTTATCAGAATCGAAAGCAAACCAACACCGACAACGATATTTCAGGTATACATGCCGACGTCGCAAGATGAAGAGATAGAGAGAGTGCATGAGGATAATGAAGGGGTAATACAGTATGTAAAGGCGGATGAAAATCTAATAGTCATGGGAAACTGGAATGCAATTGTAGGGGAAGGAGTAGAAGAAAAGGTAAAGGTGAATGTAGGGGACAAGGAATGAGAGAGGAGAAAGACTATTTGAGTTCTGTAACAAGTTTCAGCAAGTAATAGGTAATACTCTTTTCGAGAATCACAAGAAGAGGAGGTATACTTGGAAAGGGACGGGTGATACGGGAAGATTTCAGTTACATTACATCATGGTCAGACAGAGATTCCGAAAGCAGATACTGGATTGTAAGGGATACCCAGTAGCAGATATAGACTCAGATCACAATACAGTAGTGATGAAGAGTAGGCTGAAGTTTAAGACATTGGTCAGGAAGAATCAGTACGCAAAGCAGTGGGATACGGAAGTACTAAGGAATGACGAGATCCGGTTGAAGGCTATATATACAGCAGTAAGAAATAGCTCAGTAGGCAGTATAGTTGAAGAGTAATAGACATCTCTAAAATGGGCCATCACAGAAGTTGGGAGGAAAAACATAAGTACAAGGAAGGTCACTGCAAAGAAACCATGGGTAACAGTAGAAATACTTCAGTTGATCGATGAAAGAAGGAAGTACAAAAATCTTCCGGGAAACTCAGGAATACAACCATCCAAGTTTCTGAGAAATGAAATATATAGGAAGTGCAGGGAAGCTAAACGAAATGACCGCATAAGAAACGTGAAAAATGGAAAAGAAATGATATCCGGAAGGACTGACTCAGCATATATGATATTCAAAACAACTGTCAGTTAAATTAAGAGTGGTAACATTAAGAGAGAAACGGGAATTTCATTGCTAAATGCAGAGGAGAGAGTATATAGTTGGAAAGAATAAAAATGTGGCTCTGAGCACTATGGGACTTAACTTCTGAGGTTATCAGTTCCCTAGAACTTAGAACTACTTAAACCTAACTAACCTACGGACATCACACACATCCATGCCTGAGGCAGGATTCGAAACTGCTACCGTAGCGGTCGCGCGGTTCCAGACTGTAGCGCCTAGAACCGCTCGGCCAACACGGCCGGCTTGGAAAGAATACACTGAAAGCCTATATGAGGAGGAAAATTTGTCTAATGTGATAGAAGAAGAAATAGGAGTCGATTTAGAAGAGGTATGGGGTCCAGTATTAGAATGAGTGTTTAAAAGAGCTTTAGAAGACTTAAGATTAAATAAGGCAGAAGGGATAGATGACATTCCATGTGAATTTCTAAAATTATTGCGGGAAATGGCAATAAAACGACTATTCACGTTGGTGTGTAGAATGTAAGAGTTTGGCGATATACCATCTGACTTTGTACAAGACTGTGCACAAGAGCCAAGAGGAAATAATAAGAACGGACGACCAAGAAAGCAGAGCACAGATTAAAAATGGTGTATGATAGCGATGTAGTCTTCCGCTCCTACTGTTCTATCTGTACATCGAAGAACCAATGATCGAAATAAAAGAAAGGTTCAGGAGTATAATTAACATGAAAGGATATCAATGATACGATTCGCTGATTACATTGATTTCATGAGTGAAAATGAAGAAGAGTTACATGATAGCTGAATGGAATGAACAGTCAACTTACCATCACGATTGATGGTCATGAAGTATATGAAGTTAAGGAATTCTGCTAATTAGGCAGTAAAATAACCAATGAGGGACGGAGCAAGAAGGACATCAATAGTAGTGCAGCAACGGCAAAAAGGGCATTTTGGACAAGAGAAGTCTACTAGTATCAAACATAGGCCCTAATTTGAGGAATAAATTTCTGTGAATGTACTTCTGGAGTAAAGCAATGTATAGTAATGAAACATGGGACTGTGGAAAAACCGGAACAGAAGTGATGCTACAGACGGGTGTTGAAAATTAGGTCGACTAATAAGGTAAGGAATGAGGAGATTGCGCAGAATCGGAGAGGAGGAAGGGGCAGGATGATAGGACATCCGTTAAGACATCAGGGAATGACTTCCATGGTACGGGAGGGAGGTGTAGAGGGCAAAAACTGTAGAGGAAGACAGAGGCTGGGAGACATCCAGCAAATAATTGAGGAAGGAAGCAGGAGAGAGGAATTCGTGGCGAGCCGCATCAAACCAGTCAGTAGACTGATGACACAGAGAAAAAAGGGATTGTGTCCAACCATATGGTCACGAGCTCAGGAGTTGCACTTACAGGTGATGTTGTGTTGTTACCAAGGCCCTGGCGTCGGTCGTCTGCTGCCATAGCGCTTTAACGCCATATTTCGCCTCACTGTCCTAACGAATACGTTCGTTGTGCGTCCCACATTGATTTCCGCGGTTATTTCTCGCGATGTTGCTTGTCTGACATCTCTACATAAATGATGTTGCTCTCAATCGGTAAGTGGTGGCCGTCGGCTACTGCGTTGTCTAGATCATTTTGGGTTCAGAGTCTGTTAATTTCCACCTTGCGCCATAATCACGTCGGAAAGTTTTTCACGTGAATCACCGGAGTACAAATTGTAATGCTACTGTAAATATAATACTGCCATTAATCTGTATATTTTAAAATTTTTTGTTCCGTAATAATTTTGAAAAATTAAGCAAATACTGTAATGAGAGTAAGCTTATGTTAAGTGTAGTTTATCTGTTTAAAATAACCTCTTGGACGTAGGTGGAATAAATGTATTAAAACATATTTTGTATATAATTATGTAATATTTCAAGTACATCTGTAATTAATTATGTCAATTTTGTATGTATATGCTGTCATGCAATTGTAGATGGTTCATACTTAGAGTTTTTGTAAGCAGAAGTGTAAATTGAAAAGGTGTACGGATCATAGGTAGAACGGAACTCCGTTCTGTGGTGGAATGGAAAAGGTGGTGGGGCGCGAGGGTGAGAACTGGCGCGCAAGTGGCTGAGACAGTCGGTAGCTGCCCTGCAAGTGGTAAACACGCATTGTGTTGGTCAACCACTAGAGGCCCCGAATTTACCTGCAAGACTGGGTTTTGGCCTCGGACGTGTTCTACGTAACTGGCGCAGTACGACAATAAATTAATAGCTCAGAAATTTGCAATTTTATCGTCGCCTTCAAGAGGAAGACAGAGCTATGTACATCAAGAGCCGTACCTGCGCAATGTTACTACGTAGCACCGCCTCACGCCATTGGTAACAGGCAAAGTACTTTATTTAGAAGTGTATCACAGTATGAACCATCCATCTTCAATCACTGGAATATAAGTGTTAAATGTACCTCTGTGTTTAACCGGTTATAGGCGCTTCAGTCTGGAACCGCTTGACCGCTACGGTCGTAGGTTCGAATCCTGCCTCAGGCATGGATGTTTGTGTTGTCCTTAGGTTAGTTAGGTTTAAGTAGTTCTAAGTTCTAGGGGACTGATGACCACAGATGTTAAGAGCCATTTGAACCATTTTTGTGTTTAACCGTAATTTTCCTATTTCATTTACCTCAGTAGGGCCCTTACCTAAGCGAATTTATTCCGAGTATCCTGATGTTTATTGAAGCTTGAATAATAGTAAATTACTGGCAATAGTACTGTTTTGGTGGTTAATTCTGAAAAGCATTATTAAATACTAAAGTTTGCACGCATCAGTTTAAGGGCCACCGCTTTACGTGACCATGAGGATAAGTTTTCAATAACATTTCTGAAAGTAAAGTAACACAATTGTTTAACTGCAACAATCTTAACAGTAATTGTTCATGTTGCTTCTCCATGTCAAAGAAAGCCAGACAAATATTGGCGTTAGTAAAACGTTAACAAATAACAGACCTAAAGAAATGAAATTTAGTCGTTTTAAATAATATTTTTGCTCATATGAATGATAGCTATAAGTTTAATATTTTTTGTATCCTTGTTGAAACATATGAGTGTCTTCTTTAAATAATTACTGAAGTATAGTGATAAATTCCGTAAGTAACAGAAAGTGGGATTAATAGTACTTACTGCCAAGTGACCGTAGTAAATGGAAATTAAGTGGTTGGGTTTAAATTACGTAGTAAGTGAAAGTAGTTATTTATTCAGTGTCGAATACTGACTTCATCTTTTTGTGTAGACACTGTACCCCATTTGGGCCGGCGGCCGTTTTATTAAGCGAAACCGTTTATTGTTATAACAGGCTATGTCTGATAAAAGGTTTCCAAAAGTAATTATTCTCACTGCTTTTCCCACAAACTGTATGATTCGGAGAAAAGTAGTTCGATACTTTACCATTAGGTTGAACACGGTTAAAATCTCTCTCCGACAGTCGATGGCTTGGAGTTTTAGTGCTATGTAATTTTGTGGTGGTGTTCCTGCCGCTACTTACTACACAGTTCTGACATTCCGAATCGCGGATGTTCCGTCTTCACAGTGGTAGAACTTAAACGTTCTGATACCGTATTGACGAAAACGCAAAAGTACCGTCGTAAAATGACGCTTCCTCCAATGCAGTGCTCTTTTATATTTTGTGTACGCGACGCTACTGCTCCCTGTATATGTGCATAACGCTCTCCCACGACTTTTATCTCCTCAGTGACATCGTCCGTGCTAAAAGCTCCGAGACTGATCTTATTCTCAGCGTACAAACGACGTCACCGCTATAACTGCAGTGGAAGATTGGACTCACAACTCCAAACAACAGTTCTGTATCCAGACAGTCAGTTGCAAGCATATAGTGTTACATAGTGCACGTGTCGTCGTAGTGAGTCAACGTTGTTGTCAAAAAACGCAATGGAGCACATCTCTAAATTGAGTGTTCAAGTCATTCTCTGGAATGGTGTAAAGAAATGTGTGTGCAGTGCTTTCGCCGGACACCTTCCCTTCTGAACCAAGACAACGTTGCATGGACGCATGCTGCGACCTGATTGAATGCAAAATACGGACCATTCTTTCTGGAAAAGAACATCACGGGTGATTACACTTTATGTTATCTGTTCGAAGCCACCACAGGACGACAAAGTGCATAAATTCACGTGATGGGTCAATACTCTGACGGCGTAACCGACATTCAAGCCAATGTTTTTTATATTGTTAATTAAGATTTTCATCATCAACGGTTTTCTCTTAATCCATTTTGTGTGGTAAGTAGGCTGTGCATTCCATTACAGAATTCCTGTAATTCTTTTTCATTTTTCACATGGGACAGCGATGGCAGCGGCTAGCGACGAATCTGATATCTTTTGATCAAGAATTTTAATCCATGTACAGTACGGGTAGAAACACAGAGAGAGAGGCATTTTCAATCCAAGTACTTCTCCCTTCGTCTATGGTTCTTCTTATACGCTTCTACCCGTTTAGATACTGCACATCATCAGTTTTTCCGTATAATTTAGAGCATTTTTGCCGGCCAGGGTGGCCGAGTGGTTCTAGGCGCTACAGTCTGGAATCGCCAGACAGCTGCGGTCGCAGGTTCGAATCCTGCCTCGGGCATGGATGTGTGTGATGTCCTTAGGTTATGTAAGTTTAAGTAGTTCTAAGTTCTAGGGGACTGATGACCTCAGACGTTAAGTCCCATAGTGCTCAGAGCCATTTGAACCACTTTTAGAGCATTTTTCGGAGGGTTTAATATATATTGTATTCCTTACTTTGCTTAACACAAATGACAATTTCTATGGAATTGTAGTATTTGCTTCTATTCTTAAGGGCAGTGTAAACCCATATTTCTCTGTTACCATTAATTCACCGTAATATATTTATGTAGTTTCATTCGTTAACGCTTCACAAGAGCGATAGTATCTCATATTCTCCGTAGGGGGCCGTTTGATGAATCATGGCTCCACTTGATGCAAAATTCTGATACTGATATGCAATGGCACGAGGAAACTGTTAGGAAGAAAAGCAGGGCAGCCCCTACTGGATCGCAGTCACCACACTTCAAAATACGAGTTCGACGTTTTACCACGTTTTTCCGCGTCTGATGTAGTGTTGCCACGTCGCCCTTTACAACGCCCCGCAGTAGCACAGCGGCACCCCCCAGTCCAGGAGGCAAACACGTCATCCAACACAGCTCTATGGGCTATAAAATAGCAATAGCTCTGAAATCCACGATATTGGATCCGACTGTTCTCTGTTGTTCTGTAGCATCACGACCTTGTTCCTGTGGAACCCCAATTTACGGCTGCATGGAACAACTATAAAGCAGTATCTCTTTCGTCGAGACTCCTACAACGGCATCAACCTTTTTTAATAAGGAGTACATATTTCGCATTTTATCGTAATGTGTAGATACTTGCTGCTGCGTGATGGCTCGATAGCAGCAGCTTCGAAAAAGAAAACTTCTACAAGTGTAGAGAATGTACAGACAGTAGAGAACACTGACTCTGTGAATGAGCAACAACAAGCGACATACATTCCTGTTCACGAAAGTATTACAGCACTGTAATTTACATTTGCTACCGGTGTTTCATCATCTTGAAAGGAGACAATGGTAACAGAAGAAAACCACATTCTGGCAGCACAGTACTACTTCGAACGCTGAACTCCGGTAGTGAGGCTCTTAGCAGATGTCTTAGGAAGAAACTGGACTTCGTTATTTGACTGTGTGGTGCAACGGGTGCAAGAGAAGATGCACATTACATGAGTCGTTTATCTCACTTGGGAAACAGCATTTAGTAAGGAGTATATCAGTAGGAGGGCGAGATGGAGCCCATTTTCACTCCAGTTGTTTTATAAGGCGAATATATTTCTAGTAAAACTGAGAGACGAAGAAGTAGGGAGGAGTCTTGTAACTGCTCGGTGCTTCAATCTAGCGACTGCTTTAAGGAGGAATGCGGATTAGAAACCTCCGTAACGAGTTTCCGGCATTGTTCTGCTGTTTTTCTTGTTGTGAGATCAAAGTTCGTATTTCGTACAGCGATTGTAAATATAGTGAGTTATACAGTTGTAAGTGCTGTATAATTCACGATGATCCCTTGATGATGTTACAGAACCTCAGGGATAATGATGAAGGGTAAAATATCAACTTGAGGGAAGGGACTTTGGTCTGGAAATGACCGGGTCGCAAGTTATAAGCGAAAATCGTTTTGGTACCTCTAACAGTGGAATACACGTAGTGGTACTGTTGCTGCGAAGGTTGTTGGGTGAGCAACTTTCAGAGATGGTACCATAGATCAAAAAAGAAGAAAATGTAAACGTGTGCTCTAAAATACTTATCTTGGAAGCATGTGCTAGGACATTATACAACGCTACTGCTGCAAGCTCTTTGCTTACCATATTTTTGGAGGAGGTAGTAAGGCCAAATTTTCCCTCTTCTGGTCTACAGAGCTCTCTTTCCTAGTAGAAACTGTCGCTTTCATTTCAGTCTTCTCTTCTTCAATTATTCCTTCCGGTTCTTCTGATACCAGACAAGGTCTCAGGACTATTAAACTAATCAATATCATTCAGAATGCCACATTATATTACTGTTATTATTAGTGTTACTAGTTTTATTATTATGGTTGTCAATTATTATTTTTATTAATAACACTAATTAATATTGCTATGATTGTTACGTAATATTTCTTGTGCGTGTTGTTCCTCGTCAGACGCAAGAGAGCGTCCTAAGGTCCTAATCTGGTCACGCTAAACCAGCAAGAAAAAAGTAAATAAAAAGGGCTTTAAAGAAAACTTAAAATTGCTGATAATAGTTTCATTGTTTCGTTGCGCGGTGCGGACTAGGAAGTTACTGTGGCGACCCACGGCGTGATATCTAGATCAGTGCTACTTCGATAATCCAAATCGCAGTAGAATCCATTGTTTAAAATTATATTAATACCTGTAGCTGCTAACGGGCGTTGATATATATCAACGGTGACAGGTGAAAATGTGTGCCCCGGCTGGGACTCGAACCCGTTATCTCCTGCTTACATGGGAAACGCTCTATCCATCTGAGCCACCGCGGACACAGAGGACAGCGCGGTCGGGACACACATTTTCACTTGTCCCCGTTGATATATATCAACGTCCGTTAGCAGCTGAAGGTATTAATATAGTTCTAATTTCGTTCTAGACGGCTGCAGGTTGTCAATGGTGTCTGTTCATTCGGACATGTCGAAAAGAACTGGCACCATATCCATATAGGTCCATTGTGTAATTACAGTTAATATGAGGTCATCTTAACCTCCAACTCCAGAAAACGAGGTAACAGTTTTATTCGAGATTCGGCAACCGATCCCTGCAGAGGGCCAAAAGTCATCCCCATGTGACGTGTTTGCCACTGCCTTCTCTCCATCCCCGTGCCCCACCCAACAGAGCGAGGTGGCGCAGTGGTTAGCACAGTGGACTCGCATTCGGAAGGAAGACGGTTCTAACCCATCTCCGGCCATTTTGATTTAGATTTTCCGTGATTTCTCTAAATCGCTTCAGGTAAAGGCCGAGATTGGTTGCTTTGAAAGAGCACGGCCCCTTTCCTTCTCCATCCTTCCCTAATCCGAGTTTGTGCCGCGTCTGTAATGACCTCTTTGTCGACGTGACGTTAATTACTAATCTCCTCCTCCACGACCTCTTGTGTCGCGAGAGCCGAAAACGCCACTATGTGCCACACAAATATCACCAGCGTCACTATGACCTCCACATCGTAAGAGTAGTGTGATATTAGGAAAAAGAAACAAACTTTAGGCCAACACTTTCTTAACAAAAGCAGATATGGAGATTGAACTTTAGGTCACTCAGCATTATAATGCGTCACAAAATCTATGTTTTATATGGATAGGCGACGCAGTGCTCAGCACACTAGATTTTCATCTCAGAAAAGTGGGTTTCAAACATAAGGTGGCAATTCAGGTATAAGTTTCACATAGTTTCGCGAATGCTGGGATGGTTCCTCTGTAAAGAACACTGACAAATTCTTTCATCATCCTTCCTTAATCCGATCTTGCGTCCCATATATAATGTCTTCATCGCCGAAGGTGGGTTAATCATCATCTTCCTTCCAATTCTTTTAATAACGGCTGCCAAAGGTAGCGACTTTTGGGATTAGTATTCCGTGGGTCGTGCGATGTGTTAAGGGGTGTAGGACGTCAAACGGGCCGACTTGCAGCAGGAGAGGCACCACAGGACATTTTATTTTCTACTGTCTATACTTTTACAAATAAATTCGTAAAACTTTGTCAGCATGACCAGGAAGGATTCAGGATTCACACTCATAGCAGTGGAACTGCAAAAACATAAACAATATTTTTTTAGATATGAAATTTTAGCATTTTTTCACTTACTGTTGGCTGCATTTGTTGCTATAGGTACATTTTTCTTCACAGGTAAGAGAGATTCTGTGATGCATTTTGCACAGAATACATACCATACTTACAGGTGTATTAAACTCTACAATTTTCCAAATCTATTAAAAACTGTGGTAAAAATTGAGATAATTAACAAAAAAATTAGATTTTTTTCTTAACATAAAGTTTTTTCATAAAAATTAATTAGATTCTAGAGTTTCAGACACCTGTAAGTACGGTTTGTATGCTGTGCAAAATTCATCGAACAGTCTCTCTTACTTATGAAGAAAAGTGTACCTATAGCAACAAATGCAGCCAATAGTAAGTGAAAAAATGATGAAATTTCACATGTAAAAAAAAAATTTTGTTATGTTTTTGAACTTCCGCTGCTACGAGTGTGAATGCTGAAGCCTTCATGGTAATGCTGACAAAGTTTTGTGAATTTACTTGTAAAAGTATAGACAGTGGAAATTAAAATGTCCTCTGGTGCCTCTCCTGCTCCAAGTCAGCCCGTTTGACGTCCTACCCCCCTTAAAAACAATGGCACTACTGTAAATGCAGTGCGCAGATTCCAGCACTATAACAACACATGAAAGTACTCTAAATACAGTGCGCGTACTATACTACCAAAAAATACACATGTTTTTAACGTGTTTGTCATACACACTTATATTCTAGTCAGAGTGACAATGATATTCACTCGGTTCTTAAGAAATCGGAAAGCAGTCTATAGTCCTCAATCACTCATCAATAACGTAGCTCCGTTGCTTACACCTCTAATGTGTCCCTGTGCCACGGCTGTCGTTCTGGAGATATTCTGCTCCAGTAGTGTCAGTGGAAAGAATTTATGTCAACGTATTTGGCCAGTGGGCGCAAGAGGACAGTGGCACAGTGACGCTGGTTACGAGTCCATCCGCCAGAATACCATATTGGATTTCAAACATCTCCGCAGTATCTTGGATATAAAGGAACTATGAAAATGCTCACACCGAACAGTCGGTCACAGTGGAAAATTAAGTTCAATGCGCCATTAAGATTTATTCTAGAATGATATGTTGTGTCTCGATACGGGATACACGTTCTCCCTTTCATTAAGTGCTCGTCTACGACAGCGTAAATTGAACACTATACTGTAGAAACACTGATTATAATGTTTGACGCTGTACTTATGCTCAGTTAACATTCTACATTAAGTCTGAAGAAGCTACCAACAAGACACGTCCAGCCAAGAAGTTGTGTGTGAGAGCAATGGTTTCACTATTATTGCCGACGTTCGCTGCCTGAGTAGAGATTTCACTTCGTACTTGATGAGACTAAACTGAAAACTCATTATCATCGCCTGGTCCTGATCGGATTCCAGTTCGGTTTTACAGAGAGTACTCTACTGCATTGGCTCCTTACTTAGCTTGCATTTATCGCGAACCTCTTGCCCAACGTAAAGTCCCGAGCGACTGGAAGAAAGCGCAGGTGACGCCTGTATATAAGAAGGGTGGAAGGACGGATCCTCAAAATTACAGACCAATATCCTTAACATCGGTTTGTTGCAGCGTTCTCGAACACATTCTCAGTTCGAATATAATGAATTTCCTTGAGACAGAGAAGTTGATGTCCATGCATCAGCACGGTATTAGAAAGCATCGCTCCTGCGGAACGCAACTCGCCCTTTTGTCACATGATGTCTTGCGAACCATGGATGAAGGGTATCAGACCGATGCCATATTCCTTGACTTCCGGAAAGCGTTTGATTCGGTGCCCCACTAGAGACTCCTAACTAAGGTACGAGCATACGCGATTGGTTCCCAAATGTGTGATTGGCTCGAAGACTTCTTAAGTAATAGAACCCAGTACGTTGTTCTCGATGGTTAGTGTTCATCGGAGGTGAAGGTATCATCTGGAGTGCCCCAGGGAAGTGTGGTAGGTCCGCTGTTGTTTTCTATCTACATAAATGATCTTTTGGATAGGGTGGATAGCAATGTGCGGCTGTTTCCTGATGATGCTGTGGTGTACGGAAAGGGGTCGTCGTTGAGTGACTGTAGGAGGATACTATATGACTTGGACAGGATTTGTGATTGGTGTAAAGAATGGCAGCTAACTCTAAATATAGATAAATGTAAATTAATGCAGATGAAAAGGAAAAAGAATCCCGAAATGATTGAATACTCCATTGGTAGTGTAGCGCTTGACACAGTCACGTCGATTAAATATTTGGGCGTATCATTGCAGAGCGGTATGAAGTGGGACAAGCATGTAATGACAGTTGTGGGGAAGGCGGATAGTCGTCTTCGGTTCATTGGTAGAATTTTGGGAAGATGTCGTTCATTTGTAAATGAGACCGCTTATAAAACACTAATACGACCTATTCTTGATTACTGCTCGAGCGTTTGGGATCCCTATCAGGTCGGATTGAGGGAGGACATAGCAGCAATTCAGAGGCGGGCTGCTGGATTTGTTACTGGCAGGTTTGATCATCACGCAAGTGTTACGGAAATGCTTCAGGAACTCGGGTGGGAGTCTCTGGAGGAAAGGAGGCGTTCTTTTCGTGAATCGCTACTGAGGAAATTCAGAGAACCAGCATTTGAAGCTGACAGCAGTACAATTTTACTGCCGCCAACTTAGATTTCGCGGAAAGACCACAAAGATAAGATAAGAGAGATTAGGGCTTGTACAGAGGCATATAGGCAGTCATTCTTCCCTCGTTCTGTTTGGGAGTGGAACAGGGAGAGAAGACGCTAGTTGTGGTACGAGGTACCCTCCGCCACGCATCGTATGGTGGACTGCGGAGTATATATGAAGATGTAGATGTAGATCACCGTCGGAAAATGTTATAAAGAAAAGTAGATGTAGATGTAGATCACAGTCGGAAAATGTTATAAAGAAAAGTAGAATGTGATCTACAACATTTTCCGACTGTGATTTTCATAACGTTACACAGTTAGTAGGTTACCACAAGTTTCCCTCAAGACGGAAATCTACGCTTTCATGATTGTCAATTTATTCCACTAAATACAAAGGGTATGTGTGTGTGTGTGTGTGTGTGTGTGAGGAGGGGGGATGGGGTGAGAGCAGCAGGGTGTGACTGTTCAATCTCACAGTTTTTCAGGAAAGCATTGAGAGGATTTTGAGATTATTGTGTTTGTATAGGAACCGACTGCATTGGAACAGGAGATGATGCTTCTGGAGAGGTCGGAGTGAAGTTAAACAAGAATGCCAGGTCAAGAGGAAATGAAACAGGAGTTGCTCCTAGAACACGCTTTGGTGACATTCACGTGAAATACGTAACAGGCAGCCAGTGTGACTTGTTGATGAAGGTCGAGTCGCTCGTAGATGCCGAAGTTTTGAAGAAGAATTGATTAAAAAAAAACATATTTTCTAAGTGGTGGAGCCTGATCGTACTGAGGCTTAGAGTGAGTAGATGGTGAGTGGAGACAATAATTTCAAGGTTTTGTGGGAGTCTTGGAACAATGTCGTGTAGCGTCATGATGACCAGTGCTATCGAAATGCGTAACAGATATAACTTCTGTTCAGTTTTCCACGGAAATAATTTTATTTAAATATTTAAGAGCTATAAGGTTCCACCTGCACAAGATAAATTAAAATGCACGTCTGTGTGATGGTGAACAAAAGAAAAAAAGAGGCAGTGCAACCAGGACACCTATCGAGCATGGGATTGTCTAAAAAGAATGTCTGTAGCACGTCAAAAGTCTCTTAGGCTACTCTCTACCTTGCCTCTAGTACCGTCAAGCACGGGCGGCTAACAAGATTTGGTGACTTGTGTAATATGCGGCCGTCAGTGTGAGGGGAAGACATTTATTTTGCAATTTTGTCACATGATGACATGATGGAGATCGTGGCTGTTGTTTGAAGACAAATGTTAATGGTGTTGGGACAGCAACCAGCCACAAATTTACTTTCAGTTCCTTTATTCAAAGGGTACCGTTACCGGTTTCGAATCGTTGTGATTCATCCTCAGACGGTTTACACGCTTTCTTTATGACATTTCGTGTGTTTTTTACAGATTAATTGTCCTAAAATATAAATAATATGTAATTATAAACATGCCACACTCAGATGGTTTCGTTACAGATTTTCGTTGCATGTGACTTACGTGAAATGTCGGTTTGGAGTGTTTGTTTTCATAAAATTCGTCCAACAGATGTGAATACATTCCCACTGCATTCTTATTGTTGCACACGTAAATTTTTCTCACTGAACACTTTAGATTTGTCACTGAGAAGATTTCTATCACGCACCACATGTTTTGATATATACAAAGTGCTTACAAACATATGAGTATGAAAGATGCTATGATATATCGTAACATATGACGATGATGTCCTATGTTTGGAAAGGATCATATATTCTTTTACGCAACTGTAATGTCTTTTACACTAGTACAGAGACATTGATTTTTTGAGTTGATATTGTTACACTGGGCGGACGAAAATGAGGATCAGACCGATCCAATGGGGGCGGAAGAAGAAGAAATTTTATTGCCAGCATCAGAACGGAAGATAACAGAGTCCTGACAGAGCAAAGGGATATATTAAATGAAGCACATAGATTTTTCAGCAATTATATTCTGGAAATGCTACTGACGACAACTCAGTACAAGAGTTTTTACAGAACTCCGGAATAGAGGCAGTTGTTACAGAGGAGGAGAACAGGGGTTTAACGTTGGAAATTACGAATGACGAGATTTTTGATATACTCAAATCTTCACCTTCACGGAAGTCTCCCGGCCCAGACGGCCTGCCTGTGAAGTTTTATTGGAACTTTTGGCACCTAATAGGTTCCCAATGACGTCTTGAGGGGAGAGGAAATTCCTGCTGCTTTGAAGGAAAGTGTAACTGTACTACCTCCAAAGGGAAGGAGTACGGACACGAAATATATTACTAAAATGAGGCCGATCAGTCTAACGAACTCAGATTATAAGGTAGTTGCACGTGTAATTAAAGAACGAATGAGACCGATTTTAGAAAAAGTCATTGGATGCCACCAGACGTGTCTCCCCCGACGTACAATTTTCAAGACTGTATGTGAATATCGAGACATAATTTCTGTTTTCTCATCATCGTCAGCGAATGGTTGCATTGCCTTCATTGATTTTGCTAAAGCGTTTGACAGAGTCAACTACGGATAACTGTTCAGAACCTTGAAACACATAGATTTCAAAGATGGCAACTTAGCGGTTTTAATGAACATCGTCAGAGGCATACGAACCAAAATCTCGATCAATGGACAATATACTAATGGAGTATTGATATCTAGTGGAGTTCCTCAGCGAAGTTCCCTCCTCCATGTTGTTTTATGTGGTTTCTCTGGAACCACTTTTACGGCTTTTGAACACAACCTTAGAAGGCATAACAATAGCTGGGCCGAAGACGGTTACAAATGCATACGCTGACGATGTGGAAGTTCTAGTAAGGAGCGATGATGACTGTGCCCAGCTAACGGACAAGTTATTGCTTTATAGCAGGGTAACTGGTGCGAGGATAAATGAAACGAAAAGCTCCTTTTTAAATTTACAGCGTCTTGACAATGTGCAGCTACCGTGGGCAAACAGGTTGGACCGTCACACTGCTTTGGGCATAACTTTTTACAGTTGCCCATTAAGAACAACGGCTGCTAATTGGAAACAGGTGTTAGGAAAAATCAGAGGAGGCTTAATACTGCATGAAACGAGAGACTTAAATATCAAGCAAAGAATTAAACTAATAAAATGTGCAGTTTTTTCGAAAGCTGCATATGTCGCCCAGATTTCACCAACACTTCCAGACATAGCGAAATCTATAATGAGCACAATCTCTCGATACGTATGGAAAGGCCATATTTTTAGAGTAGCAGTAGGAAGGACTATATCGAGGTCCAAAAACGGAGGCCAAGAGCTAACAGACCTTCGGAGGACAAATACTGCCCTCTTCAATAAAGAACGCTAAAACTTATAGAGACGCAGCCGAGCAGCATAACTGCCGATCTATTTGACCTTCTTAAACCCGGAAACATGCAGCCGCCAGTAGATGTTCACGACATAAATTACAGCCTAAAGCATATTAAGGATTTTTATGTAGAATTAAGCTAATTGACATACATTTTAACAGGCAAAAATAAGAGGACAAGTAAATATATAGTAGAGAAGTTACAATCACGCGAAAACCAAAATAAAATGGAGCTGAAGTATCCCAACAAAAACTGGGAAAAAATATGGACTAATATAAATAACAAAACACTGACTACGGAAGTGCAAGCGTCATGGTACAGAGTTGTCAACAACATCATTAGTACCAATGAAAAACTGTACTCAATACGACTACATGCAACCAATGAGTGCCAAAAATGTCACAATCGCTTCATCTGTAATGGATACAAGAATATTTATAATGACATTGTATTGCAAGTCGCCTTTCTCGAACGGACCGATGGAAGAGAGATCACACTACACGATATACTCCCAAAAGAAGATTCCTTTCCGCCACACAAAACAATGTCATCTTGTGGCTATTCGGAAATTTGGTCAATTATGTTGTCAACAACAAAGGCAATGACAATCTACAAGAATATCGGGAATATATGAAAGAAGAATACTTCAAAATATACCGAAACAAAGACCTTAAAAAGACGTTTGGGAATATGATGCAAATTTTGTTTCAGAAACAAGGCATCGATTAATACCTAAATAATATGAAATTGACGGAACAAGATAGACTGCCAAAGTAGGGGATTGCTATTGAGGGTGAAGTACGGTGGGAAATTCGTGTGCCCCGGGGTCGATACGGTAGCCATGAAGGCCTCAACAGAACCCCGAAAAAGCATGTTTACCCAAAAAGTAACAGGAGTCATGCCACAGCACAAGAATAGTAGGGAAAAAATAATTCTAATGCATAAGACGTGCATCACTGAAGAAGTTAAATTTCCTCTCTTAATTTTTACTTTTGCTTCTCTCTCATTTTTGTTTAAATCGTAATGGAAGAATATTTTGCGTTTCGTTAATGCAGTCAACACTATAATACAGAGAGTCATTTTCACGGTAATCTATTCGGATTACAATTTTCTAGCATTGTCTTCAAGATGCAATTCAGTTTCATAACCCACAAAAAAAAAATATAAAAAGTGGGGCATTGAAGGTCGCCGAAAAAGGCGCATGAAGGAGAGTGAATGGAAGGGCCAGAAGGGGAGATGGGAGGCCCTTATAAAAACGAAAAAACAAAAAAAAGTGGTCAGCGCGACAGACTGTCAATCTTAAGGGCCCGGGTTCGATTCCTGGCTGGGTCGGAGATTTGTCTCCGCTCAGGGACTGGGTGTTGTGTTGTCCTAATCATCATCATTTCATCTCCATCGACGCACAAGTCGCCGTAGTGGCGTCAACTCGAAAGTCTTGCACCAGGCGAACGGTCTACCCGTCAAGAGGCCGTCGTCACACGACATTTTTTTTATGAACATCTTTAGATGGTTTTTGTGGTGTCACCGCCAGACAGCACACTTGCTAGGTGGTAGCCTTTAAATCGGCTGCGGTCCGTTAGTATACGTCGGACCCGCGTGTCGCCACTATCAGTGATTGCAGACCGAGCGCCGCCACACGGCAGGTCTAGAGAGACTTCCTAGCACTCGCCCCAGTTGTACAACCGACTTTGCTAGCGATGGTTCACTGACAAAATACTCTCTCATTTTCCGAAACGATAGTTAGCATAGCCTTCAGCTACGTAATTTGCTGCGACCTAGCAAGGCGCCATTACCAGTTACTATTGATACTGAATCGTGTACCGTCAAGAGCGACGTTAACCATTAATGGATTAAAGTTAAGCATTCCACCAGGTACGTCCGTTTTTTCTAAATTCTAATATCCTTGTCCTGTTCCAGACCTCACGCCAGCCTGCGTGAGCTAAAACGCGTGCCTTTCGGCTTCCTCTAGTATCACGGTGTTGGCTCTCCTGCCAACCACAACAGTTTTATTAAAGTTGCTAATACTACGATGCATCGTGATATTTCCACTTGTCAAGCTACGTCAGTTTGGTAGAAAAGGTGTAATCAGGACTGGAAAATAAAACATTCTGGTAACAGTACCTACTAAGAATGTGGTAACTTCCCCGAACAGTTTTTGTGTCCACATAGAATTTGTCCAACATTCAGATAGGGCCACTTTTTACTTATGTAGTACAACCTCATGTGATTATTGTTCGTAATGTAACACTGACGTATTACCACTTATTCATGCCAACGCTGCACAGCATTACAGCCCAGAGTATTTCCATCCAATAGATTTATTTCGGTTGAATATGAACTAGGGAATATTGCAGCAATAATCAGCAAAAGAAACATTCTAGATATTATTCGACTGACAGGAACAGTGGCGGTGAAAATTTTTAATTTCATCTTGAGGTTGAAGTTCCTATGTCTGTGTCTTTTTTAACAATATCATATGTTTTAGGGTGGGGCCAGCCTTTAGCAAAAACACAATTTTGTTTGTTGTCCCAGACATGTTTCACTGCAGTTGCAGCATCATCAGTGGGTTTTTTATAATTACAGCTGTTAAACGTAAGGAATGTTCTTTACTGTTTTAATACATGTAAATATTCGTTTCTTAATCGTAATTACAGATTTTTGAAGAGCACATAAAATTATGTATTCATAACTTCTTACCACGTTCTGTGGTTTTCCTGCTATATTACTTTCTTACAGTGTCTATTTTTCTTTACAGTTTGTCATCTGCAACTATATACAAAATTTAGCTCAAGTATTTATGCAAAAAGTACGATTTCTAAACTGTTGTGGCTATGCCTGAAATTAATAATTTATGTGAAAGTTTGTGTGTGTGTATCTATTTACATTATGTTTCACTTACGGTTTCCTTTTTCGTCATCTTCTTCATTGTTAAGTTCTATGTACTGAGTTGTCACTGTCACTGTTAACCAGTTGCAATAACAAGACGGCAGACAGTGGAACAGTTGAAGATGTTATTGGCGGTTGTTTTGAATATCTCAGTGAGGCGTGTGTGTGTGTGTGTGTGTGTGTGTGTGTGTGTGTGTGAAAAGAAACTTACAAACACACAGAACACGCAACGAACACATATGAACAAGAAACGCCCACAACAGCAAACAAGTGGTTCACTCTCACCTACAACAACAAAGCAGCCCACAGAATAAGCAACATATTCAAAAAACAAGGGCTAAAAATAGCCTACACGACAGACAACTCAACACAGAGAAACTAAGGACAACCAACACAAGCACAGACTAACACGTCTGGTATTTACCAACTAAAGTGTCGGCACCGCAAATCAGTTTATATAGGACAGACAAGCAGAAACTTTAATACCAGATGCACAGAAGAGCATTAAAAAGTAACAATTGTCGTTCCAGATTTGTCAAACACCTTATGTACAATAAACATAGCACAACAGACATCAACACTGATATGAAAATTCTCAAATGCATCAACAGCCCCCACAATAGCTAATAACTGAAGAAAATTATCAAATACAAAATGCCATAGTTCAAGGAAAGCAAGTAATAAATGAAAACACAGATCTCTGCTATGGAACTCTGTTCGCTGCCCTCAAAGAATTATTACATAATACCAACCTATAGAACTCCCCATCCCCCCCCACACACAAACACAAAGACACATACATACAGACACACGTAAAACTAAAAGTAAATAAATAGATATAATTATGATAACAATGTCAAATCCTCAAACCTACTCTCTGTCTCTCTCTCTCTCTCTCTCTCTCTCTCTCTCTCTTTCACACACACACACACACACACACACACACACACACACACACACACACATCTGAGAGATTCAAGACAACCGCCAATGACATGCTCCACTGTCCATAATCGTGTTTTCACAAGATCATTAGTTGCACTGTCCGACATCTTATTTTTATAGGTCGTGAACAGTGACAGTGATAGTGACAACTCAATACACGAAACATGACAATGAAGAAGTTGACGAAAAAAGAAAACGTAAGGGAAACATAATGTAAATAGATACACAAACACACACACACACACCCATACACACACATACATGCATACAACCTTTCACATAAATTATTAATTTCAGGCATAGCCATAACAGTTTACAATTCGTAATTTTTGGGTACATATTTTGGCTGCATTAAGTTGTATATAGCTGCAGATGACAAACTGTAAAGAAAAACACTGTAAAAATTTTATATAGCAGGAAAACCACACCACGTGGTAAGGTGTTGACAAAAAACAAAATTGCTAAAGGCGGACCCCAGACAGAAACATTTTTAATTTCTGTAGCACTCATTACAGGCCTGACAGGTAACCGAATTACCGTGTGCGATGCAGTGTACTGGAGATGAATTGAGGGGCTGCACTGATACGTGGTTGCGGTGCTTCCGTTACCCACAACATGGCTTCAGGTCTGTAACTGTCTCGCGAACAATGCGCAGCCATAGTTCAGCTCCTAGCGATCCGCCCACCTTTGTTCGCTTACCTCTCGCATGGTGTGTGTGTGTGCACGAGCGAGCGCGCCCACGGTTGTTCTTGTGTGTGTGTGTGTGTGTGTGTGTGTGTGTGTGCGCGCGCGTTAGAGAGAGAGAGAGAAACAGAGAGCGGGAAGGTAGGAAAGAAAGGTTGTAGGGAGTGAGACAGGAGAAGAGTTCTGGCACGCAAGGATTGTAAATTCCAGTAAAATTAACATGTGCTTGAATAAAACGGCAAAAGGTCCCTGTAAGAGCCTCCAAATCGGCAACATCCTGTTGGCCACCCACGAAACTTCGTTCAACACGTCACAAACATACATGTCAGAAATCTCGACACCAATTCGTCCTGGCAGCTGCTCTGGCCTTTAAAGATAGGCAAACCACTCTCATCGGGTGTCGAGCAGATTACCTCATGCGCCAGAGCAGCCGCCAGGATGATTTTTTGTCCAAATTTCTGAAGGTACATTTCTAACTTTCTCAACAAGAGTGCGTGGGTGACGCCGAATGTGTTGCCAAACTGAGGAGTCTTCGTTGTGTAATAACTGCAAGCTTTTAAGTCAATATAAACAAAAGCTACGGCCATTTAGGTCACATATTTTGATTCTGGTAAACTCACTCATCATAACCTGTAGGATACTTCCCGTTGGCCGAGAGTCATGAAAGTTGGCCAGAAGCAGAGTTTCACTCTATAAGCGACGGCATAAATCTGGAAACTGGTAACTTGTAATAATATCAGGCGGAAACAAGTTTTTGATGTTGTTTGCTATCTGACGTCAGACTTGAAATTAAAGCAAACAGTAATTCTGCATTCAGGCTGACTGGATCGCAAAGGTAAAAGTCAAACATCAGGCAAGGAATAACTTTATTACACGGTGAGTCTCGGAATTTATCCTCCATCATATTTCCAGGAGTGATTACTGCAAATAGATATAGCGTTTCAAGAAGTATGCGAAACAAACATTCGCACACTTGTCGGATGATGGATAAATTCCGGAGGATGTCGTATGAACAGTTAAGTCATTCGTCGCCTGATGTTTTGACTTTTAACATTGCGATCCAGCCAGCCTGAATACATAACTGCCGAATTATTAATGGTCGCCAGCCTCCTGCATGATTGTATAACAAATTTATTTTATTGAAAATAAAACAGTAATGAAAATCTTTGAATCGATAGGACCGATATCTTGCCAGTATCAGTTCCATAACAGGCGAAAATGGCCGAGATTCTCGGTTCCCAGAATATATAAGCAATCTATATACAGAATGCGATTTTCACTCTGTAGCGGAGTGTACGCTGATATGAAACTTCCTGGCAGATTAAAACTGTGTGCCCGACTAAGACTACTACTCGAGACCTTTGCCTTTCGCGTGCAAGTGCTCTACCATCTGAGCTACCCAAGCACGACACACGCCCCATCCTCACAGCTTTACTTCCGCCCGTACTTCGTCTCCTACCTTCCAAATTTCAGCAGCTCGCAGGAGAGCTTCTGTGAAGTTTGGAAGGTAGGAGACGAGGTACTGGCGGAAGTAAAGCTGTGAGGACGGGGCGTGAGTCGTGCGTGGGTGGCTCAGATGGTAGAGCACTTGCCCGCGAAAGGCAAAGGTCCCGAGTTCGAGTCTCGGTCTGGCACACAGTTTTAATCTGCCAGGAAATTTTAATCTATACGCATATTGATGTTTGCATGCGACCCTCTGTGCGCGAGTCCTACTAGCACTTGGCCAATTTGCTTTTTGGATTTCGTACTCTCTGTCACATTCTGCACACAATCTGTAGAGATTTTGTTTACGATATCCGATTAGTTACCTTTCTGATACGTTTTTTGTTTTATTATTCAGTGATCGAGCCTCCGTAATTGGAATTAGTGTATTTTTTCCGATGTAGACCGTTCCCGTCATGAGGGCTGTTTCATTCAAAGTTTGGCCAGAAGTATGGCGTAGCAGTTTCCTTGTCGGTTTCGTAATGTGATGTATAGGCGCCTTATTCGTTACGTCCCTGTACAAACTACAGATAGAGTACCGCAGTGTCCACTCTAACCATCTTTTACACTTCGTCATTGGTTCGTAAATAATTCTTCAAGAAAGGGCAGTGTTGCTCTTCACTGTTACTGACTGCCCGACCAATACGCAGAGAATCCAAAACATTATGATCACCTGATTAATAGTTTATTTGTCCATTTTTGGAACGAAATACGTCACTGATTCTGCGTATCAGAGATCCGACAGATTGTTAGTAGTTTTGTGGAGTTATGTGGCATTAGACGTCTACGTGCAGGTCATGTGCATCGTGAAAATAACGGACCGCTAATATGCATTCGCTGTGATGGCACCCGATAGCGATCTAGATGGGATCCATCGGGTTTACAACAGGCGAATTTGGCCGCCGAGACATCAACGTGAGATCACTATAACGCTCCTCAAACCACTGCAGCACGGTTCTGGCTCTAAGATATGGACAATTATAATCAGGGGCGGTGGCAAAGGGAGGGCCATAGGGGCACTTGGCCAATTTGCCCCCCCCCCCCCAAAAAAAAAGGAATATCATATTCCACTGGATAAAATGACTTCAGAAATCAGCGAATATATTACTGCAACAGATTCAGTCTTTTTCATATTTATGTAGCAATATAGTTTGCCATGCATTTCAAACAGATTTTAGCAAAATAATAAGTGCGCGAAATAGCTTACTATCTAAACCAATAATTTATTAATAAACATTTTTTACCTTCAACTGTAAAACAGTTACCAAAACCTGCTTTCAGCAACACCAAATTTTACCAGTTTGTCGGTGGAGGACCCAAACTCTCCTTTTATTAAGCGATATTCAATTCACTCCAAACCTTGTCCCCCCTTCATTAGCCCCCCCCCCCACCCCCCTTGACCGACTTCTAGAACTGCCCCTGATTATAATGCTGAAATATCGCACAGCCGTCGTGAAGGCCATCAAGCATTATGGGCTACAGATGGTTTGATTACTAACACAGGTCCCAGGCAAGCACAGTATAATGTCTCTCATAGTATAATACTGCTCAGACCAACCTGCGTCCGTGGCGCGCTGCGCGTTTCGAGCCGCTGTTCATCTCGGTGATGGCATTTGAGGAGACGACAAGCCACCTAGTGTTGCAAATGAGTGATTCAACCAAAGAGAAGATACACTTGCATTGGCCAATGGTCCCGATGGTTCCGTGCACACTGCAATCGTTATTGACGATGTCGTTGGGGCACCAAGTGAACACGTAGGGGTGGTTCGCTGCGGAGCTCTATAGTCAATAATGTACGAGGGGGGACCCAAAAGAAACCTGACTTCGAGGGCGCTGCCATTCGTAGACATAGTGCAGGGTTCTCACGCAAGATGGTGTTAGTAGAGACCTTCATGAAACAGCTGTGCAGACGGCGTCAGTGTAGAGCTGAACGTGCAAGTGTGGTATTGTGTTTCTCTACTGTTGGCGGGTTACCTCTACGAAGTCGTTATGCCAACTTTAAAATAACAAAGAGTGTGTGTGAAATTTTGTTTCCTGCTTAAAAAAACTGCAACGGAGACACACCAAATGCTTCAGGAAGCTTTCCAGGAGGATACTATGAGCCGCACACAGGTTTTCGAGTGGTTTGGGAGCTTTAAACGTTGTGAGATTTGTGTTGAAGACCAAGCTCGTTCTGGACGCCCTTCACCATCGCGAAATGAGGAGAACATTGAAAAGGTCCGCCAAAAGATCAACGAGGATCGTCGCCCAACGATCGACTAAATTTCAGCAGAGAGAGGAATCAGTTCACAACTAGCCACTGCAACGTCGTGGAACTTCAATCCCCCACGGGAATTATAACTCTCATCAATATGTACTTTCAGTACGGGGACAATATAGAACTTCACTTAGACCACCTTGCGAGAGTTACCACGGCGTTGCGGGGAAGAAAACTCATAATAACTGCTGATGTTAACGCAAAATCCCCCCTGTGGTACAGTGGCACAAGAGATGCAAATGGTGAAAAGGTCGAAGAATTTATCATGGAATCACAACTTGTGGTGGCCAACAGACCCGGCAATCCTCCCACCTACGCTGCAGGTGGGGGACAGGGCACAAACATTGACATCACCCTTGTGACTCCGAATACAGCCAATAACCTTCAAAACTGGAGAGTTACAGAGAATGCCACCACAAGCGACCATAATCTGATAACTTTTACCATAAGAAAAAGAGAGAGCCACTGGGCCACGGGGTGGGAAATACAACTAAACTATAAAAGAGCAGATTGGGAACGCCTAGCGAGGGAGTGTGACATTCCTCCATTACCGGAAGACGACATGCACTTAGACTTGGACGTGGACCAGAGGGCAGAGGAACTGGTGAACGCAGTGACAAGAGCGGTGAGGGCAGCCGTACCTACTAGGAGGAGGGTCATGGCGGCCTCCCCGTCACCATGGTCTGCAGAACTAAGCGAACTGCGTCAGTCTGTCAGAAGGCTGAGGAGGTACTATCAACACAGTGTCGTCTGGCAGGAACGACAAAGGTGGCAGCAGCTGTACAGGGAAGAAAAGCGAAAATCCCAAAAGGAACTTCGAGAAGTCAGAGTGAGAAGTTGGGAAAACTTCGTTCTCAACCAGCTGGTCACGGACCCATGGGGGCTCCCATATAAGCTAGTAAGAGAAAAAATCCGCTCTCCTCTGGAACTATCTACAGTCAGGTACGGGGATAGGATGACGGAGTCCTGGCAGGAGACTGCGGGGGTCCTCCTCCACTCCCTGTTGCCTGACGACAATGCGGATGGGGAAACAGAGAGGCAGCAGCTACTCAGAGACCAAGACCGGGAAATATACACCAACGAGACAGCTGTCTACCCCTTCTCAGAAGAGGAGGTAGCGGCACATATAAGATCCTTACAAAGAGGGAAAGCACCTGGGCCAGACGACATTGTGGCGGAGGTGGTGCAGTTTCTGGCGCCTCAGCTGACTGCACCACTGACGCACTTGTACAATGAATGCCTTAGACAGCGTAAGTTCCCTAAGAAATGGAAAAAGGCACATGTAGTCATCATAAAGAAAGGACCAGATAAGGATCCCGCAGAAGCGAAATCCTACAGGCCGATTTGCCTACTGGATATATTTGGGAAAATACTGGAAAAGTTGCTAGCTGACAGACTGACAGCACACCGAGTGTTGTGCGGGGTGAGTAGCAGGCAGTTCGGTTTCAGGCCGGGGCGGTCGGCATCTGATGCAATCGCCCTGGCGGCCGAGGTCTGTGGCTCGACCCCGCACAAATACGTGGTTGGCATCATGGTTGACATCAGTGGCGCCTTCGACAACCTGTGGTGGCCTTCGCTCTTCTCCTGCCTGCGGGAGAAAGAGTGTCCAGGGCCGCTATATGGTTGCCTGAGGAGCTATTGCGAGGATCGGGAGGTCTGGCTATCATCCTCTAGCGAAAGAGTTGGCAAGACAATCACTAAAGGATGTCCCCAAGGCTCCGTCTTAGGACCCCTCTTTTGGGACATCCACATGGAGCCTTTGTTAGACAGACTACAACAGAGTGAAGAGGTGCTAGAGGTGATAGCTTACGCGGATGACCTCCTCCTGTTGGTTGGCGGCCGTAGCCGCGAAGACATTGAACCAAAGATAGCGACAGCACTAGACAAACTTCAACAGTGGTGCCATGCGACTAAAATGACGATATCGCCCAGCAAATCTACTTATCTCTTGCTAAAAGGACATCTCATTAGAAATCCGACTGTCAGAATAGACGATTCACAAGTTCTTAGAGGACGCGAGACACGCTACCTAGGAGTCATCATTGATGAGAGGTGGAGCTTCGGTAAGCACATTGATACCGTCACCCAGAGAGCCCTTCAGATACTAAACAATCTCATCTCAATAGGTCATAAAAGATTTCACCTCCCTCCACACTTAATCAGGCTATATCACAACAGCATCCTAACATCAGTCGTGGGCTACGGCTCGGGAGTCTGGGCGCACAGGCTCACGAGGGTAGTGCCCGCCAAGGCAGTGAGAAGGGTCCAAAGAAGCATGCTGTGGGTGCTTACAGAACATCTCCAGGGGGGGCCCTATTAGTCATAATGGGGCTCTGCCCTCTGGACATCAAAATAAGGGAACAGGCGGCCTGGTATTGGGCAAAAAGGGATAATTACGAAAAGACTGTAGATATTATGGGTATCAGAGTGGGGGACAAAAGAGAAATAAGGAGAAGAGGGGAGGAACTCTGGCAGGAGACTTGGGCTGCAGAAGAGGCTGGACGACGAACCTTCCAGTTTCTACCTGATGTGAGGGAACGCCTGGGTATGAAATACTTCGAGCCTACATGAGGTCTGATTCACTTCCTCACTGGCCATGGACCCTACCCGACATACTTATGTCGATTTGGGAAAAGGGCAACACCAGCGTGCGACTGTGGCGATCCGGAGGGTACACCCGAACATGTTGTTTACGAATGTCCCCTCTTCAATGATGTCGCAAACACCTTACGAGACAGACTTCCCAACCATGACACATATCAACTACTTCGACGAGAGGAGACTTTTCAGACTCTAAATACCTTGGCAAACGAGGTATCACGAAAAGTTCTAATTGAATATTTAAGAGAGAGACAGTAATAACAAGGATAATAATTACCGATTGTGACCAAGAGCCCTAGTCCCATACCGCCTGTGCGTGGACTGGCTGACTTCACCCGAGTTAGGATCCGCCATGCGCAGGACTAGGGGGAGTAGGGACCAACCGCCGATTAAGACACACCAGATATGACGTAGGATAAGTTAGTTTGTAGGACTTAGTTTTTTTTAGGAACTTAGAATAGCAACTGCAGCGAATCATAAAGTCGTGGCCTGCCCAGTGCCAGGGGCATGTTCTTCGGGTTTAGCTCGAAGAACAAGGCATATTAAGTAGGTTTATATTCTTACTGGCACACATGTGACGCTGCAGAATATACATAAGATCAATTAGTTATAGGAATTAGGCATAAACAGTAGATATAGATATTAAGTGCCCATTGTTGTTAAAGTAACTGTAGCTCACTTTAAAACTAATAACTAGCTGCACAATAACATATAAATGTATAACTATTAGGACCCACTAATGAGCTTAAGGAAGTGGGTTAAATTGTATAATTACAATGATTATTACAATGATTATTAATAAAGAATTTAAAAAAAAAATAATCAGTTGGAGCTCGTCCAGCGGATTTTGAGTAAGGACTTGCACATGAGACGTGTTCCTGCTAAATTTGTTCGGCGCCTTCTCACACAGGAATAAAAAACCATCCGCATGAATGTGTGTCAGGACTTGAAAACAGATATTGCACGTGATCCAAACTTCTTGAACAAAGTCATCACAGGGGATGACAGTTGGTGTTCCGGGTATGACCCAGAAACCAAGCAAGCATCTAGCCAGTGGAGGACTCACAACTCTCGCAGACCAAAAAAAGCAAGGCAAGTGAGGTCAAATGTGAAGACGATGGTCATTGTCTTTTTTGATGTTCGTGGAATTGTGCATCGGGAGTTCGGACCCCCTGGCCGGACTGTTAACCAGCAGTTTTACTTGGATGTTTTAAGGCGTCTGCGAGAGGATGTGAGGAGGAAACGCCCGCAACTTTGGAGATCAGGTGACTGGTTTCTGCATCACGACAACGCTCCAGCACACACGGCCTTACGAGTGACCCACTATTTGGCATCTCAGAGGTGGTCTGTCGTTCCCCACGCTCCGTATTCGCCGGACCTAGCCCCGTGCGACTTTTTCCTATTTCCACTAACGAAAAAAACCCTAAAAGGGGAGCGTTATGACGATGTGGAGGCGGTAAAAACATCTTCGCAAAGGGCACTGGACAATATCAAACTTGAAGAGTTCCAAACATGCTTCCAACAGTGGGAAAAGAGACTTGACAAGTGCTAAGTAATGGAGAGTATTTTGAAGGTGACTGAAGTAATTTTGTAAAAAGGTTCATCAATGATTTTTTTATGAAAACAGTCCGGTGTCTTTTGGGTCCCCCCTCGTACGTGAACGCGTGCCCCGAAACACTTGTGTGTGCACCAGCACAGTGCTCTTTCGGCACAGATGCCACGGATCACCATCTATCCTACTTTACGAAGCAGCGAAGACTCCGAACCGCACGTTTTGTGAATAGCCGTGCTCGTACAACCATTTACAGCCTACTGCTCGTTTCTGTACTTCTCTTTCTGTAGACCTCACGACTGCAGTACGTGAACATTCGACCAGCTTCGCCGTGTTCAACATACTCGTTCACAGGCTGTGTGTGATAATAATCTGTTCTTTCTCAAAGTCGCTTATCTCAATGCGTTTCGCCATTTCCAGCCCATATCTTAGCTAGAGTGCTCCCCCATGTGTGTCTGTTCCGCTTACATACTTTTGTTATCGCGCGACCAAGCGTTATCCAACGCCGCAGTGGGCAGAGGTCGTAAAGTTTTGACTTATCAGTGTGTATCTGCAAATTTAAGATGTGGTAGAGAGTGCCGTTATGTCGACGCGAAGAAAGACGGGAAGGAATGCGCGCCGATGCCCGCAGAAGGCAGCGGCTGCGCTGGCAAAGGTAAAGGCGCGGGGCTGAGAGAAGCCGTCTGCTTTAAAGGCGAGGCCGGGCGAGGCGAGCCAATTCCACGGCCTGCGAGCGTTGCTGCGAGAGACTCGGCGCAGCATGGCACAGCGATCTCGACTACCACTCTGCCGTCCGGCCGACTCGCCGCACTCACGCCGTTCCGCTCCAACTCTTCTTTGCACGCGGGCTCTTGGATATGAGCGTTAATTCGCTGCATTATACAGTAACAGCACATTACGTCCACTTTGGCCTTTTCTGTGGTGTAGTAGTAGTGGGTATGAAATGAACGTCTGTAACACAAGTAGACGTCACTGAAATGAAACTCGGTGGTAGACCACAATGTTATGAGTAGTACGGGGCTGCTTGGCCATAGGAGGTGGATACTGTTGTTTTGTACCCTGTATGGTCCTGGTCGTACGTTTATTGGTTTAGTGGTACACAAGACAGGAAATTCATACATCCAGGATGTCTCTCTCTCTCTAGTGCTGCAATTTCTTTGTTGCATTACGTTGCTGGAGGCAACGCAGACAATTACAGCTCGTCACATCTTTGATGCGACACGAAGTGACAACAGAAAGCGTCGTTTGCTTCTCCTTGCAAACAAAACTATTTTTAAATCGTAATTTTACGTGACCAGCAGATAATGTGCTCACAAGTTAGTGTAGTCTGATTCTATTTTTATTGATATGTATTAACAGGGACTCCGTAGTGCTGTGTTCTTGCCGGTGGCAGTCATCGTGGGCCAGGCCAGTGCTGTAGCTGCTGGAGTACGTCTACATGCACATCTACATCGTTACTCTGGGATTCACAATTAAGGACTTGGTCGAGAGTTCACCGAACAATCTCCAGGCATTTTCTCCACCAGAGCTCTCGAGAAACGAGCGGGAAAAACGAATACTTATATTTATCCGTGCTTGCTTTGATTTCTCTTATTTTATTATGATCACTCTTCCCTATGTAGGTGGACACTGACAAATACTTTCACCCTCTCAGAACAAAGTTGATGTTGCAAATTCACGGTAAGATCCTGCCGGAACGGAAACCGTCTTTGCTTTAATGATAGCCAGCCCAGTTCCGGTACCATACCAGTGGCAGTCCCCCACCTGTTTCGCGATAGTAAAAAACAGCTGCTTTTCTTTGAACTCTTTCGATCGCCTCCATTAATCCTATCTGACGCGGATCCCACACTGCACTACAATACTCCAGAAGGGGACGGACAAGCGTAGTGTAAGCAGTCTCTTTAGGAGACCTGTTGCATTTTCTATGTGTTGTGTCAACAAATCGCACTCTTTGGTTTGCGTTTCCCCCAACATTATCTGTTTGATCACTCCATAAGTAAGTCGTAAGTGCCATCGCTAAGTATTTAGATTTGTGTGTTTCATCTTGCAATCGAAATTTAGCGGATTTCATTTAGTCCTCGTGTGGAAGACTTCTAATTTTTATTATTTGCAGTTACCGCGTACCGCAACATACAGATGTTGAAATCGGTTTGCAATTTGTTTTGATCGTCTGATGACTTTACAACAGGGTTAATGACATCATCATCAGCAAACAATCTACGTGGTCTGCTCAGATTTTCCCCCAAATCTTTTATGTTGACGGATCATTCTTCTTGTTTTACAGAGTCCGTTAATACATATCAATGAAAAGGATATTGAACTAGACCAATCTGGTACCGCTCTGTCGAATGGTAAATTAAAATTCCAACTTAAAAATAATTTTGTTTTCAACGGAAATCAAACCGACGCGTTCCGTCGACACTGGGCTTGCATGTAAGACGTTATCAGCGCTATTTATCTGGGCTGACTCCAGCTACACAACGCAAAAAGGTAACTGCAAATACCTGCTGAAACACCAGAGAAAATGCGCCTGACGACTCTTAGGAGAGACACCTTGTACATGATTAGACAGCCGGCCGCGGTGGTCTAGCGGTTCTGGCGCTGCAGTCCGGAACCGCGGGACTGCTACGGTCGCAGGTTCGAGTCCTGCCTCGGGCATGGGTGTGTGTGATGTCCTTAGGTTAGTTAGGTTTAAGTAGTTCTAAGTTCTAGGGGACTTATGACCTAAGATGTTGAGTCCCATAGTGCTCAGAGCCAGTTGAACCATGATTAGACAACAGATAAACACCCATCGTTTCTGTCCAGTCACGGTCGCCATATTATAATAGCACTTGCTGGGCACTATTAAAAAATTACGACTAGTTTGAAATTAGCGGTAATTGTGATTTTTTTCCGAGTGCTAATATTCAGTACGACAGTAACACTGGTCTTACCTGAGGGCAGCTGGCATTGGGTAAACTTTCTAATTATTGTAGGCATTAATCTGAATAATAAGATCGTTCAAATTTGACACGTGCAATAGGTTCATCGATTAACAAAATAAGAACCCGTCCGAACTTCGGCCGTTGGGACAATGTCGATATAATGACACCTTTTCAAGGAAATATCGATACACAGATGCGATATGTTTCACCTTGCTGCATCGATATCGGAATGCCAGTATCGAGCGCCGATATTTTTAATTTATATTATATTATTTTCCCCAATTCTCGGTAAATATTTGAAGTTATGCTTTTGAAATTATGAAAGAACATAATTTTACTTTCACTGTGTGAAGGCGACTTACCAGTTTTTGAGCTTTCATCGCGTCAATGGAATAACAGGACTTCCGATTTCAACAAATAGCACACCGATTGCGTTAAAGAGCAATTTTTAACGAAGCTAATGCGCTGTTTGTTGACATCAGCATTCTTCAGAAACAGTGGCTGAAACCGATGAACAAAAATCTTTGGGTTTGGCGGAGACGTGTGAGTGGAAATGCTGACGTAACCGGCGCTCGGCGCTACCGACGGAAACTGCAGCGATTAACTTCGCAACGCCATTTTGACAGTACAACGGCAGGGAAGTATACGTGAGGTGTTCCGGACAAATCTGTTATGTGACAAAACCGATCGACGGACCCATCGGACACCTTTTACTGTGCCACTTCAATCCGCTTACGATTGTTAGCAAAGTGGTTATCGCCAAGTGCGAACGTGCATCGTTTTCCTTTCAGTTCTCGCTGTAAGGAGGACAATCAGGCTGTTAGCTTTTTTATGTACAGAATGTCTAATAGTAAATCAATCCTTAAATATACAGCTCGGAAGCCGGCAGTACATTTACAATGTGCTGCCGATGTTTTTATAGGAATGCAGGAGCCATTATTTACTTTGATGTGCCGATATGTCGATACGTTTACGATATATATAGAGCCGATAATGATATCTTTTTAAGTATCGATGTGTCGGATTCCTGATTTTTTTTAAAATATCAGCAGTCCTAGTCCGAACAGCCAGTGAAATTCTAACCTTCATGGTTACCTCACAAGATTTGTTCATACATTTTGATTTAATTATGGTAGGATTACTGTTAGTGTTTCGTATGTACTTTAGTGCTAAGAATTCTTAAATAATTCACAGTTCTAAATACATTTACACTCTCAATTCCTTTATCCATTTCCCAGTTCCAAGAACTTAGCATGCATTCCGCATAAGTACGCTAAAAATTAAAAGTTGAGCTTTACCATAAAATAAATATAAAGATTTATTATAATCAATTGACTTAATAAGCGCTACCTCTGACGTGAAGTCTAAGTACGATCTATTGCAAAATCGTGGAACTTAGAATGACTATTGTGTCTTTTATAATTTCTAATATTCAGTAAGCAGGACGAATATAACTATAGCAAAGATTCAACATGCACAAACGTCTTTGGGATCTAGCTTGATCGGTAATCAAAAATATGGAAATTGCAGTATATGCGAAATAAAGTGATATGCTATACCTGCCTCTTCAAAGTAGGCAATAGGAAAGAATGTGGGAAGATGCAGGGTCGTAATTGTATTAATAGCGCCATATATAGATGTTGATGAAATTATTAAAAGGCACTTAAAGACAGTTCGCGAGGGCGTTTTAGAAGAACAGTCTTGGTGTAGCTAGAACTGCAATTTATCTCTCGTTTCATGATGCACCATAAACTATGCAGGTTTTCGGAGTAGATGTAGATGCAAAAGGGGCGATCAAGAAGTTTCCAAATGAGGACATTGCTACAGCTTATGTGGCACGTAGCTCGACTCCAATGTGAGTATTTAAGCACGGACGAGTAGGAAACTGATTAGTGTGGCAGCAAGTATTTAGTACGTGTGTTCTGTAAATGTGGAAACGTTAATTGCGGCAACGTTATTACCAAATGTGTCCAAACTGGACCGAAGTGCTGCTATTCCTTTCATGGCTGCCGAAGGACACATACCAGTAGTTATCCTCTGACAATGAAGAATGGGTATGAGACTGCATGTCTCTCGGAAACCACCATTGTGGAATGGTGCGTGAAGTTCCGTGCGACAAGGGGTGCTGCTGATTCATGACAACGCTTGTCTCCATATCGCAAATCTCGTAAGGCAGAAGTTAAGCCAACTCAAGTGGGAAGAAGGCGTGCACCCGCCCTATAGTTCTGAACTTCCCCATGCGACTATCACGTCTTCGATCCCTTCGCAAACGTCTTGAAGGGTCGATGACTGCTGTCTGGCAGGGACGTGTAGCAACCAGTTACAGAAGTCTTCACGTAGCAGGACACGGTATTTTGTCGAAATAATGTCTTCATCCTGTTGCGTCGGCGGGTTGGTTGCCTCAGTGATCAAGGAGATTCTCTCTGATAGGCACACCAATTCTGCACTGCGGAAACTGTTTCATCGCCCCTTATACACTACTGGCCATTAAAATTGCTACACGAAGAAGAAATGCAGATGATATACGGGTATTCATTGGACAAATATATTATACTAGAACTGACATATGATTACATTTTCACGCAATTTGGGTGCATAGATCCTGAGAAATCGCCGGCCGGGGTGGCCGAGCAGTTCTAGGCGCTATAGTCTGGAACCGCGCGACCTCAACGGTCGCAGGCTCGAATCCTGCCTCGAGCATGTATGTGTGTGTCGTCCTTAGGTTAGTTAGGTTTAAGAAGTTCTAAGTTCTAGGGGACTGATGACCCCAGAAGTTAAGTCCCATGGTCCTCAGAGCCATTTGAACCATTTGAAGCTGAGAAATCAATACCAAGAACAACCACCTCTGGCCTAATAACGGCCTTGATACGCCTGGGCATTGAATCAAACAGAGCTTGGATGGCGTGTACAGGTACAGCTGACCATGCAGCTTCAACACGATACCACATTTCATCAAGAGTAGTGACTGGCGTCTTGTGACGAGCCAGTTGCTCGGCCGCCATGGACCAGACGATTTCAATTGGTGAGAGATCTGGAGAATGTGCTGGCCAGAGCAGCAGTCGAACATTGTCTGTATCCAGAAAGGCCCGTACAGGACCTGCAACATGCGGTCGTGAATTATCCTGCTGAAATGTAGGGTTTCGCAGGGATCGAATGAAGGGTAGAGCCAAGGGGCGTAACACATATGAAATGTAACGTCCACTGTTCAAAGTGCCGTCAATGCGAACAAGAGGTGACCGAGACGCGTAACCAATGGCACCCCATACCATCACGCCAGGTGATACGCCAGTATGGCGATGACGAATACACGCTTCCAATGTTCGTTCACCGCGATGTCGCCAAACCACGGATGCGACCATCATGATGCTCTAAACAGAACCTGGATTCATCCGAAAAAATGACGTTTTGCCATTCGTGCACCCAGGTTCGTCGTTGGGTACACTACCGCAGGTGCTCCTGTCTGTGATGCAGCTTCAATGGTAACCACAGCCATGGTCTCCGAGCTGATAGTCTATGCTGCTGCAAACGTCGTCGAACTTTTCGTGCAGGTGGCTGTTGTCTTGCAAACGTCCCCTCTGTTGACTCAGGGATCGAGACGTGGCTGTACGATCCGTTAGAGCCATGCGGGTAAGATGCCTGTCATCGCGACTGCTAGTGATACGAGGCCGTTGGGATTCAGCACGGCGTTCCGTATTACCCTCTTGAACCCATCGATTCCATATTCTGCTAACTGTCATTGGATCTCGACCAACGCGAGCAGCAATGTTGCGATACGGTAAACCGCAATCGCGATAGGCTACAGTCCCACCTTTATCAAAGTCGGAAACGTGAAGGTAGGCATTTCTCCTCCTTACACAAGGCATCACAACAACGTTTCGCCAGGCAATGCCGATCAACTGCTTTTTGTGTATGAGAAATCAGCTGGAAACTTTCGTCATGTCAGCACGGTGTAGGTGTCGCCACCGGTGCCAACCTTGTGTGAATGCTCTGAAAAGCTAATCATTTGCATATCACAGGATCTTCTTCCTGTCGGTTAAATTTCCCGTCTGTAGCACGTCATCTTCATGGTGTAGTAGTTTAAATGGCCAGTAGTGTAGATTGTCCTACATCCAAATATACAGGGTGTTACAAAAAGGTACGGACAAACTTTCAGGAAATATTCCTCACACACGAATAAAGAAAAGATGTTATGTGGACATGTGTCCGAAAACGATTAATTTCCATGTTAGAGCTCATTTTAGTTTCGTCAGAATGTACTGTACTTCCTCGATTCACCGCCAGTTGGCCCAACTGAAGGAAGGTAATGTGGTCTTCGGTGCTTCTGTTGACATGTGACTCATTGCTCTACAGTACTAGCATCAAGCACATCAGTACGTAGCATCAACAGGTTAGTGTTCATCACGAACGCGGTTTTGCAGTCAGTGCAATGTTTACAAATGCGGAGTTGGCAGATGTATGGATTAGCACGGAGCAATAGCCGTGGCGCGGTACGTTTGTATCGAGACAGATTTCCAGAACGAAGGTGTCCCAACAGGAGGATGTTCGAAGGAATTGATCGGCGTCTAAGGGAGCACGGAACATTCCAGCCTAAGACTCGCGAGTGGGGAAGACCTAGAACGACGAGGACACCTGCAATGGACGAGGCAATTCTTCGTGCAGTTGATGATAACACTAATGTCAGTGTCAGAGAAGTTGCTGCTGTACAAGGTAACGTTGACCACGTCACAGTATGGAAAGTGCTACGGGAGAACCAGTTGTTTCCGTACCGTGTACAGCGTGTGCAGGCACTATCAGCAGCTGATTGGTCTCCACAGGTACACTTCTGCGAATGGTTCATCCAACAATGTGTCAATCCTCATTTCAGTGCAAATGTTCTCTTTACGGATGAGGCTTCATTCCAACGTGATCAAATTGTAAATTTTCACAATCAACATGTGTGGGATGACGAGAATCCGCACGCAATTATGCAGTCACGTCATCAACACAGATTTTCTGTGAACGTTTGGGCAGGCATTGTTGGTGATGTCTTGATTGGGCCCCATGTTCTTCCACGTACGCTCAATGGAGCACGTTATCATGATTTCATACGGGATACTCTACCTGTGCTGCTAGAACATGTGCCTTTACAAGTACGACACAACAAGTGGTTCATGCACGATGGAGCTCCTGCACATTTCAGTCGAAGTGTTCGTACGCTTCTCAACAACAGATTCGGTGACCGATGGACTGGTAGAGACGGACCAATTCCATGGCCTCCACGCTCTCCTGACCTCAACCATCTTGACTTTCATTTATGGGGGCATTTGAAAGCTCTTGTCTACGCAACCGCGGTACCAAATGTAGAGACTCTTGGTGCTCGTATTGTGGACGGCTGTGATACAATACGCCATTCTCCAGGGCTGCATCAGCGCATCAGGGATTCCATGCGACGGAGGGTGGATGCATGTATCCTCGCTAACGGAGGACATTTTGAACGTTTCCTGTAACAAAGTGTTTGAAGTCACGCTGGTACCTTCTGTTGCTGTGTGTTTCCATTCCATGATTAATGTTATTTGAAGAGAAGTAATAAAATGAGCTCTAACATGGAAAGTAAGCGTTTCCGGACACATGTCCACATAACATATTTTCTTTCTTTGTGTGTGAGGAATGTTTCCTGAAAGTTTGGCCGTACCTTTTTGTAACACCCTGTATACTCCGAAGGATTTCTTACGGTTCGTTGCGGAGGGTATTTTCTGTCTCTGTCGAGAATAATCCACGGGAAGATTAATTGTTAAGAAGTATTGGTGTGCTTTCGATTAGCCGCGGCGAGTATCCGCTCTGATTGATGTGCCTTGTCATGGACTGCGCAGACCCTCCCGCCGGAGGTTCGAGTCCTCCGTAGGGCATTGGTGTGTTGTTGTTCTTAGCATAAATTAGTTTCAGTTGTGTGTAAGTCTACGGACCGAAGACTTCAGCAGTTTAGTCCCTTAGGAATTCACACACATTTGAGCATTTTACGTTTTATGTATTTTTTTTGCAGATGAACTCACTATGATTTAACTAACATGTATACAAACAATGTAAAAATTCTGTCATAACTGGAACGCAAGTCATATATGTATATGTTTGTGTAGACAAACTGAATATGCATTTGATTTATTGAAATAAGTGTTGCTCACTATAATTTGTAGCGTGTGATGTGACAGAGGCTGGATGAGTGGATCGTGTCCCAAAGCCTCAAATGTTTTAACAGAAAAAAGAGAAAGTATTACAGAAATCTGTATTTTATTCTATTCGAGGTTCTGTCTTAATCTCGAACTATCTGCCACTCTACAAAGCTCAGAGATTATGTCGCAAGATTTTTCGTTTGAGCAGTCTCACGTTGTTTCTATACGTCTGTGCCATCGTTCACATTTCACACAAGTATTGTGCTGCACGCTGAGCAGAGCGCCGCTGTGGGCAGTGCGACTTCGTCGCCTCCTGAACGATGGAACTCCTTCAGTGCGAGATTCCAATTTCAGTCCTTTGAAATTGTTGTGTTAACAGTTACCACAGGAAAACATTGTCTACTAATGACTCATCATGTGCATTATGAGGGCGACGGAAAGCGAATGTCCTGGAGGTATAGATTAATTCTCTATGCGATGTGTGTATCACGCTTCACAAAATGGACATCGACGCCATCTAAAAAATGTTCAAAACAACCATTAAGTGGCACCATGAACACCGAAAGAAAAATGGTGCGTCACAATGATGACAAAGGTTTGCGCCAACAACATCGAATGCGAACCTCTTGTCAGTTACAAACAGTGCAGGAAATTCAGCTACGTAGTCGCTCTTAAAGATTGCATACATAATCATATCGGTATAACGGGGTAGTGAGAACAGATGGAATGTGATGGCATGCAACCGAACGCGAATCAGTCTGTCGCGAAGCTGATCATGAATCTGGCTATCCATAGCTGCAGGCAGAGCGATAATACGTTTTAGAGGCAGGGAAAAAAACCCGCGGCTGAATTTTTCCGCTATTTCCAGGCGGTATGAACTGCAATATGACCCATTCTTCAGGAAGGATAGTTTGCTCTAAAGAAACATGGTTTTCATACGCAGACCAGGAATCAAGCAAAAACCAAGTTATTTCAACCAGCAGTGGCCATGTTTCCACTCTTGCTTGCTGTGACGTCAATACTCCCTACTGCCGTTAAGTTCTCACACCAGAAAAACATTGTAGAAGCAGACCACCTCAAGCTTCTCGCAGTACAATAAATAACTTTCCAGCCAATTTACCATCCAGAATAACAGTCGGTACAATTTTACACGAATGTGTCATATCATTGATGTTAGTTTATCTTGATGCAACTCTCTTGATACTACCTCTAATATCCTGGGTTTCTTTTATATGCGTTTCCTCTTCAAGTCTCGATTGTTCGGAGATGAAAACAAATTCCTTTCTGAATGATGGGGTAGATTTGTTTATCTCGTCGACAAATTTTCGGGCCGATTCCGCAGTGTGTCGTGCATCGTCAAGTTGATCCTGTGTTTGAAATTTCGTTATCTTGCGTCATCAAATTCTGTAGCACTTTTTGAAGTTATGCAACCGTCCACTGCTTCACTTAATATCAGTGTAATCCACGCCGTGCGCAGTTTGATGTGCATAACGTAGTAGATCACTACCATTCACATATGAAGATCCTTGAATAGCATGAACACCAGTTTATGTAGTATGTGCGCCATGTCCTACCTTCAGCATCCGTAGTTTTTCTTATGACCTACATAGTCATATTAATGCAAAATTATTCAGAATCAGTTCATAATTTTTTTACTATATTGTGGGTGCTCTTCCATGTGTATGTTAAGTGCTCGCATCTTGGACGAAATGTCCGTTACTATGTTTCACTTGGTTTGTGGCTCCCTGTCAGACAACGATGACGAGCTACATGGCTCTACACCTACTTCAGTATCTCTTTCACATATTATGCACGAGTAGTCATCATTGTACTACTCATGTACATTGTCCGCACACTCGAGCGTATACGACACCACACGTCACTAACTCATCTTGAGGCAACGCTAGTATTTCATCTGCCACTTCTTTCTAACTTTGCGAAATTCCTTGGGTTTCTTTCCGACGAAATGTCAACTTCGGAAACTGTTGTTGTAAATGCACTAAAGATCTATAGAAATTGGTACATCGGTACATCTGCCTAATATCGTGCAGCCCCAGGGAGCGCGCAGTAGTGCCGCAACACGACGTGGCATGGACTCGACTAATTTCCGATGTACTGCTGGAGGGAGTTAACACCTGCAATATTGCAGGGCTGTCCATTAATCCGTAAGAGTACGAGGATGGTGATCTCTCCTGGATAGCACATTGCAAGACATATCTGATATGCTCAATAATGTTCATGTCTGGGTAGTATGGTGGCCAATGGAAGTGTTTAAGCTCAGAAGAGTGTCCCCGGAGCCACTCTGTGGCAGTTCTGAACGTGTGGGGTGTCGCAATGTCCTGCTGAAATTGCCCAAGATCGTCGGAATGTACAATGGATGTGAATGGATGCAGGTGATCATACAGAATGCTTATGTACGTGTCACCTGTCAGAGTCGTATCTACACGAATCACGGGTTCCGTATAACTCTAACTGTACACGCCCCACACCATTACAGAGTCTCCACCAGCTCCAACAGGTTCCTGTTGACATTCGGGATACATAGATTCATGAGGTTGTCTCCATATCCGTACACGGTCGACAGAATTTGAAACCAAACTCGTCCGATCAGGCAACGCGTCTCCAATCATCAACAGTCTAATGACGGTGTTTATGAGCCCAGACGAGGTGTAAAATTTGTGTCGTGCAGTCATCACGGGTACTAGAGTGGGCCTTCGGCTCTAAAGCCCATATCGATGATGTTTCGTTGAATGTTTCGCTTGCTGATACTTGCTAATGGCCCAGCATTGAGATCTGCAGCAATATACCACTTCTATCATGTTCAACGATTCTCTTCAGTCGTCGTTGGTCCCGTTCTTACACGATCTTTTTCCAGCCGCAGCGATATCGGAGGTTTGATGTGATACCGGATTCATAATATTCGCGGTATACTCGTGAAATGATCGCACGGTAAAATCCCCACTTGATCCCTATCGCGGAGATGCTGTGTCCCACTGCTCTTACGCCGGTTATAACACCACGCTAAAACTCGCTTAAATCATTATAACCCGTCTTTGTAGCAGCAGTAACAGATCTGACAACTGTTCCAGGCACTTGTCTTACTCGTATATAGGCGTTGCCGACCGCAGCGTCGTATTCTATCTGTATTTGAATACGCATGCCTATACCAGTTTCTTTGGCGCTTCAGTGTATAATTCTGTGTTTGCTTTGTTTATCGTTGCCACTGCTCTGCTTTGTATCAACACCACTAGCACTGTAGCACTGACGTGAGTTACTCGTGGACAAAGCAGTTTAACTACACTTTGTAGCTTCATACTGTGCTCTCCAGTGGATACCTCCAGTCCAGCACATTGTTGCCTTTAGCAGGCAATATTGTGCTTGACTAGCAGAAAAAATGTTGCTGGTTTTCTGTATGTATTCGGTACTCAGTTTTACAACAGGCCTTGAACGTATTGTATAACTTTTATTTGCCTTGAACTTTTGGTAAGCGATAATTGTGTAGATAAGTGGTGATGATGTTTTATGTTCGCATAAATTGTGTAGAGATTTTACTTGGAAGTATTTTCCATGCGTAGATACTACGGAATTTTAGGTTATACGAGTTTGATACAATCTACACTCCTGGAAATGGAAAATAGAACACATTGACACCGGTGTGTCAGACCCACCATACTTGCTCCGGACACTGCGAGAGGGCTGTACAAGCAATGATCACACGCACGGCACAGCGGACACACCAGGAACCGCGGTGTTGGCCGTCGAATGGCGCTAGCTGCGCAGCATTTGTGCACCGCCGCCGTCAGTGTCAGCCAGTTTACCGTGGCATACGGAGCTCCATCGCAGTCTTTAACACTGGCAGCATGCCGCGACAGCGTGCACGTGAACCGTATGTGCAGTTGACGGACTTTGAGCGAGGGCGTATAGTGGGCATGCGGGAGGCCGGGTGGACGTACCGCCGAATTGCTCAACACGTGGGGCGTGAGGTCTCCACAGTACATCGATGTTGTCGCCAGTGGTCGGCGGAAGGTGCACGCGCCCGTCGACCTGGGACCGGACCGCAGCGACGCACGGATGCACGCCAAGACCGTAGGATCCTACGCAGTGCCGTAGGGGACCGCACCGCCACTTCCCAGCAAATTAGGGACACTGTTGCTCCTGGGGTATCGGCGAGGACCATTCGCAACCGTCTCCATGAAGCTGGGCTACGGTCCCGCACACCGTTAAGCCGTCTTCCGCTCACGCCCCAACATCGTGCAGCCCGCCTCCAGTGGTGTCGCGACAGGCGTGAATGGAGGGACGAATGGAGACGTGTCGTCTTCAGCGATGAGAGTCGCTTCTGCCTTGGTGCCAATGATGGTCGTATGCGTGTTTGGCGCCGTGCAGGTGAGCGCCACAATCAGGACTGCACACGACCGAGGCACACAGGGCCAACACCCGGCATCATGGTGTGGGGAGCGATCTCCTACACTGGCCGTACACCACTGGTGATCGTCGAGGGGACACTGAATAGTGCACGGTACATCCAAACCGTCATCGAACCCATCGTTCTACCATTCCTAGACCGGCAAGGGTACTTGCTGTTCCAACAGGACAATGCACGTCCGCATGTATCCCGTGCCACCCAACGTGCTCTAGAAGGTGTAAGTCAACTACCCTGGCCAGCAAGATCTCCGGAACTGTCCCCCTTTGAGCATGTTTGAGACTGGATGAAGCGTCGTCTCACGCGGTCTGCACGTCCAGCACGAACGCTGGTCCAACTGAGGCGCCAGGTGGAAATGGCATGGCAAGCCGTTCCACAGGACTACATCCAGCATCTCTACGATCGTCTCCATGGGAGAATAGCAGCCTGCATTGCTGCGAAAGGTGGATATACACTGTACTAGTGCCGAAATTGTGCATGCTCTGTTGCCTGTGTCTATGTGCCTGTGGTTCTGTCAGTGTGATCATGTGATGTATCTGACCCCAGGAATGTGTCAATAAAGTTTCCCCTTCCTGGGACAATGAATTCACGGTGTTCTTATTTCAATTTCCAGGAGTGTATTTTAGACGTTATCGTTGTTGTTATGGTGCTTTTCTTAAAATAATTTCAGCTTGCGTTCTTGCATCTACCGAGAAAAATTGTAATAGTTTATCTAAGATATTGTTAAAAATTGTATTTGGCTCTACGCTGTAATATCATTAGACGAGCGACTTATGTTTTTTGAATATTGCTGCGTTTCTTGTGCGAGTCTTCCTCTACAATAAAACTGAGTTAGGAATGCGTTTTGATGAAATGCAGTTTGAAACAAATGTATCATATCCATCTCTACATAGCCTTTCCACTCATTTAACGTGTATCATATGTGTAGCATAGTACAAGATAATTCAATAGGGTCCCTAAATATCTCTAAACTCGCAAAATAAGCTCTATTTCCTATTATATCCCTCCTCTGATACAGTGTCCCATGTTATTATCTCTGTAGTGGTTTGCCACCCTTGAAACAATTGTTAAAGGCCTTCAAATTATACGCGTTGTACCTCCACTGTGTGGTTGGAAAGTCCTAGATATTCTCCGGAGCAAAGTGTTGTGTTGTCTACGTGCAGCTGAAGGAGATGAGCCACAGACTCCATTACATCACTCATATGTGATTCACATTGGCTGGCGGAATCTACTTCCTTGGTGGAAAGAGTTTACCAATAGGATATTTATCTGTTAATTTAGATGAGAATCTATTTATGGATGCGTACGCTGCAAGTTCATGTATTATCTATGGGTCCTGTATAATACTGTATCCGCATTTTTACGACTACACGGTAAGAATTCGGACTCCTAGTGCCTCCAATGTTCGATTTCCGCTAACGTGACTAATGGCCACTGTAATGGTGTTTCTGTTCCAGTGCATTACAACATTACACTCATGCTCCACAGTAGTGCTTAAAAAAATTTATTTATAAAGTCCAAAATTGTTATGGCTCTCTTGGCCACTTGTTGACAAATTGCCTGTTGGCTTCCGTCTCGGGTTCTTCAGCGACTTTTCTGTGATGATTTTTCTGACATTTTGACTGCACGTGTGACTGAAGTTGTCGAAGTTTTACCCTCCACTGCCGGTGGCGGATCAGAATCGAGCTCAATGACTCATTATATGTACACAACAGACCATTAAAATTGCTACACCACGACGATGACGTCTTACAGACGCGAAATTTAACCGACAGGAAGAAGATGCTGTGAAATGCAAATGTTTAGCTTTTAAGAGCATTCACACAAGGTTGGCGCTGGTGGCGACACCTACACCGTGCTGACATGACGAAAGTTTCCAACCGATTTCTCATACACAAACACCACTTAACCGGCGTTGCCTGGTGAAACGTTGTTCTGATGCCTCGTGTAAGGAGGAGAAATGCGTACAATCACGTTTCCGACTTTTATAAAGGTCGGATTGGAGCCTATCGCGATTGCGGTTTATCGTATCGCGACATTGCTGCTTGCGTTGGTCGAGATCCAATGACTGTTAGCAGAATATGGACTCGGTGGGCCCAGGAAAGTAATACAGAACGCCGTGCTGGATCCCAACGGCCTCGTATCACTAGCAGTCGAGATGACAGGTATCCTGTCCGTGTGGCTGTGACGGATCGTGCAGCCACGTCCCGATCCCTGGGTCAACAGATGGGGACGTTTTCAAGACAACAGCCACCTGCACGAAAAGTTCGACGACGTTTCCAGCAGCATGGACTATCAGCTCGTAGACCATGGCTGTGGTTACCCGTGACGCTGCATCAGACAGGAGCGCCTGCGACGGTGTACTTAACGACAAACCTGGGTGCACCAATGGCAAAACGTCATTTTTTCGGATGAATCCAGGTTCTGTTTACAGCATCATGATGGTCGCATCCGTGTTTGGCGACATCGCGGTGAACGCACATTGGAAGCGTGTATTCGTCATCGCCCTATTGATGATGGTGTGGCGTGATGGTGTGGGGTGCCATTGGTTACACGTCTCGGTCACCTCTTGTTCGCATTGACGGCACTTCGAACAGTGGACGTAACATTTCAGATGTTTTACGACCCGTAGCTCTACCCTTCATTCGACTCCTGCAAAACACTACATTTCAGCAGGATAATTCACGACCGCATGTTGCAGGTCCTGTACGGGCCTTTCTGGATACAGAAAATGTTCGACTGCTGCCCTGGCCAGCACATTCTCCATATCTCTCAACAACTGAAATCGTCAGGTCAATGGTGGCCGAGCAAATGGCTCGTGACAAGTCGCCAGTCACTAATCTTGATGAAATGTGGTATCGTGTTGAAGCTGCATAGGCAGCTGTACCTGTACACGCCATCAATGCCCAGGCGTATCAAGGCCGTTATTACGGCCAGAGATGGTTGTTCTGGGTACTGATTTCTAAGGATCTATGCACCCAACTTGCGTGAAAATGTAATCACATGCCAGTTCTAGTATAATATATTTGTCCAATGAATACCCGTTTATCATCTGCCGTTCTTCTTGGTGTAGCAATTTTAATGGCCAGTAGTGTACCTGGTGCGCCAACGTCCAAGGGCTTTTCCGCAGGAGAACAGCCCCGAAATTGACCACGGAAAAGCTATTCTGAACAAAAATTTAACTTCATCCAAACAGGCCTCTGAAGGCCGAAAGGAATCGACCGACCATAGTGTGATCCTCAGCCAATAGGCGTCCTAGAAACTGGATATGTAACGGCACGTGCTCAGCACACCACTCTCCCGGCAGTTGTAATTGTCATGACTGGAGCTGTTACTTCTCAATCATGTTGCTCATCAATTGGCCTCATAAGGGCTGAGTGCACCCCACTTGACAGCAGCACTCGGCAGACCCGGACGCTCACACATCCGAGATCTAGCCGAGCCCTACCTCAGTGATCTGACGGGAACTGCTGTTACCAGTTTCGCCACTCTGCCTGCAAGGATAGTAAACAGGCGACATGCCGTTACCATGGCACAAGTCTTGGCGAATTTGCCGCACTGAGTGGCCGCGCGGTTTAAGGATTGCGAGGCTGTTCCCGCCGGAGGTTCGAGTCCTCCCTCGGGCATGGGTGTGTGTGTGTGTGTGTGTGTGTGTGTGTGTGTGTTGTTCTTAGCGTAATTTAAGTAATGTGTAAGTCTAGGGACCTATGACCTCAGCAGTTTGGTCCCTTAGGAGTTTACACACATTTCAACACATTGTTTGAGAATTTCATTCCGTGTATTCAGTTGCACAGTAACTATAACTCGCACAGAGACGTTTGAACAATACACACATATCTCATCGTTTGAGAGAGAATGTGTAGTTGGGCTCAAAGAAGCAGTTGGAGTAAACGGCGAATCATCTCGACATTTGAATAGGAGCGATGCCACTGTTCGACGATATTGGCAGGAACGGGTGAATCACAGCCGAATGTATCGTCAATGAATGGTCAACCAAGAAAGAGGACACAACGAGAGTACCGAGCAATCGTTAGAGAGGCACACAGAGCCCCTGATTCATCATTATCATCCTTATGACGCCACAGTAAACAAAACGCACAATGCGAAAAACTACCACCAACAGCCGTTACACTCAAAGCTTAATGATTGCTCCAGTCGCCATATACTGTTCTCGTACCATGCAAGGAAGAATTCGACCAGATGACCAAAGTCACTGCAGTTACTGAAGCAGACACGTAGCGCTCCTTTTCCCTACTGATAACCAAAGCCTCTGTCTGTGTATCTCCTCGACCTGTGGTCTTCACGCCGACGGGAAAGACACACACCTTCCTCCTGGCCTGTCGCACACAACCGTTGGTCGCACCCGGCATTGATTCCAAATGTCACAGCACGATGGCCCATCAACTGGTAGTTGACTTCCTTCCAATTCACCCTCTGAGAAAAGACCCCCATCACGCACTGTCCTTGCAGCATCAACTACAGCCCACAGCGATGTCTCAGCCCTGCAATGACGCTCAAACGAGATGGCCAGTGCCTCTAATCAGGAATGGCGTCACTCCACGACTGATCAGGCACTCACACCTCGGCCTTTACCAAAAGCTCTTAGATCGGTCGATGACGTATCACAGCTTTGCTGTCTAGACTTCCAAGTAAAGACTGCTTCCACCAACTTCAGCCATTGCCGCCCAAACCTCGCCCCTGTCCTCCCCACTAGTCGATGCCCCTCACTGACCGTTGGTGACTCTCTGCAAGCTTCCCGACCACTGATGGGCTCCAGGAGGGGTTGCTCGTGGTGAGCGGAGTAGCTGAGTAGCTTTGTTAGCTAAGTAGCTTTGTCGGAGTTACGCTGCCTCAGTTCAGCTTGCGGAAGTGTGACGCTATCGGGAGCACATAGACGTATGCAGCAGCAACACCGATGTCACCCGCTGGCTGGGACTGGACGAACGACGTGCCCCCAATTTCAAATTCATGACACACCAACATAAAGGGTAAATAATATGAATCTTTGCCTATGGGAAAACCGAAAAGACAGAGAATCTAATCATTTGAGAAGTGGCGCTACGGAAGGCTGTTGAGAGTTAGGTGAGGTGATACGGATAGGAATGAAGAGATTCTCCACAGAACCGTCGAGGATAGGGATATATGGAAAACAATGACAAGAAGAAGGGATAGGGTGATAAGACATCCGTTAAGACATCAGGGAATAACTTCCATGATCCACAGGGAGCTGTAGCGTGTCGAAGCTGTAGAGGAAGACAGAGATTTAAATACATCCAGCAAATAATTGAGGACTTAGATTGGAAGTGCTGTTCAAAGCCGAAAATTTGGCACAGGAGACGAATTCGTCATGGGCCGTATGGAATCTAGTTTTGCAGGACAGGGCGGATCAGGTTATGGTTGTGGAAAGAGGCGAAAATGAGTTGCTGTCAGTTGGACAAAATACACTAACTTTATTATCCTAAGAACACTTAATCATCTATGCCCTTAAAAGGATTACAAACAATATGGCTGAAAGCCCAAACACAAGTTATTACAATTGCTTTAAGTAATACACATGTCTGAAGGCCTTACTTAAAAAAAAAAGAAAAACTGTGAATACTCCGATGAAAGCCACACACTTAACATAGAATAACTTATGTCTTAAGGCCTGGATAATAATAATTTCAGATAGAGAAGAAAATTTTAAAAGATTTTAAAGAAGTGAATTTTCAAATTTTAATTTGAGACGGCTGAAGGCCTTATCTCAAAATATTTCATGTAAAAGCTTGACTGAAGGCCACATACTGAACATAGAACAACTAAAGGCTTATTGTCTGTATAATAAGGATTTCCAAATAGCAAAATCCCTTTTTTTTCAAAAAATTATTTAAGCAAATTATTTAAGCAAGAATCTTCAAGGTTTTAAATTAAGACAGCTGAAGGCCTTATCTAAAAATATCTCACGTAAAAGCTCGGCTGAAGGCCACACACTGAACACTGAAGAACTGGAGGCTTAAGGCCTGAATGACAAAGATTTCCAATAGAGCAAAATCTCCTTTTTTCTGTTTTAAACAAATCAATCTTGAAACCTTAATTTAAACCTTATTTTAAAATTGAAACAAACTAAATTAATAGACAGCGAAATGCTTCACACAATACTTAAGACTAAAAGAAAATCGCGATCTAAAAACAGCAGAACAATGGTGCTCAGAAGCGTTCCAAGCGTCGGCCTGAGGAGGTAACTCTAACATACGTTTAGCTGAGACAGGCAGTCAATAGTAGGACTAAATAATCTTATGGCAACCTGACCCAGGGACAGCGGAAGGACTGACCAACAAGCTAATCAACTCCCTTCCGCCCGACCAATGGCACGACAACAGAAGATCAGTGAGGATGAAGATACCAGCTACACTATTTCTTGAAAATTGGCATCTATATACATTCAAAGAACAATAACCACTCAAAAATATGAACAACACCAAGGATGTCGAAGTACACGCCGTGCCAGACAGCATGAACGTGGTGAGGCAAAACATACTGCTGGAAAACTACGCTAACGACCAGGGCAGGCAACTGGAACGTTAACAGCCACAAGGCGGTAAATACTGCTGGTGCACTTCACTGATAAGTAACAGCCAATTCAATATTTAAAATCCACACAGGAAGATGGCTCCAAAATTTCACCAGCTCTAACACACCATGCATTACTGCTTGTGGAAAGGGCCCAGGAAGCAACAACTGGCAATGGACGAAGAGGTATCCCAGCAGTTGAGGTTTCGTATCAAGCGAATTCATCACTCAACTTCAGTGTCCAGGTTCAGTGGGCGACGAAATTTGTATCTCTTGCAGCTAGCGCCTCATAAATCCGAACGGGCGTCCACGCCAGTGGCCCCGACCTGACCCCGCGCAGTGGAGACTTACTTGCTGCTCTGTCCCAACCGATCGACTGCCTCACACACACCACCACACGGAAATATAGCGGTGACACCAAAGATGGTACAGTAACCCTAGTATCGATAAGTACTGCTGCTGCCACTGACAGAGGCAAGTCAGCAACTCGTTATGGTAGTAACTCAGGGAGAAATAAAATGCCACTCGATTGTGACAAAATGCCAAAGAACGAACGGTATGGAGGCGAGCCAGCCACGGCTCACTGTATCAAACCATTCAGAAAACCACTCAAAAAAAAAAAAACAAAGAAAAACTGAGAAAACATTAACCTTCCCTTAATGCTATGCATGGAGAAAAATGGCTGTAATAATTTAGAAGCCTTTCTCACAATCAACACGACTCAAGCATGAGGTACAGAATACAAACGAAAGTCCTGATAATTCCAACAAACATAGAATACACACCCAGAAAGAGAAAAGTTGATATACCGTATCAGACGTTTCCAATTCAGTCAAAATTAATTGTTGCAACAATGCACATGGGCTATGTACAATGATTATAGTTACAGATCAATGGCACAAGTGGTTCTGCAGTACCAAGTATCAACCCATGCTGATAATCCTATATTAGTAGGTGAAGTAGCCTCCACATACGGCTGACTCTAGAGTCCTGCCGATCGTACAGATGGTGAATAGGATCCTGAGGTACGTTATGCCATGCTTGCACGACCTGTTCACATAATTCTTCTGGAGTTATTGGCTGACGAGCCGCACGAGTCACTTCTCGTCCCATCATTGCCCACAACAACGTGCTCCATTGGAAAGAAATTCATAGATCATGCTGACAAGGGAAGACGTTGCATGTCTTGCAGAGTGCGTTGAATTTCACGAGTAGTTTGTGGGTGAGTATTATCCTTTTGGAACACATATCACCTTCTTGTTGCAAGAACAGGATAAGAACCGGTCTCTAAAATATTGTGCATGTTAGCGTTCTCTCCAGAAATACTAAAGGTGATCGAGAGTTATAGCTTCTCGCACACCAGGGAATAAGACCTGAGTGGCGGCCAGTGTGTCTTGGACGAATACTTTTTACGAGGCAGTGCTCGTCAGGCATACGTCGTACGCGCAGGCAGAATTGTTTTACATCGATGAAGACCACGGTGCGCCATTCCGTCTCCCAAGTGATTCTCTGACTGCACCTGTCGAGTCCTGCACATCGGTGCTGTGGCTTGAGGGGTAGATGGACAAGAGGTGTGCGTGTCTGTAGTTACAATGCTGATAGCCGGTTCACAACAATTCTTATTGACACATATGGGTTCACAAGCCATCTTGTCTGTGCTGTGGTAACTGTACGATCTTCCACTGCTGCCTTTACAGTACGGCGATGCCGGTGGGCGTCAGTACTGTATGGACTTCCAGAACCTCGTCTACCCGTGGGAGAATATTCACTTGACCACTGATACGAAGCATCGTTGCACAACTGACGCACAACGTACAGCTCGGTCGGATCTTCTCCGAAAGGACCATTCCTTCGCTTCGAGGACAACAGGTTGACGCCGTTCAGACTCGCTCGGTTGGCTATACGAAGCACGAGTGCGTCTTCTTGACATGGTAGCCTGCTGGTTGCAGACGTTTCTACAATACTGAGCCTTCCGGCTGTGAGAATTATTAAAAGGTATCTATGCCACTACGCTGTCTGTTGGCGGACGACTTCGAAACAGTTATCAGTATAGCCACTATCACTCAGGTAGCACACGTCGCCAGCGGGTCGAAATGGACGCCGTCTTTCCAGGTGTACTAATTTTTTTCCATCAGTGTATTTCTGGGTGTGCGAGTTTATGCTTTCCCGACGTATGATTATTTCTAAAGGTTTCAGAATTTTAACGTTTATAATGGAAGCTGTTTTGTCACACAGGAAAGACAAGGAGATTCCGTTACAAATTAATGATTTTCTCTACATCATACCGAGCGGTCTAAGGCGCTACAGTCATGGACTGTGCGGCTGGTCCCGGCGGAGGTTCGAGTCCTTCTTAGGGCATGGGTGTGTGTGTTTGTCCTTAGGAAAATTTAGGTTAAGTAGTGTGTAAGCTTAGGGACTGATGACCTAAGCGGTTAAGTCCCATAGGATTTCACACACATTTGAACGTTTTTTCTACATCACAATCCTACAGCATTATAATTACTGTAGGATTCCAAAACCGCTATCAGATAATCTCTAGTATCACTACAGCACTTGTAGTTTCGCCTTTTGTTTTTAAATATCAAGAACCCCCCTGTCGAACGCTGCTCACCACGATTTTGACAATTATTGGAAAGATAGTTGAGGTAAATGGAGGTACCAAATTATGTTGTGAAAACTACTTTTATCAACAAAACAAACTTCTTTTGAGTGTAACACACACTCAAGTGCCCAGACACACTTTTCGTGGTTACTAAAAAAAATAAACCTAAATCATAAGCAATTTTATAAATTTTCGCCGATATCTTACGACAGGGTAATTTACTATGAACTGCAGGAGTTCTGGAAATGTTAATTTATGCTTTTCCTTGAGATGATGGACTAACATCGAACTAAATCGATGGATGACGTAGTGGTACAATCAGCATTTATTCGATGCATCGAAAATCTCAGTCTACCACACATTCTTTTTTTAACAACTTAAAACAGTCGGCCACCAGAAATCATATATCCGAAGGTTTATGTCCGTATACGATAAAGAGCATGTTATTATTCCTCCTTTCCTCACACTGATGTGGCAATAAGATATTGCTCTGCTAATCGCGTGGTACAATGTTAAAAATGTAATCATTGAATTTCACTAGCCCTTTCACTGCAACTGTACTCTACAATGCCTCATTCTCTTGCGGTTTCTGTGTTATTGTAACTGTGAAAGGCAGTCGAAATTACAAAAGCTGGTGCTGTGACCCACATACACAGTATTTTTTTTCCGCCATACTGCAGGAGACTTTTCGTTAGCATTAAAACGTATAATAATAACTGTGATTCAAAATCAAATTTATTCACTGAATTTTTTATTGTTTTCTGTTTTCACCCATTCGAATGAAAGTATCGATGCGTGCACCATATGGGCCTGAAACATTATTCCAGTAGTCAAAGCCGCGCGGTGTAGCAGCGCGGTTTGTGGCGCCTTGCCACGGTTCGCGCGGCTCCCCTCTGCCGGTGGTTCGGGTCCTCCCTCTGGCATGTATGTGTGTGTGTGTGTGTGTGTGTGTGTGTGTGTGTGTGTGTTTTCCTTACCGTAAGTTATTCTGAGTTAGATTAAGTATTGTATAATGCTAGGGACCGATGACCTCAGCAGTTTGGTCCCATAGGAACTTACCTCAAATTTCCAGATTTCAGTAGCCAGATATTTTTAGCTGTATTATGGTCTACACAATGGTGACTGACGGCTACCATAGTTATGAAATACGTCAAAATCGTCAGATGATTGTAAGGCAACGCATTTGAACTTTTTTCATAGACCAGGTAGTACAATCTACAAGTGGCGTTCTTCTACCCCCTATCAAACCAGTAAATCATTATGTAACTGAAGCAATGTGGAGCGGTGACTTGACTGAAGACTCTCTAGACAGAAGGATCGATCCTGTGAACAGAGACTAAAGGGCGATTTCGTGTAGATGTGACAAACTTTCATGGACGATGGAGAAGGGTGGTCCGTGGTCCGGAAACGAGTGAGTCGAAAGTTATAATGGAAAGTCATTCTGATATCTTTGACAGTGGACCTCTTCAGTTGCAAGCTCTTTGCTTTCCGCATTTTGGGAAAGGTAGTATGCACCAAAACAATAAAAAGTTGTTTGGAGAACGTGGGCTCTAAAATGCATATCTTAATAACTAAGAGCAGTCGTTAAGTTGATGTGTTTCAAAGCTGCAAAATCAACAAGTGCTCGTGTCTCTTCAAGGTATGTGCTTCAGAGCCCATATTTATTGTACATCTTTTCCTTATTTTGGTCCAAAATATGGAAAACAAAAAGCTTCAGATAGATATGGTCCACACTCAGATATATGACGATTTTCGCTTTTAACTTTCCACCCGGTAGTTGCCCGGAAGAGGTTTCCTTACCCAAATTGGTACTTTTACCCGTTACCGTCATCCCTCAAAGTTTGTAGCTGCATTTATTGAAAGCTGGATCACCCCTGAGAAAATAAGTCTCCTCGAACTAGACTGTCGTCGTATTGAAGAATGTGGTATTCTAAGAGCTGTAATCAAAGTACCGTGAGCCGGCCGAAGTGGCCGTGCGGTTAAAGGCGCTGCAGTCTGGAACCGCAAGACCGATACGGTCGCAGGTTCGAATCCTGGCTCGGGCATGGATGTTTGTGATGTCCTTAGGTTAGTTAGGTTTAACTAGTTCTAAGTTCTACGGGACTAATGACCTCAGCAGTTGAGTCCCATAGTGCTCAGAGCCATTTGAACCATTTGGAAGTACCGTGTCTTGAACATTTAGGTCAAATGTGAGATTAATCAGCCCTGGCAAAATAATAGCAGCTCACAACAGCAGAGCCTCGAAATATAAGAGCTGTCGATCATATGTTCGCACTACTTCTTCTGAATTCGATCTTACTCATACTTCGTCAATGACATTATTCCTTACTTTTGTTTCGGTTACATGATATAGACTTACAGTCACTGATAAACCTTTTTAAAATTTATTTGTAGTTGTTCTTTTTATGTAATATCTCTGAGCTCTTGTAATAGTTTTCATGTGGTACCAACATTGCATAGCAGAATTTGTTAAATCGTTTGAAAGCTACCGAGCGAGGTGGCGCAGTGGTTAGCACACTGGACTCGCATTCGGGAGAACGACGGTTCAATCCCGCGTTCGGCCATCCTGATTTAGGTTTTCCGTGATTTCCCTAGATCACACCAGGCAAATGCCGGGATGGTTCCTTTGAAACGGCACGGCCGACTTCTTTTCCCATCCTTCCCTAATCCGAGCTTGTGCTCCGTCTCTAATGACCTCGTTGTCGACGGGACGTTAAACACCAATATCCTCCTCCTCCCTCGTTTGAAAGCTCTAAACAGACAATTTGAAGTTCATCCGTTGAGTAATCAGTTAGTATCAGGTTACCAAAACCTTTTTCGTGAATCGACTGCATAGTGTTGCTTCCGTACATTGGCTGAAGGAAAGCTTTCTTGTCATTTAACGTAACATTGTAACTGAAGCAGCGTAGAAGTCATACTATCCTAAAATATAGTAGCTTGCACAGTGAAACTGCTGTGTACCTTGCTGTTATCCTGCTATCAGTTAGACGCAATGTGTTGGTGAGAAATTTATCCCTCATTTTCAGAGATTGTATACAGGCTACTGCTGTATTCCAGTCGATTTAGAGTATGATTTTAACCAGTAGGACAACATATGCGTTCAAATATGATATGTTTGAAACACAATTAACTCGCGTGTACGTTACAGATCAGGCGTCAGAATGTATCCCCTACTCCAGTGTCACCAGTTTACTCGAGTCACTGAAGAAAGGACTGCACTATCACCAAGTGACACACTAGAGAAAATCTTCTACCATAGTTGTCAGTAACGAGAAAATAATCTAGTAGGACTAGAATGCTCTCCAGTGCCGATAGCAGCTATACATTTTCTTAAAGAATTGTGTCATATTCGCCAATAAGGGCTTATACTGCACTACTAATTTTAATGTTCGGAATGTTACAAGTAATATGGCAATCCTTCTGAAGAGAAAAATTCGTACCTTCTTCTTTAAGAAAGATGTGACATTATTTAAAACTAAGTTCCATAATTACACCTTCAAATATTATTAGTGTCGTATGCCCACTTCAAGTAATATAAAAGGACTATTTTTGGAGATTTCTCTCTAGGCGTTCCGTTATAATATGCTGAATTCTGCCGAATAAAGCTATTGTCTCTAAGTTTTGCTATTTTGAAACAATGATATTCAAAAAGAAGTAGTAAGCTGGTTTGAAGAACGCATCGAAATGTTACTTAAATTTGAGGCTCTCCGCATCTGCTTTCCCTTCAGAAGTGGGTATAAAGAACACGTAGAATTTTTTTGGGCAGGTATCTTCTAAGGGACGTACGGTGCTGAAATTAAAGGGATGGGATCCTAACCTTCGTTCAGTGATGGAAGTTCCTTTTTTTATCCAAGCACATTTGCTATGATGAAGAGGACTATGTTTGATAATTAAATATAAAAAAAACTTAGTCACAGTTAAGTTAATTTTAGACTAAGACGTTCCGGATTACGTCCATAGTATCAAACAACAACGAAAACTAAACAATAATTGTAACTACACATTTATAGTACTATCCTATCACACTTCATAAGTATGGAGAAATGTAGAAACAAAAAGCTAAAAATCTCAGTGGACAGAATGTACATAACATATGACGTATATACATGCGTAAAAATAACATAACATTTCCTTTTTCCTTTTCCTATGGCTCCGGAATAGAAAAAAATTCTCAGTCATTGATAACCATGTCATCGTCTACAAACTGACTGCAAACATACAATAATGCGATGCTACTGATCGCTGTGGTGTCGGATAGTTGGACACGACTGCAGTTTATGGTTTTAAACCTCTTTAATATTGATTACTTCTCATTAAGTTACATTTAACGACTACGAAGAGATACTGAAAATGTAGGGAAGCTATAACACATTATTTGACGCAGAGTAGCGATTTAATATAAGCGGTTTCTGGTTTCAGCCGTTACGAGTAATCTGCAGATATTTTCAGATACTTTACAGTGTAAAACGCCAGCCTCGTCGCCGAGTACGGCTGCTCCATCTTTAAAACGTTTTAATATTTACAGCCAATAGTTTCAGTCAGCACGTTCAGAATGAATTCTTCCACATTGCGTGCTGGTAAGCTCGTTCTTTGGTTCAAATGGCTCTGAGCACTATGGCACTCAACATCTTAGGTCATAAGTCCCCTAGAACTTAGAACTACTTAAACCTAACTAACCTAAGGACATCACACACACCCATGCCCGAGGCAGGATTCGAACCTGCGACCGTAGCAGTCCCGCGGTTCCGGACTGCAGCGCCAGAACCGCTAGACCACCGCGGCCGGCTAGCTCGTTCTTTCTTTACAGCTTTGAATCACTGCCACACACCAAGTCAAATACGTGAAGACAACATCAGAAAGTAGTGTGTGCCCACATTTTTAATACTGTACCACTGCTGTGTCGTGTTCACTGTGTCAGTGTTCGATTTTGGAAGGACGTCTTCTTCGTTGCGTTGGAAATACTCCTCGGAAATAGACTCTCGGGCTCCATCGCCGATAGCTACAGCGCAGAAGCTATTCCCTCTCTGGGGCGAATTGCTATTGTCTCCTCACAAACTGAATAAACACTGCACGGCTCTGCTGGGCTTGACTCGGATCTGATCGGCTAAGGTCGGATCAAGAGTGGCTTCCTGCAGTAACCCATCCCCTCTCTGCCCCCCTCCTCCCCACAACCCCAGCCCCTTACTCCTGGGTGGGACATACGTCCATTCGCTTAAGAGACAAAAGGAGCCTAGGTTGCCGTCATCGACCAGGTTTGGTTAGTGTAAGGCACTAAGAAAATCACTTTCTTATCTGAAACGTGTTTACCACGACAACAACAAACGGAATCGTTTTGAGGCTCGAGGTACAACAAACAAGCCATTGCATTGTTCCTGTTACACACTTCTAAGGGTTAATTTTCCACTAGTATTAACTCTCTCCACGCATGAGAAAATATAACTCACATAATCATAAGAAATTTTTAAGGTATTACAGCCTGTTCATGTAACTGAAAATCTATTCCCACGGAGAATTTACACACTGTCCCACAGAATGACTCTCTGGTGACAGTGTCAGAGATACATACTGTTTAATTTTGGAAAGTTATCATAAAACCAGAATATTCTGTAACAGTTAGTCTAACTATACTGTTCACCCTACCATTCTTCACTTTTCCGCCTCAGTAATATTACAGAATTGCGTTTGTTGCCTGCTACGATGACGTGTTATTGCGGTCAGGTACCAACCATTGTGATAACTGTATGAGCTGATGTTTTTTAATCATCATGTGTACCGTCTACGACTCTACCTAATGTAGTGCTGCCTGTTGCGGTCGGCCGCACTTCAAAGCACGAACGCCGGGTTTCGTACAGCGTGAGGACGCAGCCACGAACGGTTACGCCGCTGTCAATGATATGCAAGCAGAGCTGCAGCGGCGATACTACTGAAGTTCAGACATCGAGGCACAGGGTCCTTTGTGTGTTTTCTAGTTGAATAACATTGTACAGACTCTCATAATGGTCACGGCTCGTCATCTACAGAATAGGCATTGTATTGAGACTGACTGACTTGGAAACCTTTGCAATTGTATATATTTCAACATTCAGATCTACTGTTAGTAACTGATGCTGCAACTACAGAAATACAACTATTTATTACTATTATTGTTTGATATTAGATCTAGAATCATTTAATATCTAAATTCTCTGTGCGCGAAAGGCATCTGTTCCTCGCTTCTGTATCCGCTAAACAATCACAAATAGTACAAAGAAAGTTACAATAGCTGCATGGGCTACGTGAAAACCAAACGCGTAATAAAAAACATATAAGGATCATATTTTGTTGTGGAACATACAGAGGAAAGCAAATAGAGTCGTTCGAATGTACAAGATTATATCTGCTACGTGGATGAAGGTAGAATATTACGATTAATTTCAAAATTACCCATCAAAACTGGAGGTTTACCTGGGTGCTTTTTTAAGTTGCCAGTTCACATGGCTGCCGACAGGGCTCTTCGTGGTACAGGTACCTCTCTCGGATACAGGGATCAGACCAGGTACTTGGATACGTCCGAGATCTCATTCTTTTCCACAAATGGGAGAACACGCCGAAAGTTTCGTTTTTTGTTATGTCGGAGCAGCACCGTATAGGACTATGCAAGCAAAAGCTTTTTTTTTTTTTTTTTTTTACCAATAAGCTACCTAAAAGATTGTTCTACAGTAAGGATGTACGAATGTTGTCTCCTTGCACCTCTGACCTCTAATATCACCTGTTTCACAGTCTGTGATTTTTCATTTCTTTGCTTAATAAAAGATTGCACCAAATGTCCCTCCCTTTTCAACAACTTTGGATGACGCCGTATAACAATAGCAATGAATGTGGCAGACATGGTCGCTAAAGTATGTGATGCTTTACATCATCAGATCTTGCATCCTGCGGAGGGCACATTGAACATTTGCGAACGGAAAAACTGAAATGTAATTAAGAGTATCCCAAGTTTCCATATTCATGCCTGTAAAACGTACATCGTCCGTCCTAAAAGTTCCGAACCGGCGTGTAAGCGACGTCAGCGCACAACGGAGCAACAGGTAGATTTTTGAATGCGTACATAGCGTACGTGATGTCTCGCCCAGGGGAAGCCCCGTCGCATTTAGGAATAAAAAACTTTCCCAAAGACGAAAGGGGACGAGGCAAAACGAGCTGAGCCGAGCAAACCCTAACGGGTGAATGCCAATCGCTGTTCGTTTATGCGGTTGACTGGGTGTACGAATGACGAGCGTCGTCATAATTATTAGCCAAATCCGTAGATTCGGACTACCAGAGTCGAAATAAACGACTAACAGAAATAACAGGTGTATCGAAGAAAATACAAAATAGACGTAATCAGATCGAGAAACCATATCAGTCTTGGGTACACTATTCGTATTAACATGTTCTTCAGTATTAGACAACGATATTTTGTTTTTTCGCGTAGCAAAACGTTTGAGGAACTTTGATGAGGTAATAAATGCTTTCAGAAGAAGGAAATCACGCCGTGTAAATATGTAGCCGGATTAGAGAGAAAACATGCAGGGACCTAAGGAATGTGTACTCTCTCGCTTGTCTTTTGTCCTTAATTTTGTGTTACACAAAAGAGAAAGTTATTAGCTAATACGCAATAAAGAGTACAAATTTCCTGAAGAGTTCGTATTCTCTCGGTCACAAATAATCCCACCCGGTACTTACCGTGATCTTTTTTTTAAAGGGGGGTCGGATGTCAAACCTGCCGACTGGAAGCAGCAGAGGTACCATAGGACAATTAATTTCCAATGCCCTGAATAAAGGTTTGATGGCTTCCATTACAAAATATACACGTTTGAATTTCACAGACCGAAATACAGTCACTTGCGATAGACGAATGCTGTGTGAAAAGCGTGGCAGTGCACTTTGGAACACTTAAGACCAAATAACATGTCTTACATTTCCTCGAATATATATGTTATGTTTTATACATCGGGAAGACGTGCGCTACATACAGTGAACATATTCTTTTAAAAGTCGCTTTTTTTTTAACTTTCGACGTCCTGTCTCAGAAGCTTGAGAGGGGGGGGGGGAGGGGCGGGGGAGGGGTCGCCGCCATCAAGTTCTTCCCACGCTTCGGAAATATCGTGGGTCCGGAACTGATGGGTTGGCAGTACGAATTACACCTAGTTCCGCCAGGGGCTGCAGCTATCAATCCTTGGGCATGACGTGAGTGAATAGCGGCTGGTCGATGCCTCGTTAAATACCGGAGCGCTGAGCTACGGCGGACAGTTCTCTTCAGTCTTCAGTCACCGCTGAGTTCACAAGCCGCAGTGTTCGTCCGTCGTCTCTGAGACTTAGGATCCGTAGGCATCGTAGCCCAGCTCTGATCTATAAGTAGGGATCACTCACAGGCACTGTGATGGTTCTTTATATTTCAGACGACTTGCAATAATTTCAGTCGTCAGATTGATTTGGACATTTCAGAAGGATAAGCATCAATTTAGTACTTCTTCATATGTAATAAATATTTTAATACTGATTGCTGGGAATCTTTCTGACTGAAGATAACCTACGCCGCCCTCCTGAGTTCCCAACACAAAATTCGTCTCCAACATGCTGATTCTTTGGAGTAAACAACGACTCGTGGAAGCCCGCAGAAACTTGTTTGAAATCCAAAACACGTAAATTATTTTCTGGAAAAGTGGTGATGAGACTTGGTTTTATAAGTACAAATTTACCACAAAACGACGGAGTGCAGAAATTCTTATGAGAGGTCAACGCTTCGACGACACAAACTACTTTGAAGCCAGAGTGACTCACGAGTTGAACAACATCAAAAATACAGTTTTGCATGGTTGTATGAATGCGTTGTACATCATATTGAGCCGGTCGGAGTGGCCGAGCGGTTCTAGCCGCTTCAGTCTGGAACCGCGCGACCGCTACGGTCGCAGGTTCGAGTCCTGCCTCGGGCATGGATGTGTGTGATGTCCTTAGGTTAGCTAGGTGTAAGTAGTTCTACGTTCTAGGGAACTGGTGACTTCAGATGTTAAGTCCCATAGTACTCAGAGCTATTTTTGAACATTGTATTGAAGTGGGGAACAATTACGTAGAACACCTGAAGCACTGTAAATTGTATTGAAATGGGGGACTGTTATGTAGAACACCTGAGACCAAATATCATAGCGTTGGTCTGTTTATTATTATTATTAATATTAAATTCTCAGATCCTTTTGGCGTAATAATTTACCTCAAGTATCTATATTAATTCGTGTAGAAAATGTGATCCATAGAAATAAGAAGAATCTCTCTAAAATAACTTGTATATTTGAAACCGGTTGGTTTTCATACACAAAAAAATTTGACTCGCCACTTTTTTTTACATCTTTCTGTACAGAACGCTTTACACAATGAATATTTTCGTGATACGAAAAGGTCGAGGTCGTTCTCGGCTTTTAATGTCCCAGAAATCGACTTCTTTCAACAGAGGATAGTTAGCGGGAGTATTGGTTAGAAACCTCCATAAATATCTCGTTGACCTATTGGGCCTACTAGAGGGTTTCAGAAATTCCTGCGCAGATACGGTAAGTACAACGAACTCTATGGTCTATATATCATAGGTCTAACATCCTGATTTCATTTTCCTTTTCTTGCATGTGAAAATATATCCCCATCTAAAACATTATCCACTTAGCTGCCTAAAAAATCACTCGTTCTACCGAACCTCCACTATTGTGATGTAATTCAATAAGACATGAGTAGTGAAAACAAACGACGGCTAGAGATAACTATGAATGCCTGCAAAATTCGCCGAAATGATCATGTTAGTGCTTCATACTCCCAGCTAGGGTGGCCGCGGCCGCACAAATTGCGTGACTACCACACCCTATGTCTACTTCACCGACTCTTCGTCGCGCAAGCAACCCAGTATCTTGCTTCAGAGATTGAACACCTTTCATGCCATCATAATCGAAACACGAGGTCACTCTTATTCGGTATCCTAACTGTGCCCACTCACAAAACAAAAACTTTGCAAACTCCTTCTCAGTTGACGCTGTCCGCCTCTGGAACAAACTGCCCCTTACCTTGCGCAAAATTCAATCCCCTGCTGTTTTTAAGGAGAAGTTGAAGCATATCCTACTATCGTTCTCGTGACGTTTTCCACAAACTTAATGTGCAAGGTCAATGCTCTCCTCTGTCCAATGGCAAAGCTAGTGTCTCCTATCTTGCTCTTTTCTCTTCTTCATCTATCTCTATTAACCACGCAATCTTCTTTTCATTTATATTTCCTTAATTATATTACATCATGTGTCTATTCTTCTCCTCCCTTCACCATCAGTCTCGCTCATACTCCCTGCTACTAGCACTCATATCTAAAATCTGTCTCTTTCATAATGTCTAATTATAACAGTACTTATCATCTACGAATATAAACTCTGTATGTATGCATTTTCCCAAGTGTGCCTTTGTAATTGTTTATTTCACTTTTTTACTAGATGTAGTTTAACATGCCTACTAAAACATATGAATGTAAAATAAGTAGAATGCCTGATGGCCCTAATCTTGCCAGGTTAAATACATCAATAAATAAAAAATATAAATAAATAAATAAACCTCTACAACGTGAGTCCCAGATTGATGAACAATGCTCCATAAATGGTCGAACGAGTGTTTTGTATGTCACTTCTCCAGTAAATGAATTATATTTCTCAAAAGGGAGGGAGCTAGCTGAGGGTGAGATATGATGATGAACCTTACTGAAAAACGTGGTACTTTAAAATATTCATTTTAAACATTTAAAAAGCCAGAGTTTGGAAACATACTTGACCTTTTCCTCTATAACAAAACACTTCCAATACGGACAAGTAATAATAATCTTTATCAGAATGAAATTAATTAAAAGCAACTCCAGCTGAAAGCAATTACTAAACCCACGAGTAAATAGTTAAACTATTTTAAAAAATTCTACAGCCAATAATGTTAGGTGAACTGTACAACAATAAACCTTGAATATAAAGACAATACTCTTAAGAAAATACAGATTTATAATTGTAATTTCCAGAAACCGCAGTCATGGACGCTCTCATATACAAAGTGAAGACCCAGTGGGAATGTGGTCACGAGAAACCATTTTTGTTTACTACAGCATGCACCATGTCGTCCACGAAACTGCTTACAGTTTCAAGACTTTTACAGTACAATAAATAAGCTGCTTGTAACACACCAAATATATATAAGCACAAATACAAATAACACGAACGTATAATAAAAGATTGCCGCTGTGGCCGAGCGGTTCTAGGCGCTTCAGTCCGGAACCGCGCTTCTGCTACGGTCGCAGGTTCGAATCCTGCCTAGGGCATGGATGTGTGTGATATCCGTGGGTTAGTTAGGTTTAAGTAGTTCTAAGTCTAGGGGACTGATGACTTCAGATGTTAAGTCCCATAGTGCTTAGAACCATTTGAACCGTTTCTATAATAAAATAACACTTTCTAATTTAAACAGTAGAAAGTCCTTAAAACTTGCAGCCAATCTTTAACTTATTGCACAACGGCCACCACTGAAAGAGACACCAACTTAAATGTACCTTGCTTAAATTATTTTCCAATGGCTCACGATATTTACAGGACAAAAACAAAGCCGTAACTGTTACTATAATTTAATGGAAACAGTACTCGGCCATCACACGGGTCAAATTTAAACAGCAACTTTTGATAAATGAAAACTGTTTCTTATGTATAAGGCAGCGGAGTGCAAATTATTTGACATCACACTTTAAATACAGCTTATATTGTGCTGAACTTTCAGGAAGCTCTTAATAAACGACAACATACTAGAAACCAGGATGATATAGATTGGTAGGCTCCATAGAACAAACCAGGTAACTTAATGAAAGAACACAGAAAACAGATGCTCACCATTATAACACCGACGCAATCCTCTGCAAGTGAGCTGGTCAAATATCGTAGGAGGAACCACAGCGAGACGGAGTGCAACTCTGAATACACGGGCCAACTGTTGTGCTATACACGCAAGGGCTACTGCCAAGAAGTACCACTCTATACACAAATTCGTCCGATTTTCCCCTGGGTAGCGAACCCTCTAGAAGAGTGAAGCGTCTTCACGGGAGAGTGAGACCTGCGGCCTATAGCTGGCTCCACTCTGCACAAGGCCAAACCTGGATACACAGCCGAGTGTTCTTGCCAAGAGGACCGTGCTCTCTCTGCTCGCAGACGAAAGCACTACTGCCTATTGCTGCTCCAAGAACACTGTCACCAGAGAGCTCTAACGGCGCATGCACACTTCTATTCTCCCCCTCCTTTCGCCTGCCCCCTGATGACCATCACCGAAGATCTACCTATCGGTGAAGAGCAAATGTATTTTACCCTCCCGACGGATCTCTCTGATATCTGCTTACCCAACATTGCACTTTAGGCCGCTCCGGGTTGTTACGCCTACGTTTTTTATAGTAGTTACTGCGTCCTGCAATTTTTTCCCAATATTATAACCGAACAGTAATGGAGCTCTTCGACTATTTACGAGCAATAAGTTGCATCTGGCTACTTTAAGGGCTAACTTCCAGTCCACGCACCAGTCGTCGATCCTATGCAGCTCTTGCTACATTTCGCCGCAGTCTTCAGGCGTAGCAACATCCCTTCAGACAGCAGCACCATCCACAGATAGCCTCACGTAGCCTGCTCCATTATCCACAATACTATATCATTAGTACAAATTGCAAATAGCAGCGGGAGCTTACGAAGTTAGTTCGCGTAGCACTAGACGAATCTAGATCAGAAAGGTCAAGGTCGTGGTCGCAGGAGTTGAATTTCGTGCAAAATAAAGAAACCGTCATCCCAATATTTACTTTCGACGGTTTAGAGGAGAAAAACAAAATATGTGGAAGGCTGGACGAGGAGTTGCACCGCAGCTATCGTACCCAAGTCCACGGACCTAGTCTACGCGACATAGTTCGGTGCAGTTCTAGACGAAGAAAGTGGGAAAGCTTATGAAGCTTGACAGGACGTCCTAGTAGCAAGAAGTGCGTAATGCAGTTGTACTAATGTATTGCATTAAAACACTTTGTCAGAAGGGAGACATATGTATATCTTCTGCATGTGTAAGCCAGAACGACGTTGTGCGACCAAAAATGGCTCTGAGCACTATGGGACTTAACTGCTGTGGTCATCAATCCCCTAGAACTTAGAACTACTTAAACCTAACTAACCTAAGGACATCACACACATCCATGCCCGAGGCAGGATTCGAACCTGCGACCGTAGCGGTCACGCGTTTCCAAACTGTAGCGCCTAGAACCGCACGACCACTCCGGCCGACTGAGCGACCAAAACAATACGCAGGGTGTGCATGCAACAGTTCTGAGAACACATTAATTATTGTTTCGATTCAATAATGTCATCGTGTGTAAATAACCACAGTTTACTGCGTTTTTAATGTCAACAGTAAGCTCATCGACGTTCCTAGCATAGGATTACTAGCATAGGGTAGACTTCCACAAGGACACATTTATGCTGTCGATTTAGTCAGGATACATCTCCCGGATTTCGTATCAAGTGTCTCACGGAACCTAAGGTAACAGCCTTCCACACTGTTAATGAAACCTAGTAATCAAGAGAAGGCAGGATTCGGTTACGATTGTGAACGGGGACGTAATCAGTTACTATTGGTTGCCTTTTACAGTTACACACAATTTATTTTAAACCAGTAATCCCAGACTCAACAATAAATAAAAAATTGCCACACGTTATTAATGAAGGAGTAAACAACTGTGTAAATTATATTTTTTTCTGTGAGTTACAATTAAGTAAATCATTATTAAATACAGATACAGCAGATAATGTCTTAAAAGAAAGCCACTGTGATCTGGGCAGAAGACCTTACACGCCAGGAATTGCAATAAATTAAGAACTGTTTAAGAACTCGCTGCAATTTACAACTTACAGGTATTGAAATGTTAAAGGTAAGTCACCACAAACACAGCAGAAGGCGTGGACTGAAGGAGCGTTACACAGAACTACTGGACATCATACCTCCTTTTAGAACACACAAGGGGCCACAGACGGTGCTCCAGGAATCGACCTCCGAGAAGGTCAGGCAACAAACACTTTCATGAGCGAAGAGATAGGCAACCAAGAGCTGCATTCACTTCACAAGTTGGTAACTCAGACTAGTGGCAGTCTAACGAATGACTAATGGTAATCTTGCTGAAGCTACCTGACGTCCTATAAACTAAATGTAACGATGGAACAAAACGCCAAAGCCGGAACCGGCGATCTGCTCTACGTTCCCAGAATACTGTGCTTAGAGCGCCCGAAACGAGAAAGGAATCTCTACCACCAGAGTAGAAGAATCCCCAACCGGCCTACTATCAAGAAAGCTGTCCAAACCACACGCCTTACCAGACAGCAGCGGCAAGACGAGGAAACGTACACTGCCGTTACATACAATAACTCCCAGGGCACGTAAATGGGGCATTAGGACCACCAGGCAAGAAAAATTACCGCTGGCTGAACGTAACAAATTGTAAGAAGTTGAACGCAGTAAATAGTAATAAGAAGTCGAGTAAAGCTAATCAGATCCGCCTTCCCCAAGCACACCACTCGCTGCTCTTCGCCTCGGCGACACTACGAGCAGCAACACGAACCCAAGTCACAGCAGAATCGCGATATGTCACAATGGTGGAGGTTTCTCTACTTGGATTGAAACGCACTCATCTTAAAGCTTGCTGGATCCGGTTAACGACGAGGTCGTGCACCCTCGCGACTACAGACCTTCCATCCGGCAGTCCATGCGCGCCGGCAGCAGTCCCGGCGTGTTCTGGCACTGCGCGGACCTGCCTCCTCCTGAGTCCCCAACCGAACTGGTCCACTCATACAACCCGGAAAAACAACGACAAAGATAGGGCAGCAGTTATTACATATAGATGCCGGCCGCGGTGGTCTCGCGGTTCTAGGCGCGCAGTCCGGAACCGTGCGACTGCTACGGTCGCAGGTTCGAATCCTGCCTCGGGCATGGATGTGTGTGATGTTCTTAGGTTAGTTAGGTTTAAGTAGTTCTAAGTTCTAGGGGACTGATGACCACAGCTGTTAAGTCCCATAGTGCTCAGAGCCATTTTTTTACTACATATAGATAACCGTCACTGCTGCCACTAACGGACAGGCAACGTTATCGAAACCGAGTCGTGCCAATCAACACGAGAAGGAGACAAACAAGCGCAACCATGTCAACTAAACGATACAGTCTGGCATCCAACAGAGGACGGAAACCTACAAACAGCACCAACGCGAGCCACAGCACGGCTCAGTTATTCCCTCACCTATTCCTTTTAATACTTCGTCGATAGCACTGAAATTCAAATGCTTATCTCGATTTACGATGGTGGTGAAAGATTGACAATGATTTCTTCCATGGCAGTCAACATGGACTTCGAAATCATCGGCCATGCGATTCCAGATCGTGTATTTGCCGCACGAAGCCTGGAAGCACTGGAGTGAAGCACTTGACACAATACCGCATCATCTCTCCGGAATGGAGCTACAATGTTGAAATGACTTCATAATTTATGTCAAACATGTCGCTGCGCAACAAGAATGGTGCATTGTAGGAAGACTGTACGTTTTCCAGGTTTGTTGCACACATGGTTCTGCTGTGGTAGGCTAACAGTTGCGTCACAATATGGAAATGAGAGTAAAGCACACGAAAAAGTACGATTCTTTTGGGCAAAACGTCTAAATTGCGCACAGATTCACCGCGAAATTCTGATGGTATATGGAGCAAATGCAACTTCGGATCTAGCCGTAGGTACCAACAATATGACCATTGTCACACACGCGTCTTTGATACTGTTAGGCAAGTGCAGATTTTGCACCATGCGGTTTCGACTTCTTCGGCCAGCTGAAAGAACGTCTGGGGGGAAAGAAATTTTCCAGGATGAGAACGTTCACGCAGCGGTGATCGAATGGCTCCTGCGACCAAGCAGCGGATTTCTATCGCGGGGAATTGAACGATTGGTAGAACGTCCGACTGCTGTTTATAAATCTGGTGACCATTTTGAAAGTGTAGTGCAGTATAGTGCAGTAGCCAATAGAGGCTACGTGGCCTCTGGACCTAGAAAAGATTCCAAAGTTGTACAAAGAGGGACAAATGCTTTAATGTTCAGAAATGTAAAATTGTACATATCTCATAATGAAGAAACATAGCATTCTTTGACTGCAATAACAAAGAGTCACAGTTACAATGAATTAGCTCGTACAATTTATGAAGATGTGAAATCGTATTGCAGCAGATGTGAGGAGGAGGGGAGAATCGGTTACGTAGATGGTACCTTGCCGTTGGTGGGGAGGCTTGCGTGCCTCAGCGATACAGATGGCCGTACCGTAGGTGCAACCACAACGGAGGGGTATCTGTTGAGAGGCCAGACAAACATGTGGTTCCTGAAGAGGGGCAGCAGCCTTTTCAGTAGTTGCAGGGGCAACAGTCTGGATGATTGACTGATCTGGCCTTGTAACATTAACCAAAACGGCCTTGCTGTGCTGGTACTGCGAACGGCTGAAAGCAAGGGGAAACTACAGCCGTAATTTTTCCCGAGGACATGCAGCTCTACTGTATGATTAAATGATGATGGCGTCCTCTTGGGTAAAATATTCCGGAGGTAAAATAGTCCCCCATTCGGATCTCCGGGCGGGGACTACTCAAGAGGACGTCGTTATCAGGATAAAGAAAACTGGCGTTCTACGGATCGGAGCGTGGAATGTCAGATCCCTTAATCGGGCAGGTAGGTTAGAAAATTTAAAAAGGGAGATGGATAGGTTAAAGTTAGATATAGTGGGAATTAGTGAAGTTCGGTGGCAGGAGGAACAAGACTTTTGGTCAGGTGATTACAGGGTTATAAATACAAAATCAAATAGGGGTAATGCAGGAGTAGGTTTAATAATGAATAAAAAATAGGAGTGCGGGTCAGCTACTACAAACAGCATAGTGAACGCATTATTGTGGCCAAGATAGACACAAAGCCCATGCCTACTACAGTAGTACAAGTTTATATGCCAACTAGCTCTGCAGATGATGAAGAAATAGATGAAATGTATGACGAGATAAAAGAAATTATTCAGGTAGTGAAGGGAGACGAAAATTTAATAGTGATGGGTGACTGGAATTCGAGTGTAGGAAAAGGGAGAGAAGGAAACATAGTAGGTGAATATGGATTGGGGGGAAGGAATGAAAGAGGAAGCCGCCTTGTAGAATTTTGCACAGAGCATAACTTAATCATAGCTAACACTTGGTTCAAGAATCATGAAAAGAGGCTGTATACATGGAAGAAGCCTGGAGATACTGACAGGTTTCAGATAGATTATATAATGGTAAGACAGAGATTTAGGAACCAGGTTTTAAATTGTAAGACATTTCCTGGGGCAGATGTAGATTCTGACCACAATCTATTGGTTATGAACTGCAGATTGAAACTGAA